>NW_026555324.1:3227354-3872825 GCF_021234165.1 Pteronotus mesoamericanus
ATGATTTCTGAGTAGTTACAGATGGATCATGGTTCCAACAGGTAAGACAGATAGCAAACAAAGGCAGGGAGGAGGAGGGTACCTGTCCCACCCACTGGCCCAGCAGTAGTCCTTGAAGTTCTAAGTATCTTTTCCATTATCTGGGAAAGAAAGTCTTTGCAACTGTGCTTCATCCCGAGGGCGAGGCCTGAAAGGGCCCCTCGTGCGGAAAGGAGGAAGCCCATTGATACCTTTGGGTATTCATGCACCCTCCTGGAAAACTAGCACCACCCTCGCCTGCCAATCAGCATGTACCTTCTTCCCTGTCATCCCAACCCGCCAACTATATTAAGTCCTTAGAAAGAAGGGCTTGAGGGGCTTTGCGCTCTTGGCTCTCTGGCCTCTGGCCACGGGAGTGCCTGCCACCCCAGCCCTCAGCCTTCACCACCCCTGTGCTTGCCACACTCGCCTTTGGCCGCCCTTACCTTCTCCACCCTTACCCTGCTTCACCCCGACCCTATGCCTTTCAGCTCCCCAGCCCCACCTTAGCTAGGCCCATTCTCTTCCATGAGAAGGGGTCACGGTAAACCCTGCGCCGCATGCTGATAGCCTCGCCCATCTTTAATCCATCACTGCTTTGGTGAGAAGAACCTCCTTAGGAGGAGTTTTTCCTGTAACAGTTCTAGAAGCTGTTAGCCATAGGGGAAACAGCGAGGGGCCTATCGGAGCTGTTTGTGCTATTCTTTGCAACTTTTCTGTGAATCAAAAATATCCCAAATTAAAGCAGTTTACTTTGAAAATGGGTATAATCCAAGAAACTGAAAAATGTTTTCAGCATGTATGGAGCCCCCACTGCTTGTCCTGTCCTGGTGGATACAGGACGGACAAGACAGACCCCCGTGCTGGGGCTGGGCTGACAAGCTCCAGAAGTTTCTATTCTAGCTGTTAATTACTCTGTTTTCTCTAGAGGTCGGGCGGGGCGTTCTTTCTCCATTTTATAATTTATGCACTGTTTGGAGTTTTGTTAAAAAAGCCCTGTTGGTTATTTTGTCAGCACAACAAATACAGACTTCCTCTTAACATGACCGTGGTCAAACGTAAATACAGGAAACAGCGACTTCGCTCCAGACTCGGGGCAGTAGTTGTTTTTTGGGGAAGACAGGGGAGAATGGAATTGGGGCTGGGGGACAGAGGGAGTTGGGAAAGGGGCTTCAACCTCATCCTTACTGTTTTCTTTCACTAAAAAGGAAAAAAATGATCAGAACCAATTAGGACCAAATGTTAACATTTGCTTCTTCCTGTGGCTGGTACAGGAGTGTTTTAGAGGTAATTTAGGCTTTCCATGTATTTTCACATCTTATTGTAATATGTGGTCTTTATAGAAAAGTTGGAAAACGCTGAAAAGTGCAAAGAAAACAATTACACTCTCCAGTAATAGCTCTACCTAGAGAGTAACTATCCATTAACTTTTCTTTTCTGTTGCTTTTTCTATACCTACATTTATCTTCAGAAAAATGGGATACTAGTGATACCATTTTAAAAAGTCTTAAAGTGTTCACACTTTCTATATATTTTTTTAAAAATTATTTTTTTATCCTCACCCCAGGACATTTTTTAATTGCTTTTAGAAAAAGAAGAAGGGAGAGAGAGAAATATTGATGTGAGAGAGAAGCATCAATTGGTTGCTTCTTGGACGCTCTCTGACGGGGGAATCCCAGGGCACATACCTGGGATCAGCGGGATATGTGCCCTGACCAGGAATTAGCCCTTTGGTTACAGGAAGATGCTCCAACCAACTGAGCCACATGGGCCAGGGCCTCTATACTTTTTAAATTAAAAAGTTTACAAAAGCATGCACACATGATTGAAACCGATCAGATTTTGTGGAGAGCATGAAATGAAAGTTGTGGATCCTTGGTTATTCCCCCCTGGTCATCTCCAGGGCACCGAAGAAGCAGCTTTCCCTCCATCTGCCCAGGGGAGCCCTGCTCTGCTGGTTTTCTGTGCAGGTGGATCAGGGTTTGGCTCAGAGCCTCCTTCCCCCTCCAATCCTGCAGCAACAGCAACACCAATCCCATGGTTGAATGGCACCCATGTGCCCTGCATGGGCGCCCTCCCTCTCCCCTTGCTCTTACCAGCTCTCTGGCCTTCCTGGAAGAGGAGCACGCTCCGCGCTCAGGGTCTTGGTACTTGCTGGTCCACTTGCCTAGAAGGCCCTCCCTTCTCCAGATTCCGCCCACCTCAGCCCCATGGCTCCCTTCCCCGCTGTATTCAAGTTTCTTTAATTTATCTAAAAGCCCCCCCACCCCCATCTGACTCTGTCTCCAGCTGCATTTTTTTTCTGTCACCCTTATCACAACCTGACAAAACACGCACCTTCTTTTTGGCATGTCTCCCTACCAGGGGACAAGAACCTTTTTGGTCTGGTTCCCTGTGGTGTTTCTCTGGCATCCAGAAGCCAAGCACACAAAGGTGGTTGTTCGGGGCCTATTTGGGGGATAGTGGAGTGAAGGGATGGCCTTTCCGGACCCCTCTGCCCTCTGGTGTGATTATGAAGCCTCCCCTGCACATCTCCTGGCTTCATGCCTCGAACGGATTCCACCGACTCCTTTACAGCTGGCTTCGGTTCTAACGTCAGTGGCGCTGTGGTTCATAATCTGCCCTAGACACGACTCTCAGAGAGGTGGCGGCGATGCCTGATTAGATTAAGCCTCTCTCTCCTGTCTTGGTCACAGTGCTCAAGCCACACTAAGGGCAGCATGTTTCCACCTCAGGCAGCTGCACTTACTATTCTCTCCACAAGACCGTGCTCCCCGCTCCTTCCTGTCATCGAGTACTCGCCACCTCCTCAGGCTACCCTGACACAATTAGCATCGTACGGCCCACTCCTCAGTCTCTACCGTTGTCAAGCACCCCTTCCCCGTCCTCCTCACCAAGAGTTCCCATAAAAGCAGGTCTGAGTGGACAACCAATGAACACTCAAGGGGGGCAGATGTGGGCACGGGGCTGACGTTACTTCCGACGAGTGCAGGTCAGTGAAGGGAGGTGAGCACAGGACTGCAACCTGTGGTGTGAGGAGAGCCCCAGGGCAGAGGCCAGTGGACGGTATCAGGGGGTGGGGAGCTGAGGCTGAAGGGGCCATAGGAACAACGGCCTGCAGCTGTGGAGTGGGGACTTGGTTTGGAGGATGGGGTCCAAGCTGTGCATTTAAAAGATCAGTCTGGGAAAAAGCAAGTCAAAGACAGAGCTATAATATCCTCTGCCTATCTACCTTTCTAGCTATCTACCTATCATTTTCATATCTCTGTTTACCTCTATTACTGTCTACATCTATCAGTCAATCACACTCAATCTTGATACAAAACTGCAAGTGCTCCGTTCTACACACCAAGAAGAAATTCTGGTGCCAACAAGAATCACATTAAGAGTGGTGTTCTCCGGGGAGCGCTGCTCTGAGAAATTACTACTTTCTACCTTATTGATTTGTTTATCGAATTCCTCTTTAAAAATTATAAGATGGTAATATTTTTGTAATCAGAAAACAAAATTTACCTAATCGGTCTGATGAAAGCGCGGACGGTTGTCGAAGGAGGGTAAGCCTGCAGTGAGGGGGACCCAGAGCTGGCACTCTGGGTGGCTGCTCAAAGACGGTGAAGCCTGGGTGCTCACAGCCGTCCAGGCGGGGCCAGCTCCTCTGCTGTGATCTATGGGTGTGGCTGTTGGCTAAGGGCCCCACCTCTCTGGGCCTCATTTCTTCATCTTTAACATGGATGATATTACAGTCACTCAGTGCGGGGTGTTGTGTGGATCAAAAGACCTGCCACAGATGGAAATGCCTGTAGCAATCACTTGCTATAAGCCAGCTGCCACTGCTTATTATTATTATTATCACTATTGTATGCATCATTTTTAAAGACTAGGGCAGTGGAAATTTGAATAAACTGAACATGTCAAAAGAATCAAGAATGATGGTTGGGAAATCAACTCATGCCAGTTAGCCCAGGACTTTCCTGGTTTTAGCATAGAAAGTCTCACATCCCTGGAACCCTCTCAGTCTTGGGTAAACTGGAGGACAATTAATTGGTCACCCTAAGATAAATCTTGGGACCCAATGGTGACAGGGAGGAATCTCTGGCAACTTCTAGCTTTCTGGCCTGGTGAATCAGAACCCACTTCAAGGAGGACACTCTGGAGACAAACCGTTTTAGGGGAAGTAGATGAACCCAAGTGTGGATGCATCGAATTTGAAGGGCCTCTTGCCTGTCCAGGCGGGAGAGGACAGATATTTTTGTGGGAAGTTCGGAGTAGACATTTCAGTATTTTATTCTGAAATATTTTAAACATACAGCAAAGTTGAAAAAATTATACAGTGAACACCCACATGCTCCTGAGCACTACAATAAAAATTTGAATATATTTGCTTTAATATCTATCCATTCATTCATCTTACCTTTTATCCATGTTAGTATAAGTCACAGACATCTGCACACTTTCCTCTCAACACTTCAGTGCTCATACCATTAACTGGAGTTTAATATTTGTTTGCAGTTCTTTTCGATGATATAAAATTGACGTATAATGACTGCACAACTCTTAAGTGTACCCTGGCTGAGTTCTGATGAACCTCAGGTATAGCCATTAGGAAATTAATATTTTCATTTCATTTCATTTATTTCATTTCAAGAGAGGGGAAGGGAGGGAGAATAAGAGGGAGAGAAACATCGATGTGAGAGAGAGACAGCAACTGGTTGCCTCTTGCATGTGGACGGAACCCACAACGCAGGCATGTGCCCCGACCAGGAATTGAACCAATGACTCTGCATCTTGCTGGATGACACCCAACCAACTAGCCAGACCAGCCAGGACTAAGGAAATTATTTACTCATTCCTCGGAAGATTCAAAGCCAAAATGAGTTACCAGAGGCAGCTCAGGCTCTCCCATGTGCAAAACTCTGTGACCTTCTTGGGCCTCAGCTTCCTATCTCTAAAATGGGAACAGTAAGGGTGCCTATCAGAGATCTGATGTGGTTGTTGTGGGTATTAAACTAGCTTATCTATGTACAAATACTGAGGGCTGCTTAGTGCCTAGGAAGCGCCTTAAAAACACTCACTTTTTTTGCCCTGGCTGGTGTGGCTCTGTGGATTGAGTGCTGGCCTGGAAATCAAAAGGTTGCTGGTTTGATTCCCAGTCAGAGCACATGTCAGGGTTGTAGGCCAGGTCCCAGGTGAGGGACGTGCAGGAGGCAACCACACATTGGTATATCTCTCTCTCCCTTCCCTCTCTAAAAAGTAAGTAAATAAAATTAAAAAAAAAAAAAAAAAACAAACGCAAAACCAACACTCACTTTTCATATTACCTATCTGGAATAGTAAAAAAAAAAAAAAAAATTACAGTTGGTAGAAGAAGAAATTAAAGGGCAAAGTATGTTGCTGAAAAATTTGAAGATGGCCAGGAACTATGCCAGTGTAGGGAGATGGGTGGGGGCAGGGGGAGGCTAGGAGCTAAGTCCCCATCCCTGCTACAGAAAAGCAGCGGACCGGGGTGAGGACAGGGAAAGAGCACAGTCAGAGCCTTGGAGATGACAGAGAGAGAAGACCGAGACTCCACAGGTCAGGCCCTGCAAAATGGCTCATTAATTTTACTCATGTGCACGTGCTTTCGTGTTTTTCATTTAAACTTAACTAGAAAAACACAGACAAAATTCTGACATGTGCCACTGCTTGGCTGACCCTCAAGGGCATTATGCTAAGTGAAATAAGCCAGTCACAAAAGGTCTGTGTGATTCCACTTACACGAGGCACCTACGATGGTCAAATTCACAGAGACAAAAAGCGTATTGTGGGTTACAGGGGCTGGGGTGGGGGAGTTAGCGTTGAGTGGGGACAGAGGTTCAGCCTGGGAAGATGGACATGTTCTGGAGGTGGAGGGTGGTGATGGCGGCCCCTGAGCTGGACACTGAAAAATGGGAAAGATGGTAAATTTTATGGTATATATATTATTTAAACTTAAAATAAATCAGAAATCACAGAAGATAATCCCCCAAACACCCCTGTACCACCTCATGAAGAAGCAAATGTTAACAGTGGGTTCTAATAGCTTCGGGTATGTTTTCCTTCTAGTGAAAGAAAACAGTGGGGACAAAGCTGAAGACCCCCCCCGCCCCCGACTCCGTAATTTCAATTCGAAAACTCCCAAATAGTTTACAGTGAGAAAACTCCCTCCCACTCTGGTCCCCCAACTTATGCTGCCACCACTTTGGAGGGAACAAGCTTACTAGATTTTTGCATCTCCTTCCAGAGATGATTGATTAATTTCTGGCTGGTAACTTTAAGTTGAAAAGTGTACGATAATTTGGCTGTTTAGAAGCAGTACCTGAATATTTAAGAGAACACATTTCCTTCATTTATGTATTTAATTTCAAATTTATAATAACTGCTAAGGACCTCAGAAGGGTTTGCTTGGTGGGGGGATTTAACAGATAAAAGAATAAAATGTATATCACTTTAAGAAATGCTATCTACAATATTTAAGCGATTTCAAGCCACCACATTTTTAAATGGACCCAAATATGGATCCAATAGCCTCTAGGAAAGTGATGGTCCACTTTGCCAGGTGTAAAAGTAACATAATCGTTGTAACTGGGACTACAGGCAGAAGGGAAACCGTGTTTCTCAAGGTATAATTTAAATGGGCTATACGTTTGCAAAGTAACTACAAAGAAGGATCTCTCTAGGCACCAAAGCTGCCCCCCAGCCCAGACACTGTTTGATTTGAGGAACCGGAAGGCTAGTGTGGCCGATGGGGCAGAAGTAGCGAGGGAGAAAGTGGGGGGACGCGAAGGCAGGGAGGTGAGGAGCGGGCGTGTGGGGCAGATCGCGTGGACTTTGGGAAACGAGCTTTTATCCCCAGAGAGGTGGCTCAGCGGAGAATTCAGAGCTGAGGGGGACTGAGCTAATTTAGATTTTGCGTAACTCCACTTGCTGTTGTGCTGCGGAGCACCGCCACTGGGTAGCTGGAGCAGGTGGGAAAAACTCTGTCGTGAGGGGTTTTCCTCTTCTTACCCTTTACAAAAAACAAAAAACAAAAAAAGAATAAAAGAAAAAAGAAAGGCGCGGAAAGCCAGAGTGCCTTTCGGACCCTTGACCTGTTCGTTGCTGCCCCCGCGTGGCCACAGCCTGAACTGCAGCAACATTCTGCAGACCCTTTTGGTGAGCAAAGACTCTTCCCCAGCCCAACTGCGTGCGGCGCGGAGGGTCCTCCGATGGATCCAGCCAAGGACTGCTCTTGAGAAACTCACAGGGGAGGGATGAGAAAGACACGTGGGGAGCCAGAGGTTTCCAGGATAACCTGATGAGCTGCGGCCTTCTCAGGAAATTGCAAACTGTGTCGGCTCCAGAGAGATTTTCAGAGAAGTGGTCTTGGGCAGCATCTTCAAGGACCAGCAGGAGTTTTTCAGGAAGGCACAATAAATAGGAAAAGGCATTCTAGGCAGAAGAGCATGTGCAAAGGAAAGTCAAAACTGAACTACTGTTATACCTTCCATCTCCCTAAACTGCTCCTCTCAACCTGGGTCATGGGGTTACTATTTGAGTACCACACCTAGGACCTGTCTCTCTTCCTCTCACTCCTGCCACCCCATGGCCACCATTCAGGGCCGGACACCCAACACTGGAGGAGGCGGGGCAGGGGAGCCAGGGGATAGGTGCCTGTCCCAGACTTTAATTCCTAGTCATCCGCCCCCTTCCCAATGGTATCTTTCCCTGTCTCTCCCCTGCTCATGCATCTCCCATGGCTCCGCAGTGTTCTGGAAAGGAAGTACAAGCCTGTCAGCCTGTCACCTGATGTCGTGGAAGATCCTGCCCTGCCTGCTCCACCGTATCACTGCAGGAGCTACTACGCAAGCAATAATAACAATAACAGCACTACCCTTACTTACTGAGGGCCCACATGATGCCAACCGTATGTCATGCAGTTTAAAGGTGGCTTCACAATAGCCTTATCACTCATTTTACAGAAGGGCAAACCGAGGTTCGGAGAACTCAAGGGACTTGTCCAAGGTCACCAGCCTGTGCATGAACTGAATTCTTTCCAACTCCAAAGCTCAGGCTTAACCCCAGCACTCTGTCCCCTGCATGACGCATTTCTGGTGTGATGGGTTTAACTCTGCCATTATTTTGTCTTAGCTCAGTCATCTGTAATAGAACACCACAAAGAACGTGGCTTGAACAACAGACATTTATTTCTCATAGTTCTGGGGACTGGGAAGTCCAAGGTCAAGGTTCCAGCCAATTCAACTCCTGGTGAATGCTGCTCTCTTCCTGACTTGCAGACAGCCACCTCCTTGCTGTGTTCTAACATGGCGGAGGCAGGTGGTGGGGGGAGATGTCTCTGGTGTCTCTTCTTATTAAGGGCACTATCCCATCATGACGGCCCCACCCTCAGACCTTATCTAACCCCGATTACCCCCCAAAGTCCCCACCTCTAATGCCATCACAGTGGGTTAGGGCTTCGACATAAGAAGTTGGGGAGATACACACACTCTGCCACATCTTTCCTTCCAATACTTGAGCGTAATTCCTTCCCCTTAAGCGTGGATCAAACTTTAGTGACACTTTTTAATATTATTGTAGATTTACATGCAACCGTAGGAAATAATACAGAGAGATCCACTATATCCGTCACCCATTTTCTCCTGATGGGAACACCTTGCATAACTTGAATACACTGTCCCAGCTGGGAAACTGGTACAATCACTGACTTTCTTCGGATTTCATCAGAGTTACATGCACCTGTGTGTGTTGTGTGTTGAGTTCTTTGCAGCTATATCACATGAGCAGATTTGTGTGACTACTACCACAGTCAAGATTCATAACAGTTCCATTACAATGATCCCTTGTCCACCCTTTTATAGCCACAGTCACCTCCAAAACCTGGGAACCACTCATACATTATCCATGCCTATAGTTTTGTCATTTAAAGAATGTCACATAGTGTATCCATGCAATGAAATATTACTCAGCAATAAAAACAAAGTACTGATCCCTGCTACAATACAGATGAACCTCGAAAATATTATATTAAGTGAAAGAAGCCCATTACAGAGGACCACATACTATAGGACTCCATTTATATGGAATACCCAGAATAGACAAATTTATTGAGACAAAGTATTTCAGTGGTGCCTGGGGCTATTGAGTGGGTGTGGGGGCAGGGGTGATAGAGGCTGATAGCTAAGGGATGTGTTTTTAGGGGGGAGGGTGATTTTAGTTACTGCTTTAATTTATTTAATAGTTTTGAATTATTCAAGATTTTTATTATATCTTCTTGACTCTGTTTTCATAAGGTATAATTTATAGATTTTTTTCCCCACATTTTTATCCAGGGTTTTCTAGTTTATTGATATGTTTGTTATACTCTTGTAATTTTAACACTTCTCTTTTTCATTCATGGTATTATTTATTAGCGGTTTCTAGTTGTCCACTGATGAATTTCACCAGAGGCTTGTCTATTTTGTTCATCTTTTCAAGGAACTAACTTTTGGCTTTGCTTTCTTTGGTACTGTATCTTTGTTATCAATTTCATTGATTTTTAAAATTATTTCCTTCCGTCTACCCACTTTGGTTTTATTCTGATTTCCTTTTTCTAATTAACACTGTATATTTACCCATAAGTTTTCAGTTGCTTTCCTTTCAGATATTAACATTTAAAATTATAAAGCTTTTTAAATACATTACTTTCTCCTCATGCCGCGATATTGATGGGTAGTGTTTCCCCCCAGTCTTACTGAGACGTAATTGACATGCAGCACCGCAGAAGTTTAAGGTGTACAGTGTAATGACTTGACTTACATATATTGCAAAATGATTACTACAAGTTTAGTTAACATCCATCATCTCATATAGATAGAAAAAAAGAAAAAGAAAAAAATGGTTCTTTTTTTTTTTTTTAACCTTATGATGGGAACTCAGGGTTTACTCTCTTAACAGCTTTCAAATATATCACATGTGTGAACTTAATGCCCACAAGGCCCCTCCATGTTGTTGCAAGTGGCAGGATTTCCTTCTTTTTTTATGTCTGGATAATATTTCATTGTGCATATGTACCACAAATTCTTTCTTTACATTTTTAAAATTGAATTTATTGGGGTGACATTGGTTCACAAAACCATACAGGTTTCAAGTGTACAGCTCAGCAAAACATCATCTGCATCATGCGCCCATGGCCCAAGGCAAAGTCCCTTCCTGTCCCCGTTTATTCCCCCTTTGCCCACCTCCCCTACCCCACCCCCGTCCCCCTGGTCACCGCACTGTCGCCTGTGTCTGTATATCCCACAACTTCTTTATTAATTCCTTAGCGAATGGACATGTAGGTTGTTTTCATATCTTTGCTATGGTGAATAATGCTATGAACATGGGGGTATTTCTTTGAAATAGTGTTTTTGTTTCCTTTGGATATATTCCCAGAAGTGGAACTGCTGCATCATATGGTAGTCATATTTTTCGTTTTTTGAGGAACTTCCATACTATTTTCCTTAGTCATTGCACCAGTTTACATTCCCATCAACAGTATACATTTCTCCATTTTCTCACCAGCATTTATCTCTTGTCTCTTTGAGGACAGCCATGACAGCCGGTGTGAGCTGGTATCTCGCTGTGGTTTTGATTTGCATTTCCCTAATGATTAGTAACATTGAACACTTTTTCAATGTTACCCAATGTTGGCCATTCATATATCTTCTTTGGAAAAATGCTTATTCAGGTCTTTTGTCCATTTTTAAATTGGATTATTATTATTATTATTATTATTATTATTATTATTATTATTATTTTGTTATTCAGTTGTATGACTTCTTTTTGTAATTTGGATATTAATCCTTTATCCGATATATGGTTTGAAAATATTTTGCCCCATACTGTAGGTTATCTTTTCATTTTGTTTATTGTTTCTTTTGCTGTGCAGAAGCTTTTTAGTTTGATGCAGTCCCATTTGTTTATTTCTACTTTTTTGGTTTTTGCCATTTATTTATTTACATTCCCATTCACCTTTCCCTTTTTTTTTTAAATGTTCAATGACCTCTGAACTTTGTATCGGCCTCCTGCCCCCAAGGGGTGCCCCCCTTCTGCCGCCTTTAACGCCTCCGAACTTTGGTGTCACTGACCTCAGACACCACTTTGCCATCCACTGGCCTGTGGGTGGTGATTTTTTGGGTGGATTTTATGGCCTTTGTCCAGGGTGTCACCAAGATGGAAGTCCTCCCTTTCACCCAGTAGGTGGCGATCTCAGCCTCCAGCTTGACCTTACTGTTCAGCAGGGCCTCGGAGACCTGGGCCTGGCGCTGCCCCTCTGCCCAGGGCTGGGCCGGCTCTGACTCCAGGTGCAGCGGGGTCCCGCTGCGCTGTTCCACCTGCACGGCAGGGCGCATCTGCACTCCGCCAGGCTGTTCTCCAAACTGGCCTATAGGTTTCTCATCTGAGTTGTTCTGCAAGAACTGGACCATAGATCCGAGTTCCGTGAGCGTCCTTGCAGCAGCTCCTATCTCAGCGGTCTACGAGGCAACCACTGTGGGGCTCTCTTCCATCTGCTGGGACCGGTACTTGTCTAGCTCCTCTTGGTTCTTCTGAGCCAGCTCAGAATATGTCACTCAGTGTAATACTCTCCAGGTCCATCCATGTTGTCGCAAATGGCAAGATTTCATTCTTTTTTATTGCTGCCTAGTATTTCAGTGTGTGAGTATATATGTGTGTGTGGATATAATTTCACATGTTCTTTATCCATTCATCTATCGTTGGACACCTAGGTTGCTTTCATATCTTGGTCACTGAGAATAATGCTGCAATGAACACAGGGGCGCGTATATATTTTCCAATTAGTGTTTTTATTTTCTTTGGATAAATACCCAGAAGTGGAATTGCTGGATCATATGGCAGCTATATTCCTACATTTCTGAGGAACCTCCATACTGTTTTCCATAGTGGCTGCACTAACTTGCAGGTTCACCAACAGTGCATGAGAATTCCCTTTTCTTCACATTCTCACCTGCACTTGTTCTTTGTTAATTCATTGATGGTCATTCCGACAGGTGTGAGGTGGATATCTTATTGTGGTTTTAATGTGCATTTCTCTGATGATTAGCAATGCTGAGCATCTTTTCATTTGTCTGTTGACTATCTGTATGTCCTCTTTGGAAAAATGTCTATTCCGGTCCTCTGCTCATTTTTTAATTGTATTTTTTGGGGGAGGTTTAAGGCGTATGAGTCCTTATATATTTTGCCTACTAACCCCTCATTGGGTATAGAATTTGCAAATATCTCATCCCATTCAGTAGGTTGTCTTATAATTTCGTTGATTTTTTTTTCACTGTACAAAACCTTTTAGTTTGATGTAGTCCCATTTGTTTATTTTTTCTTTTGCTTTTGTTGCCTTTGCTTTTGGTTCCATCAAGAGGATCACCACCAGGACCTACATCAAGGAGCTTATGGACTAGTTTTCTTTTAGAGTTTTATGATTTCAGGTCTTACATTTAAGTCTTTAATCCATTTTGAGTTAATTTATGAGAATGGTATAAGACAGGGATCTAGTTTCAACTTTTTGCATGTGAATATCCGGTTTTCCCAGTACCATTTATTGAAGATATTATTTTTTCTCCATTGAGTATTCTTGGCTCCTTTGTCAAATATTAGTTGACCACATATGTGTTCGTTTATTTCTAGGCTCTCAGTTCTGTTACATTGGTTTATATATCGTTTTTATGTCAGTACCATTCTGTTTTGATTACTATACCTTATAAAATAGCTTGAAATCAGGAAATGGTTTTGAATTCAGGAAACTTTATTCTTCTTTCTCAGGAGTGATTTGGCTATTCAAGGTTTTTTGTGGGTCCCTATAAATTTTAGGATTGTTTTCTTCTGTAAAAAATGTCATTGGATTCTTGATTGTGATTGCATTGAATCTATAGATGGCTTTGGGTTATGCAAACATTTTCATAATATTCTTCTAATACATGAACACAGGATACCTTTATTTAAATTTGTGTCTACTTCAATTTCTTTCATCAAAGTCTTGTAGTTTTCTGTGTGCAGCTCTTTCACCTCCTGGGTTAAATTTATTACTAAGTATTTAATTTTTTTAATAGGCTAATGTATTTTAATAGCAAACAGTAACAGCAAAGAAGATTGAGAACATTAAAAACATGTATTTGCATGTAGGAAACTTCAGTTAGAGAAGTATAGTGAATGGATGGAATCTACTATATGATAAAAATGCTACAAACTCCATTTTGTTGCCATCAGTAAGAAATTTGTCCTGGTGTGGCTCAGTGGGTTGACCTTTGGCCTGTAAACCAAAAGGTCGCTGGTTCAATTCCTGATCAGGGCACATGTCTGGATTGCAGGCCAGGTCCCCAGTAAGGGGCACACAAGAGGCAACTGATTGGTATTTCTCTCTCAGATCAATGTTTCTCTCCATCTCTTTTTCCCTCCCTTCCCCCTCTCTAAAAAAACAAAAACAAAAACAAAAAAAGACTTTAAAATAAATACATTAAAAAAAGAAATTTACTCAATTTTTTTAAATAAAAAATCCAACCTTGGCCACTGTGGATCATTGGATTGAGCACCGACCTGTGGACTGCCATGTTGCTGATTCGATTCCCAGTCAGGGCACATGCTCCTGTTGCAGGCCAGGTCCCCAGTTCGGGATGTGCGAGAGGCAACTGGTCTATGTTTCTCTCCCACATTATTTCTCTCTTTCTCTTTCTCCTTCCCCGCTCTCTAAAATTAAATTAATAAAATATTTCAAAGCAGGTTGCCATCTATAATCTTTAAACAATATATAAAAAATGATAAATCCAAATGCTGGCATTGGTAACAAAAATTTAACAGGTTATACAGTGGAACTGCTGAAACGTATCCCCACATTTATATTAAAAATTCACATATAATTTAAAATGGAAATTCTTGTAATATCTAATTTCTGTGCCCTATATTTTCATTTGTAATCATATGTTTAGGTACCTTTGACCCCGTGGGGAAAGATATCTAACATTAAGAACTACCAATAACAGGAAGGACATAAAAAATTTTTTTTAAAGAATGAAATGGTTTCCATCATAGAGGATTGTAAAGCATATCACATACACAGCAGGCTAGCTGGGTGTCTTTTCATTTATTTTTTAATTTTAATTTTAATTTTTTATTCCTCACCTGAGGATATGTTTATTGATTTGAAAGGGAGAGGAAGGGGTGGGGAGAGAGAGAGAGACAGAGAAGCAACATGCCTCTACTGGGGATCAAACCTGAAATTTAAGTATGTGCTCTGACTGGGAATTGAACCCATGACTTTTTGGTGTACAGGATGATGCTCCCACCAACCTAATCACCTGGCCAGGGCTTGCCTTTTTTTTTTTAGAGAGAGAGAGAGAGAGAGGGGAAGTGAGGGAGAAAAACACTGATTGGTTGCCTTGTGTACATGCCCCGACTGGGGAATGAACCTGTAATCCAGGCATGTGCCCTGACCAGGAATCAAACCAGTGACCTTTTGGTTTGTGGGACGATGCCCAAACAACTGGTTCACACCGGCTGGGGCATATTTTTAATCTTTTTTGTCCCCTCCTCTCCCTCCTCCTCCTCCTCCTCCTCCTTCTTCTATATCACTTAACATTTCTTGTAATACTGGTTTGGTGGTGATGAACTCTTGTAGCTATTACTTCTCTGGGAAGCTCTTTATATGTCCTTTGATTCTAAATCATAGCTTTGCTGGGTGGAGTAATCTTGGTCATAGTTCTTTGCTTTTTATCACTTTGAATTCTTGCCAATCCCCTATGGGCTGCAAAATTTTTGTTAAAAAATCATGGACAGTTGTATGGGAGCTTCCTTGCAGGTAACTAACTGCTTTTCTCTTGCTGGTTTTAAGATTCTCTCTTTGTTTTTAACCTTTTGCATTTTAATTATGATGTGTCTTGATGTGGGTCTCTTTGGGATCTTGTTTGGGACTCTCTGTGTTTCTTGCACTTGTATGTATGTTTCCTTCACCAGGTTAGAAAAGTTTTCCATCATTGTTTTTTCAAATAGTTTTTCAATTTCTTGCTCTTTCTCCTCTCCTTTTGGCACCCATGATGTGAATGTTGGTATGCTTGAAGTTGTCCCAGAGGCTCCTTACACTACCTTCATTTTTTTTGGATTCTTTTTTTCATTTGGTGTTCTGATTGGGTATTTTTTACTTCCTTGTATTCCAAATTGCTGTTTGGATTCTCTGCCTCATCTACTCTGCTGTTGATTCCCTATGAATTATTCTTCATTTCAGTTAGTTTATCTTTCATCTCTGACTGGATCTTTTTATGGTTTCCATGCCCTTTTTAAAAAAATTAATATTCTCTGATTTTCCTTTTATTTTTTAAATTATTTTTAAAGGATTTTATTTATTTGTTTTTAGAGAGGGGAAGAGAGGGAGAAAGAGGGAGAGAAACATCAATCTACAGTTGTATTTCACACACCCCCTGCTGGGGACCTGGCCTGCAACCCAGGCATGTGCCCTACACTGGGAATCAAACTGGCAACCCTTTAGCTCTCAGGCTAGCGCTCAATCCACTGAGCCACACCAACTAGGTCTATGACCTTTTTTGTGCTAATAAAGTTCTAAGTTCAATTACTCTTCCCCCAAGTTCATTACCATCCTTATAACCAGTGTTTTGAACTATGCATCTAGTAGATTGCTTGTCTCTGTTTTGTTTAGTTCTTCTGGAATTTTGTTTTGTCCTTTCATTTGGGACATGATTCTATGTCTCCTCATTTTGGCTACCTCCCTGTGTTTGTTTCTAGGTATTAAGTAGAGCTATGTGTCCTAAGCTTTGTAGAGTGGCCTAATGTCATGGGTGTCCTTTAGGCACAGCTTCCCTGATCACCCGAGCTGGGTACTCCAGGTGTGCCCCCTCCAGTGTGGGCTGTGTACACCCTCCTGTACACAGGAGGAAAGAAGTGAATCTAGGCACAGACTTTACAATTTTCACAAGAAGTAACTCAGAATATATCCTACACCTAAATGTAAAATGCAAACTGAATAAAGTTTCAGAATATAACATAGTAGAAAATCTAGGAAACTTTGGCTTTGATAATGAGGTTTTAGATATTAAGATACAAGACCAAAAGCAAGATCTACGAAAGAAAAGTTGATAAGGTGAACCTCATTAAGATTAAAAGCTTTGGTTTTGAAAAAAGCACTGTTAAGAGAATGGAAGTCAAGTCACTCACTGAAAGAAAATATTTGCAAAACACATAAAGGGCTTGAATCCAAAATATCTTGAACAGTATTTACTGGACAGTAATAAAACAACTTAAATATATATATATATATATATATATATATATATATATATATATATATATATGATATCTGAGCAGATACCTCACCCAAGAAAATATGCCAACGGCAAACCCGACATGTGAAAAGATTATTATCATTAATGTTGCTAGGGAATTGTAAATTAGGGAATCTTTTGTTAGGAACATATAGATGAAGAATTATTATGTCTTATTGAAGAATTGGTCCTTTTCTCACTGTGTAGTGTCCATTTTTTATCCCTGATTATTTTCTTTGTTTTGATGTCTTCCTTCTGTAAAATTAAATTCTTGTTCTGTTCATTCCAAAGTCTCTGCCGTATCTGAGTCTGGTTTTAATGCTTGCTTTGTCTCTTCACATTATTTCTCTTGTGTTTAGCATGTCTTGTGATTTCTTATTGAAAGCTGGACATGATATATCAGGTAATAGGATTCAAGTTAAATAGGTCTTTAGTGGGAGATTTTACATTTACTTGAATAGAAGTTCAATTCCGGTCTGCTATGGCTTTAGATGCCAGGGGCTTAAGTATCCTCAAGGGTGCTTGTATTTTGCTCCCCTGTTGTTTGGGTTTCCCGAGAAACCCATTGTTTAGCTCTCTGTTGTAATTCACTCTTATTAAACTGGATCCCTGTTAATATGGTGCTGAGGTACTTGGGAGGGTGAGGGTTTTCTATAACAACATGATTAAAGAAATGGTTGGTTGATGTGTCAGAATCTTGAGACTATGACCTTCAGAACAGCTTCTTTGCATTTATTTTTTCCTCTTCTTTCATTAAATAGAAAAGCTGGAGGTGGCTGGAGTTGGCTAACTGCCCTCTCCCCAGGCCAGTTAAAGCTATGGCCAATTAATTTTCTATGAGGGATGACAAGAGGTACAGAGAAAAGAATGTTACAAAATGTTTTTCTCCTTTAACTGTATAAAGCATGAGGCTTGGGGTCCTGGAAGTAAAATTCCTGAATTATTGGGGCTACCCTATGACTAGGCTGGTTCACAGTGTGTCTCCAGCCATTCTCCTTCTGTTCACGTGTTACTCCAGTTCGCTGGCTGCAGTAGTTTTGGCTCCCAGTAAGTGGTCTTTCTCTACATTCTATTGTCCCTCCAGTTTCCAGGGCAGTGCTTTACTCTCTGCGACCTCAAGTTCCTGAAGAATCCAAAAAGAGTTGTTGATTTTTAGTCCATTCAGCTTTTTTTTTTTAAGATTTTATTTATTTTTAAAGAGGGGAAGGAAGGGAGAAAGAGAGGGAGAGAAATGTCAATGTGTGCCTGCATCTTGTGCACCCCCTACCGGGGACCAGGCCTGCAACCCAGGCATGTGCCCTGCACCGGGAATCAAACCAGCGACCCTTTGGTTGGCAGACCCGTGCTCAGTCCACTGAGCCACACCAATCAGGGCTCCATTCAGCTTTTTTCTTGTAATAATATAACCAGTCACTTCAAGCTCTTTTCATGTAAGAACAGAAGCCATTCATTTACTTTCGTTGTTGCCTTTCTCCCTTGTGAGACTCTAGGAATTTCACTTATTGATTGTATTGCTAGTGACCATTTGTGTAGGTTCAGTTTTTCTGTTACAACTAATTCATCCAAAAAGATACTGGCATCTCTGCACTTGGATATTTTATCGTCATATTTCTCAGAAAATTCACTCAGAAAAAACACTTCCCATGGGTGACCTTGTTTTATCATTGCTCTTTTGGGGACAGATTCAACCTCCTACCCCAGGTGGGTTTGAGCATCAAGACTGATGATGCTCAAGTGAGAGCAGAGATGTTTATTGCGCACTGTGACTTTGGCAAGCAGGGCAGATGTAAGCTGGTCTGGACGGCTTGAGCGGAGCTGACAGCTGGTTAGGCCTTTAATGTTCTACAGGTTGACGCTGTGGGTTTTCAAGGGTTGGCACACCTAAACACTGGCACAAAATGAGAAGAGACACTGTCAGCCTCAGTTGTCTGTTGGGCCAGGCAGGGAAGATGGACATACAAACCCTGTTGACAGTCAAATATAGAAGATGGATTCAGTGTATTTATTGCAATTTACTCCTAAGGTTTGTATTGACTGTAAGATGCTATACCTCACCTGCATGAATCAATCGATCTAAAGATCCAAGTGAACAGCACAGGCAGAAGACTGTAAACAGGATGAGGAAGCTCTGAAAAGGGGTTTGAGTCCCGTGATCCCGGCATTGGAGAGATGCAAGAAAATGTATTAGTGGGGTTCTGGAGTTCCATCCAATTATTTTAATAATGTTACTGGTTATTTTAGTCTTACTGAATGCTTTTTTTATAGAACCCACTGTTTTGTATTGTTTTTTAGAAATGGGCTGATCACATCAATGCCTAGAATGTCTTGGTGAGGCCTCGCATTTTGGCTTCATTGGTGGCAAGTCTGACAGGTAAGTAATGTCTATGTAAGTACATACCATGGCAGCAGCATAGCAAGTAGCCCTGCTGGGGGGTGGGGTGGGTAAGGGGCCCTATAAAGTCTGTTTTACATCAGTTGTTGGGATCCCTTCCTCAGCCTGGGCTTGTTCATCGATTTTATTACCAGTAGCATTTCCTCACATCAGGTGCTTGGGTCAGTCACTAAGTTAGCCATGGCAAAGGAGGGAAGTCCCTTATATTCTGCCTGGGGCTTTAGGTACAGATACCTAAATAATTTAATATTTCATGGGCTCGCAGGGCCATGATTAATACCATCAAGTCTGAGCTGTTGGTATTAGTTTCAGAAATTTGAATCAGCCCTGGCTGGTGTGGTTCAGTGGACTGAGTGCTGGCCTGTGAACCAAGGGGTTGTGGGTTCGATTCCCAGTCAGGGCACATGCCTGGGTTGCAGGCTAGGTCCCCAGTGGTGGGCGTGTGAGAAGCAACCACATATTGATGTTTCCCTCCCTCTCTTTCTCCCTCCCTTCCCCTCTCTCTAAAAATAAAAACTTAAAATATTTTTGAATCGATTAATCAACCTGAGCTTTGAAATGAGCCTCTGCAGTTTGAGGTTTATTTACTATGTGCAGAGTTAGGAGTCACCTTGATTAATTATGAGGGGTGAACTTTGATGAGTTTTTTGCTTTTGGGACCAGAGAGCAAGATCACTGGCAATGACCAAAGAGTGTGTAAAAACCTGCAGATGAGTTTGACCCTGGGCCGCTGGCATCCTGTAGTGCAAGCGTAACTGCAGGAATCTGACTGAGCTCAGGTTTGGATACAGCCTTTGATCCTAGATGGCCTGTTTGATCCGGAACAGAACATAGTGCCTCTCCACTGGACTCTTATCAGGTGCGGCGGCGCAGGGTCCGTAAAGGATGTGAACTCTCCTGGTCACTCCTGTGATCCCAAGGAACTTCCCAAATGGCCAGTGAGTCTAGAAAATGGGTGATTTCCTCCAGAACAATTGTGTCAGTCTGAGGACAGGGGGACACACTGCCTTCTGTTGGAGGGATAGAGTAGCGGCCCCATTTTTGGCTCTGTCCTGTAACATCTTTTCAATGAGGCCTCTGAGGTGAAGTCAGGACTACGTAAGTGTATGTATGAGGGGCCCTGACTTCACGACTCAAGGCAAAATGAAAGGCTGGCTGCGTTGATCAGCAGCTCAGGGCCCGCATCAGGCTCCATTTCCAGGATTTTGTTGCCAGCAGCGGCTGCTCTAAATGTGTTTAGCACTAGGCCGAGATCAGTTACTTGCACCTGAATTCCAGGGCCGACACGGGTGGTTTAGAGACCCTGGGAGGCATGAGAGCAGGCTGCTAAAGCACCTGTGGTGCAGGAGTCTGAGCAGGGAGACACTAAGGGAGGGTCCATCATTTGGTTGGATTCTAGGGCCACCTGTTTCCCAATTTTATTTTGTGACAAAGCTGTCAGAGCTGATAATTATACAATACCTAGGACTGTTGTGGCCAAGAGTCATGCGTTGCCCCATATTTCTACTGGTCCTTCCACCCTCTCATTGCACAGCCCCCTGGTGTTGCCACAGAGAAATTTTCCAGAGTAGAACGTATGGATTTCTAACAGTGCTTCCCAGCAAACAAGCACAGAGGGAGCTTGAGATGGGAAACAGCTGTCAACAGCCTTAAGACCGTCGTGGAAAGACATGAGGCTGATGCTCGTGAACGAGGACGTCCCTGGGCAGATCGCTCTTGGGGAGAATGATATACCTTTCAGAGCCGCGTGCTTTAAAACCACAGTATTTCCAAAGACCTGACCAAGGAACCTCATGTAAACAAAGACTTGGGAAGCCTTCTCACCTCTCCTGTTATGAGGGCAAGTGCACAACTATAGGTGTTTTTTAAGACAGGATGGTGCTTCAGGAAAGCCCTGCTGGGGTCCGAGTCCTCCTCCCTCCGCCCTTCACTTCTTCGGGCGTGTCCTGAGGTGGTGGGGAAGTGTTGCACAGGTGAAAACCAAGGTTCGGCAAAGCCTAGCATCCTCTTGGCACATGAAAATTATGTTTTCTAGTAATCATTTTGAATTTATACACATACTAAGTGTGAGTTTTCACAAAAGTATTGTAATTCTATCAAAAGATGGAGTACTACAACCGATGTTTTAGGTCCCTGTTTGCCCTTTCTGGAATGCAATATAAACAGAACATATTGTCATGAGTCATTTGTGAGATTAAGTGCCTCATTCCTTGCAGTCTTCTGAGTTTAAAATTCTGACAGAGCTCAGTTAGTAGGTGGAAGGTAGCAGGCTTTCAAAATCCACATTCCACCACTATGAGCTCTGTGAGTTTGGGCACCAACTTGTTCTGCGCTGCATTTCCTCATTTGCAAGATAGAGGGCTGGACTGGCAGTGGCGCCAAGGGATAGACTAACATTAGGAAAGGACACTCTCTACAGCGCTAAGGCCGGCACTAAAAAATGGACAAGGATCAACTTTCCTTCCACCTCTAAACAAAGTCGAAGCTGTTACATTTGTGTCTTCCTGGCCCACATGCTGGAAGGCTAAGCATACGGAAACGGCAACTGTGAACAGGAAGACCGGCTCTGGGGCTCTGGGGCTCGCTGAAACAAAGAGCTGCTGGCTACTCATCTTAAAGGCACTGCAAATTCTCCTTATCCCTTTTTATGTTAAGTGAGGTTAGTACTCAAAATGATATCCTCTCTCTACAGATCACTCCTCGGATGACTGCTTTCTAAACATGTGAAGCTCTTTTATAGTGTTTCTACTAGGAAATCACAGCAGGTTTGCATAAATATATTTATTCCTACAATAAATTCAGGGTGGGTCAGAACAGTGCAGATAAACATAACCTTTTCTCAAACTGGGAGGAACTCCAGGGTTTAATGGGGTCCATACTGTGTGTGTATTGAGATGCAAAATGAAAATGCCAACTACTACTAGAAAACTTTTAAATAGTTAAACGTGAGTTAGAATTCTCTTAAATGTTCAACACAGAGACACTACAAATATATGTGACCTAAATCAATGGGAAGTCTCCAGTCCCACATCCAAACTCATGACATTATGTAGAAAACTGCAAAAAATAAAGATGAACCATGGCTGTATCTTTATAGGGAATCTTTCCTGTTAATCACAGGAATGCAGGCCTCTCTACCTGCACTGCTTCCCTCTATTTATCTCCACACCCAAGCAGTTCCTGAAACAATGTTTAGGGTGTAGTACACGGTAGAAATTCAAGTGATGATGACAGTCACTCACAGAGGATCCTACCTTCATAGCAAAGATGCATCCACACCCCAGCTGCCCTGATCTCTCTGTTTTTAACATTCTAAGCTCTCATTTCTGTCTTATATACCAAAGCATTACCATTTGTTAACCATCTCTTTTCTCACAAAAATATGAGCACCAAGACTTGTTTTGTGCCTCTATATCCAAGTCCTGCAGGGCCTTGATTATTTGTGCTACACTGTGTTTTGAATATACAGTGTCTGGTAGGTGAGGCATGTTGAAAAATGAGTCAGAAATACAGTCTTTGAGTGAGGAAGGCTTAATTGCAATAGTGGTCCTGTCCTTCTCCCTTGCTGGGCCTGTGTTCTCATGCAAATAAACACAGAGGATCCGCTTGAGTCATAAAGGAGACAAAAAAGGTTTTAATTACTTTACTAAGAAATTTATATATTTTCACTGAGGTACTTTATAATAAATAGTGCCCATCCAATACACTGTAGGAAATACATCAGTGTTTAGATAATGAGTAGGGAGACAAAAGCTGTTCCGGTGGACAGTGAGCTGGCCCCGCATGCTCTTACTGTATTGAAGAGGAAAAGGTCAAAACACTTCCATCAGCAGACAAAACTAATCAGTGAACATGTTGAATCAAGACAAAAATAAGGGTATTTTGTAATCTTCCCTCTAAAACTGGTAAGATTGCTAAGAGAACCATTTTAAATCATAGCAATGACCAAAATCCCCTACCTAATACAATGACTGACTGGAGATTCTTTTGACTTAAGTTTTACCTCTACTACACTGTTTTTGAAAACAATGTTTATGACTATCAATGATAGAATTAAGTTCACCTCCTCACAGTGTCCAATACCTCCAGAAATGTCATTTCCTTGAATAGCAATCAAATCACCTGCAAAAGCTGAAAACATGCAGGTCATTTTGCATATCCTCTTACTGACAAATTCAGTCATTTAGGGTTTTTAGTCGTTCTTATTTTTTTAAAAAAAGATTTTATTTTTAGACAGAAGGGAAGGGGGGAGAAAGAGAGGGAGAGAAACATCACTGTGAGAAACACTGATGGGCTGCCTTTCATACATACCCCACCTGGGGACTGAACCTGCAACCCAGGCATGTACCCTCACTGGGAATCGAACTGGTAATCTTTCACTTTGCAGGATGATGCCCAACCAAGCCACACCAGACAGGGCTTCAGTCATTCTTAATAGTAAAATATACACCACTCTTGTTGACTGCTGGTGTGATCCTTGCGGATTTTGACAAGATGGAACTGACAAAACGAATGAAAAAATTAGTTTTAAGACAAAAACTGTAACTATAAAAGGATAAAAAAATACAATTTACCTGAGGAAAAATTAACTAAACATGTATACACAGGATAATATTGAATGAGAATATAGGACTATTGACAAAATTACAAAGTTGATCTGAAAATTGATAATTATGATGGGCTATTTTATATACTATATGATCAGGAAATGAAAATCACAATAGTTGTTATATACAAGTTGTATAAAGAATTAATAAAATATTTCTAAGAACTTACAAAAGATTTTGTTTGACAAAAATGCACTGTTTTTAATCACGAGTACACAACTGAAAACATTTTGCAGAATTATGTACAGCTGTGAGCACTGGGAAAAAATCCATAATTTGCCTGATTAGAGGAAGGTGCTTATTCTCACATGGATGAAACTAGTTAGAGAAAGTACTACTACACAGTGCAGTAGAGGAACAAACTCCAACGTGGTTCTTTTGGACTATACCACTGCAGCTGTCATAGTGGAACCAGGAACATGGTCACTAGCGGTATCAATAGAACAAGGTATCTACTAATTGGATCTTATATGAATACACTTTAGAGATGATAGAAGTCCAAGCATCAGAATACTCCAAACCATGAAAGTACAATTAGTTGCCTGGTGGACACATGGAAGATTACAGGAAAATTGAAACAATGGATTTTCATGTGGACCTTGGGAAGGTATGTGTGGAAACCTACATCTCCGAGTAAATGGGAATCATGCAGTTGACTGTGGTTTTGAGGATACTCCTGACTGGCAGAGCAAGGAGTCATGGAAACAGACAGGAAGCAGGTGTCCTTAAGCTTCTGTGCCTCTGTCTCCCTGCCCGTACGGCAGCTCCAAAACCTGACTGATGACTCCAGTACTTCTGTATTCCAAATCTCACACAACAAGGCTTTTGGTTAATTCTAACACGGAACCATTAAAAAACAACAACAAAAAACCCAGATCCTAGAAAATGTCACATTACCCAGGTGACAAAACATGACTTAGAAGAGCTATCCCCAATTCTTCATTTTTATTGTCCAGTAAGCGGTCTATCCTAACGCAAAGTCTATCATTCCAGTCCTAGCCCTAAGGAATGACAAAGAGCAAATAACCAAAGATGTAAATACAGTTAACCCTTGAACAACATGGATTTGAATTACGCAGATCCACTTATTCACGGATTTTCTTAAAGTGACCCACACAGTCCACACATCAGCTCTGCAGCTGGGAATCAGTGTACATAGAGGGCTGACTGTAGTTATACTCAGATTTTCAACTGTGCAGGAGGTCAGCACCCATAAACCCTGCATGCTGTCATTCACATCAGACTCTGTGATAAATTTACAAATTTATGCCATCTTTTATTAGCAAGAAAAATGGAATAATGGTCTTCTGGCCAAAAAAAAAAGTAGGTTTTCTCATAAGAAAGGTGGACTATACAAGGTCTGGCACAGATAATGCCCCTTTTTTATTACAAAATCTTTCATTACGAAATCATTAAGCATATAGTTCTGTAACATATGACATTTTAGGTCAAATGTTGAATTTGCTGTCCATCTGTGCAAGACATTCATGTACCCTACCAACTACAGCCAATGGCATTACTTCTGCCGGACCCTGTATAATGGTTAAGGGATATACAGTACTTGGCACAGGGGGCCAATAGGAAAATCCCAATACCAAAATATCATACATTTATTTATTGATACCTCCTTATTTACAAAACAATGGAAACATAAAAATTAAACCTACCTGTATATTAGAAATACACTTCAATTTACCTATAGATCAGTCTTCAAAATGGAAAGAAAAAAATGTTATTAACTAACTTAAAAAGAAAATACCTATTAAACTTATGTAGTATTGCTTAGAGGATCGCCTCAATGTTCATTTTTGGAAATAATAAACATCCACAATTCAGAAGTCCACTTTAAAAATGAGGCACTGATAAAGGGAATATATTTATAACTTTTATAATGATTCTTTCTTGTTAGTTTTCTGGAACATTATACATGGATTGATTTATGTCAGGCTTCCTCGCATTATTTATATTCATAGGATTTCCTTCCAGTGAGAGTTTTCACATGTAAGAATGAAGGCCAGTTGATGTCTTTTTCCATACTGTTTACATTCAAGAGGGTTTTATGCAGTATGAGTCCTTTCATGCCTCCTAAAGGAACTGGGACGACTAAAGGCTTTCCCACATTCTTTACACTTGTACGGTTTCTCGCCAGTGTGCATTCTCACGTGCCCTCGAAAGGTAGTACGGTAAGTGAAGGCTTTTCCACATTCTTTACATTCAAAAGGCTTCTCTCCAGTATGAGTATTTTCGTGTGTTCGAAAGGATGTGTAACAACTAAAGGCTCTACCACATTGTTTACATTCATAGGGCTTCTCTCCAGTGTGAGTTCTTTCATGTATTCGAAATGAACTGGGAAAATTGAAGGCTTTCCCACATTCCTTACATTTATACGGCCCGTCTCCAGTATGCACTATCATGTGTGTTCGAACACTTGAGGGAGAAATGAAAGCTTTCCCACATTCTTTACATTTATAGGGTTTCTCTCCAGTATGCTTTCTCATGTGTCCTTGAAAGGTTGTGCGATAAATGAAAGTTTTCCCACATTCTGTACATTCATAGGGTTTCTCTCCAGTGTGTGTTCTTTCATGTATTCTAAAGGAACTGGGCCAACTGAAGGTTTTACCACACTGTTTACATTCATATGGCTTTTCTCCAGTGTGAGTTCTTTCATGTGATCGAAAAGAGCTGGGACAACTGAGGGCTTTACCACATTGCTTACATTTATAAGGTCCATCTCCTGTGTGTGTTATCATGTGTGTTCGAATGCTTGAGAGAGAAATGAAGGCTTTACCACATTCCTTACATTCATAGGGTTTTTCTCCAGTGTGAATTCTTTCGTGTATCCGTAAACCTAGAGGAGAACTGAAGGTTTTGTCACACTGTTTACATTCATATTGTTTCTCTGCAGTGTGAGTCCTTTCATGTCTTCGAAAAGAACTGGGACAACTGAGGGCTTTACCACATTGCTTACATTCATAGGGTTTTTCTCCAGTGTGATTTCGTTCATGTATTTGCAAACCTAGAGGCGATCTCAGGGATTTACCACACTGTTTACATTCGTAGGGTTTCTCTCCAGTGTGAGTTCTTTCATGTGCTCGAAATGAAGTGGAGCAACTAAAGGCTTTTCCACATTCCTTACATTTATAAGGAGCATCTCCAGTGTGTGTTATCATATGTCTTCGAAAGGTTGTGAGCCATGTGAAGGCTTTCCCACATTCGTTGCATTCATAGGGCTTCTCTCCAGTGTGAGTCCTTTCATGTCTATAAACAGATTTGTGGTAACTGAAGGCTTTCCCACATTCCTTACATTTATATGGCTTCTCTTCATATTCATGATACTCATAAGGCTTGTGTCCAGTGTGAGATCTGATGTGCCTATTAAAGGATGAAGGACGCACAAAGACTTTTCCACACACACTACATTTAAATGGTTTTTCGCCAGAAGAAATTTCCTTGTTCAGATTAAGATTTAGAATCTGGCTGATGGTTTCTCCACACTGACTACCTTCTTTGCTTTCATAGAGTTTTTCTACCATATGACTTCTGTAAAAAAAGTGAGAAACATTATTAATGATTTCTTTGTTAATTTCCTACTTATTAGGGTATTAGAATTACATTTTTTAATTTACAAAAAAAGTGGATGTTTTCTGACCTTTCTGAATTGTTTCAATATACTGAATGCTCTGTAAGAGGACTTGAGTACAGCTATTATGAAAACTGTGAAATTAATATATGAGGTTAAGGGTAAGTAAACTTGAAGTAGGAGTTGTTTTGTTTATTTTTCAGAATTCCTGACATCCTAGAATTCTAATTTGGGACAATGCTGTCTAATGAGTGACTCACCTTACTTTTCTCCCTTGGGTTTTGTACTGATTTGCAATGTTATGATCTTCCCATTTTCCCCCGAAATGCAGACCTAGAAAAATAATTCAAAATTATTATAAATTGGAGAAAAATTATTGGATTCCAGGTGCAGGTTGTGCTTAGTTTATTTACTAATATATTTCTTTTCCCATGTTGAAACAATACTTAGCTGCAAGAAATATTTGTTCTCAGTCAGAGGAATGGTGTTATGAGAAGTGCTCTTCATCTCTCCCCTCGAAATTTCAACAATTTAAACAGCTTTAATTTAACGAAGATTCTCTGCTCAATGTATAAACACGTCTGAGAGACCAGAGTATTGAAACATATGAAGGTGGGCATGTGGGAGTGAACTGAGGGGGTTGGAAGGGAGAAGAGCTGAGATGGTGCCAGGGACAGGGCCCAGAGCTCATAGCCTGGAGAGGGGAGGAATCGGATTGTCACCGCACTCCCTTCAGCAGGGAGGGCCAAAGAGATTCAGTGAAAATCCTGCACGAGTGGGCAGTACATGCTGCAGCTGAATCCAGTGACCTGGGCAGGGATGAAGCACAGAGGTGCAGCCACAGTTGTCTGGCAACCGGCATTCCAAACAGAGAAACAAAGTCACGGAGCGTGGCTGCCTGCCTTCACTCTCCCCTCATCCTCCCAGAGCTAACAGCAGGCCCCAGAAGTAGCTGTAGCAGTTAAGTGTCAGCCTGCAGAGCACATTATCTGCAAACCTGAGAACCGGTACTACAGAAACATTTTTCCTCTGTAACTAATCCCAAGGTTGGGTGGAGATACAAAGGGGAAGCCACTAAAACTGCCAGTCACCATTACTGAAAGAGCAAAGCAACCAAGGCAGCAGCCATCTCCCCCCAGCTCACCCTACCCGCTACTCATCATGGCTGCACTGCCGCAGTGTTGGGCTGCAGAGGACAGCACTGAGATTTCATTACACTTCCCTGCAGGGTTAGTTCCTGAGACTGAGACCGAGGCAAACACAGAAGAAATTCCCACCTCCCCAGGGAACACACTTTCCACCTCTCTGAAGAAATGTGAAAAGCGAGAGCAGTGCAAGAGAACTCAGAAACTTGTGCTTCAGCGTCACCTACTAGAAAACAATAGAAACACTTTTCATCAATTTACTAGAGAAGTGCGACTCATAAATACCTGCCAAGACAGAGAAGAAATCCATTAAATACCATGAATAACCAAGGTAGCAAGACAGCACAGAAAATGAAAAATCTTCAGAAAATAAACTTCAAGTCATGGAATTACGTGATTTAAATGATATTACAATTCTGAAAAAACTCAACAAGTTACAAAAAAGCATAGGCAGTTTAATTAACTCAGAAATAATATCAGTGAATGAAAAGAGTACTTTATTAAAGAGATTGAAACTTTAAAAAGAATCAGATAGGGACTTCCAGCCAAGATGGAGGCGTAGATAGATATGCTTTGCTTCCTTGCAAAACCAAAAGAAAGATAACAACCAATTTAAAAACAAAAAACCACCAGAACTGCCAGAAAATCAAACTTCATGGAAGTCCGACAACCAAGGAGTTAAAGAATAAACAGGCTGGTAGAAGGGGTGAAGAGGACGAGCGGCAAGGTGGCGGACCTGGCAGGTAAGGCGGCAGCTGGCAGTCTGGGATATCCCACATTCACATGTAGATGAGCTGGAAGGAACAACTGGGGAGTGAGACAGACTGCCCAACCCATGGTTCTAGTGCAGGAAACTAAAGCCTTAAAACGTCTGGTGGTAAAAACCTGTGGAGTTGCAGCAGAGGGAGAAACTCAGCCTCACAGGAGAGTTCGTTGGGGAGACCCATGGGGTAGCTTCTAGCACATACACAAACCCACCCACCTGGGAACCAGCAACAAGCGGGCCCAATTTGCTTGTGTGCAGCGAGAGAAGTGACTGAAAGTGGGGTGAGAGCCAAGCAAGTGGCATTGTTCCCTTTCTGACCCCTTCCCCACATGCAGTGCGACCACCCAGCCAAGTGGGTTGCCCCGCCCTGGTGAATACCTAAGGCTCCAGCCCTAACTACTTAACAGGTGCACCAAGACAAAAAAATATGGCCCAAATGAAAGAATAGATCAAAACTCCAGAAAAAGAACTAAGTGATGGGAGCTAGCCAACCTATCAGATGCAGAGTTCAAAACACTGGCAATCAGGATGCTCACAGGAATGACTGAGTATGGCCACAAAATAGAGGAAAAAGTTAAGGCTATACAAAGTGAAATAAAGAAAAATAAACAGACAACCAACAGTGAAGGGAAGGAAACCGGGACTCAAATCAACAATTTGGAACAGAAGGAAGAAATAAACATTCAACTGGAACAGAATGAAGAAACAATTCAAAAATGTGAGGAGAGGTTTAGGAACCTCTGGGACAACTTTAAACGTCCCCACATCTGAATCATAGGGGTGTCAGAAGCAGAAGCGAAAGAGCAAGAAATTAAAACTTACTTAAAAAACTAATGAAGGAACACTTCCCCGATCTGGTGGAGGAAACAGACTTTCAGAAAGTCCACGTAGCGCAGAGAGTCACAAAAACATTGGAACCAAGGAAGCACACATCAAGGCACTTACCCAAGATTAAAGATAAGGACGGAATCTTAAAGGCAGCAAGAGAAAAGGAAACAGTTACCTACAAAGGAGTTCCCATAAGGCTATCAGCTGATTTCTCCAAAGAAACCTTACAGGCAAGAAGGGGCTGGAAAAAAGTATTCAAATTAATGAAAGGAAAGGACCTATATCCAAGATGACTCTGGAAGGGCAGATAAAGTGCTTCCCAGATAAGGTAAAGTTAAAGGAGTTCATCATCACCAAGCCCTTATTATATGAAATATACTGTAACAGCATAATCAATAAAATATGCTTTAAAAAAAAAAAGAAACAGAAATTCTGGAGCTGAAGAACTCAATAAAGGAGATAAAGAACCAGTGAGGTCCTGGCTGGTGTGGCTCAGTGAACTGAGCACCGGCCTGCAAACCAAAAGGTCACCAGTTTGATTCCCAGTTAGGGCACGTGCCTGAGTTGTGGGCAAGGTCCTCAGTAGGGGATGTGCAAGAGGCACCTAATCTATATTTCTCACCCTTTCTTTCTCCCTTCCTTCCCCTCTCTCTAAAAATAAATAAAATATTTAAAAAAAAAAAAAAAAAAAAAGGAACCAGAGTGTTTAGGAAATAGAGCTGACCAGATGGAGGAAAGAATTAGTGATATGTAAGACAGAAACCTAGAAATGACACAGAAAAAAGAGAGACTTAAGCATTAAAAAAATAAAAGAGCTCTACAAGAACTATCTGACTTCCTTGGAAAGAGCAATCTAAGAATAACAGTAGTACCAGACGAAGAGAGGGAGAAGGGAATGGAAAGCCTAGTCAGAAAAAAAATTGATTAGAACTTCCCAAACCTATGGGAAAGAGCTAGATGCTTGAATCCAAGAAGCAAACAGAACATCTAATTACCTCAATTCAAAAAGACTTTTTCCAATGCACACTGTGTTCAAATTGTTAAAAATTAACAAGAAAGAATTGTTAAGGTAACCAGGGAAAAGAAGACAGTAACCTATATAGGAAAGCCCATTAGATTATCATTGGATTTTTCAGCAGAAACCCTACAAGCTAGAAGATAATGGAATAAAATATTCAAATTACTGAAAGAAATTACCAGCCAAAAATAATATATCCAGCAAAGTTATCCTTTAGATATGAAGGAGAAATACAGACTTTGAGGACCTCCCTTGCAGAAAGTACTCCAGGGTGTTACTCTAGCTGAAACAAAGAACAAAAAGTCACAAAACTACAAGTAAGATCACTAACAGGCAGACAGAAGCAAAATATCACAACCCTTTTTTAGAATAGGGTACTATACATTTAAATATCACATAAAGGTTAAAAGAGGTAATAACATCAAAGAAGAGGAAGAGTCCTGGTGGGGTGGTTCAGTTGGTTGGAACATCGTCCTGTATACCAAAAAGTTGCAGGTTCAATCCCTGGTCAGGGCACCTACGTAGGTTGTTTGTTCAATTCCCAGTCAGGGTACATACTAGAGGCAACTGATCAATGTCAATGTTTCTCTCTCTGTCTCTGTTTCTCCTTCCTCTCTCTCTGAACTCAATAAGCATATCCTAAGGTGAGGATTTTAAAAAAAGATGACGAAGGCAGTAACCACTGCAAGTTGGGAGTAAACTCACAGCATAAATAGGGATAATTTGTGACAACAAAAAACACAAAAGGGGAGGGGTAAAGGTCTGATTTTGTAAAGGGAGCAGAGATTAGATGTATTCAGAAGAAAAAGAACTAGTATACGCATATGTATAGAACTTTCTTTTACATAAACCAAATGGTAACCAAACACAAAAAAACCCAAAACTGAAACACATAACTTAAAAAAAGAGAAAATGGAAAAAGTATAGAATACCGCCAAACAAAAACAACAGATAGAAACACAAAGGAGAAGAACCAATGGGGGCACAGAATTACCAGAAAACAAAAGATAAAGTGGTTATAGGAAATCCACAATCAATCAATAATTACCCTAAATGTAAACGGACTGAATTCACCAATAAAGAGGCACAGAGTAGCAGACTGGATGAAAAAACAAAACCCAACCATATGTTACCTTTAAGAGACGCATCTAAGCTGCAAAGACAAAGGTAGATTCAAAGTGAAAGGGTGGAAAATGATTCTTCGAGCAAATAACATCCACAGAAAAGCAGGTATAGCCATCTTACACTGACAAAATAGATTTCAAGATAACAGAGGTATAACAAGAGACAAAGATGGACATTTTATAATAATAAAGGGTACACTATATCAAGAAGATGTAACACTTCATCTAGGTATATATGCACCCAATCAGGGAGCAATGCAGTATATAAAGCAACTTACTCATAGAACTAAAGGGAGAAACAGATCAAAACACAATCATAGTTGGAGACTTTAATACTCCACTGACAGTTCTAGATAGACCATCCAAACAGGAAATCAATGAAGAAATATCGGTCTAAGTGATACAGTATACCAAATGGAAATAATTGACATTTACAGAGCCTTTCATCCCAGAACACCAGATTATACATTCTTCTGTAGTGTACACTGAAAAATTCTCAAGGATAGACCATGTGTTGGACACAAAACCAGCCTCAACAAATTCAAGAAGACTGAACTAATACCAACATACCCTCCCACGACAATACTTTGAAAATAGAAATCAACTGCAAAAACAAAGCGAAAAAATCCACGAACATGTGGAGATTAAACAACATGCTACTAAAAAATGATGGGGTCAAAGAATAAAAGTTGAGCTCAAAAGATTATATAGATATCGACGAGAATGACAATACAACATATCAAAACTTCTGAAATGCAGTGAAAGCAGTAATTATAAAGTGCTTGTTTTCTAATTAACAAATTAAGTAAGAATGTAGTAATCCCTACCTATTGAGGCCAGGTTCCTGTAGGTTTCCCGCATCACATTTCTATAGAGTTTCTTCTGTGAAGGGTCTAGTAAAGCCCACTCCTCCAGGGTGAAGTTCACAGCCACATCTTCAAAGGTCACTGAGTCCTAAAACATTGCAAATATGTGTACAGTAGGATTCATGAATCTGACATCACCAGAGGTTTATACTCAATGTATAGGACGATTACATATGATTCTGTGGTCTCCGAACATTTGTTTTATGCCTTGCTCAGTAGAAACTTATTCTGCCCACACTTCCTCATCAATTTAACAGCATCATGAATACATGCAATTTATGCATTTTTGCTGTGATCACTTTAAATATTATTTCTCTCTACTGACAGCGTCTACAGCATCTTGGAGAAATGACAGAAATACTATACAAATGAAACAAGTATCATTTTAAGCACATCACTTCCTTGTGAGAAAAACTCACCTCCTCATTACCTACCACTTACTCAGCACTCCAATACGTACAGGGTCAAATCTACATTAAGTTTTAATGAATAGAAAGCAAAGAAAAACTGGAAGCTTATTTTTCTGTTCCCATCACCAAATGAGAGTCCAGGCAGCCTGTGGAAATCCAACTTGTAACAAGGATCAGCTTGCCATATCAGCCTGAAATATTCTAGGCCATTAAAAGTAGCCAGATCTGGCTGACTAAATGAAAATATTCTTGGAAACAGTAATACTTTTAACTTTTGTAATATATATCATAGACTCCGGTTTTCCATTCTCTGTTCTATTTTGTGGAACTATAAAGTTATTCAGAAGTTAGGGCTCAGACAACTTAGCATGATATGGCATGCTAAAAAAGCAAGGCAACTAGGTCTCCACGAACATCCTATCCACACGAACCTCGGGGCTGCTTCACACCAGCTTTTAGCACACATACTGAGATGATACGGTGCTAGGAGAGCTCTTTTGGTCAAACCCTAACAGCGTTCCCTGGCTCTTGCTGACCTGGAAGAACAGGTTAAGAGCTGCACATTGCAATGGAGTTCATTGAAGTCCACAGTGGTTTGATGCGCTACCTGTAATTATAAAATCTTATTAAAAAATTGTTTGCCAAGGACAAATACAAATCTTAAAGGTCTCTAAAAATGGAAAAAGCCTTAGTCATCTGAATAAATAAACTTATTTCAACTGTAATAAATTAGTGCACTTTCTGCATTATTGTACCTGTCTCATGGCGGAAATTTTGCACGCCCCCAACAGGGTTCTGGCCCACAACCCAAGCACGTGCCCCGACCATGAAATGAACTAGTGAACTTCTGGTTCACAGGCCAGTGCTCAATCCACTGAGCCGCATCAGCCAGAGCTCATGACTGAAATTTTAAAAAAGAAATGATTAGATATCTGGTTGCATCTGACTATACGTATGGATGTGTGTCTACCTTTAGAATATATTAACAAAATTGGTTTGTAAAAAGCTCTGTTTAACTAACTTAAACTAACCCAAATGTTTTTCAGGTTCTGGAATAATAGTTGATATTAAAATTCATCAAAATAGTCAAGTCTTTAGAGTTATCAACAAAGACAAGTTAGAATGATGCAAGACTTTGTTTAACATCTCATGTTTTGTGGGTAATCTAAACATATTATTGAGAATAAGTAAAATAAAAAGACATAGGTATGGACAAAAAGTTTTTTTTTAATTTATTTATTTTTGGACAGAGGGGAACGGAGGGAGAAAGAAAGGGAAAGAAACATCAATGTGTGGTTGCCTCTCACGCATCCTCTCCTGGGGACGTGGCCCACATCTCAGGCATGTTCCCTGGCTGGGAATCTAACTAGTGACCCTTTGGTTCACAGGCCGGTGCTCAATCTACTGAGCCACATCAGCCAGGGCTGAATAAAAAGTTTTTAGGTGAAACTTTTTAGTAACAATTATATGTATTTAAAAACTATTTCCTAAAATCTTTTTCTAACTTTAAACTTTAAAGTTTTGCTAGCTAGATTAACTAATGGAATTAACTGAACATTTAGATCATTTTCAAAGATAAAATACTGAAAATACTTTTAGCTTCTTATTATAAAGAAACTAAAAGATAAATTAGGGTTTGTTATTAAACATGTGACACTGAAAGACTGTACTATTTATTTATTTTTAAGTTTATTTTTAGAGAGAGGGAAAGGGAGGGAGAAAGAAAGGGAGAGAAACATCAATGTGTGAGAGAGATATCGATCAGTTGCTTCTCACATGCTCCCAACCAAGGACCTGGCCTGTAACCCAGGCATGTGCCTAGACTGAGAATCGAACTGGCAACCCTTCTGTTTGTGGGAAGATGCCCAACCAATGACCCATACCAATCAGGGTGAAAGACTGTATTGTTAAAAGTGCAGCATGTGTCTTGAAATTATGATATATATTCATAAATTGGCAATTTAAAAATAAACTGATGTAACAGTTCACAATAGCTTACTTAGTTTTCATTAGAGTTGAGGTTTTTAAAGGTAGAAATTCCAATACATGTAATTTTAACTACTGGGAATAATAAGGGAAACAACTTTGAATGCAAGAAAAAAAATTTATGTTTTCAGTAAAAGAAGGTATAAGGTATGGAAATGGATTTTTAAGGGAATTACAAGGGAAGTTGTACAAGATTTGGGATGCCTACTGCATAGTATTGGAAATCTGAACCAGGGTAATTAGACAAAGAAAAAAAAAACAAAAGCTATTCAAATGAGAAAGAAAGAAGTAAAACTGTTATTATAGTGTAAGCTCTGACAGTTTTGTTTTGTTTTTTTGTTTTGTTTTGGTAACAAAAGTGCCAGACTTATCAAAGCTTTGATTACAGAGGCATCCATATAAAAAATGTATCCACTTCAAGAGGGCTAACTTGAATAAACACATTGCCAACCACACAGTTAGATAAAATGCCAGGCTACCTCCCGCCACTGAAGATCTTTTGTTTTAGAGATCTTGGTTGATTTTGAATACTGGCCATTTGAGCCATTTGTTTTTCCTCTTCCTACACTTTAAATTCCTCTTTTTTTTTGTTTAGACGCCACCAATAAGGAGCCTGCAAGACCCTATGCCCCCACATTTAACCCCCGCAAAAAAGAAAGACCCCAGGGTCTGTGTATGCGCTCCCATACCCTTCATCTGTTACCTAGCCATGTGGCCCCAGATGTGTTGTGTCATTTCCAGGTCCTATGAGTAATAGACTTTTATTTTTTCAAAGTTTTCTGAGGGTTATTCCCAAAGTGCTTCTTGCAATAAAAAGAGCCACTAGGGCTGGTAAAACCACAACGTTGGTTATTGATAGGTTGAGACAAGTATAAAACAATTATATATAGAAAACCCCCAAAGACTCACACCAAAAAAGCTTTTAGAATAAGTGAATTCAGTAAAACTGCAGGATACAAAATCAATCTGCAAAAGCCTGTAACGTTTCTATACACAAACAATAAACTATCAGAAAGAAAAATTAAGAAAACAATCCATTTGTAAGTGCATCAAAAAAGAATAAAATATCCAGGAATAAATGTAACCAAGAAACTGAAAGACTTGTATGCTAAACTATACAAGACATTGATGAAAGAAACTCAAGACACAAATAAATGGAAAGACATTCCATGTTCATGGATTAGAAAAATCAATATTGTTAAAATGCCAATACTACAAAGCAATCTACAGATTCAGTGCAACTCCTATCAAAATTCCAGTGGCATGTCCCACGGAAATAGAACAATCATAAAATGTGTATGGAACCACAGGTGAGTCCACATAGCTAAAGAAATCTTGAGAAAGAAAAACAAATCTGAAGGCATCATGCTTCCTGATTTCAAACTGTATTACAAAGCTGTAGGAACTAAAACATGATATTGGCATAAAAAGATATACTGATCAGTGGAAGAAAACAGTCCAGAAATAAAGCCATGTTTATATGGTCAATTAATTTATGACAAAGGAGCCACGAATATAAACTGGCAAAGGACAGGCTCTTCAATAAACAAGTGTTAGGAAAACTGGATGCCACTTGCAAAAGAATGAAACCGGATCGCTATCTTACATCGTACATTAAAATTAACTCAAAATGAATGAAAGATACGGAGATCAACGGTAGCCTTATACTGTATTGTTAACGCCTACATTCTGCACCTCACTCTGTCTCGTCACGTAGCCACTGTTATCGTCTCCCATCGTCACAGGAAGGGTGAGTGTGGTTCAAGAAGGTATTTTCAAAGAGAGACACTATTCACATAACTTTTATTATAGTATGTTGTAATCTTTGTTCTGTTTATGATTAGTTATTGTTAATCTCTAACTGCCTAATTTACACATTAAACTTGTTATACTCTTCATGAATTCCGAGAGTGATCCTGGATTCTTTCAAATGTTTACATAGAAAATGTCATATTCAACAAAGTCTCATCATTTCATATCTTTAAAAACTGCTAGACTTCAAAAAAAGTATCTAGTGAATTTTTTATCCCTGCATTTTTTTTAATTGTTCAGACATATTTGTCTCCATCTTCACAACACCATTTTCCTCTGCGCCCCTCCCCCACCCCGTTCCTCAATCCTTTCTCACTTTGGATTTGTCTATGGGTCCTCCACACACGTCCCTTGACTCGACCTTTCCCTTCCTTTTCCCTGCCCCGCCCCCGCCCTCTTGATTCTGTTGTTTTTTCTTTCAACGTTGCTGGTTATATTTGCCTTGCTTGTTTGTTGTGTTGGTAAGGTTCCACTTACAGGTGAGATCATATGGTATTTGTCCTAAAATAAACAAATTTCTATATATCACACTTCACTATTTAAGTTTATTTTTAATTAATTTTTGCTACTTTAAATATTTTAACTTTTCTGTATAGGAAACCACTAAGATTTAATTATTTAAACATGAGTGAGTATAGAAGTGCAAACTATAAAATATAAACATTTTCCCTTATTTTTCTAACAACTAAAATGAGACATAGTTTGTCTCTTCACTTTATTTCACATTGGGAATATTGTAAGAAGTGAGTAGTACAGGAGTTTGCATTTAATCCTGAAACCTACTAGGACTTTCAAATATTTACAAAGTTTGAGTTGCTTTTCCCAATAGTCAATTCAAATAGAAATTCACTTGCTTTAAGAATTGTATAGTTTTTTAAATGTCAAAGTTCTCTAGGGATATGCAAATACAAAAACTGATCTTAAATTGAAAAATGCGCCTGAGAACTTGTGTATGCCCATCTCATAGCCTGAGATTCTGTTGCCTAAAAATGAAACAAAAATTCTGTTTGGTTCCAGGATTTTCTTGCCTTACAAACTTATTTCTCAATCAACTTACATTTTCAAAGCCCAAGAAATAAATAATCTTACATATCACACAGGAAATAAAATTGTGTAATGCTAAAAGAAACTACAGTTAAATCACTGATATATTCAATAGACAAAGGTATCTAATGAAAAGAAATGCAAATATTAAAACCAGCTCAGATAAAGCAGCCAGCAGTTAACATTCAGAAAGTTAAACACATTACTAAGCTTGGGGTCTGAACACTCCTGCTTGAGCCAGAACCCCTAAAGTGGGTCAGTCCCCAGGGAAGGGCCATAGCAGACATCTGAGCAGCCCCAGGAATGAACTGTGGGAGAGCCACACTCTTCCCTCCCCAAGGCTTCCATTCTCAGGAGTGAGGAACAGCTCAGCCTGATTCAGTTTAAGGGTCTGACCCAAATGAATTCCCAAATGTATGAACCCTTTGTCCAGGAAACAGAACTCCTGACCTTCACATAATTTCTCCAGTGTCACAGTCCAGTAGTGCCAGGTACTCACACACAGACTTTGTCAATACCATGCATGCAACACTCAACAAGTAAAAAACAGCCCGGCCTCCAGGCGAGGGTGGTGGCCGCCTGGTTTGGAGTCGCTGACCTCCGGCCTCCGCTTTCTGGTCAATGTTTTGCACCACCGTTTGTATTTCAAAGCACATAAACCCAGTGTTACAAGAATCCGGCAAAATCACTTAAGCCCAGTATTTATGTGTAAGGAGGAAATAAAGTTGTAGGGGACATTTACTAGTTCAACAAGGAAACCCACAAATACCTATTCCTATCAGAAATAAAAATGTCAGTTAATTAGTATGTCAAAGAAACTGATTTGTAACCAGTCATACTGGAGCACTTCTAGATGTTTTAAATGTAAGCCCTGACGGGCCATTTGAAATCACCCAAAAGATAAGGACATCAGAATATTATTACACCCATGGAGGGGGGGGCGCGGCGGGTAGGGGAGACGACAAAAAGGGAAACAAAAAATTTACGTAATACATGTAATAATATTTTATTTTTTTCCCCTGAAGTCCACCTCTTTGGAAATACTTTCTACTGCACCCAAAGCTCTAATTTACTGAAAAACTGTTTCTAGTAAATAAATCTTTTCAAAGTGACAGACGAAGGGCGGGGCAGCACTGGCCTGGAACTGTGGCGAGAGCACACACGCCACCCAGCAGCTTCCCAGGAGGAACATCCCCCCGACCGACTTCCCAGAACGTGCCTGTTCCACGGGAAATATCCCGGGGGGAGAGGCACGGGGGTTTCATACAACGGACTCCAGGTGGTTATTCCCTGCTTTCCTCTCATGTAAAATATAAGCAAAAACAAATCTCTGAAAAGAGCCAGCCGTGACTCAGTGGATAAACGATAAAATACTGCGTCTGTGTGAAATGCACTGCGGCGGACAAATAGTTAATAATGATGCTCTGAGCTAGAGAGGGGAAGAAGATGGCGTCTGGGAATGCGGGGAAAGATCCGGAAATTTAGGGCTTCACTGCCAGCCCTAGGAAGAGCTACGCTGGGGGACGGGACGTGAATTTGAGGCTCTGCTTCCTAAACATTTGGAAAAGTGAGGGGAAATAAGTCCCTTGGGGAGAAAAGGGGAACCGGGGATCCCAGAGACCACAGCTCCTCCACACAGAACCCTGGACACTGAGTCACAATGGTCCCGATGACCCTTCCCATGGTCACCGCACAATCTAGGGGTGACGCGACCAGGCGCAGGCATAGGATGGGACGGGTTCGGGCTGCCGGCAAATCCTCAACGCTGCGTGCCGGAGGGGGATGCCGTCCGAGCTGACTCGGGTCCGCAGACTCCGGAGTGAGAGCTCGGGGAGGCCGGCTCCACCTCAGCGGCTTCCAACCAGCCCCCCGTCCAGTCTCCCGACACCCACTCCTGCCCACTCACCATTTCTCGGTTCCTGGGGTTCGCCTCCCACATGACGACTCCCTTCCGCGGCACGTTCAGGCCGCAACCACAGAAGATGTGTGGCAGCCACTTGAGGTCTCTGAGAGCAGCGCAGAGGACCAGAACTCGGCAGGAGCCCGGGGCTACCAGTCCGCAGTTCACGCGGTCCACGCCAGCCTCAAAGCGCCGCCCCCACAAACGGTACCAAGGATTCCCCTGATTGGATAGCTGCAGGGCCCCGCCCCGTCAAGACTGACTGACAGCAGCCGAGGTCTAGTCGGGGAGTCGATGTTGTCCTGGCGTATTGTCAGACTCTGTCCTTTGAAGGGGACACCGAGTTTAACCAAAAGGCCACGAAGCCACTCATGGAACTGTGACCTTTCTTTACAGACTCTTGCAAGTGACCTCACCATAGGTAATTATGACTCTGGTTCCATTTTGATCGTGGACCATTGCCAGCGGGGAGACGCCCGCCCTTCCCTCCCCCACCCCCACTCATCTGGTACTTGAAAGAATCCTGTGGTCTCAGGGGCATTTAGCTCTGGAGGGAAGTTTGAACCCCTTAGTCCTAGACCAGTCCCCCAGCCTCAGAAGCCAGCATGTGTGAAACATATGGGGCAAAGTAACCACCGGAAAACCTCTTCAAGGAACTCCATTAATACCCATTTGGTGAAAGATCAAAGGAGGCAAAACTGAAAGAACACTGCTTAGTGAAAAATAATAGATGGCAAAAGTATGAAGCATAAAGAATCAGGACAATGGTCATCTGTGGGGCAGGACTGAGATGAATCAAGGACAAGAACATCAGAAGACCCTCAGCACTGCCCACAGGCCATTTATGAATCTTGATGATCCCACGGTGTCCATACTGTTATTACTAAATTGTACGGTAACACAACGTGTATATCCTTTTCTGAACATATTTGATGATAAAATTTTTTAAAAGAAATTCAGTTTTGAAGAGAATATAATTTGTATATGTTTGTTTGCCCTGTAAAGTGGCAATCTGTTTTCTGAAATATGTTGCTAATTGCATCATTGGCTTTTCCCTCATGCAGTATTAGTTTAGAAAAGCTCTGATTGAACAGAGGTTTTGTTTTTGTTTTTAAGAAATCTCCAAAAATCTAACTTTACGTTAGATCCTGGAAGATAATAGGGAGGGGGGAAAAAACCTCATGAAATAACGTGATTTCAGTCAAAAGCTATACCACAGGCATGTTCTTGTAATAATGTTGTTATAAAAACAATGGGTCTTGTTACTTCCTATCTCTAGTTTATTTTTAATTACTAATGTCATTCTTTCCTTTCCACTTTGCCTAAACAAATACAGCATTTAAACATGAAAGAGGCTAGAGAGTCAGTGACTGAATAAAAGAAAGAATAAATGATTTAGAGAAATAGATTGTTAAATTTGGTTACCCCCAACTACAACTTACTCCCTCACTTTTCCCATGGGCAGGAATTTTCAAACACGCCGCCACATTGGAACACTATTCATCTCATCCAAGCAGCTCTAAGGGCTACAGCAGGAAGAATAGCAGAAGAAAGTGTGTAGATTGGTGGGTGTGTCCTGTCTGTATGTCACCGGCCCCAGCTCATTTCTTTCTCTCTTCTGACCCAACTTCTTTATGTTCTTAGAGAGTTGGAGCTAGAGTTTAATATAAATAAAATATATGGCAACATTATCATATAACGTAATGGGGCATGTAAAGGGATTAACATTTGCATGTGTGTCTGGCATTGAAGAAAATGTAAGAACTCTGTATACAGATAAAATTGATGGATCCTTGAGATCCTCTGCTCTTTTTAAAAATTTTTTTTAAAAGATTTTACTTTATTTTTAGAGAGAGGGGAAGGGAAGGAGAAAGAGAGAAACATTAATCAGTTGCCTCTTGGCACGCCCCCAACCGGGGACCCAGCCTGCAACCCAGGCCTGTGCCCTGACTGGGAATCTAACCAGTGGCCTTTTGGTTCGCAGGCCGGCACTCAATCCACTGAGCCATACCAGCCAGGGCTCCTGTGTTACTTTTTAAAGTGGAAAGCTATCCTGGCAAGTGATTTTTACCAGAGGATGAGATGTCTAGATTAAATTTTGCAGATATTCACACACAAACTTCAAAACCGATACACAGCAATATCACAGACAAGGCTCTGCTCTTAATCCTCCCCTGCACTTAGGTACACACACGTGTCAGCACAGGAGCTTCTCTGGCAGCACTCAGAGAACACAGAAGTAAAATTAGTTGAACCCATCAACCAACTAGGCCAGCTTCCTGGGATCCTGACTGTTCTCTGAGTGCTCAGAAGCTCAAAACCAAACACTCAACCATGCACCGTATCGCCTACTTTGAGTGCGTGTGTTTGAAGGTTTTTTACCCAGCCATACTGTAAGGTTTTTTAAAAGCAGGAAATTTTATAATTGGCTTATTTTCTCCTTTGTGCCTAGCACAAAACTCAACAAGAGATTGACAGGAATTAAGAAAAACAGAGATGACTGTCCTAGGCCAAGTCCAAACAACAGAGCCCTTCTTGGCTCAGGTTACAGGCTGCATCACCTTCCCAGAGGTTTGACTGGCCCATTGTTGAAGTCTCTCTCCTCCCCAGAAGTTGTATTTATGTTTGTATTTCAAATTCCTGTCATGTAAAGTGAAGGTAAGTCTATAAATTTCCACCACTGCCAGAGTAGGGCCAACTGCCTATATCCTTTATCAGAATCCAATTCATTTCAAAATGGGGATGGAAAGAGACTTCGCTGGGGCGATGGGTGCACGATGCAGTGTGCAGGTTAGGTTTTATTGAGTTTTGGGGACCAATGTAACCCCAATAAATTCAATAAGAAAATCCAAAAGAAAAAAATCAATAAAGTGGCAAACTGAGCTTTCATTCACGGTTTTGGCAGCAGAAATTGCTAACAAGCCAAGTGCCTATTTAGGAAAATGGGCTACATAACGGTGCACCTCTTAAGAGACAAACGGTGATAATGTATTGATATGTAAAGATATGGGGTATTTATCACTAGAACAATTAAAAAAAGTGTATTGTAATACACGGGGTCCAGCTGAAGTAACTCCTGCTTGAGTGTGGTTGGTAGGGTACATGAATGTCTTGCACAAGATGGACAGCAATTTGAACATTTCACGTAAAATGTCATATGGTGTGCTTGAGTGTGGTACTGTTATGTTACAGAATTACATGCTTATGATTGTGTAATAAAAAGGAGTGTTCTTTTTGCCAGGCCCTGTATATACATGTTACTTCATCTACATCTGTTTTGGTCACGTGCAGACTAAGGGGAGCCCCTACTCTAGGTTTGGTTGACAACACATTGCCACCAGGAACATAATGAACGGGCATATGACTTCCATAATGGACGTGTCTGGGGCGAGCAGGGCAGACTGCTCAAGCAGGTGGGAAATGCTTTGAGAGAGCAAAGAAAGGAGACTGGCCTGGATTTTTTTTTTGTTTTGTTTTTTGTTTTTATATTGAGGTTAGGGGTGAGCTAGGGTGAGATTTTTGTACACAGGGCAGGGGCTACCAGGGATTGAATCTCTTGCCAGTGCAAAAGGAGGGAGCGCTCAGGTTTTCTTATCACCTGTACAGATGTTGGGCACAAGGGGAAGAAGGAGGATGAGGCTTTTAAAGCTGTCAGCTATCTATCTTTCAATAATGGAGTCAGAGGCTTCTGATTTCTGCTCTGGCATGAAAGGAACTGAAAAGGTGACATTGTTATCCTCACCAGGAAAAAGCTAACAAACTTTGAAAATCAACAACTCAGCTCTATCAAAGAAAGCATTGATTCCAGGGCAAATTGCTGTCTCCCAAAATTGGAAAGAGAGAGAAAAATAGCCAGATTGAAATATGCCCACGATATTCTATTCTTAACAGGAACTGTCCTCAAAGTTTCTGTTTCATCAGAGCCTGACTGACTGGGTTTTACCAGCCAAACTGACACAGGGAGGGAAACAGGCAACTCCTCTCTAGTCTTTCTGTCTGAACTAAGCTGACGGTGGGCGGAACGTGAGGTTGATAGATTTTTTTTTTTAAACCTCTTACAGAAAGTAAATGGTGTGTCTTCCAAAACCACTTGTCCACCTCTCTAACACCAGTTGGGTGGCCTGCAATTCAATTCAATTCTAATGCTAACCAGAGTTAACAGCAGACTTCCCGGTTTAAAGACTCAGGTCCACAATACGGCCTCCATTTCAGATGCTAGCCACAAATTGGGAGGCCCAGGCCACACTCGTCTGCACAGCCGACTACGCATTTGGAGGGTCAACTGGACACACCCTCATGCTTGCTAATTCAAGAGAACCACTCTTAGGACTATGAAAAGCGTTTTATTATTATTGGTTGTAAAAGATATAAGTCAAAAACAGCCAAATGGAAAGGATGCTCAGGGCAAAGTGAGGGTGACAGCGTGGGAGCTTCCATGCGCTGTGCGGATGTGACAGTCTCCCAGCACACAGGTGTGCTCGCCAACTCAGGTCTCTCTGAATCCTGGCGTTCAGAGGTTTGGATGGCATTTCCTCACTTAAGACATGGCTGACTGAATCACCGGACAGTGCTGATTAACTCAAACTCTAGTTCTCTCCCCCCCCCAGAGGCTGGGAGCTGGGCTGAAAATTCTAAGCCTCTAATCAAAGTTTGGTCTTCCTGGCAATTAACACCCATCCTGAAACTATTTAGGAGTGAGCAAATCATCTTTATCATTCATAAAGTCCAAAGGCTTTAGGGGGTCTTTCCTAGGAAACATAGACAAAGACCAAATATCTTTCTTATTACATCATAGAAGGTCACAGTCCAGGACATTGTCACATTAAAATATGGAGACAAAATCATAAGACTATAGACACTTCCTCTCTACCCACAACACAGTGCTACAGCGACAATACTCCTGTTCAACAACAGTGGAATACACTGGAGAAACCCGTGTCAGAACTTATTTAAGGAACCTCTGTAGAACCCTAAAGATGATGCGGAGAAAAAAAGCAAGAATGCCTGAGTATAGTTTAGCCTCTGTTACAGCAAATAGCAAACACAGCCTAACCCCCTAGTCAGATAAACATAACATCTCACACTAAAGGCCTACTCTCCTCAGTTCCTTTTTCACAGTACATGATGTTTGGCATTCAACAAAAAATTAAAAGGCATGCTAACAGAATTAAAAGACAAAGATGAAGAGAGAGAACAAGCAAAAGAACATAATTCAAATATAGAACATTATTCAGATGTAACAGATATGCTGGAATTATCAGACCAGAAATGTAAAGCAACTGTAACTAATATGCTAATCAATCTAAAGGAAATAGTGAACAGCATGCAAGAACAGATAGGTAATGTAAGCAGAGATGGAAATCCTAAGAAATAACCAAATGGGAAATGCAGGAAATAAAACACAACAGTACAGACATGAAGAATTTATTTGGAGGCTCATCAATACAGTGGAAATATGTGAGGAAAGAATCAGTGAACTTGAGACATTAACATAACTTTCCAATGTAAACATAAAAGAAAAAAGGGGAGCGGGGAGAGAGAGAGAGAGAGAGAAGAAGAAGAAGAAGAAGAAGAAGAAGAAGAAGAAGAAGAAGAAGAAGAAGAAGAAGAAGAAGAAGAAGAAGAAGAAGAGAAGAGAGGAGAGGAGAGGAGAGGAGAGGAGAGGAGAGGAGAGGAGAGGAGAGGAGAGGAGAGGAGAGGAGAGAAGAGAAGAGAAGAGAAGAGAAGAGAAGAGAAGAGAAGAGAAGAGAAGAGAAGAGAAGAGAAGAGAAGAGAAGAGAAGAGAACAGGAAGGCCCCTGGCTGGTGTGGCTCGGTGGGTTGGGCACTGGCCTATGAACCAAAATGTTGCTGGTTTGATTCCCAGCTAGGGCACATGCCTGTGTTGTGGGCCATGTCCCCAACTGGGGGCATGTAAGCCAACCAATCAATGTTTTTCTTTTGATGTTTCTCTCCCTCTCTTTCTCCCTTCCTTCCCCTCTCTCTAAAAATAAATAAATAAAATCTTAAAAAAAAAAAATCCAGAAATCCAAGAACTTTGGGACAATTACAAAAGGTGTAACATACACATAATGGGAACACATAAAGGAAAATAAAAGAACAAATAAGTAAACCAATAATGATTGAGATTTCTTCAAAATTAATGATAGACCCAAAAACAAAGATCTAGGAAGTTCACCAAACAAGATAAAAACCTAAAAATGTACATCTAGAAATATTATATTCAAAGTTGAGAAAAATAAAAAACAAAGAATAAATCCTAAATGAAGGGGGGGAAACCTTACACAGAAACAAGGATAAGAATGAAATTGGACTTCGTCTCAGAAACCATGAAAGCAGGAAGAGAGTTTTTGTGAAATAAAGTGTTGAAAGAGAAACCACCCAACTAGAATTTTGTGTCAAGCCAAATTATCTTTCAAAAGTGAGACAAAAATTGAGGGAATTTCCACCAATGCCCTGTTTTGGACAAAATGTTACAAGAAACTCATCAGGAAGAAGGTAAATGACAAAGAAAGATGGAGTATTGGAGAAGGAATAAATGAAGGTAAAATAAGATCATTTGTTTTTGTTATTCTTGATTAATCTAACAGACAACATTTTGTTGAAAATGATGATAGCAGCAATCTACTCAGTATCTACAGCTTTTGGATAAGTGAGACAAATGATAGCAATGTCACAAGGGACAGGGAGAGAGAAGTTGGGAAGGCTCTGTTCTGAAGAATTTGCATATCCAGCAAAGTGCTATGGTGTCACTTCAGAGAGGACTTGGGTTAGTTGTAAATGTATACTGCAGACTCAAGGACAATGATTTAAAAAGTAATAAAAAAAGTATGATATGCTAAAAGAAGACAAAAAATGGAATCTGGTAAAATGTTCAAGGTAGAAGAAAAGTGGGAGACAAAAAAAGAAAGCAAGGGTAACAAAAATGTTAAAAAAATATGGTAGATATTAATCCAGCTATACCAATAATCACTTTAAACATCAATGGTCTAAATAAAACAGGTGAAAGACACAGCAGCAGATGGTGGAATATGAGTGTTCTACCGAAATCTACCCACATTGCGTTGATTTTGACAACCATGCAAGGATGAGAGTGTCATTTGCTGGAAGTTCAGGGGAGAAGCTCCAGCACACCACTGGAGCAAATAAACTGAGAACAGAAACACTGCAGACAGCAAGAATAACAGTTTTAGCCCCAGCTGGTGTGGCTCAGTGGGTAGATTACTGGTATATGAGACAAAAGATCACTGGTTCGATTCTAGTCAGGGCACATGCCTGGGTTGCCAGCCAGGTCCCCAGTACAGGGCACGCGGGAGGCAACCACATATTGATGTTTCTCTCCCTCTCTCCCCCCCTTCCTTCTCCTCTCTCTAAAAATAAACAAACAAACAAAATACCAGTTTTGCTTTTACCCACATCACACCTTCCCCAAAGCAGCACACTTCACTTCCAAAAGAGACCCCCTTGCTGGGCCTGGGATCCCCCTGACTAGCGATTGAGCACTTATTTATCGGGCTTCTCCAGTGATGTGGGACAGTGCCCATGAGGCTCACCGCTTTCTTGTCTCTCTTCTTCCCCCTCATCAACATTATAACAAAATGATCTTACACAGAATCACACTAATTGAAGACCTGCTCTACTTCAGGAAAAGGGATGTCCTCTCCTTCCCGGTACAGGCATACCTCAGATATACTGCGGGTTTGGTTCCAGAATATCGAAGCGAGTACCGCAATGAAGTGAGTTGTAACCTTTTTGCTGGTGGAAGGTCTTGCCTTTGATTTGTAAAAAGCGCAACGTCTGCTAAGTGCAATAAAGGAAAGCTCAATAGGGCGAAGTGCAATTAAATGAGGTATGCTTGTATTTATAATTTTTTTTATTCCTGGGGGCCTCTAGCCAGTGCCATCAGGGTTAGGAGCCTCCCCCAGGACATGTGGTTGCTTTACAGAGTTCGAGGACCTCGGCTGAAGTCAGATTTGAACTAATGCCTTTGCTGTGCCACAGGATGTGATGGAGAGTCCCCTTAACCCCAAGAGTCAGGATCTCCATGCAGTAGAGGAAGGAACAGCAGCAGCAGAGGTAATTAAAAGTCCTGGGGAGCCCTTGGATATTAAGGAGGTGGGCTCGGTTGGCCACCTACTGACTGTCTTTTACCCTCTCTTCTTTCTTTCTCTTTTTAAATAGCTGCTGCTGCAGGAGTGACCACTCTGCGGGCCTGCCTCTCGCACAGGGGTAATCTTTCTTCCCACCCCAATCCTCAGGCTATGTCGGGCCCAACCCAGCTCCTGCCGCAGCTTCACTCTAACACACAGTTAAATCCCAGCAAAACATGGACCTGAGACCACTTTAAGGAGGGCCCCGATCCCACACTCCTGCTCCCAAATGCCTAGAAATTCCCCAAACTGCCCACTCAGGCCGGCTGCAGCTGCGCGCAGCACTGAGGCGAGGCGGGCTCAGCAAGGCCTCCCGGGGCAGCACAGCTCCAGCACCAGCCCCCAGCAGCCGCAGGGCAGGCCGCCACCGGGAGCAGAGCAGGCGAGCGAGTGCAAGCAAGGGAAGACCAAAGCAGGTGAGGGAGGGGGCCCATGTCTCAACACGCTGCTCACACAGCCAACTGTTACATTCACCTGCAGAGGAGTGGTTCTTATGTTGAGGCTGGTTCCAGTATGGCCAAGAGGTTAGGAAAGGCTTACACATAACAGAGATCTTTGAAGAGGGCAGGGCGGCCTCTCAAGCAGATCTGAAATGGCTTTAGGAAGCCAGGAAAGGAGCCAGGGCTGGGTGTTGCCCATGGTTGGGGGTGGGGCCAGGGCAGGAGTTCCGCACACAGACGGGCTTGTGTGGTTGGAATCGGCAGCCAGAGCCAGAGCAAGGCGCCCTGAACCTTCTCATCAGCCTGTCCAGGTGTGGGCACAGGGAAGCTGAGGAGAGGCTTAGCGGTAAGCCAGCAACACAAAGTGTGGAGTCTAACAGCTTATTACAAGGGCAAACGTGTAAGAAAAATATGTATTTGGTTGCAATGGCTTGTTGTTGTATAGAGAAACACTAGGCCTGGCCGGGTAACTCAGTTGGTTAGAGCAGCATCTGGATACACCAAGGCTGTGGGCTCGACATCCAGTAGGGGCACAAACAAGAATCACCCAATGAAGGCATAAATAAATAGAACAACAAATTGATGTTTCTCTCTTTCTGTCTTCCTGCCCTTTCCCCCCTCTCTCTCTCTTAGAAAAAAAAAATCAGTAAATAAAATTTAAAAGAAACACTAACAGGAGGCTCAAGAAATGATCAAAACTGTATTTGGTAACTTCTGTAGCTGGAGTAACAGCACCAGAAGGACCAGACTATATTTGCAGGGAGACTTCTTTCTTATCTTAGACTTTTCTTACGGATTTATTTAAAATAAACACAGAAATTTATATATACCATCGTGTACTAATTACTAACCATTCTAAGATTTAAATCCTTTAAACGCTAATGGTTACAAAAGTGTAAACCATACAAAGGAAAATTTCAAATCTCTTGCTGACCGAAAGGACATGGGGCTTCATTTGTGCTCTTCCACTGGCCTCCCAAGTATTTTCAGAAATAAGTACTATATTAGGGTGCAGCAGGGGTTTGCGTTTAGCCCCTTAAATGTAGTAGGAGTTTAAAGGTTTACAAAAGCTTTGATTAGTTTTTTTTTCACATCAATTAAATAGAAATTCAACTGCTTTAGCCTTTTAAATTTGCATAGTCTCTAGGGACACACACATACAAATGATGATCTAAAAATGAAAAACATGCCCCAAAACTTAAATACATTCATCTCATATCTTCATGTCCTCTTGCCTAAGAGGAACCAAAACTCTATTTGGTTCCATAGTTTTCTTGCTTCCCTCAACTCATATCTATCATATTACGGTTTCAGAGCCAAGTTTTCAGAGAAACTAGAGCCAAAGGGCCGCACTATTCAGTGGATAAAAGATGCAAAGGAAAGAAACAAGTATTGGAATCAGCTCAGATGAGCAGCCCGCTTCCCTCAGGACAGAAGAAAAGTCCCTTTCAGAAGGTTCCACATTCTAGACCCTCCAGGTTGAGACAGGACCCCTGCAGTGGGACAGTCCCTGGGGACAAAGGGGGAGGGACCCCTGAGCAGCCCCAGGAGTGAACTCTGGGAGCTCCAACACCCTCCCCTCCTCAGGGAATAATGGACACGCTCCCTCATCTCACAGCCAGGAAACGCCCGGCTGGATGCAGTGTCCGGTTCTGACCCAAATGGACTGCGAATTCACAGGCACTAACCCAGGACACAGGCTCCTGACTTTCACAGGCTTTCTCCGCGTGCACGGATTACACTGAGCGCACCCACACTGTGGATGAGAAACTCCAACCTGTGTCTACAGACAGGCCCAGGGGGGCCACGACTAAAACCTCAGGAGGGGCATCACCCCCTCTCCGCCACGTGCAGGTGCACCCCAGCTTCCCAGGGCTGTGGCCTCTCTCAGCATGCAGGTTCCTTCCCTGGCAGGTGAGCAGCTAGGGCACCCAGGAAGAATAAGGGAGCCTTTAAGTACCTATTTCCCTTTGCACCCATTCCACAAGGTGCGGGGAGGGTTCTTGGCTAGTGATACAGACCTAAGGCTCTACTCCCCAGTGGAGTTGCTCTGGACCACCACTGGTATTTTAAATACATAGACCCAGTGTTTGAACAATTCAGCAAAATCACCCAAACCCAGTATTTATGTGTAAAGGAGTAAAATCGCAAGATATTTTGCTAGCCCAATAACAACAGAAAAAAACCCTCAAGTGTCTACTGCTTTCAGAAAATAATGTTATTATTTCCATGCCAAGAAACTGTTCTTTAAACAATTGATTACGGTATACTTAAACACTCAGTGTTACAAGTCTAAGCTCTGGGATTTCATTTGAAATCACTCAGAAATAAAGAACAGCCCCCAGAAACGCACCACACCCCTAGGGAAAGAAAGAGAAACAAATTTAATGCATGTAACGTAATGCTGTTTCAGCATAAGAAAGGTCCAACCCCATGGAGAATTTTTATGAGTTTATTTGAGCCAAACTGATGATACATCTGTGGAACGAGAACTCAAATGCTCCTTTTATGCAACTTCTTTTATGCATTTTAAATTAAGGAGCAGAGGTAAGGAAGATTGGAGAAAGTAAGGTGGGGATTGGATTACAGGGGAGTTAACAGGATTATGTGCTGTCTTGAGGGATAATACTCCCACTTCTGGAATTTCAAAGGTGTATTAACCTAGATGCACAAGGACAATGGGCGGGGCTGCCTTAAAACCTTTCACTAAAGAAAGTTCTAGGCCTGGATTGTGACCACCCACCAGGACTTGCCCAGTTAGGAATTTATGATGTCACCCTGTGAGGTTACTCTTCGTAAAACCGCCTTTTTCCTCCACAGCTCCCCTTTTCGGTCATAAATCAATCTGAAAGATGCATCGATGACCAGCCTTTTGCTCATCATGGCATCTGAGATGAGGCAGAATTTTTCCCCCAAACAGGAAGGGCAGGTAAACAGAAGGCAGCCAGGTCCTGCGGCCTTCATGTGAAAAAACATTCTGGATCATTTCTATCCTATGAACTATCAAGATCCGAGTTTTGCCTTCTCATCTTTCTATATTTGGCATTTAGTATAACGTTTACATGAGCCATGAAAAGAGTATTAACAGTTATCTTATACATGTGCACTAATCATAAACAGTTGGACTATATGGAAAAACCCAAAGAACAAGCATAACTATTCTTATGAATAATATATTAGCAGACAGATAAAGACAATCAAACAAAATGGATTCTGAGTTCAATATCAATCTGTAGATATACAGGCGACAGTCCATGATCTTTAAAGTTTTTGTCTTCTGGGAGCTCGCTATGAAAGAAAACAGTTACTAACTTGGCATTTTTCTTGAAATAACTCTGTGTAAGATGTTTCCTTTTGATCATTTCAGCTCATAAGTTCCTCCATCCAAGTTCATCGTAAATGCACTGTGATGCATGAAGGAATGAAAACCCTGAAAACGGGGAGTCAGGGAGCTGGGAAGCACCGAGCTGCCACCTTGGGCTTCTCATGGCTCCAACTACTTTTTAACCCACAACCACTGCTCACCCGTACAGCGTGCCCTTGACGTTTGTCATCAGTTATTTTAAAAGCTTTCCATGCGATGTCAAATCTTGAGGTGTTCCAGGGGCTTTTTTGAAACACTGCAAAGCTACTCCTAACATATAATTGAGATTTTAACCCTTAAAACCTCAATTTCTACTGAAGACTAAGAAGTAATCATTTAGCATTGTTTAGCTTGGACATTTTATAATCTCTAGAAACATTTTTCATAGACACAAAAGTCATTATTAACATGGACTTGTTTTTGTAAAATCTAGGCAAAATAAGGACATGTCTGTTTTACTTAAACCAACAAACTTAAGCCAGCTTTTACTTATTAAGAGTTAATCTTAGATCACATGAACTTGAAAAGCATTTGAGTTACTCTCTGTATTTCTGAGAATTGTATGTTTTAGATTTTAATTGAATTCATTGGGGTGACATGGGTTAATAAAATTACATAGGTTTCAGGTGTACAAGTCTGTAATACATCGTTTGTATATTGTATTGTGTGTTCACCACCCAAAGTCAAGTCTCCTTTTGTCATCAATTACCTCCCATTTACCTCCTCCTCCCCCCTTTCCCTCTGGCAATCACTATACTGTTGTCTGGGTCTCTCAATAGTTTTTTTGTTTTTTTTTTTAGCTTAATCCCTTCACCTTTTTCTCCCCATCCTCCAAACTCCCTCCTCTCTGACAGCTGTCAGTGCGTCCATTTCTGTGAATTTTATAGTACCCAATCCTTACAAGAGCTTGCTAGAAGAAACTTCTAGTGAAATCAGCCCTCATGTGCATGTCTCCAGACGACCCGTGGATGTCCCTATAGGGCCATTTTATGCCCTAGAAGAAACTTTTCCTCAGGTAACCCCGCAAAGATTCTTAGTGACCTAGGAATATCTGAGCAAGGCCAGCAAGAGCTTGCTAGATACCACCTAAACTGTGACAACTTCCAAAGCATGGGACCCTCTCAGGCTGCACCCATTCCAGCATGCCCTGCCCACTTACCCAGCCTCCCACCAGCTTCTGTGTTCAGCTGTGTTACCGCACCGGTTAACTCGCTGTGCCCATCTCTGCCACTCCAGATTTGGGGCTCCGAACACCTATTTTTACCCCACTGGCTCTTCAGGTTGAGGAAGCTAGTGTCCTTTCTGTTTTGCAGCTAAAGAGAGTCCAGTCTCTCATTTAACCAGCAAAGGTTATGCTCAGCTTCTCAGTAAGCAACACAATTAAAAAGTAAAATAAAAAGCAGCAAGCCAATTTTTCTCCCTTTCCCTGGGTTATCTCAACCTTATATACCTTGAGGATTTCTAAGGACAGCTTACATAAAGTCACGGCCTGCTACTTAAAGCAAGGAGACCCTCAATTCTGAGAGGAACTCAACTAAATTCACCTGCTGCAAAGCAAGGAGCCAGTGGGGCATGAAGCGCCCTTGCTTGTACCGAGCACCGGGTCCTGGTCCACGGAGTAGTCCTGGGTGGGCTTCTTTGAATTTCTACCTGATACCAAGTAAATGTTGACACCGAACCTGTGGAGAATTTTTAGAAGAGTTTATCTGAGTGGTTGTGGTTCGATCCCAGGTCAGGGCACATGTGGGAGACAACCGATCCATGGGTGTCTGCCTGTCTGTCTTTTCTCCCTTCCTCTCACTCTAAAATCAATAAGCATATCCTCGATGAAGATTAAAAAATAAAAAAGTTTATTTTAACCAAACTGATGACATGTACTGGGGAGCAAGATCTCAAATGCTCCCAAGAATAATAGTTTTGCAGTTTCTTTTATGCATTTGAAATTAAGAAGAGAAGTAAGAAAGATGACATAGAAGCGGGAGAAAGCAAGGTGGGAAATGAATTACAGGACAGTTAACAAGATTATGTGTTCTCTTGAGAGTTAATATAGCCTTCCAGGGGTATTACTTCTGGCATTTCAGAGGTGTGTTAACCTAGATGCCCAAGAACAAAGAATAGGGCTGGCTTAAAATCTTTCAGTAAAGAGGTTAGAGGGCTGAACTTTGAATTCAGGTCAAGACAGGAGTGTAGGTAAACATGTTTTACCTCCTTGCACAGCTACAACAAAAAAAACACAACCAGACTACAAAACCAGCATTGCCCAGATTTGTCTGAGGGTTGAGCTGTACAGAAATCCAACCACCAAGGATTTAAAGAAGCCGCATTCAGAGTTGCTCTGCCCTGGTAAATACCTACGTCTCCACCCCTTACAATGTAACAGGTGTGCTGAGACAAAGAAATATGGCCCAAATGAAAGAACACTCAAAACTCCAGAAAAAGAACTAAGTGATGGGAGATAGCCAACCTATCAGATGCAGAGTTCAAAACACTGGCAATCAGGATGCTCATAGGAATTATTGAGTATGGTTGCAAAATAGAGGAAGAAGTGAGGACTATACAAAGTGAAATAAAGAAAAATAAACAGGTAACCAACAGCAAAGGGAAGGAAACCAGGACTCAAATCAACAATTTGGAACAGAAGGAAGAAATAAACATTCAACCGGAACAGAATGAAGAAACAGGAATTCAAAAAAATGAGGAGAGGCTTAAGAACCCTCTTAACTTTAACTTTAAATGTTCCAACATCTGAATCATAGGGGTATCAGGAGGAGAAGAAGAAGAGCAAGAAATTGAAAGCCTATTTCAAAGAATAATGAAAGAATACTTCTCCAATCTGGGAAAAGAAATAGGCATACTAGTCCAGGAAGCTCAGAGAGTCTCAAATAAGTTAGACCCAAAGAGGAGCACACCAAGACACATCATAATTAAATTACCCAAGATTATAGATAAGGACTCTTAAAAGCAGAAAGAGAAGAGGAGACAGTTACCTACAAAGGAGTTCCCATAATACTATCAGCTGATTTCTCAAAAGAAACCTTAGAGGCAAGAAGGCGCTGGCAAGAAGTATTCAAAGTCATGAAAGACAAGGATCTACATCCAAGATGACTCTACCCAGCAAAGCTATCATTTAGAATGGAAGGGTAGATAAAGTGCTTCCCAGATGAGGTTAAGTTAAAGGTGTTCATCATCACCAAGCCCTTATTACATGAAATGTTAAAGGCACTTATATAAGAAAAAGAGGATCAAAACTATGAACAGTAAAATGACAACAAACTGCCACTGTCAGCAACTGAACATAAAAACAAAAACAAAAGCAAACTAAGTAAAACACTAGAACAGGAACAGAATCACAGAAATGGAGATCACATGGAGGGAGATCAGCAGGGAGCAGGGAGAATAGGGGAAAAGGTTCAGAGAATAAGAGGCATAATTAGTAGGTACAAAATAGAGAGGGGGAGGTTAAGAATAGTATAGGAAATGGCCAAAGAACTTATATGTATGACCTGTGGACATGAACTAAGTGGGTGGGGGCAGTAAATGCTAGTGGGAAGGGGAGTACAGGGAGGAGGGGGATAAAGGGGAGAAAAAAATGGGACAGCTGTAATAGCATAATCAATAAAATATACATAAAAAAAAAAAGAAGCCACATTCATTCAGATGGGTAGAAGGGGTGAAGACACAAGGAAAGGCGCCCAAGAGCAGAGTGTCACGGAGAGGCCTGGAGAGACACAGAGACGGAGAATGGGCAGTCCCACATCCACATTTTTTGGATAAAAATCAGGAAGAATACCTTGGGAGTGAGGGATCCCAGCCAGAGACCAGACCACCTAGCCCAGGGTTCCAGTGTTAGGAAGATAAGTCTCTATAACTTCTGGCTATAAAAACCAGTGGGGGCTTGGGGAGGCAGAGAAACTGCGGAATTCTAAAGTGGCTCCTCTTAAAGAGCCCACAACAGACTTAGGACTTCCGTAGACCCATCCTCATGGGATTCAGCACCAGGGCAACAATTGGAAGGGCACCACTGGCATACAGGGAGAAAGTGAAGTGACTGGCATCAGGGCAAGTGTTGGGCGACAGCTTCCTCCCAGGCAAAACTCCAGAGGCCGGGTAACAGCACTGTCCCCTCTACGAGCCCTCCCCAACACAGAGCCACAGAGTGATGACACAGGTTGCCCTGCCCTGGCAATTACCTGAGACTCTACCCCATAAACTTACATGTGTGCTTTTCTACAACCGGCCATGCAACTAAGACAGGGAATCATAGAAGCTCTACCTAATTTACAGAAACAAACACAGGGAGGCTGCGAAATCGAGGACACAAAGAAATATGGCCCAAATGAAAGAACAGAACAAAACTCCAGAAAAAGAACTAAACGAAGTGGAGATAAGCAATCTATAAGATATGGAGTTCAAAACACTGGTTATCACGATGCTCAAAGAACTTATTGGGTACCTCAATGGCATAAAAAAGACACAGGCAGAAATGAAGTTTACACTAAGTGAAATAAAGAAAAATCTACAGGGAACCAGCAATGGAGGGGATGAGGCCAAGAATCAAATCAATGATTTGGAACATAAGGAAGAAAAAAGCATTCAATCAGAAAAGCAAGAAGAAAAAAAGAATTAAAAAAAAAACAAAAACAGAAAGAGTAAGGAGCCTCTGGGACATCTCCAAACATACCAACATCCAGATCATAGGGGTGCCAGGAGGAGGAGAGAAAGAGCAAGAAACTGAAAACCTATTTGAAAAAATCATGAAAGAAAACTTCCCTAATTGATGAAAGAAATAGACATACAGATCCAGGAAGCACAGAGAATCCCAAACCAGTTGGACCCAAAGAGGAACACAGCAAAATTATAATTAAAATGCCAAAAGTTAAACATAAGAGAGGCTCTTAAAAGCAGCAAGAGAAAAGGAGACAGTTTCCTACAAAGGAGTTCCTATAAGATAGTCAGCTGATTTCTTAGAAGAAACTTTGCAGGCTGGGACTGGCAAGAAGTATTCAAGGTGATGAAAAGCAAGGACTTAAACCTAGATTACCCTATCCAGCAAAGCTATCATTTAGGATGGAAAGACAGATAAAGTGCTTTCCAGACAACGTAAAACTAAAGGAGTTCATCATCACCAAACCATTATTATATGAAAAATTAAAGGGAACTGTATAAGAAAAAGATCAAAACTATGAACATTAAAAAGCAAATAAATTCACAACTATCGACAACTGAACCTAAAAAGCAAACAGAATAGGAACAGAATCATAGATATGGAGATTATTTGGAGGGTTATCAGCTGGGAAGGGGAACGGGGAGAATGGTGGGAAAGGTACAGGGATTAAGAAGTACAAATTGGTAGGTATGAAACAGACAGGGGGATGTTAGGGAAGAGTATAGGAAATGGTGTAGCCAAAGAACTTATATGCATGACCCATGGACATGAACTACGTGGGGGGATTGCTGGAGGGAACGGGAGTACTGGGCGGGGTGGGCAAAGGGGGAAAAACAGGGACAACTGTAATAATGTAATCAATATATTTAAAAAAAAAAAGTTAGAGGCCTGGATGTGCCTACCCACTATGACTTGCTCAGTTAAGAATTTATGATCAGATCACCCTACGAGGTTACTTTAGGAAAAAAAAACCCTTTTTGTCGTCCATATTGAAATATTTTTTTCTGAAACCTTTTTTTTTTTTTTTTTTTTTTTTGCATTTTGGAAGGGTTTACACTAAGATCAACTAATTAAATACATTTTACATTTATTGTTTAATGCTGACTTTAAAAAAAAAGTGGATGAATCTTTTAAAGGCGAAAGACCCAGGCAAAGGGGCACTGCTGAGAGGAAATACCACTCAGGCAAGTTTCCGAAGAGGAGCCTCCTCACCACCCCCATCGGCTGTCTGTGCCCAGGAAAGATCCTGGGTGAAAGGAACTGGAATGTTATACAATGCATCCAAGTGATTCCTGTCCTGTAAAATATCCACGAACAACATATAAACCTTTAAAAATAAGGCATTCACTGACTGTGGGAAAATGGTAAACAATTAAAATACTGCGTTTGTTTGAAATGCATCCCTAAGGACAGTTGATAACGAGGCTGTAACTCGAAGAGGGGAATTTGAAGTTTGGGAGGTTCTGGAAGTTTAGGGATTACCAGTCCTAGGAAGAGCCAGGCTGGGGAGACAGCGTCGTGGTCTTGAGACTCCGCTTCCCGCACTGGAAAAACTCTGGAGAAAAGGGGTCCCCTGGCGTGAAAGGAGGGACTGGGAACGCCACGGACCACACAGCCCCTCCCCGGGACCAGCCCCGCAGAATGAGTCACGATAGTCCCCCCTCCGCAAGGACTTTCCCGGAGGTCACCGCACCCACTCGGGTGACGCGGGGCTGGGGGCACAGAGCTGCCCAAGGAAACTCCGGGTCGCGGCCCAAGTCACCCCGCGCAGAGAACGGGCAGGACGCCCGGAGTCCCGGCTGCTGGCTCAGCCCCTGCGCTGCGAGCCGGAGGGGATTGAGGTCGGAGCGGCGCAGGGAGGCAGGGTCCTGTCATTAGGCTCCCCACCCGCCTTGGGCCACCCGGTTCCTTACACTCACCATTCCCCTGTCCCTGGGATCCCCCTGCGTCCTCCGTGTGGCTTCTGCGGCTGGTACAAGTCACCGGGAGACTGAGTCCGCAGACGGAGAACGGGGCGATTAAACGCAGGTGAAACCCCATCCGGAGGGTGCTAGGAGCAAACGCTAGGTTTGCGGAGCGTGGTCCCACCCACCCGCCTGCGGCGCCCCGGATTAGACGACGGGAAGGACCCGCCTCCCTTCTTTCTGAGTGCGGACCCGAGGGACAGGTCAGATGGCTGGGCAGAACCAGCTTCCGCTCTTGGGCCGGAACACGTCGCCATCAGGGACTTTTGCTTTTTATCAAAATTTGTTTCTGGCCCTTTCATGGGGGCAGTGGCGTCTTCTGTAGCTATTTCTGAGTGCTGGACCAGGTGTGCGCTGGAAATTCCAGACTTGAAGCTGGAAAAGTCTGTGTTCCAGCTGCCTGTCACCACCAGAACCAGTAAGTAGAGACAGGGATTGAATCTCTATGGGCGTTTTATGCAGATGGTCGGGGAGCTGAGAAGACAGTGGGCTACGTAACCTAAAAGACCATCTTACGTTTCATTTCCAACCACCCCTTTTTATAAGGAGAAGAAGGGTGTCGATAATGGGTTTGGAATTCAGGGAAAAGGTTAATCCGATAAAAGCTGCAGTCTGTCAATTTTCCTAGCATCTTTTAATCTGTTCATCTAGGTCCTTTATCTGTGTTCTGGGTGGTGGACAGAGGTCTCTCCCTGGAGCAGAGACCACCTTGATTGCTTGCACTCCTCCTGGGGCACAAAGGGGGAACTACTTGTGGTCCCTGGAGTCAGGGTGGGTCATACCTTCGGTTGCTGAAACGATAGCTTTTTACATGCATTAGTTACTAAGCTTATTAACTATTACTTAAAACTAAAATTTTCCATCTCTTGAGTTCCTCCATCAGACTTATTTTTCCGAGAGAGGGACACCCTTGTCCTGAGCAAGAGGGGTGTCCAGGCCAGACCAGCCTGGTACCAGAGAGTCTGAGGTTCTCCCCAGAATAGGGGTTAACACAGGATGCAAGGCCACTCAGGGAACTCTGGTCCTTGTTTACAAACCCATTTAAAAATGACCTTATTGTAATAAAGAGTCTGGCTTCATTCTGATCTTTGCTTAGTGTTGAGGCTCTCACCCCTCCCTTCTCCAATTCTGTACACGTGGTACTTAAGTGAAAGCAGCCCAGGACACTCAAGTACGGTTCTGGTGGGAAGTTTGAAACCCCCAGCCCTTGCTGGGCACAGGAACCCTTCTGTTGCCAACTCTAAACTGAAATGTGTCCAATAAAACTTTCATTTCTTTCTGCTCTTCTGATTGTGTGTTTTTGCTTCCTTATATTCTAAACTGCCAGCTTAATTCTCAGCTTCATCTACTGTTGATTCCCTGTAAATTCATTTCAGTTAATGTGTCCTTCGTTTCTGACTGGCTCTTTTTTAAGGTTTCCATGCCCATATTTATGCTGTTGAAGTTCTAAATTCAGTTACTCTTCCACTGCTTAAGTTCACTGAGCATCCTTGTTATCAGTGTTTTGAACTCTGCATCTAGTAGATTGCTTCTCCCCATTTTGTTTACTTTTTTCTGGAGTTTTGTTCTGTTCTTTCATGTGGGACATGTTTCTTTGTCTCCTGATTTTGGCAACCTTTCTGTGTTTGTTTCTATGTATTAGAGAGAGCTGCTACATATCGTGGACTTGGTAGAGTGTAGTGGGTGTCTTGTAGGGTCCACTGGCTCAGCCTCCCTGATCACCCAAGATGGGCACTCCAGGTAAGCCCTACATCTCACTCAGCCTCAGCACAGCCCCCCTGCCTTTTGTATCCTCACCCAAGGCTATATCCATTGATTCCAGACAGAGGAAGGAAAACACAGAGGGGAGAGAAACACGATTGGTTGTTTCCTGTATGCACCAATAGGGGACTGAACACACAACCCAGGCATATGCCCTGACCAGGAATAAAACCCATGACCTTTTGGTTTACTGGACGATGCTCCAACCAACTGAGCTAGTTTTTTACAGTCAGAAATTATGGGGACTTCTCAGCACTGGAACCCTGGGTTTGGGGGCCTGGTGTGGGGCTGATACACCTGCTCATTAAGTGGGACTGCTGCAGCACATATATCCCTTCCTATTTTTATCTGGGTGTAGGACCAGCCCCTTTGGCATCTCTGTCCCCCCACCCCCAACCAGTCTCAATTAAGTTTCTTTTTTAAATCGCTAGTTGTAGGACTTCTATTTGACTAGATTTCAGGTGGTTCTGAATGATGGTTGTTCTGTAGTTTAGTTCTAATATTGATATGATTGTGGGAGGGTGCAAGTACCCTAACCTACGTCCCCACCATCTTAATCAGAAGTCCCACTTCATTCATTTTTATGGCTGAATAATATTCCACTGTATGGATAAAACACATTTTGCTCACCTATTCATTTGTAAATGGTTATGTGGATTGTTTTCATCCTTTGGCAAATTATGAATAACACTGCAGTAAACATTGGTGTACAAGTCTTTTGAGTGAACATGTTTTAATTTCTCTTGTGTATACACCTAGGCATGAATTGTTCAGTTCTAAGATAATTCTAAGTTCAAAGTTGAGGAACTGCCAGACTGTTTTCCAAAATGGCTGCATCATTTTATACTTCTACCAGCAGCGTAAGAATGTCCAGTGTCTACATACCCTCAACAAAATTTATTATCTCACTTTTGATTTTAGCTATGCTAATAGTTGTGAAGTGGTACCTCACTGAGGTTTCGATTTACCTTTTCTTGATGACTAATGGTGTCCATCATCACTTCATATGCTCTGGGCCATTTGTACATCTTTGGAAAGTGTCTATTTATATCCTTTGACAACTTAAAATTATATATATATGACACTTGACTATTGAGGTGTTAAGGGCTCTTTGTTATTTTTGCCAAGAGCCATACTTATTTTACTACAAAGGTATTTGAAATATAACTTCAACTTAGTCATTTTCCTATACCTTAAATTATGTTTAGTTTCATTGATAGCTGGGGAGAAAATGCTGTTTGATTTCTTCCTTCCTTCCTTTTTTCTTGTCTTACATAATTTTATTTACTGTATATATGCAGATGTTTTATGTTCAATACTTGGTTCTATCAGTAATCATACCAAGGCAATCTTTCCCAAAACAGAAATAGATTTCAGGTAAAATAGGTATTTCTGCAATTCATGGACTATTAAAACTTGAGATTTCATTACTGATTTCAATTTTGAGGCCATACACAATATTAAAAATAAACATAAAATAGGTCAAGGCCATAAAAGTGGGCCAAAAGAAACCACAGAATTCAGAACAATTAAACTGCATATTTTGCTTGCAATAGAGCCACAATGACATGTGTATCTCATAGCTCTTTCATTTTAGTAAATCTGAAATTTACCTTAATTGCACAGCATGTAGGCAAACATGTGTCCTGCTGAAGGTTTCATCAAAGTCTCATTTCTTCATCTTTCCTTTCTTGGTTTTTTGTTTCAACTTGTAATCGGCCAGGGTGGCCTCGATTGCATCTTCAGCCAACATGAAGCAGGAGGAAGACATCGTTCCTTGGTGATATCTGTGATCCTTTCTTTCTTTTTTTTAAATCCTCACCCAAAGATGTTTATTGATTTTAGAGAGAGAAGGAGAGAGGAGACACATCGATGTGAGAAACATCAGTTGCCTTCTGTATGCCTTCTGACTGGGGATCGAACCTGTAACATTTTTGGTGTAGGGGACAACACTCCAACCAATTGAGCCACCTGGCCAGGGTGATATCTGTGTTTTTGGTGGACAAGGCTTCCTTCACCATCTTCCCTTGTCTTCCTTTGCACCCATTTAATGGAGGCCTGATGAGCCAGAGACAATTGCAGAACAACAGGCACATGTTTTAAATCTGACATCCAAGATCTTCCCCTTTTAATCCACTTGAATCTGTAATTTCATTACATCGCCGCATGCAGAAGCCACCATCAATCCTGTCCCGGCATTTTCAGATGTTGAGACCCCCTACTTCTAGGATTTTCATGATGATCAACGGCCTGCCTGTGATACAGCTGGGCTGGAACTGACAAAGCCCCCCAGGCCGACAGGTGGGGGCTCCGGAGCAGCAGGGCTGAGGCCACCGCCTCAGACTACACACTCAGCCCCCACCGTCCTGTGGGACGGCACCTGCGAGGCCCAGCACGAGTCCAAGACCAAGGCTCCTTCCTTCCTTCCTTCCTTCCTTCTTGCTTCTCCTTGTTCTCTTTTTAAAAATTAAATTTACTTGGGTGATATTGGTTAATAACAATATGTTTCAAGTGCACTATTCTATAATACATAATCTGTACATTTGCATTGTGAGCTCACCCCACGAAGTTGACTCTCCTTCCATCATCGTGTATTTGACCCCCTTTACCCCGCTCACCCTCCCCTCATCCCCCTTCCCCTCTGGGAACCACCAGTCTGTTGTGTCTATGAGTTGGTCTGTTTTGTTTGTTCATTTGTTGCTTTTTGTTTTGTATCCCACATGAGTGAAATCATATAGCTCTTGTCCTTTTCAATCTGACTTCATTTTTGCTTAGCATGGTACTCTGAAGATCCATGCATGCTGTCGCAAATGGCAGTATTTCACCTTTTCTTAAGACTGCATAGCATTCCACTGTATATATGGACCACATCTTCTTTATCCAATCATCCATCAAAGGACACTTAGGTTGTTTCCATGTCTTGGCTACTGTAAATAATGCTGTAATGAACATTACATATATCTTTGTAATTGTAGGGGTCCACATATCTTTATGAATTAATGTTTTCAAATTTTCAGGTAGAAATCCAGAAGAGGGATTGCTGGGTCATATCATAGCTCTAGTCTTATTTATTTATTTAATTTATTTTCAATCAGTTTACATTCGATATTATCTTGTATTGTTTCACGTGTACAGCATAGTGGTTAGACAATCATATACTTTATAAAGTGTTCTTTCTATTTCCAGTACCCACTTGGTACCATACATGGTTATTACAATATTATTGACTATATCTCCTATGCTGTACTTTACATCCCCATGACTGTTCTGTAACTACCAATCTGTACTTTTCAATCCTTTCACTTTTTTCACCCAGCCCCGCAGCTCCCCTCTCCCTGACAACCATCAGTCTGTTCTCTGTATCTGTGAGTCTGTTTCTATTTCGTTTTGTTCTTTAGATTCCACTGTAAGTGAAATCATGTGGTATTTGTCTTACTCTGACTGACTGACTTCATGTAGCCTATTACCCTCTAGGTCCATCCATGCTCTTCCAAATGGTAAGATTTTGGGTTTTTTTTTTATGACCTAGTAATATTCCATTTTGTATATGTACCATAGCTTTTTTTATCCACTCATCTATTGATGGGCACCTGGGTTGCTTCCATATTTTGGCTATTGTAAATAATGCTGCAATATACATAGGGCTGCATATGTTCCTTTGAACTAGTGTTTTGGGTTCCTTCAGGTATATATCCAGAAGTGAAATTGCTGAATTGTTGGGTCATAAGGCAGTTCCATTTTTAATTTTTTGAGGAACTTCCATACTGCTTTCCATAGTGGCTGCACCAGTCTGCATTCCCACCAGCAGTGCAAAAGGGTTCCCTTTTCTCCACATCCTCACCAGCACTTGTCTAGTGATTTATTGATGATAGCCATTCGGACAGCTGTGAAGTGGTATCTCATTGTGGTTTTGATTTGCATTTCTCTAATTAGTGACATTGAGCATCTTTTCATATGTCTATGGGCTGTACATAAAACATGTTATTAGCATTGACTCCTCCCCATTTGTCAGAGAATAAACCTGAAGGGTCTAGGAAGATGTCTGACCGCTCTTTCATCATGCAAAGGCTTTGGCCTTTTCTTTGAGGGATAGCCTATGGTACAAAGAACAGAATGCTTTGTGTGTGTATGAAAATATTTTCCCATTTTTCTTGCAAGAAGCATGAGGCAATTTTTTCTAAGATTCACTATTAGAACCTGTTTGGGCTCCAGCAAAAAAAACCTCACGAATTGTGGGGAGCACTGTAAAGATAGGCCCCCACTTTGAGTTTGTAAATCTTAAGCTAGTTGTTACTGTGCCAGAAATTCATCTGTTAGTTTACATATTCCCAGTGGCTGCTGGCTCCCCTGGCCTCTGCTTTCGGTAAGCAGTAATTCTCCATAGTCGCCAGTCTCTCATTTTGGGGGCATTGCTTTGCCATAAAACCTCAAATATCTCATGGATCTAAGAAGAAATGTTGCTCTTCAGGTTTTTCAGGTTTTTTGTTGTTGTTGTGAAGATGAGAATGGACACTCCAAGCTATTTACTATGTATTGGGAAATCATCCACTCATTTGTGTTACCATTTATTTCCTTTATGACACTGTACCATTTTTAAATGATTCATTCTACTGCCAGTGCCCATGTGGGTGGTTTCAAAGGTTTTTTTTTCTGAGACCATTGCATCTAAAAATGTAATCATAATAGGATCTCTGCATTTTGATTTTTTTATCCTCATTGTCTCAAAATTCCCCACACTGGACAGCTATTTGTCACCTGAAAAACCTTTTCCATTGATGATCTTGTTTTATCATTAACCTTTTTTAAAAAATATATTTATTTATTTTTAGAGATATGGGAAGGGAAGAAGAGAGAGAAACATTAATGTGTGAGAGATACTTTGACGGGTTGCCTCTCACACAGCCTTCCAACTGGGCACCTAGCCTGCAAGCTAGGCATGTGCTCTGATGGGGAATTGAACTGGTGACTTTTTGGTTCACAGGCGCTTAATCCACTGAGCCACACCGGCCAGAGCTATCATTGCCCTTTTTAAAAACAGATTTTACGTATTTATTACTAGGGAGAGGGGAATGGCGGAAGAGAGAGTGAGAAACATCAATTGGTTGCCTTCTGTATACCCCCTAACAGGGTATCAAACCAGCGACTCTTTGCAGGATGATGCTCAAGCCATCAAGACACACCAGTCAGGGCTACACTGCCCTTTTAATGGCTGGATTAACACCTTACTTAAAATAGGATCAAATGTCAAGACTATGTCACCATATGCATCGAGGGAAGTTACTCAAAGGTACCTTCTAAAAGGTAACTTCACGTAGGTGGCTTCCACAAAGAATGGGTTGGCCCTTTAAGAAGTGTAGGATTAGAGGCTGGAAATATTCAAGATTTGATCCTTTCACCTGCTCACTCAAGAGATGTGCCAACATCACAGATTTCCCTGTGTGGGTCATGCAGGGTGTGCAGGTATCTATACTGATTAAGGGTCAACTATTAAAAGTGAGCTCGTTACCTTTATTAAAGCTCTTTCCTGAGCTTTGTTGACTGAACTGTGTCACTGCTCTAAGTTGAAAAATCCTAACAAAGGCTGTTTGAGTCCAGTCATCCTTAGGAGTTGGAGAGATCCCAGAGAGTATGGTTCCAGAACAGTTCTAAGAGCTTAATAATGTTACTTCTGTCCGTGTTGTGTTTTTGGTGGCACCTTGCCAGGGCAGCCTGCCCACATGCTGCCAGCAGCCCTTTTAGGGACACAGAACTCTCTCTGGCTGCTGCTACTAAATACACCAAGGCCAAGTGGTCATCAGCTACTGCAGGGGTTTCTGTCAAGGAAACCATCTGAAACATTAGCTGTTACGTGCATTTTTTGTGTTTTTGACATTACCACACTGGCATTAATGGTGTTTGTTGAATGACTGTCATGTGTGCCCCAGTCCATGCCAGTGCCTCCCAGGACAATGAGTGCCTGAGGACAGCTGGTAGGGAGTCAGCCCATTTGTGGTGGATGCGTGGAGGGGTTTTGAAGAAATAGGCCAAAAATCAAATATACAGAAAATCTCAGGAGTGGCATGTAAGAGTTGTGGCTAGGACACACTAGTCCAATAAAACAAAGATCTGTAGGAGACGATTCTGACAGAAGTGTCTGGTAAGCCTGATGATCAGAACAACGAACAGCAACAGGCCCTAAGGACTGAGCCCTGAATCTAAATAATGCCTCAAACAGCAGGAAGATCCACTTAGAAGCAAGCAAGTTTTCTCTAAACAATGAGGCCAACCTGTGAGAGTTGTAGGGGGTCATAAGAGAGGTGCAAGGCCCATGAAATGCCTTTTTCAGGAGCCCAATGTTTTGTTTTAATTTCTAGAGTCTTTGTTAAGTGCTTGCATTTTGGCTTCAGTTGGATCATGTATGATAGGATGAGTAATTTGTCTGAGTTTCTACCATAGTATGAGCATAGCAAGTAAGCCCAGCAGAGGGGGTGAGGGGCTATTAAAAAGCATATGCCATTAGCTGCAGGGACCATTTCCTTGGTAAGGAAAGTATGTTGATTGTATTACCAGTGGTGCATTTTTTTTTTGTTCACATTAGGTGCATTAGTCCGTCACCAAGTGAGCCACAGCACAGGAAGGAAGTTTCTTCAAGTTTGCCTAGAACTTTAGGTTAGAGGCCTTTTAATGGCTTGGTATTATGTGGGCCTAGAGTGAAGGTTAATGGCATCAAATCTGAGGTGTCAGTATATGTCTCAGAAATCTGACTCAATTTATTTCCCTGAGCATTAAATGAACCTCTGCAGATTGAGGTTTAATATATGCAGACTTATGAGTGACCTTGACTTGTACTTGGTCATTGTGAAACAAGATATTCCCAGATCCCTGGCTGGTGTGGCTCAGTTTGTTGGAGCATCGTCCTGTAACTGAAAAGTTGTGGGCTTGATTCCTGGTACAGGCACATACCTAGGTTGCAGGTTTGATCCTCGATCCCCAATCGCTGGTCCAGCACATTCAGGAGGCAACTGATTGATGTTTCTCTCTCCCCCCCTTCTTCTCTCTCTAAAAGCAATGGGGGGGGGGAAGATATTCCCAGAGTTTGTTATGCCAAAGAAGGTGGTATTGGGTAAGATGTTGTTGCTATTGGCATGATGAGACAGCTGTATATTCGCAAAAGCCAAAAGATCTATAATAATGTGTAAATGAGTTTAATTCTTGGCCAGGGAGTTCTCTAATCCTAACATGATTGCCTGGAGTTTAACTAACAGATCTGCTCTTTGTGTCCCATCTTTGATCAGGGATAAAATACAGTGTCTCTGCAGTGGGCTCCCAGGTGTGGTGGAAGCACACTGTCTATAAAATTTATGAATTATCTGGTCATTCATGTGCTCCTAAGAGACTACCAAAGTGGCCAGTATGTCTAGAAAAGTGATCTCCTTCAGAACAGACTGTACAAATGTGAAGGAAACACACTTCCCCCTATAGGTGGGATATCCGGGGCACCATGTTCAGTGCTGAGCTCTAAGTACTAGTATCTCTAAGTGAGAACTATAGTTAGAAAGCCTGAGGGTCCTGCATTCATGACTCAAGGCAAAATTGGTAGCAGGCTACAGAGGACGATCAACTCAGGGCCTGGGAGGGCCTCCATTACAAAAAAAATTTTGTCAGTTGTCAGCAGTGGTTACTCTAACTGTATGCAGCCCGGGCAGAGGAAGAGTCTCTGAATAAGAATACTCTGGGTAATTTATGTCCACCACGGCTGGTGTGCAGTCTTAGATGCCTCTATAGAAAGGGGTGTGGGGAGGAAGACTAATGGAGTGACTTATGTGTACAAATTCTAGAGCCATCTGTAAGTGTTGCGGGAGTAAGAAAGCAGATCTGATAAACGTGTGACAGCTGTGGCTGAAGGGAGTCAGCTCATCACACAGGCTCTGCCACTGTCATTCTTCCAGCTCTCAGCCCCCTGATATTGTCAAGGAGAAATCAATATGAAAATAATAATTCACTCGAAACTATCATATACTTGCACACATAAAAAATGTGTTACAATGGTTTCTCAGTGTGGAAAGTGAAAAATGGCTCCTATACCCACCACTCCCCAAATGGAGTTTTCTCAGTAAGACAGGTAGAATATATATATAACAGATTAGAGATACCCAGAAACTGTCACAAAACTAGTAGGAAAATCCCAACAAAAAACAAACTTTGATTTTTCAATATTCCCTCAACAAACAACAAATAGAACATCATTAAAAAATTAAATCCGATTGTATATTATAAATACACTTCAATTGACCTATGAATCTAACAGGTTTCAAAATGGAAATATAAAATACTATTCACTAATTTAAAGAAATGCTACCTATAATTTTATATATTATTTATTGAGTGATGACTCAGAATTATCTGAATATTCAGCTCTGAAAATAATTAGAAATCCACAGCCCAACAATGCACTTTAAAAAGGAGGCTTGACAAACAATATATTTACATTTATAATGACCCTTACATATTGAAAGTTTTCTAGAACATTACACATGAATTTCCATCAAGCTTTCTCATGTTACTCACATTTATCTCTTTTTCGGTTTTTTCCCCCACATGTAGGAATGTGGATCAGGCTTTCTTATGCTGTTTACATTCAAGAGGATGTATCCTGTGGGTCTTTTTATGCCTTCGGAAGGAACTGGGATAACTGAAGGATTTCCCACATTCCTTGCATTCATATGGTTTCTCTCCAGTGTGACTTCTTACATGTACTTGGAAACCTATCTGAGAAGAAAAAGCTTTACCACACTGGTTACATTCATAGGGTTTCTCTCCAGTATGACTTCTCTCGTGTATTTTTAAGTAACTGTGATCTCTGAATGCTTTACCGCAATGTTTACATTCACAGGGTTTCTCTCCAGTGTGAGTCATTTCATGCCTGCGTAATGTACTGGGAAAATAAAATGCTAACCCACATTCCTTGCATTGGTAAGGTCTATTTACATCATGGACTCGCATGTGTGCCCTAACACGTGATGGATAAATGAAGGCTTTCCCACATTCCTTACACTGATACGGTCTATCCCCACCATGTATTTTCATGTGTGACCGAAATCCAGATGGATTCCTGAAGGCTTTCCCACATTGCTGACATTCATAGGGTTTCTCTCCTGTGTGCAGTCTCTTGTGTATCTTTAAGGCTTTGTTACTGCCTAGGGTTTTCCCACATTCCTTGCATTCATAGGGTTTCTCTCCCATATGAGTTCCTCTTTGTAATTGCAGGTAATGGTAATAACCAAAAGCTTTACCACATTTGCATTCAGAGGGTTTCTCTCTGTTGTGATTTCTTTCATGTAATTGGAAACCTCGATGGCAATTAAAACCTTTACCACATTGCTTACACTCATAGGGTTTCTCTCCCTTGTGATTTCTTCTTACATGTATTTCAAAACCTTGATGAGAGCTGAAGGCGTTACCACATTTCTTACATTCATAAGGTTTCTTTCCTTTGTGATGTCTTTCATGCACTTGGAAACCTCGATGAGAAATGAAAATTTTACCACACTGCTTACATTCAAAGAGTTTCTCTCTTGTGTGAATCTTTACATGTGCTTGAAAAGTATGAGGATATCTAAAGACTTTTCCACATTGTTTACATTCATAGGGATTCTCTCCTTGGTGATATCTTTGATGTGCTTGGAAACCTCGTTGAGAATTGAAAGCTTTGCCACATTGCTTACATTCATAGGACTTATCTCCTGTGTGAGTCCTTTCATGTGATTGAAAAGCACGATGATATCTAAAGACTTTTCCACACTGTTTACATTTATAAGGTCCGTATCTATTGTGCATTGCCATGTGTCTTCGAAAACTTGTGAGCCACATGAAAGGTTTCCCACATTCCTCACATTCATACTGTTTTTCTCCTGTGTGAATCCTTTCGTGTATTTGCAAAGATGCCCGAAAACGGAAGGCTTTCCCACATTCCTTACAGTGATAGGCTTTGTCTTCAGTATGCATCCTTTGATGTATTTTAAATAAACTTGAAAAAATAAAAGCTTTCCCACAAATCTTACATTTAAATGGCCTCTCTCCATATTTTAGATACTCATATGGTTTTTGTCCAGTGTGACACCTGATGTGCCAATTAAGGGAAAAATGATGCATGAAGACTTTTCCACATGTATTGCATTCATGTGGTTTTACTTCAGTGGTTTCCTTGTTCAGACTGAGATTTGAGGTAAGGCTGAAATTTTCTCCACATTGACTACCCTCTTTACTTTCATAGAGTCTTTCTACCATTTGACTTCTGCAAAAAAGGAGAAGCACATTATAAATAATTTTTTAATAAAACTTTTCAAACTATTTATTAGGGTTTTAGGAAAAGTGTAAGTTCCTTGACTTTTCTGAATTCTCTGAAATTGAATATACTAAATGGTCTCCAGGAGGATTTCACCCTTGCAATGATCAAAACAGTGATATTCATATAGAAAGCTTATTAATACAGTTTCCAAGTAAACTGTTTTGCAAACACTGAATATTTATGTCATATATAAAGAAAGTATTTCTGCTCTGGCTGGTGTGGCTCAGAGGACTGAGCACTGGCCTGTGAACTGAAAGACTGTCGGTTCAGTTCCCAGACAGAGCACATGCCTGTGTTGTGGGCCAGGTCCCCAGCTGTGGGCGTGTGAGCAACTGATTAATGTATTTCTTGCACACTGATGTTTCTCTCCCTCTCCTTCTTCTTCCTTTCTCTCTAAAAATAAATAAATATTTTTTAAAAAAGTATTTCTGGTAAAAAATTCTTAACTAAATTTGGCCCTTGCTGGGTGGCTTAGTTCGTTAAAGCATCATACCATACACCAAAAGGTTGCAGATTAGATCCCTGGTCAGGGCACATACCTTGGTGGCAATTTCAATCCCCGGTTGGGGCATATATGGGAGGCAACCGATGGATGTTTCTCTCTCACATCAATGTTCTCTCTCTCTCCCCCACCCTTCCTCTCACTTTAAAATCAATAAGCATACACTTGGGTTAAAAAACAAAAACAAAAAAGAATAATTAATTTGAAGCAGGAGTTATTTTGTTTCCTTTTTTAAAAAATTCATAACATACCAGAATTTTCCCATGAGACACTACTTTCTATTGTGACTGTGACTCACCTGAGTTTTCTTCCCTGGTTTTTGTCCTGATCTTCAACGTCATGATCTTCCCATTTTTTGCCTAAAATGTAAACCCAGAAAAATGATTACAAATACTAAAAGCTATTAAAAAATTGTTAAGATGCTATCTTCAGAGTTAGCTGTGACCATGCCTAGTTTATTTACCAATGTCCTTTTCCATGTTCCACATTTTGGAAAAAAGATGATGAGCAAAAAATACCTGTTCTCTAATTGACCAAGTCAAGAAAAAGTTGTCATCCTTACCTACTGAGTCCAGGTTCTTGAAAGTTTCCTGCATCACATCTCTAAACAGTTTCTTCTGTGGCGGATCCAGTAAGGCCCACTCCTCCAGGGTGAAGTTCACAGCCACATCTTCAATGGCCACAGCATCCTAAAACATCCCAAGCATGTTTACGGTAGGATGCGTGAGACTGACTGCACGTGACATCTAGACTCCACTCACAGGAAGCTTATGTATGATTCTGTCATCTCAAAACACTTATGCAATGACTTGATCATCAGAAACTTACTTTCTATCCACACTTAACTTCCTCATAAATTTAACAGCATGGTGAACACATGGGAATGATTTACACAATTTTACTGTGATCAAAAAAGATTTACATCTTATTTTTTCTCTTAAGGTAGGGATGAGAGCATGTGGAGAAGTGACAGAAATGCTATACAAATAAAACAAGTATTTTAAGACCATTGTGAGAAAAACTCATTTCCTTCCTATCTATCATTTACAGCCCAGCATGAGGCAGAGGGTCAGATCTGCATTAAAGTTTAACGAACAAAAAAAAGGAAGCCTCTTCTTTTTTTAAAAAAAGATTTTATTTATCTATTTTTAGAGAGGGGAAGGGAGGGAGAAAGAAAGAGAGAGAGAGAAACATCAATGTGCATTTGCCCCTCACATGCCCCCTATTGGGGACCTGGTGCACAACCTAGGCATGTGCTCTGAGTGGGGATTGAAGAGGCGACCCTTTGGTTCACAGGCCGGTGCTCAGTTCACTGAGCCACACCAGCTAAGGCAGAAGCCTTTTCTTCTACTCTCATCAGCAAACATATAGTCCAAGAGACCAGTGGAAACCCAACTTTTAATAAGGTCCAGCTGGCCATTGTCATCCCTAAAGTACTACGGGCCTCTAGAAGTAGTCAGATACAGCTGGCAAAATTGAAATATTTTTGAGAAAAAGTATTGTTTTTGCCTTGCATAATCATTGCCACAGACTCAGTTCTGCTTTCTCTCTCAGTCCAATTTGATGGGCTAGAAAGTTAAGGAAAAAGGCACAACTTAGATCACAAAATCCCTATACTCATGTGCTCAAGGCTGCTTAAAGACAATTTTTGGCAGACACAGGCACACACAATAATAAATGTGCCAGAAGTGCTCTTCTCAGTAGAAACAAGACACCGCCCTGTACCTTCCTGACTTGAGAATCAGGCTGAGAGTTGGCGACTACAACTGTGTTCAGTGAAATCCACAAAAGTTTGACAGCAGATTTGCCTGTGAATATAACATACATGGAAGGATTCAGCAGTGTTTTCCTCCAAAAGAACATAAGATCTCCAGTTTTAAATTGCAGGAGTGTTTCCCAACCAGCCACCCTAGAGGCTGCACTCCCAGGTTCTCTAGTTCCCAAGCTCACACGTGGAGTGAGGCCACGTGGCACCTTGAGCCCTGAGCACATGTTGAATCCCTTCAGTGATGACCACACACAGCCAAGAGTGTATGAAGGGCTTATTACTTCCAAAATTGAGGAGTGTGGGGAAGGAAAGGGAAGCCTCTCCAACAATCATGAAATGGCTTCAGAGTAAGAAGATATGCCTGCACTTTTTGTAAGGTTGAGGTTAGTGGGTGGGTTGGTTATGGTTCACTTGCAAGATCAGGACCTTAGAGGACTGAATCCCCTGCCACCTTTAAAGGAAAAAGCACAAAGGTACTTTCATCACTTTGTGTAGATGTGGGTCAAAGGGGAATAAGGAGGGATGAGACTGAAAAGTTGTCATCTGTCAATCATCAACAACTGAAATCAGAGAATTCTGGTTTCCAGTCGGATGTTTAAAGAACTTAGAGGCCATCATTACCGATGTCATAGAAGAACTTGAAATGAACAACTTTTCTTAGATCTATTAAAGGACTGCAGCCACAATCAAACCACTCTCTTCAACAATGTCAAAGAGAAAAATAAAACAGCATTTCATTTTATACATATATTTATTGATTTTAGAGAGGGAGGAAGGGGGAGTGAGAGAGAGAAATGTCCATCCATCAGTTGCCTCCTGTATGCTCCCCAACCGGGGACTGACAGACAACCTTTTGGTTTATAGGACAATGCTCCAACCAACTGAGCTATCTGGCTGGAGCAAAACAGCACTTTAAAATATGCCTAAAATATTCTGTTCTTATCAAGGCCTGTAATACAAAGACAAAAAGAATGAGCGTCACAGAACACAATACTCATAAACTACAGTGCAATTACAGAAGATTGAAATATACATAATGGGGATACCTGAAGGAAAAGACAAAGGAACAGGAAAAACAAACAAACAGGTAGCCAATAATAGCTAAGATTTTTCTAAAAATTACTCATAGTCAGCAGATTGTACAATTAAGCAGCTCAGTGAACGCTAAACATGAAAAACACCTGAAAGCAATATCAAACAGCTGCCACTATACAAGGGAAAGGAATTTAATGGTAGCACCAGAAATGCAAACCAAGTATATCATGTTCAAACTAGAGAAAAATCAAAGATGAAAATATATTGAAAAAAAGTCAGAGGGGAAAACATTTAGGTATAGAGGAAAAAAAAGATTAGAATTAAATCAGACTTCTCAGACACCATGCAAGCAAGAAGAGAGTGGAGTAAAATGTTTAAAGTGTGAAAGAAAAAAAACTTTCTTAGTTTGGAAAACCAAAAGCTGGCCCATTGAAAAAATAAAATGATAAACATCTAGTCAAGATAATTGAGAAAAGAGAAAACATAGAAGTTACTAATATTAGAAGTAAAAGTAAGGGCAAATGAACAAGAAAAGGGATTTTATACCATCCAACATCCATTTATGATAATCTAGTTAAAGGAGAATTCTCTCTTCTTGAGAAACAATATCATGATACCTATTGCTAATATCATACTTAATCATAAGAAACTAGATGCTTTTCTGGTAAGATGGGAGAAGGGCAAAGTTTCCTCTCACCAATCCCATTAAATACTGTACTGGAAGCCCTAGCCATGTAATATGTAAAGGATATAAAAGGTACATAGACGGAAGCAAGAAACAAAAATGTCTTTGTTCCATGACATGACTGTCTGGGTCAAACATCTGAAAAAACCAACAATAACAGAGATGATGGCTGAAATAGCTAGGGGACTGACTTTGACAAACGAGTAAAGGCAATTATAAGAAAAAAGAAAGTTTTTTAAACAAACCATGCTGGAAATAATAGATATCCACATACAATATACATACATACACACACGAAAAATGAATGTAGACATAGAACTTAAACTTTGCACAAGTAACTCAAAATAGATCATATATCCAAATGTAAAATGCCAAAGTAAAAACAATTCCTAGAATGCAACAAATAAAGTCTAGGTGACCTTGTATTTAGTAAAAAAGTTTCACTTCATTAATATGAAAAACTGTAAGTGAAGAGTGTTAAGAGAATGAAAAGATACGTCACAGAATAGAAGCAGGAGAAAATCTTTTGTAAAATACTTATCTAATAAATGATGGGTATCAAAATATTCAAAGAACTCTTACAACTGAACAATGAGAGCACAAATAAGCCAATTAAAAAATGGACAAAATACTCTGACTGGGTAGCTCAGTTGGTTAAGCGTGCCATCCAGATATGCAAAGGTTGTGGGGTTCGATTCCCGAATCAGGGCACATTCGAGGTCAACCACTGACTTCATAAATAAGCGGAGCAACAAATCAAGGTCTGTCTCTCCAATCAACAAATTTAATAAAGTGGACAATTCATCAAAGAAAAATGCAAATGGGAAATAAGCAATATGAAAACATGTTCATTGCACTGGAAGATTACAAATAAAACAATGAGATATTACCACATATTTTCAGGCCTTATTGACATTGTCTCTCTCATTCAACTATATTATAAAAGCCTAAGTTCTAATGGAAACTAGAATCAAACAGCTGCCAATATACAAGGGAAAGGAATTTAATGGTAGCACCGTCAAAAATATGAGAGAGGAGAATCAAGATGGCGGAGAAATGAGGGGAAGTCACACTGACCTCCTCCCTGGACCAACCTGGAATTACAACTAAATTGTGGAGAAATCATCTGGAACAAACAACTGAACAATGGCGATAGAGGAGCCTTAAAACCTCGGACAGACAGAAAAATCAGCTTTAGCACAACCTGACTGGTAAGGAGTGCGGTAGAGACTCAAATAGGTGGGTGGGGCGCCCATGGGCAGCAGCACTAGAGGGATATTGAAACAGCCAGTTGGCTCTCCCTGAGAAGAGCAGGGTCTAAACCATAGCAGGGATCTCCAGCCTACAGCTCCAGAGCCCAAAAAGTGCACAGATAACAGCCAGCTTCAAAAAGCTGCAGGGTTGCTTTCTGCCAGAGACAGGTGGCTGGACATGCAAAGAGACATTTAAAGGTCCAATGCATAAATTTTTATTGGCAGCCACTTACCCTGGTCTCTGGCAAAGGCGGGAGCAGAGTGGGCCGGAGACGCCGGAGGAGAGACTGGGGAAGGAGGCTTTGGGGAGAGAACAGAGAGAGAGGCTGGCAGGATGTTACTGACTCCTCTCCCACACGGCAGCAGCCATCTGGCTCAGGCAGACCACTCCTGAGTGGCAGCAGCATGGGAGGACCCAATAACCCTGTCCCCACCCTGTGGTGTCTCAGCTGGCCTGCTGAGTGCAGAGTGACTTGACTAACAGATGAAGGAGACAGCCACAAACAATAGATTCCTGGAAGTCCCGAACAGACTACCTAAGGTCAGACAGGGTCAACAGCTTACATCATCAGATCCAGAAAGAAAAGACATCAGTCTCCTACCATAGAAGTTCATACCACAAAGTCAGGAAACCAAGACAGGTTAATGGAAGAAGCAGAAACAAAAAAGAAGAGCCTCACAAATAATGGGAAGACAAAGAAACACCCCCAAGTCAAAGGGAAAGGAGGAATCCCCAGAAAGAGAACTAAATGTAATAGAGGCACATAAACAATCAGATATTGAGTTCAAAACAATGGTTCTAAGAAAGCTCAATGAGCTCAGAGAGAATTACAAAAAACTACAGGGAAACTACAAGGAAGTCACTGCCAACTATATCAGCATGAAAAAGGACACAGAGACTATCAATAAGAGACAAGAGGAAATGAAGAATACAATTTCTGAATTGAAGAACACAGTAGAAGGAATAAAAATCAGGCTAGATGAAGCAGAGGAACGAATCAGTGAGCTGGAGGATAAGGTAGAAAAAAGCTCCCAGAAAGAGCAAGAAAATGAAAAAAAAAAAAAGACTCAAAAAGAATGAAGAGGTGTTTAGGGATATGCAGGACGAAGTGAAACATAATAATATCCTCATACTAGGGATACCAGGAGAAGAGCAGGAAGGGATAGAGAACCTGTTTGAAAAAGTAATGATGGAAAACTTCCCTAATTGGAGGAGAGAAAAAGGCACACAGGTCCAGGAAGCACAGAGGGCCCCATTCAAAAGGAACCCAATGAGGCCCACTCCAAGACACATCATAATTAAAATGGCAAATATCAAAGACAAACAGAGAATCCTAAAGGAAGCAGGGAGAAAGAATTAGTAACATAGGAGGGAGCCCCAGTACAGCTAGCAGCTGACTTCTCAACAGAAACACTACAGGCCAGAAGGGAACAGCAAGAAATATTCCAAGTAATGAAAAGCAAAGGCCTGCAACCAAGACTGCTCTATCCAGCAGGGCTCTCAATTAAAATGGAAGGCGAAATGAGTTTCCCAGGCAAAAGAAGGCTAAAAGAACATACCCCCACCAAACCAGTATTGCAAGATATGCTAAAGGGAGTGCTTTAAGAAGATGAAGAAAAAGAGTCTATGAATACCCAGTTCCTTTCACAGTCACCAATAGTTGATATTACCAATATTTTTAATATTTATTAATCTGATTGTTAGGATGATGTGTTATTTTAATTGTTACTCTATTATTTGTTGAAACTAAACTAGTTTTTGTATATTTATTGCCTATTTCTATTATTTTTAAAAATCTTTAAATGACCTTTTAGTATTCTTTATCTGTTTTTTGACTAAATGTTTGTAGAATTTTTTCCCTAAAAAAAAACAAAGCACTATTAACCCTTTTTTAGGTGTTGCAAATACTGTCCTATTCTATTACTTGTCCTTTAACTTTTTTAGATGTATATTACTGTATAGTCTTACATGTTTAATATAGTCATATTGTCAATATTTTACTTTATAGCTTCTGGGTTTGAATATTTTACTTCGGGGTAAGAAAAATACTATTTTGTATTTTGTCCTAAAACTCCTTAGATTTTACATACTGATTTTTAACTCACCTGAATATTTTTTGTATAATGTGTGAAATAGGGTTTTATATTTGTTTTATTTCAAAGTAATAGTGGCCCATGCACTTTATTTGTTGAATAAGCCTTATTTTCCCCATTGATCTGAAATATCAGTTTAATCACATTGTTAGACAGATATATACATTTGTTTCTAGAATGTTCATTTTATTTCATTGATCTAACTTGATTATTTCTGTGGTGTCATGCTTTAATTGCTGAGACTTTATAATCGATTTAAAATTTTTAATATTTTGTAATGGATTTTGACATTTAAAAAATAAATAAAATCAATCTGCATTTAAAAAAAAAGAAAAAAGGAATTTCAACTTTTTGTGACAACATGGACAGAACTGAGAATATTATACTAAGTGAAATAAGCCAGCTGGTGAAAGAAAAATACCATATGATCTCACCTATAAGAGGAATCTATTCAACAAAATAAACTAAAGAAGAAAATAAAGCACAGGCACGGAAACATGGAGCAGACTGAAAGTGACCAGAGGGGATGGGGAAGGAGGACAATGGTGGAAAGAAGGAGAAGGGACTAAACAAAGAACATGTATGAATGACCCATGGACATGGACCACAGAGTGGGATTGACTGTGGGAGTGGGGGCGGGGTGGGATGGGTGGAGGAGGGCAAAGGGGGAAAAAATTGAGACAACTATAATAGGATAAACATGATTTAAAAAATAAAAAATTTAAAAAAAATATGAGAATGAAAACAGATAAGCAGCCCACTTCTGTACATTTCAGAAGGCAAGTCACACTCAGGTGAACTGTAACTGCTGACTTGGGGTCTAGACACCCCTGACTGAGACGGAACAGCTGCAGTGCATCAGTCCCTGGGGGAGGGGGAGGGACACCTGAGCAGCCCCAGGAATAAACATGGGAGCTCCACACACCCTCTTCTCCTGCAAGCGTGGAAGTCCTCCTTCCCCCAGGCTTCCATTCTCACAAGTGAGGCAACTCTCAGCTTGGTATTGTTTAATGTTTTGACCCAAACTCCCCAATTCATTAACCCCTTTGTCTACCTGATCTTCACAGACTTCTCCATGTGTGAAAAATATACCTTGAGCGCACCTAAACTGGTTGCAAAATTCAAACACAAGGTCTAAAACTGTCTAGACTTAAGAAACCACCACCTCAGAAAGGGTGTCATCCCCTCTCCCCCTCCTTGGGCACCTGCACCCCCAGCTTCCTGCAGCTCCCCCAGTGCACCGGCTCCTTCCCTGGTGGTGTGAGCAGGTAGGACCCTGCAGGGTCAGGCTCCCCAGGAAAAACTGGGCCTTCAAGTGCTTCCCTGTGCAGGCTCCAAAGGGGCCTTAGATAGCGCCACTGGCCACAGGCCTCTGCTCCCCCCGATTGATATTTAAATTACATAAACCTGACATTTGAACAATCCAGCCAAATCACTCAAACCCAATGATAATGTGGAAAGAGGGGAAGAAAACAGTAACTCACTTTCCTTAGTTAAACCAGAAAAGCCCAAGTATCTGTTCCATTCAGCAAAGAGGTGTCAGTTAATCACTACTTCCATGGCAAGACATTGTTTTGTAATAATTAATCACACTTGAACACGTCTGCTCTGCAAGTCTGAGCTCTGGAATTTCATTTGAAAGCATCAAAAAGTAAAGAATATACCTCAGAAACTTACTACATGCTGAAAGGAAGAAAATCATGAAACCTGAATTCTTAACAAATGAATTGGTAATAGTGGATTTTTTTTATTCTGAACTTCACCACTCTTGCCTCTTTGAAACTATTTTATGCTCTTTCAAGCTCTATTGATTAAATACATTCCACCCTCGCTGAAAAAGGAGGGCGAAAAAGGAAAACTTAAATAAATCAATAAATCTCGTCAAGTATCACATTCAGGGAGGGACAGTGCTAACAGGGCAGATCATCCAGGAAAGATTTCAAAAAGGATCATCCACCCAAAGGACTTACTACAGGATGTCTGTGCCCAGGAAAGATCCTGGGGGTGAGGAATGGGGATCCCCTATCAAGCAAAATATTCAGAGAAAAAAAATACCTGTCTTTCAGAAATATCCATTCATAACTATGTGGAAAAAAAGGATAAACAAGTAAAATACTGGACTGTTTCAGATGCACCACGAATGACATTGTGGATCAGAGAAAGGAAGTGCCATTTGGGAACAAGGGGAGGGATCTGGAAATTTAGGGATTTACTGCCAGCCCCAGGCAGAGCTTTGCTGGTGGAACGTGCTCGTGGATTTGATACCCTCCTCCCCCGACATTGGGAAAACTCAGGAAAATACAAGCGTCAATGGGGAGAGAGGAATTCAGGATGCCACACACCGCAGCTCCTCCCACGCAACAAACTCCGGAGTACGACTTACGACTGTTCCCTTACGACCCTCCCTGTCACCGCACCATCTGGGAAGAATTGGGGCTGCGGGCACAAAGCTGCCAAAGAAGCTTCTAGGCCGAACTGGTCGCGAAGGGACGGGGCAGGACTCCCGGAGTCCCGGCTGCCGCCCAGTCCCCGCGCTGCCAGCCAGATAAGATAGGTACCAGCGGCGGCCCAGGGCACTGAGGTAGGTGGACTCGAACCTGACCGTGGGGAGGCCGGTCCGCTAGGCAGGTTCCAGCCGTTCCGACCAGCCCCATGTCTCCATCTCCGCACCCTGCCCGCACACTCACCATTTCTAGGTTTCCTGGTCTCCCTGAGTCCTGTTTACGACCCGTACAGATGACAGCGCCACAGAGGCCGTGGCAGAGCCACCGGGAACCGTTCACGAAGCCGAGCAAAGATCTAGACTAGAGCTTGGCCCGAGGGCGAAGGCGCATTATGACGCCTTCGCTGGCCGTTGCCCAACCCATCTGTCCCAGCGAGGCCCCTGACTGGACAGTTTATAAGGCTCCGCCCCCACGCGCCTGAGTGACAACCACGGGGAGGACTTGTGGCTTTGCTGAACTGGCTCTCAGAGGCCCAGAATCTGCCTGCCCCCTCCCTCCCCATCCTGCGCCCCACCACCATTTGCTTTTAAATACAACTTTTTCCTGGCCTGGGGTTTATTCCTTTGTCTTTTCCACAGCTCCGTCAGAAGGCGTGGTCAGAGTTGTAAGCAGAATTCCTGATTCAGTTTCAAGATGGAGCAAGTACAGACAAGAGGGTGGGGCAGGCCCGGCCACCCAGAAACAAGAGGGTCTGCTGTCTTGCACAGAGGGTCAAGGATTTGGCTTAAGGCTGTGAGCTCACTCATGGAACTGTGACCCATGTTTAGAAACACAATCTGACCTCACCGGCTATTGCAGAGTCTGGCTCCATTTTAGTCTTTGATCCTTGCAAGCCTTGAACTTTCCACCCATCCCTTTCCCACCCCTTCTCATTTGGTCCTTAGGAAAAAGAACCCCAGAGCACTGGGCTCCGGTAGGAAGCTGGAACCCCGCTGGGCATAGGGTCTCTTCTCAACCTAATCACAAGGTGTGAAATGTATTAGTTACATCCTCAGGTGTATGTTGGATACTAAAGAACATTTATTTTAGGTCAGTTTTTCCCTGTGTCCCGAGAAAACTTCAAAATGTAAACGGATTTAATATCCCTAACGTTTAATTCCTATTTTTACTGACATAAGCAAAACTATTATAAATTTTGAGATGCACTTGGAAACTTCCTTCTCCCCCAGCTTTACTGAGGTATAACTGATTAATACAATTGTATTTAAAGATCACAACATGATGATTTGATATGCATATACTGCATTGAACACTTTATATAGCTATCTCTCTCAGTCTTCCAATATTCCTCCTCCAATCCCCTCCCTTGGAGAATCACTAGTTGTCTCCTGTGAGTTCCCTATGAGGGTCTTTCATATGCATGGCATAAAAAATTTATGGTCTTTGTGATTAACTTCACTTACTTAGCATAATTTTTTCAAGACATATCCCTGTTGTAGCATATATCAATATTTCATTTGTTTTTATGGTTGAGGAATAGTCCGTTGTGACAACTGTAAATCAGTACTGACTAGGTGTTTCTGTCACTGATCCACTGGGTTCTGTGATCTCCCAGGACAGAAATCAAAAGAGATCACCAGAGCCCTGGCTAGTGTGGCTAGAGCTCAGCTAGTGTGGTTCACAGAACCCTGGCCTGTGAACCAAGTGGTCACTTGTTCAATTCCCAGTTAGGGCACATGCCTGGGTTGTGGGCCAGGTCCTCAGTAGGGGTCATGTTAGAGGCAACCACACATTGATGTTTCTCTCCTTCTCTTTCTCCTTCCATTCCCCCGTCTAAAAAAAAAAGTAAATAAAATATATATATTTAAAAAAAAGAGAGAGAGAGATCACCAGAAACCAATATACAGTTTTAACCGGGAATCAAACCAGAGTCTCCCACACGGCAGGTGACAATCTACGACTAAACAATCCTGGGTTCTTAAGAAACCCCAAGATATAAATTAAGAGAGTTCACCACAAACATTAGGACTCAGGGGAAGGTTTATTAAATAGCTCATACAATAAGGGAGACACCATTTAAAGGGAAAAGGAGAAATGTTGTTCTCTGAATGAAAGCCAAGAACAGTTTTAAGGAAGTTGAGGTGGGAAAAATGATGTCTAAATGTGACATTTAAGTATGTAGACTTTGTCCTGGCTGGTGTGGGTCAGTGGATTGAGTGCTAGCCTGTGAACTAAAGAGTTGCTGGTTCAATTGCCAGTCAGGGCACATGCCTGAGTTGTGGGCAAGGTCCCCACTAGGGGGCGTGTGAGGCAACCAACATTGATGTTTCTCTCCTCTTTCTCCCTCCACCCCCCAGTCTAAAAAATAAAAAAACAAAAAAATATATATATGTACACACACACACACACACACACACACACACACACACACTTTGGGGACCTGTGCAATGGAACTACATACATCTTTTGGCACAGCATATCTCATTAGCATGTTAAATCTTCATTTAGGAGTATTTTTTAGCATTTAAATGAGGGACAATCACCAAAAAAAACCTCCAAAAGTCTTTTCTGCTAGCTAGCACACATGCGTGACTGAAAGGCACAAAAATTTAAACCCAGCAAAATAAATCCTACAGACAACAGTGTCCTTCAGTCTAGTGACTAACTGGCTTTACAGGGAAGACCCTAGGATTGATTAATGAGGTTTTAGATTCCTGACAGCTGGCCCTGGAGAGTAGCCTGCCATTCTCATTTTGTCACCAAAAAGGACTTATCTGGGACAAAAGAAAGAAATGCAATGGAGCGTATGCAGACACAGCCAGGCACATGCACACAGTGCCCAGCATGCCAAGATGGAAAAGTATTTATAGAAAGGAAAAATGAAGTGAAGGGGAGCCGCAGTTACAGAGTTTTGTTGTAAGCAAGAAGTTCTTCCCAGAGGGTTCTCGGGATGACAGAGTGCAAGAGCGCCTCCCAGAAGCCCTAGCTCCTCCCACAGGCCCTCCTGACTGACCCCGTTCCTTTAAAGTCTCATAATTTTTATCATTCCTCCCTATTGATCCAGATCTTTCTCTGAAAGCACCACCAAGCAACAGGCAGGTCTTCCAACTTCAGCATCCTTTTGTCCCTTATTCTCAGGAAGAACCTTTTCTAGGTGTCATCTCTCACATCAGATGGCAGGTGTAAGGACCGGCAACAGCTTGTGCTCAAGGTTAACAAGCAACAGGTACAGAGCTTAATAACAAGAATAATTCAAAACAGAATTAGAACACATAGTAAACTTAGTCTATATGATGAATTTAAGTCAGGAGCTCAAACCTGTACGTAATAAAACAAAAATCATGATTACCTTGGATAGATCAAAGTTTTTAAAAAAGATTTCATTTATTTATTTTTAGAAAGAGGGGAAGGAAGGGAGAAAAAGAGGAAAAGAAACATTGATGTGCAAGGTACGGTTGCCCCTCACATACCGGGGACCTAGCGTGCAACCTAGGCATGTGCCCTGACTGGGAATCCAACCTCAGGCTGGCACTGAGCCACACCAGCCAGAGCTATATCAAAGTTCTTGATGACAGATTCAAAAACCAGAAAAGTTCCTTCCTTTCAACAATAGACTAGGAAATATAAACAAGGCCATGCTTCTTCCAAGGAAAATAAAAAATAAAGTAAGAATAAATAGTAAAGAAACAGGTTTGTACAGGCCTGATTCAGTGTTCAGGGAAAGCTGTTTCCTTCAAAGATCACCCGCTTTCAACTTTGACAGTTTCAGGTCACCAGAGTGTGTACGGTTCCAGTCCTAGTTTGAGGCCTTCTTTAGGTGGGACACTCACTCTCCAAGAGTCTACACCCTGGGGTTTAGCACCACAAGGTTTAGTCAACAATACCTAAAGGGGCCCGTCAAACAAGACTGGAGGGAATCTTTTTTTTTTTTTTTTAAGATTTTATTTATTCTTAAAAGGGGTAAGGGAGGAAACATCAATGTGTGAGAGATATATTGATTGGTTGCCTCTCACTTGTGCCTGACTGGGGACCAGGCCCGCAACCCAGGCATGTACCCTGACAGGGAATCGAATCAGTGAACCTTTCACTTTTTGGGGTGATGCCCAACCAACTAAGCCATACCAGTCAGGGCAGGAGGGAATCTTTTATTTTTATTTTAAAGGTTTTATTTATTTATTTTTAGAGAGAGAGGAAGGGAGAGAGGAAATGTGTGGATGTTGCTTATATGCCCCCAACTGGGGACCTGGCCCACAACCCAGGCATGTGCCCTGACTAGGAAGTGAACCAGTGACCCTTACATTTGCAGGCTGGTGCTCAATCCCCTGAGCCACACCAGCCAGGGCTGGAGGGAATCTTTTTTAAGGTATCTTTTTCAGCATACAAAATCTCTAGGTTGTAGAATGTGGGTTTTGAGTTTTTCATTTCCTTGACTGCACTGTAAGAAGATTTCATTACTAAAGCATGATTATTTTTCATGGGAGCAATTAAGCCTTTACAATATGTCTCCCTTAATCAACTGTGGATCAAAAGAAGCAGGAGCCAAATGCATGGGGCGTCTTGTAATTATCTCCAAAGGTGAGAGTTTATGAATTCTAAAGGGGTGGATTGGAGGTTTTTTTGGGTTTTTTTACTTTTTTATTGACTTTATTGGGGTGACATTGGTTAATAAAATTATATAGGTTTCATGTGTACAGTTCTGTAATACACCATCTATATATTGTGTGTTAACCATCTTAAGAAAAGTCTCCTCCCATTGCCATTTATTCCTCCCAGATGAAATTTAAAAGGACCAACAAGAATGCTTTTGGCCAAAGTATTTGAAGAGGTACTACAGACTTTGCTGATTGAATTTTAATAATGCCATTACTATGTTTAACTAAACCTGAGGATTGAAGGTGGGAAAGCACACCCACGATGTTGCAGAGCTGGACACATAGTACTTGTTGGATGCAAAATGGGTTCCTCAATCACTGTGGAGTTTCTCAAGTAGAAATAATCTTCTCTAAATAGGACATCAGCCACTGCAGAGGCAGTAACTTGTCTACAGGAGAGAGCTTCAGTCCAGTGAGAAAACATATATATCATGACTAAACACATTTATATCTATGAAATGAAGGACACTGTATCACATCTATTCGCCAAGCCTCAAATGGTCTTTTAGGCCATTTAAAGTCAACAGGGTAGCACTTTGTACAGATGGGAGAATTAAGGTAGGTGCTTTTCGCAGCCTTGTTTGTATCTCCCCACCAATATGGATTAATGTGTGCTACCATTTTGTTGGTGGACTGTGTTTTGATGCCTGTGCAGAAGTCAGGAGTGGAAATTCTAGTTTCTTGTAGGACTGGGTTGTTATTTGGTCTGAACCAAAGCTTTCTCTTTTTATCAAATGAGCAAGTGTTGGAATATCAACCTTGTTTTTTTTCTTCTGAAGCTGATTGTTGGGCTTCTCTGGCCAGTTTTTCTTTTTAAATTTTATTTATTTGTTTTTAGAGAGGGGAAGGGAGGGAGAGGGAGAGAAACATCGATGCAAAGAGAAACATTGATGGGTTGCCTCTGGCACCATGTCATTTGTTGCTCATAGATCCTGGACCAACATCCACTCTGATCCTTTGGATTTTCTCACAGGTAAAACGGGAAGGTCACAAGGACTACTGCAAGGGACAATAAGGCCCTGAGTTAGGTAACCTTCTATTATGGGCTTCATACCTTGAAGGGCCTCTTTACTTATATGATATTAATTCTGGGAAGAGGTTTTAAAGGATCAATGCTAATCTTAATAGGAGATACACTGTGGATTCTGCCAATATTAGTTAAATATTTTTTTCCATAAAGAAGATGGCAGTTGATCCAGTAACAACAATTGATAACAGTGATCCCATATTCAGCGGCTGAACCGTCATAAACAGAATAAAAGATGTTGAAAGGCCATTTAACTCACCTAATTGTCCACTCTGACAGTTACTGTCAAATTCTAGATGAGACAGCTTAGGGACCTGTGCCCTCAGATTCCAAGGATACCAGGTAAGAAAAACTACAGAGCTGTGACCAACCCGCTGCCCCTTGCCCAGATGCTGAGGACACCAGGTGGCCAGATGAAACACTGAGTAAGCCCACCACAAGAATGTCACCACCCCTCCACTCCCTGCTCGACAAAGAAGTTGGCAGAATTTTATGTCCCTCTAACTGCTTGCTTCTTCACAGATAATAAAACCACCGCTGTGCATGCCTAGTTGAGCAACGGCATAGGCACAGGGATCGTTGCCAAGCAACCCAACAGAAAAAGGAAAGTGCGCAGGAGCTCTCCCCTCCCTCGCCAATAAAAGCCTTTCCCTTAAAGCATTCTGGGAGCAGCCTATTCCCTTTCCCTTTTCAGTGCTGGTTCCCTTGTGCACAGGCTGACTAAACCTTTGTCCGCATCGGTTTCTGGTGATCTCTTGATTTCTATCCTAGGAGACTGAGAGAACTCAGGGCGCTGTTACATAAGGTCATTTTCCTCTTTCAGGAGGAGGATCTTCCAACCTAAGACTTCTCTGGGAAGTCTTGGCCTAACAAAAGGGAAGGGGCACAGGAAAAAGGAGAGAACAGTGCGTATCTCTTGAAGGATATAAGCAAAAATGAACAGGCTCAGAAACATGAACCTGTTTATTCAAAACCCCCAGTTTGAACTGTTTCATCAGTCCGAGGCAGGGGCTGTTTTACGACGGTGGGGTTGGGCACTGAGCGTGTCGCACCAGTGTCGGTAGGAATGGAAATAGCTTTCATACCAAACTGAAAAGAAGTTTCTCCAAGCGGAGTAAGAGGAGGATTGGACAAGGCCCGTCACTCGGGGCGAGGAGGACCTTGCGAAGGCCGGTTGGAAGACTGAGAGCGGCATCTGAAGCACTCAGACCTAGGGCAAGCCGTGCGCCCCTGGCCTGGCTCTTCGCTGTAACGGCAAAAGTTTGAGGTCTGGGTTTAGGGCCTCTCCTCTGCTAAGGCCAAAAATGAAAAACCTTGGCAATCTTACTTCTAGGTGTCTCACCTAAAGAATGGGCAAGCTGATCGGCCAAGTTCACTAAATCTAGAGTGGAAGTGGTTTCCCATTCCATCCTCGTCCTCTCAGCCGGGAGGGTAGGGTCACTGTTCAGCCTGCTGACAGAGTAAAAAGTTACCTGAGTGGACTCAGCAGCTGCAGAAAGACTAGAATTTTCCTTAAAAAGGACCGAAAGTTGATTGTATTAGTCATGGATGGATTCATCAGACTTTTGTGAGCAAGTCCGAATATTGTTTCCATCAACAGGCTTTGGGAAAGCCTTAGGAATTGCTTGGTATAATTTTTGAGCAAGTTTTCTAGTTTCCCAACAATTGGAGGTTTGCTTTTCGAAGTCCCGTTCAGGATGTTTCCGTCTGACAATTTTCATCCAGTGTTGAGCCTGGCTTTCACCAACCACCATGTGAATTAGCTGACATAAAATGGAAAGCCCAGGCTGATAGGTCTGAATTAACAATATCGAATTCCTCAGACAACTTGGGATGCTGTTATCTTAGGAAATTCTTTAACAATAGCCTGCTATTCAGTTTCAGTTGAGGGTGAGTACAAAATTGAGGTCTATTAGGATCCCCAAAGGATTTAGTTTGAAAAGGGAAGTACTGATAAGTTTAGAGGAAGAGTGGGAGAGGATTCAGGGGAAAATGGTGCTGGAGGTAAGACCCCCATGGTACAGGGAAGGCAAGATAGTGTGGGAGGTGGGGCTTGAAACAGAGGGGTAGGGCTTGAAACAAAGGAGTTGGGCAGGAAGCAGGGATCCAAGCTGGAGAGGCCTGAGGCAAAGTCTCCATGGAAGCACAGGGGGGGAATAGAAGATCCCGAGACAGGGGAGTAGGTGGAGAAGGACAAGGCAATGCTGTAGAGGAAGAGCATGGGGCTTAGAAAGACATTCTCTCTCTTTTTATATTTTCAGTAGCTTCTGCTAATTCCAAGATTTTACTTCACAAAAAGGCAACTTCAAATTCTTGGTCTCATTTGGGAACCTGAAAGTACTATTCTGAACAGGAATTCTGCTCAGTTTAACCATTTTCAGCATTATTATTATCCATTCAGTTTTAAGGAAATTAAGTGTGGTAATCTTAGAAGTTCCCCATAGCAGCAACAGATTTTCTGAACTACTTTATTTTTAAAATTTTTTCCCCCTGAATTACTTTAATCAATGACGACACTCACGGAAGTCCATACACTCCGTAAGAGACACATAACACACACCCACTTCCCTATTTTGTCACCTCTCATTTCCTTTTCTTTAACACCTTTACTTTCTACTTAGAAAACAAAACTTACTCATTTCACCATCTCTTTTCTCACAAAAATACGAGCACCAGAAGTGTAAGAACGTCTTTCTTTTATGCCTATTTATCCACATACTAGAGAGCCGTGAATAGGTGTGTTAAATTTTTTTAAATCTACACAGCCTAGTATATGAGGGATGTTGAAAAATTAGCATGAAGAACATAGCTTCTGAGTGAAAAGGCTTCATTGGAAGAGGGGTTCTGACTTTGCAAGGTATGTAACAAAAGTCTTATGTGCCTTACGAAGGAGTGAATGACTAGAAATTCTTCTGTTTTTACTAACGTCCTTACGAGAAGGCATCAAATATGCTGTAAGAAATATTTCAGTATTTTTGATAACAAGAAAGGCAAAAGCTGTTCCAGAGAACTGGAGCTGGCCTGGCACTCCCTAAAAGGGCTAGCTTATTGAAGAGAAAAGTGTCACACACATCCATGACAAAGCTACTCCATGACCATGATGGAGCAAGACAAAAACAAGGCATTCTGTAACCATTTCTGTGTAAATGGGAAAAGAGAACAGATACTAAAGAATAAAAATAATTAAAAATTTCCTCTTCTACTATTGTAGATTGGTGCTTCTCACAAATTAGGCTTAGCATCAAGCTATTCTTTCTGCCTTCTGGATAAGAATTTATGATTATCCAGGATAGAATAAAGTTTATTCCCTCACAGCATCCAATACATAGAAATGCCCTGCTTCTCTGAATTGCAATCACATCATTTAACACAAGTCAAAACCCAGTAGGAAGTCCCTTTGAGTGCGCTGCTACTGTTACATCCCATAGCCATTTATGGTCTGTGATCATTCTTATTACTGGAATTCATTACACCCCTCTTTTTGACCACAGAGGTGATCCTTGTGTCTTTGGAGGGGACTGAAAGACATGATTTAACTTTTGGTATTATGAATGAATAAAAGCCTAGTGTCATGACAAAAATTCTAAGTACAATAAAAATAAAAATGTTTTAAAATAGAATATCTAGCCCTCACCAGTGTAGCTTGGCTCAGTTGGCTGGGTGTCATCTCACAAAGTGAAAGGTTGCCAATTTGATTCCTGGTCAGGCACATGCCTAGGTTGTGGGTTCGGTCCTTGGTGAAAGTGTGTGCTAGAGGCAACCATTCGATGTTTCTCTCCCTCTCTCCCCTTCCCCTCTCTCTAAAAAAAATAAATAAATAAAATATATAAATTTGTACACACATGATAATTTTGACTCAGAATGTATACAATTAAATGGAGAAAATTATAATTTGATTTGAAAATATATAAATACAATGAGACATTTAATACATTCTCTCAGGAAATAAAAAACGACTATATTTCTCAGCTTCCAAGTGCTGGGAAAACAGTCAATATTTCTAAGAAAAAAATTACAGGACATTCATTAGAGAAAACAATGCCCATACTTTCAATCATATATGATCGAAGATAATTAAAAACATATTGAAAGCTAACATTCTGCTGTGACTAACAGGAAACACCCAGAATCTGCCTGATATAGAAAGGTGCCAGTTCTCACATGAAGGACTGGGTCAGGGCAATCACTGCCTGCGCTGTGCAGGAGCAAACCGCAGCGTGACTCTTTTGGACAGCACCATGGCAGCTGTCATAGTGGAATCAGGAACATGTGGTCACTGGCGGAATCAACAGAACAAGGTGTTTACTATGCATATTAGGCCTTATACAAATACAATCTAGAGAAGAGTTTGTCCTTCAGAGAGCATTCTCAATGATGAGAGTATACTTTTTTTTTTGCCAGGTAGACACATGAAGACACAGGAGAATCCAAACCGCACTCGATATCTGATGTTGAACTTTGAAGACAACCGTAGAAGCAAAACGCTGAAATCAAATGTAAGTCAACCAGTCACTGGTGGTTTTGAGGATACTCTTTTCCCCCAACTATAGTTCATATCCAGATTATTTTGTATTAGTTTTGGATGTACAGCACAGTGGCTAGAAAATCATGTACTTTACAAAGTGTTCCCCTGATATGTTCAGTACTCACCTGGCACCATACATGGTTATTACAATATTAATGACTTTACTTCCTATGCTGTACTTTACTCCCCCGACTATTCTGTAACTACCAATCTGTATTTCTCAATCACCTCACCTTTTTCACCCAGTCCCCCAATTCTCCTCCCCTCTGGCAACCATTAATCTATTCTCTGTATCTGGAGTCTGTTTTAATTTTGTTTATTAGATTCCACATATAAGTAAAATCACATGGTATTTGTCTTTCTCTGACTATTTCACTTAGCATAATACGCTGTAGGTCCACCTATTTTTGACAGCAAATGGTATGGTTTCATTCTTTTTTTTGGTTGAGGAGGATATTCTTGATTGGCATGGCAAAGGATGAAGAAAATGGTCTGGAAGCAAGCGTTAGCAAAGGCCCTTTGCATCTGTCTGTCTTATCTACATAGGTGGCTGCCTAATCCAATTTCACTTCCATGTTCCAAGTTGCATGTGAGATAGGCTTTAGTGAATTCTAACATGGAACCATAAAAGCAACAGATTCTAGAAATTGTAGTTCACAACATTACTCATGTTGACATATTAGTCAAGAAGGGTCATCTCCAACTCCAGATTTTATTGTCTCATCACAGATCTCTCTTCCTAATGCCAACCCCATTGCCCAAGTCTCAACCAGAAGGAATGATAAACTGGGGACAGCAGATGAGAATAATTCATGAGACTATACTCTGTGATGAAGTGTGCATACTTACAAATTCTTTTATTGACAAGGAAAACAAAATAAGCCTCTTCAGGCAAATGAAAAGGTAGTTTGCTGTTCAGAAAGAAAGGTGGAATATATGTATGATGTGTGTGTGTGTGTGTGTGTGTATAAAATATATGATCTATGAAAGGGTAAAACATATCCAGACTTGCCACAGGAAACCAGTAGAAAAAAAAAATACCAAAATGCCATTTTCCAATGGTCCTTTCCTTACAGATCATTTCCTTACAAAATGGTATAAAAATTAAACCTACCTGCATGTTAGAAATACACTTCAATTCACCTATAAATTGACATTTCAGTATTTACTTGTAAAAGTAAGTAGAACTCCATACTACAGAGAATTACTTAAAGAATAAGTCAGTAATAAAGACAATGTATGTATAATGTTTATAACATTTCTTTCATATCATGAAATTTCTAGAGTATCCTACATGAATTAATTTTCAACAGCTACCCACATCAATTACATTAATATGATTCATATATTTCCAATGAAGTTTTCACACTTTGAAAATATTTGTTAAAATTAAAAATTGTTTTATTTTTCAGTTACACAATTCCTACCCAGTATACATTCTCACATGGTAGAGATTTGAGACAAGTGAAGTTTTTCCTATATTGTTTACATTTAGTAGAATTTTCTCCACTGCGAGGTTGTGTGTGTGTGTGTGTGCATGCACGCATGTGTAGCTTCCCAAGGAAATGAGAAAACTAAAGGCTTTGCCACATTCTTTATATATATAGAGTATCTCTCCAGTGTGATTCTTACATTTCCACAAAAGGTTCTCCCATACTCCTTAGAGTATTCCTAGACTTTTTTCTTAGCTATGAGTTCTTTCATGATTTCGTAGAGAACTGGGACGACTGAAAGCTTTACTACAATTATTACATCGATAGGGTTTCTCTCCAGTGTGAGTTCTTTCATGTGTTCTTAATGAACTAGGACAATCAAATGCTTTCCCGCATTCCTTACACTTACAAGGCCCATCTCCAGTGTGCTTTATCATATGTCTTTGGACATTAGAAAGAGAAATGAAAGCTTTCCCACATTCCTTACATTCATAGGGTTTCTCTCCACTGTGAGTTCTTGCATGTTTTTGAATGGAACTGAGATAAGTGAAGGCTTTCCCACATTGCTTACATTCATAGGGTTTCTCCCCAGTATGGCTTCTTTCATGCTTTTGAAGGGAGCAGGGAAAACTGAAGGCTTTACCACATTCCTTACATTCATGAGGTTTTTTCCTAGTATGAGATCTTTCATGATTTTGAAGGGATCTGGGAGTACTGAAGGACTTACCACATTCCGTACATTCATATGGCTTTTCTCCACTATGTGTGCTTTCATGATATTGAAAGTAATTTGGACAATCGAATACTTTCCCACACTCCTTACATTTATAAGGCCCATCCCCAGTGTGCTTCATCATGTGTCTTCGAAAGTTGGTGAGAGAACTCAAGGCTTTCCCACATTCCTTACATTCATAGGGTTTCTCTCCAGTATGATTTCTTTCATGTTTTCTAAAGTAACTTGGACAACTGAAGGCTTTCCCACATTCCTTACATTCATACAGCTTCTCTCCAGTATGACTTCGTTCATGTTTTCGAAAGTAACTTGGACAACTGAAGGCTTTGCCACATTTTTTACATTTGTAGGGCTTTTCTCCACTGTGTCTCCTTTCATGACTTCGAAAGGATCTGGAACAGCTGAAGCCTTTACCACATTGTTGACATTTATAGGGTTTCTCTCCAGTATGGATTCTTTTATGTTTTCGAAAGTAACTTGGACAACTGAAGGCTTTGCCACATTTTTTACATTCATAGGGCTTTTCCCCACTGTGTCTCCTTTCATGACTTTGAAAGGATGTAAAGCAGCTGAAGGCTTTACCACATTGCTTACATTCATAAGGTTTCTCTCCAGTATGAGTTCTTTCATGTTTTCTAAAGTAACTGGGACAACTGAAAGCTTTGCCACACTGCTCACATTTATACGGTTTCTCTCCTGTGTGAGACAGTTCATGAGTTCGACAGTAACTGAGACAACTGAAGGCTTTATCACAGTGCTTACACAGATAGGGTTTCACTCCACTGTGAATCCTTTCATGCCTCCGAAAGGACTGGCGATACTTGAAGGCTTTCCCACATTCCTTACATTTATATGGCTTTTCCTCATATTCCAGATACTCAAATGATTTGGGTGTAGTGTGAGATCTCATATGCCTATTAAAGAATGAATGATTCATGAAGACTCCACACACACTGCATTCACATAGTTTTATTCCAGTAGAAGTTTTCTTTTTCTGGTTATGATTTGGAATCTGGCTGAAGTTTTCTCCATATTGACTACCTTGTTTACTTTTACCCAGTCTCTCTACTATATGACCACTGTAAAAAGTGAAAAGAATATTATTAATGTCTTATTTATTAATAAGAAGTTTACATTAATAGTTACTACAATGACATTTTTACCATAATCAAGGAAAGTATAAGTTTTCAGTGCTTTCTGATTTCTTGAAAGTGCTAAATGCTTTGCAAGAGGCCTCCATCATAGCTATTATCAAAACAGTGTATTCATAAATGGGGTTTCAAAATACTAATCCTAAATGTACTAATTTTGAAACACTAATCATCTCAGTCATATGTGAGAAAAAACTTTGTTAAAAATATGGTAAGAATAAATAAATTTGAAATTCGGCTAATTTGTTTTATGTGCTGTTTAAAAAATTTCATGACATACTAAGACTCATGGGACACTGATCTCTCACGTGAGTGTGACTCACCTTAAATTTGTCCCATGATTTTCATAGTGATCTTCAATGTCATGGTCTTTGCATATTTCTCCTAAAATGCAGACCAGGGAAAATTATAAACTATAAAAACTTACAGAAAAATCGCTACATAATAAGTCCATGATGAGCTGTGACCATGCCCGATTTATTCACCAAAGTATCCCCTTCCCACATTCCGCCCCTTGGGACTCTATTGATGAGCAAGTAACGCTAGTTTTCTAATCAACTAAGCAAGTAAAAATGTTGTCATCCATACCTATGGAGGCCAAGTTCCTGAAGGTTTCCCTCATCACATCTCTGTAGAGTTTCTTCTGTGAAGAATCCAGTAAAGCCCACTCCTCCAGGGTGAACTTCACACTCACATCCTCAAAGGCCACCAAGTCCTAAAACACCCCAAATATGTACACAGGAGAATGGGTGAGATGAACAGCACTAGGAATCTGTATTCAATTAATAATAAATTCATGTATGACTGGAAAAAACCCACAAATACGTGCAGACTAAACTATATGTTACTAAACAAGCAATAGATCAAAAAGAAAATATAGCAGGATATCAAAAACTATCTGAAAGAAATAAAAACAAAAACACAACTTTTCAAACTTTATGGAATGCAGTAAAAGCAGCTCTAAGAGGGAAGTTTATAACTACACAGACCTACCTAAAGAACAGAGAAGACTCTACATTGAAAAGAACTAGAAAAACAATAATCCAGCTCTACATTGAAAAATAATAATCTAACTCTACACTAAAAGGAACTAGAAAAACAAGAAAAAACACAACCCAAAGTAACCAGAAGGAAGGAAATAATTAAGATCAGAGCAGAAATCAATGAAATAGAAGATTAAAAAAACAATGGAAAGTATCAATAAAACTAAGGGCTGGTTCTTTGAAAAGATAAACAAAGTTAAAAACTTTAGCCAAACTCACCAAGAAAAAAAGTGAGAGAGCCAAATAAAATATAAAGGAAAGAGCTGTCACAACCAACACTACAGAAATACAAAGACTACTATGAACGATAACCTAAACAAGGAGAAACACAAATTCTAAACTGACCAATTACTAGCAATGAAATTGAAGCAGTAATAAAAATAAATCTAAATAAATAAACATTTAGGACCAACCAGATGACTTCGCGGGTGAATTCTACCAAACATTCAAATAAGAATTAATACATACTCTTCTTATTATATTTCAAAAAAATGAAGATTAAGAAATGTTCCCAAACTCATTTTACAAAACCAGCATTACCCTGATACCAAAACCAGACAAGGACATTACAAAAAAATAAAACGACAGGCCAATATTCTTGATGAATATAGATGTAAAAACTCGCAACAAAATATTAGCAAACTGGCTAATATCACACTCAATGGTGAAAAGCTGAAAGCTTTTGCACTAAAATTAGGAACAAAACAAGGATGGCCAATATCACTACTTCTATTCAACACAATATTGGGAATCCTAGCCACAGAAATCAGACAAGAAAAAGAAATTAAAGGAACCCAAATGGAAAGTAAGAAGTAAAACTCTCATGATTTGGAGATGACATGATACTATATATAGAAACCAAAGAAGACTTCAACAACAAAAAACTATTAGAATGAATAAATTAATTCAGTAAAGTTACAGAATACAAAATTGATATACAGAAATCAGTGTGTTTCTATATACCAATAACAAATTATCAGAAGGAGAAATTAAGAAACAATTCCATTTATAGTTGCAATGTCTCCTAGGGCAAGGGCACAAAACATAAAGGAGACTACATCAAACAAAAATATTTTTGCACAGTAAATGGAACCATCAACAAAACAAAAAGATAATCTGCTAAATGGGAGAAGATAGTCCCACGTGTTACAGCCAATAAGGTATTAATATCCAAAATAGATTAAAAAAAACTCACAATACTTGACACCAAAACCCTTCCAAAAAATCAAGTTAATATGTAGGCAGAGGACCCAAACAGACATTTCTCCAAGAAGGAAATACAGATTGCCAAATACAGACATGAAAAGATGGTCAGCATCACCAATCACTGGAGAAATGCAAATTAAAACTGCAATGAAATATCACCTCACACTTGTCAGAATGGCTATAATCAATAAATTAACAAGCAACAAGTGTTGGTGAGGATGTGGAGAAAAGGTAACCCTTGAGCCCTGTTGGTGGGATTATAAATTGGTGCAGCCACTATGGAAACAGTAGGAGGTTCCTCAAAAAATAAAAAAATAGAACTACTTCTTGACACAGCAATTCCACTGCTGTGTATCAACTGAAGAAATTCAAAGCATTATTTTGAAAAGATATACACACCCCTATGTTCATTGCAGCATTACTAGTAATAGCCAAGGTATGGCAGCAACGTAGATGTCCATCAATAGATGAATGGATAAAGACATGTAACTGCTACACACACACACACACACACACACACAGAGGAATATTGTTCAACAATAAAAATAAAAGAAAATCTTGCCATTTATGAGAGCATGCATGGACCTAGAAGGTATTATGCGAAGTTAAATATGTCAGGCAGAAAAAGACAAATACCATATGATTTCGTTTATATGTGGAATCTAAAAAAAAGAACAAAATAAAAACAGATCTATAAAGAACAAGCTGATGGTTGCCAAAGGTGAAGGGGCAGGGGACTGGGATTTTAAAAAGCCAAGATGGCTCAGTTATTAAGGCCCTTATTACTCTCTCTAGATTGCGGAGGCCACCAACTGGTCCCCCTCTTAATATCTCACCCCCTACAAAAGCATCTATCTTTCCTTACAGGGATGATTTTTCTAAAATCATATTATGATCACATTATTTCCCTGATCAAAGCCCTTCAGTGACTGCTCAGTGTCTCAGGACAGAGTACTACCTGGTCAATATATCAGTCAAGGCCTTTGAAGCTCTATCCCTGCCTAAAAAAATTACGTGTGCGCACACGCGCGCACACACACACACGAGTTACAGTATATGCATATAACATAAATATGACTACATAATTCATTTTTTATACATACACGCACACGCACAGACTACACTGAAAGAACTAGATGCTTTTCAGTAGCATAAGGAAGAAAGCAAAATGTCCCCTCTTACCACTCCTAGTCAACCTTGTCCTGGAATTCTTAGCTTATGCAATTAAACAAGAAAAGGAAATACAAGCTATACAGATTCGGAAGCAAAAAAATAAAATGTCTTTGTGGCATATGACAAAACTGTCTAAGGCCCTGGCCAGGTAAGCTCAGTTGGTTGGAGTGTTGTCCCACACACCAAAGGGATAAGGGTTCAGTTCCCGGTCAGGGCACATGCCTGGATTTTGAGTTTGATCCTCAGTCAGGGCGCATATGAGAGGCAGCCAATTGATGTTTTTCTCTCCCTTTTCCTCTCTCCCTGAAGTCAATGAACATTTCCTTGGCTGAGGATTTAAAAAAAACAACTATATAAGTAAGGAGAAACTTTCAAAAATTCCTAAATAAGAAAAGTTCTTGAATTGATAAGAGAATACAGAAAGGTTGAAAGATAAAAAGTTAATATACAAAAGGCAATTGTTGTTTTCTATAGATCTCCACAAATATAGTGAACTGACCTTTGATAAAAAAACTAAAGGCAATTTAATGTGAAAACATAGTCTTTACAACAAACAGGGCAAGAAAAACTGGACATCTATAAGTAAAAAACGAAACAAAACAAACTATTAACAGATTTTACATTGTTCACAAAAATGAACTCAAAATGGATCATAAATTTAGTACAAAATGCACAACTACAAAACTTCTAGAAGATAACATAGGAGAAAGTCTAGATGACCTCGGTTTGATGATTAATTTTTAGATACAACACCAGGAGCAAGATCCAAGATAGAAAAAAAGATTAGCTTGACTACAATAAAATGAAAAACTCCTGCTCTGTAAAACACAGTATTAAAAGAATGAAAACACAAGCCACAAACTGTCAGAAAACCTTTGGAAATCACTTACTTCCTCTAAGCACTAACAGTTACAAACTGTAAAGCCTGCAAAATAAAAATTTTCAAATCTCTAGCTGACTAAAAAAATATGTAGTATTATTATTTGTCCTGCCCCTATATTTCACACCAGGGATATTTTCAGGACTAAGTAGTATATTATAATTCATTAGGGTTTGAGTTTAGCTCCTAAATGCAGCAGGATTTTCAGAGATTTGCATGAGCTTTCAGTAGTTTTCCTTGCATCTATTGAGATTGAAATTCAATTTCTTTAGCCTTTTTAAAAGCTGTTTAGGGACACACACGTATGAAAACTGATATGAAATAGAAAAATGCACAAAAATTTAAGTACATTAACCTCAAATCTTGAAGTTCCCTTGTCTAAATGGAACAAAAACTCTATTTTCACGATTTTCTTGCTTCCTTCACCTCATATCTCTCTATCATATTACAGTTTCAGAGCCAAGTTTTCAGAGAAACTAGAGCCAAAGGGCCGCACTATTCAGTGGATAAAAGATGCAAAGGAAAGAAACAAGTATTGGAATCAGCTCAGATGAGCAGCCCGCTTCCCTCAGGACAGAAGGAAAGCCCCTTTCAGAAGGTTCCGCATTCTAGATCTTCCAGGTTGAGACAGGACCCCTGCAGTGGGACAGTCCCTGGGGACAAAGGGGGAGGGACCCCTGAGCAGCCCCAGGAGTGAACTCTGGGAGCTCCAACACCCTCCCCTCCCCGGGGAATATTGGACACGCTCCCTCATCTCACAGCCAGGAAACGCCCGGCTGGATGCAGTGTCAGGTTCTGACCCAAATGGACTGCGAATTCACAGGCCCTAACCCAGGACACAGGCTCCTGACTTTCACAGGCTTTCTCCGCGTGCACGGATTACACTCTGAGCGCACCCACACTGTGGATGAGAAACTCCAACCTGTGTCTACAGACAGGCCCAGGGGGGCCACGACTAAAACCTCAGGAGGGGCATCACCCCCTCTCCCCCACGTGCAGGTGCACCCCAGCTTCCCAGGGCTGTGGCTTCTCTCAGTGTAAAGAGGCTCCTTCCCTGGTGGTGTGAGCAGGTAGGACACCTGCAGGGGGAGGCTCCCCAGGAAGAATGACTGGGCCTTCAAGCGCTTCCCTGTGCAGGCCCAAGGGAGCCTTAGTTTGGTTCACTGACCACAGGCCTCTCTGCTCCCCAGTGGAGTAGCTTTTGGCAACCACTGATATTTTAAAAGGCACCCAGTGTTCGAACAATCCACAAATAAAGATATCTTTTAAAGGTGACAAACCCAAAGAGGGGCAGCACTGACAGGACAGATCACCCGGCAAAGTTTGCCAAAAGGAATCTCCATCCAAACATCCAAAGGACTTCTTGGCATAGGCTGTCTGTGCCCAGGAACGATCCTGGGAGGTCAGGCACAACCATTTTATATGACGTAGTTCCAAGTGCTTATTCGCTACTTTTCTCTCATGTAAAATATCCACAAACAAAAAGTAAACCATATTAAACGGTCCATCCATTGACTATGGAAAAATAAGTAGTTAAAATATGGGTCTGTTTGAAATGCACTCCGGAAGATAAATAGTTTATTTTGACGCTTGAATTGGAGAAGGGAAGTTGACATATGGAAATCTGGCGAGGGATTTGGAAATTTAGACAGTTAGTGTCACCCCTAAAAAGATACTGGGGTGGGATCCCGCTCTCGGATGGGTTGTGGATTAGAGACCCTGCTTCCCAAACATTTGGAAAACGCAGGAGAAAACAGGTGCCCCCTGCGGAGAGAGGAGGGACTAGGGGACCCCGCAGATCAGTTCCTCCCACGCACGGACCCCGGATAATATGTCACGATTGTTCTCTGATGCCTCTCCTTGGTCACCACACCATCTGGGGTGATGCAGGGCTGCCAGCGCACAGCTGCCCTGAAGGCGCAGGGGCTGAAATCGCCGCTCAGTGACGGGACGACACCCACGGTGGAGGGGACCAAGGTCCGAGGGACGGTTTCGCGGATCCTGAACTTGACCTTGGCGAGGCTCGGTACCGCTAAATCTGGTTACAACCAGCACCTCGCCCCAGTCTCCGCGCCCCGGCTCCTCACACTCACCATTTTTAGGTTTCCTGTGTCCCCTGGCGTCCTCTTTACGATCCTGGGTAACGGTACCGATCCCAACGCGACAGAGCCTGCGGCAAAGCAACCAAGGGCCTTGAAAGACGTCTGACCCCGCTGCAGGATGGCCGGAGCTAGCAGGACGTCCGGGCTAAGGGAGGACCGTCGGTCCCACCCACCTGCCCTGGGGCTACCCTGATTGGACTGTTCGAAAGGCCCTGTTCTTTCGCGCCTGAGTGACAGCCGGACAGGGCTTTCGAGAAGGCCAGATGGAACTCGTCCTCGTCAGGACTTTTGCATTGAAAATAAGGCTGCAAGGCCACTGGTGGAACTATGATTAAAAAAAAAAATTTTTTTTTTACAAGTACATACACTTAACAGTTTCCTCACCATATGTAATAATTAGTCTGCTCCATTTGATCTTTTGCTGTCGACAGCGTTGAGTCTTCCACCGGTCGCTCTCCTACCCGCACTCATTTAAACATATTTATTTATTTATTTATTTATTTATTTATTTATAGACAGAGGAGAAGGGAGGGAAAAGGGGGAGAGAAACATCAGTGTGTGGTTCCTTCTCGCGCACCCCCTACCTGGAGCTTGGCCTGCAACCAATGCATGTGCTCTGACTGGGAATTGAACCGGTGACCATTTGGTTCGCAGGCCGGTGCTCAATCCCCTGAGCCACACCAGCCAGGGTTGCACTCACTTCTTACTTTAAAAAAAATCCTGTGGCTTCTCAAACATTTGATCTGGTGGGAGTTGGAACCCTGCAGGTCTGGGAGTAAGTACTCCTCTTAGTCTAACCACCAGGTATGAGAGGTATTCATTACACTCTCAGGTGTACGTTTTACACTGGAAATTTACTTGAGATCATTTTTTGAATGTATCCTTACAGAACTTTGAAATGTAAAAAACTGTAATATCCCTAAGGCAGCAATTTTCAACCTTTTTCATCTCATGGCACACATAAACTACGAAAAGTCTATTACACACCAAAAAGTACATATTTTTGCCAATCCAATCCCCCAAAAGGTATAATTTTGAATCAGTCACACTGGATGACTATTGTTGTGTCGGCTGTTGTCATTTTTTTATTTGACAATCTAAGGGAAAAGAGGTCAGTGCCTCCAACTAAACAGTTAGGTATTACATGTTTTAAAAATTCTTGGGGCACACCAGTTGAAAATTGCTGCCCTATGGTAATCAATTCCTATTTGTACTGATATAACAAAAACATTTTAGTTTTATTATTATTGTTTTTTTGTGTCATACAGAATAATTTTTTGCCGAATCCAAGGTCATATTTTCTATTTTTTTTTTCTTCTAAGAATAGTATAGTTTTACTTGAGCTTAAGGCCTTTGATCTAGTTTGGTAAATTATTGTATGTGATGTGGTATAACGTAAGGGTCTGCCTTAATTCCTTTGCACTTTGCTGTCCAGTTGTTCCAGTACCAATTTTTATTTTTTATTATTTTTAAAATCCGTATCCGAGGACATGCCTAATGATTTTAGAGAGAGAGGAGGGAGGGAGAGAGAGGGAGAAAAACGTTGATGAGAGAGAGAAACATGGATTGGTTGTCTCCCGTTTGCATACCCACCAGGAACTGAACATGCAACCTAGGCATGGGCCCTGATGGGGAATAGAACTTGCAACATTTCGGTTCACTGGATGATGCTCCAATCAACTGAGCCACACCGGCCGGACCCCAGCACCAATTTTTAAAAAGAATATTCCTTACTCATTCGTAGCATCTTTTTAAAAAATTAGATGACCATGATGAATGGGTTTGTATCTGGAATCTCAATCTACTTCACTGATCTGTGCGTCCGTCCTTGTGCCGCTGCCATACTTCCTTTATTACCATTGCTGAGTAGTGAGATGTGAAATCAGGAAATATTAGTCCTACTACTGAGTTTTACTTTTTCAAGATCGGTTTCACTACCCTGGTTGGCCTGCAATTCCATATAAATTTATGGAACAGCTTGACAATTTCTATTAAAAAGTTAGCTGAGATTCTGTCAGGGATTGTGTTGAATATCTAGCTCTTTTTGGAAAGCATTGCCATCTTAACAGTGCCAAGTTTCCTGATCCATGAACATAGGCTATTTTCCCTGTGATTTAGATCTTTATATAATTTTTTTAGGGCTCACTTTTTTTCCCTTACCCCTATTACATAGGTAGAAATAAAGAGCAAGGAAAAAGATGGTGTCATTCTAAGCCCTTTGTTCATTTTTATGAAAGATTTGCAATGTCCAAATATCCAAATCCCCACCCAACCACACTGCAATCTTTGAATTTCCAAAAATGCAAATCAAATTTTGGCAATAAAAATGTTTAATGGTTATTATTACTAGAAATTAATTTCAGGGAAAATGTGGCAAGAAGAGAGTTTTTCTCCACATATCCTCAAAATTCTTGCAGTTCTATAACTGATATCCCTTTGCATGTAATGACCATCCAATAGAAATGATGCATAATTTGCAAGCTTAAACATATAAAAGTATGGAATCATTTTTTGGTGTCACTATGTGATGATTACAGTTATACATTTTTTGTACAACTTCCTTGATTTATTTTTTTAACTTTTGATCCTCTTCGCTTATTTCTTCTGCCCTCTCACCAAAATACTGTGGCAGCCACCAGTCCGTTCTCGGTACCCATGAGCTTGGTTTTGGTTTGTGTCTTTAAAGTTTCCACATATAAGGGAGGTTATGAGGTACTTTTTTCTGTTTCACTTAGCCTAAGGCCCTCAAGGCCCATCCATGGTGTCACAAATGGCAAGATTTCAGTCCATCTTATGGCTGAATACTATTCCTTTGTACATAAAAATATCCCATTTAAAAAAATTGATTTCTCAGAGAAAGAGGAAGGGAGAGAGAGAGGGTGAGAGAGAAGAAAATATTGATTTATTGTTCCACTTATTTATGCATTCATTGGTTGATTCTTGCATGTGTCATGCCCAGGGATTGAACCCGCAACTTTAGTGCTCTAACCAACTGAACTACCGACCAGGGACCACATCTTCTTTATCTATTCATCCATCGATGTACACTTAGCTTGTTGGCACACATATCTTGGGGCTATTGTAAATAATGCTGCAGTGAATATAGGGGTTTATATATCATTTTGAGTTTGTTTTCATTTTCTTCAAATAAATACCCAAAAGTGGAATTGCTGAATCATATGGTAACTCTATTCTTAATTTGTTGAATAACTCCCATACGTTTTTCCATAGTGGCTGCACCAGTGCAGAAGGATTTTGTTTTCTCCACATTCTTTTTTATTGTTTTTTAGATATATTATTTATTTATTTTTAGACAGGACAAGGGAGGGGGAAAGAGAGGGAGAGAAACATCAATGTGTGGTTGCATTTTGTGTGCCCCCTGCTGGGGGCCTGGCCTGCAACCCAGGTATGTGCCCTACACTGGGAATCCAACCGGTGACTCTTTGGTTCGCAGGCCATGCTCAGTCCCCTGAGCCACACCAGCCAGGGCTGTTTTCTCCACATTCTTGCCATCACTTGTTATATCACACTTGTAGATCTCTATTAAATTTTTAAAAATGTTTTGCAGTTTTCAGAGTATTTATTTTCTACTTTTATTAAATATTATTCCTATTTCACATCATTTGGGTCTATTGGAAATAGATTTCTTTTTAAAACGCATTTTACTTTATTATTTTTTATTGTGTTTAGAGAGAGAGGAGGAGAGAGAAAAAAACACATCTATGTGAGAGAGAAAAATTGATCAGTTGCCTCTGTATGCAGTTTATAGAAAAAGTTTATTTTTATTATATTTAATTTTAAAAAATTTATTCATTGACTTGAGAGGGGGAAAATAATTTATAATATACTGATCTTGTATCATACAAATTTGCTGTACTCAATTATCAGTTCTAACAGATATTTTTCAGTGGATTCCTTAGAATTTTCTATATACAAGTTAAGTCATATGTAAGTGAGGATAGTTTTACCTTTTTCTATTTAATGTGATGCATTTTACTTCCTTTTTTGCCAACTTGTTCTGGCTAAAATTTCCAGTACATTGCCAAATAGAAATGGAAAGAGATGGCATCCTTGTTTTGTTCCTTATTTTCAGGAGAAAACACCCAGCCCTTTGTCACTAAATACAGTATTAGCTGTGGCTGTCCCATATTTGTTCATTACCAGGTTCAAGAAACATTCTTTGAATTCTGGTTTGTTGAGTATTTCTATCGTGAAAAGATTTTGTATTTTGTCAGTTACTTTCTCCAAGTCTCTTGAGATGATCATGCCACTTTTGATTTTACATTAATCTGATGTATTACATTAGTTGATTTTGAGATATTAACCCAACCCTGAGTACCTGGAATAAATCCCATTTAGTCATGGTGCATGATACTTTTAAGATGTTGCTGGATTAGGTACTAGTATTAGTTGAGGTGTTTTTAAAAAATAATCTGTATTCACAGAAGAAATAGGCTGGCACTTTATTTGTTTTTGCGGTGCTAAATCTGAGGACCCCTACTGATTGTCTATGTAAAGTTAGACAGAGCACATCCCTGGGTTGCCAGCCAGGTACCCCAGATGGATGTTTCTCTCCCTCTCTTTCTCCTTCCGTTCCCTTCTCTCTAAAAATAAATAAATAAAATCTTAAAAAAAAAAAAAAGAAAAAAATACCAAGGTGAGAGAACTCTGCGACTTCCTGCAGCATTAGTCCATAAGATTACTAGACAATGCTTTTTCCTTAAATGAGCTAATATTTCCTTTCTGCTTTCAAGCCTGTGACATCCCTGGGTGAACTGAAATGTATTTCTAATGTGCAATTAGGTTAAATTTTCTATACTGTTTTACTTGTCCTCTGTGAAAGGGTCATTGTAAAATGCCAGTTTGGTATTTGTTGAGATTTTTCCTACTGGCTTTGTGACAGTTCCTGGGTATCCAAGAATATAATTACATATCCTTGTATTCTACCTTGTTTACTGACAAAACTCCTTTCTGGGGTAACAGGTGTGAAAGCCTTTTTCCGTAACAATAAATGCTCGGAATAAATTTTATGTATGGCCCGTTTATGAAAGAATATATTTCTGTGTCAATGGATGTTTTTATATTTGGGCCTTGGCTTATTGTTTTTCATTCTGACTGGTATTTGGTAACTAGACTCTGATTTAAGAAGACAGAGACCTGTTTAGAAAAAAAGAAGACACCCAGTCTTCTTTAAATTTCTTTTTAAAACGCATTTTACTTTAGAGAGACCTGTAAAAGGACAAAAAGAAAAAAACTACCCATGGGAAATGTTAGGACTTACGTTTTTAGAATCCATCGCCTTTATGGTTCGATCTTAGAGTTTACAAGTAGCCTCGTTTGCATGGGATTGGAAGGGAGCAGTGGCAAGCACATTAGTCAGGTTCTGAAACCACCACACAGAGAAAGACAGATTTATAAGACCTTTGAGTACTGAATCTTTCACCCCAATTTCCAGGTTCTTTGCCCTTCCAATCAAGACTACCCGCATAACCACCACGAAATAGTCAATGGACACTTTCCTGGAGGTGCAGGTTTCCACTGCCGTTTTCTCAAGGTCCACATCAAAGATCCATCAGAGTTCGGATTTTTCTGTAAGCTCATTTGTGTCCTCCAGGAAACGGATTCAGACTTCATGCTCTTGTCTGGTTCCCCTCCTCTCTAGCTTATGTCCGTATAAGACCTAATTCGTATAGGAGATGCCTAACGCTGTCAACAGTGCTATCGGGCATGCTTTCCTGATTCGCCATGGCATTTAATGTTGCCACCTCTGCTGCGTGTGCAGTGTGCAGCGGCTGCCCTGACCGGGCCCTTCCGTGTGACGATCGGCACCTCCCTCCCGTCGGGAAGCGGTGGGTGTTTCCTGTCTCTTGGAGCTGAATGTCATCCCTCAGTGTGTTTCCAGTTGTGTTCAGTTGCATGTGATTAAAAGTGTGTGCATTTGGGGGTCAGAATAATGCTTCTGTAGTTGTTTCACAGAAATATTTTATTACCCATGTTCTAAGCTGTTGTATGCGAGCAAATAATTGCTTTCCATGTCCTGGGAGGACACATGAAGATGTCCCCTTACGGATATCTAGATAAACCGCGGTTCTCTTCATTTAGCAATTGTACTTTGGGCCAATTTTATCATGTGCAGTCAAGTTCAGGTAATTTTTCCCCAGGCATATTTTACTCTTTACTCTTTTATAGTTATAATTTTTGTCATGACAGTTTCACTGATTCTTAATAAACAGAAATCTCAATCATGGTTTTTCAGTGCCTTCTTGCCAGGGACCTGCAAATCATACCTGTAGTCAACAGAGTAACGAATTCCAACAGCAACAGTGACCACAAAGTGCACATGACAGTGGGCATGACGTAACAGGTTGCTCAGAACTTTGGGGGAGTTTGACTTATGCCACGTGATGTGATGCCTACTGAAGTCATCCGGACATTTGTGTGTATTGAACGCGTGTGATGGTAACCTTCCTGTTTTCTAGAAGACAAAAGCAACATAGTGGAGCCAAACTTCTTTTGTAAGAAGCCCCAGTCACTCATTAGTAAGAAGAGGCCTGTAAGTTTCGGTAAATTTTGAGGGCACACAATTCTAGCAAGAGAGAAGGAGTCCAATCAGGACTTGCTTGGTAAAAGAGTGTACTCGACGCTAATGTTACAACATCTCTTGTGATGTCACGCACTTTAGAGTCAACATACTCAATTTAGCACAAATAAGACACTGGGATTTGAATATAAGGCAGGAAACAAACAAGTTCCTGGAATCCTGGTACTTATATTTTTCTGAGAATAGAGGGGTGAATAACAAACTGTAAAGCATTGTTTCATAATGAGGGGGGACTCAAGATTTGGACAATTTTAGTTTAAGGTAATAATTAATAAGCCTAGTAGTTACTGCATTAAAGCTATTGTTTCAGTAACTGCAGGTCCGGCCCACCCTGACTCCAGGGGGCCACAAGCGATTGACCTTTGTGTTCCAGAAAGGACCGTACGCAATCACGGTGGTCTCTGAGCCATTGTGTTCCAGGGAGAGACAGTCCCCAGCCAGGGAACAGGTAAAGATAATCACCCAGGACACAGGACACAGATGAAGAGAATGGTGAGCACAGGAAAGGGTTAGGGAAATTGCTGGACCGCAGTTTTTATCTGATTAAGCTCTTTCCTGAATTCCAAATCCCTTACTTACACTTTTGACAAAAAGGCTAGCTTGAAATGAAATGTAAGACGGCCTTTTAGGGTACAAAACCACCATCTTCTCAGATCACTGGCCATCTGAATAGAGCGGCCATTAAGATTCATTCCCTGTCTCTACTTATTGGGTCTGGTAGGTGACAGGCAACATGAACACTGGCTTTTCCAGTTTCAATAAGATGGTAAAAAGAGCTTTGAAGGAAAGTAAAAAGTGACATGTGACATAATAGGGAATCAGGGATGTATATACTTTTTATATGATGGTAGCCTCAGTGAGTAAGGATGTCACTATTAACCACTTGTATTTCCACGATGTAATAAATGTTAATCACTGTAGCAGGAGCTGGTAGGTTTGAAAGTAAATAGAAGGTGGCAATATGTAATGTCCTGCTCTTTGAATAACTATAATGGTTCCCAATAAAGATATAGACATGGTCTATCACCATTTTTGCCATCATTACAAGTTTTGTACATTGAATATGTGGTTATGACTTTGGATATTGTTATCACAAATGTCTGTGATTCACATCAATACGAAACATCGAGGTATTGTATTGATTTGAATCACAGACATCTGTGGTGTATTTTTACATTTAACATTGTTTGAGAGGACTTTTCACTTATCTTTACATGTTCCAATGTTGAAGTATTTGGCATTTTCATCTTGCTGCTCTGCACGCTGTCACAAGCCATGAAGTCCTTCCAACTCGAGAGTTGCCTTCATCCCACTGTTCCAGCCCATCCCGAGTTGATTCTCAGAGCACAGAGCCCACGTGCAGGAGAGGTTCAGAGATAAAAGGGGATCTAGGTATGTGAGACGCCCTGAGCTAGGGATGAGGTGATGCCCCTTGGGGTCTTCAAAGGGTCACTGCAGGCTGATAAGAGCAGATGTTCAGTAAAGAGAGGCTTGCCCCACTTTATAGGTGGGTCAAAAAGAGGTTATCGCTGATCATCTTTTATTATGGCCAGGGCCCCTCATTGGAGTTCTTCTGGGTAGTTAAAGGGAGGGGCAGAACGTTCTCCTGAGCCTGCTGGTAAAATAGCCTTTAACTCCAAATAACCTGCATACCGCTGAGGCACGGCTTGCGGGGTGGCTAGTTCTGAACCCACACAGGATCCTACACTCTTAGAAAACATGTATACACACCCGAGCCACGCTCTTATGTCACATGTCATTTGCGACTTTCCTTCAAAGCCCTTATTTCCATCTTATAAACCAATGCCTTCTAGGGGTGCTGGACTGCCCTGGCTTGTCACTGCTTGAAAGTGACCACGGGATTTCAGCACCAAAAAGTGACAAGAAATACTCTGGAACCCACTTCAGATTTCAACCAAGGGCAAGGGAAATCTATTGTATAGTGTGGGTTTTAATAAGGCTTGTGAAGAGATAAATGTGTTCCTGCTTCACACAAAGGAGCCTGTTCTTGTCATGGAACCATTTGTTTTCATTTTGTAATGAAAGGTGAATTGGGCTGAGTGGCGGTGCTTGACTTTCGCATCCTGGTGATGGATCTGAGCGCCCCACTGCCTGCCTCTGTGAAGTCAGACAAGTCCCGCAGCTCCCCGGGGTCTCAGTCGCCTCTGTTAGCAGATGTGATCATCACAGTGCTGCTTCCATGTTCAGAAATCTGAAAAGATGAGAAGAAATGAGCCAGTCCTCCCGTGGTGCTGAGTGCCTTACAGTTACTAAGACTCTCTAAAGTGTTTTTTGAATTACTGTTAGAATTTCTGTTCCTTTCTCACTGTCATTACCATTTTAGACTTAAAAGCAGAACTTCTCTCAGTGGGATCTACAACATCCTACAATGCAGATGAATCTTGAAATGCGAGAAACTGGCCTGTAAAACTACTGAGAAGTAATGTTTTTAATAAAGGTCTGTGGTGGCTGTTTTGTTTTCATTATGGGTGTTTATTTTCCACACTTGTAAATCTTTAAAATAAATGTTGAGATAGTTTGTGGTAATTTGTGCATTCCACACAAGATAGAAGAATTTGGTTGATTCTCTCTCCCACTACTACCTCAAATTTTATGTTAATGTTTTAGTCAGACCATGAAGAAAAAAATATTTTTAAGTATAAACATAAATCTTGATGTTGTGTCACTTAAAGGTACTTCATGCTCTCAACCACAAAAAGGATCAATTTCTTCCTTAATCTTTTTCAGAGCCAAGAGTACCTTCCAGAACTTTGGGTAATTTATTCTATTAGAGTCATCTTCCAAGGTCATAAGGAAAAAAATCTCCCTCTCCATTTGTACAAAGGACTCCCGGAGCTCCTCCAGCGGAGCGCTTCGCCTGAGAAGACCATTTTGTAAGACCTCTTGAGTCCTCATGGGTTTTCTGTGGGTCAGGTGGATGTGCCAACACTCAAAGGATATTCTGGCCCTTGTATTTCACATGATGAAAATCACTGGAACCACCTCCTCTTACCAAACACAATTTTAAGATATCATGTCTACAATGATGACCATAGTGATTAAAGGACTTTTTTGGAGTGTTTTTTGGAGAATTTTTATAAGCATTTATTTGCACCACACTGAGGACAGTGTCAGAAAGCAAGATTTCAAATGTTTCCAAAGGACCTTTGACAAGGAGAACAATTCAATGACCATCAGTGCAGGAAGCACATCAGCCCTTTCTGCCCAGATGGAAAGGAGGGCCACTACTGCGCTGTTCAATTCCCACAGGTGCAAAAAGATTTAGGATGGGGAAGGGCAGGGATGAAAGGTAATTTCCTCAGCACCCTCCCAGAATTTCATACTGAAATTCAACAGTATGAGAGAGGAGACCAGGCTTATGCACCCTCCCCAGTGAACACACATTCTTAATATAGAAAGTCCTTTATTTGAAGTGAAGATGAAGAATTAGGAGAAAAAAACAAAACAAAACAAAACAAAAAAAAAGAGGTATCCTGGACATTAGAAAATCAGACTAATTTCCAGGAAAACTGCTTCAAGGATATTGTTTTCCTGAGAGCTGTTAAAAGGAAGATGAAAAATAGGTTATGAGCTAGAAATGTCTTCTCCGTTCCTCAATTCTTTGTACTGAATACCCACAGACTCTCCTTCCCACAGCGTAGTGTAGTACTGGTGAGGCGGCTCCCCGCCGTGGTCCGTCCACCCTGTGGGATGAGTACTGGTTGCAGCCTGAGCCCTCCTTTTCTCTTTCCACTGTGGCTCTTTGGCTCAGTCCCTCAGGTCTCATGTGTCCGATGGCATCCAGGGTTCCTTCTGTGTCCCCAGACATGATGGAGTTATTGTTGCAGTTTGTGCGGACTTGGGTGAGGCTGTTTGTCTCAGGGGGTGCTAAAGGTGAGCATTCCTCAGGGAATGGAGAGGAGACCGTCAGAGACGGTATCTGTGCATACCGCATGGAGGCGGTGCCTGGCAGGGAGTGATGCCCTCCTCGTCGGAATGAACGTTACGCTGGTAGCACAGACTCATCGATCAGGGGGATTATTATATAGGTGAAACCCAGTTTTCTGATGTCTCATTATTGACGGATTAAACAGTGTAACCACAAGTAAGGGGTGGCTCAGGGCCTCGCAGAGTGCCTGAACCACCATTGAAAAAACATGACCACCTGCTTGTGTTCTCTATGGCATAGACATTTTTTTCGTGTCAGAAACACTTCCTAAAGTTAGCCATTCTAAATACCCAAAAGTCATTTCTTCCCCCAGACATGATGGCCTGTTCTCGGTTTCAAGGCACTTTTCCAGAATCTGGCTGAAGTTCTGGAAGGATCCCCACGGATCGCATCCCCGGTATCTGAGCCTGTGCACCCTTCTGGCAAAACCACACGTGACTCCAGTTGCCAACGACGATCGAAATGGAGCCATATTAACCATTGCACATAGTGCGGTGCCTTTTAGTGTCTATATTTGCACGGAAGGCTCGCAGTTGCCTGGTGGGCTTTCAACAGTACGTTTCAGGGCAAATAATCCTTGCCCAGGGAGAGTTCTGGCTGCTTTGGCTCTGGCGGCTGAAACGCAGTCGCTGGGGGCGTTGCCTTGGGAACTGTCCATCAGATCAGGAGCCGTGGGGGCAGGTGGGTGGGGCTACGCTCCGCAGCCACCCGGAAGTCCTGCTCGCTCCCGCCGTGCGCCGGATCGCATCTCTCTTGCCCTTGAAACCCCACGTTTCTCTGCTCATCTTTCGAGCTGTGATCTGTGCTGGTTGTGGGAGTTGTAGGAAGGACTCAGGGAGATTCAGAAAACCTAGAAATGGTGAGTGTGCGACTGGGTGCAGATGCCGGGAGGAGGGGCTGACCGAACCGCCTTGGCGGGAGGGTCTCTCCACGGTCCAGAGTCTGCGGATTCAAGGCCCTTAGGGACTCGGCTCCAACTTCAGTCCCCTCGGGCTCGCAGTGTGGGAGCTGGACCATCAGCTGTGACGCCGGGCGTCTGGTCTGTCCTTGATCGCGGTGTCTTCGGCCCCACGAACGTCTCTGGACAGCTCTGCACCCGCATTCCCGCGGCTCCCCTGTTGGTGCAATGACCACGGGGACGGTTATTGCAGAAAATCTTGACTGGGTAACTTTTCTCCCCCTACTTTTTAAGTAGAAAGAGTACACTTTAAATAAAGATAAAACATATAGTATAATAAATACATAAACCAGAAAATAACAGTCATTCTTCTTTCTCAAGATTGCTGTGGCTATTCGGGGTCTTTTGTGGTTCCATATAAATTTTTGGTATATTTTTTCTAGTTCTGTGCATATGCCATTGATATGTTGATAGGATATTTGTTGAATCTCATTGCTTTGGGTAGTATTGACATTTTAATGCTATAAATTCTTTCTATCCATACATTGAACATTATTTTGTAACAGTTTCAGGTGTAGAACGTACTGGTTAGACAAAACTTTACAAAGTGTTTTCTTTGATATTTCCAGTATCTTCCTGGGACCTTGTGTATTTTGTGGTTATGTGCCAATTCAACATTAAATATTGTGGATTTCAGTGAAGGGCCTTGCAAATGCCAAGTCTCAAGCTGTTTCTCAAGGTCAAGGCCCAGTTTATAGTGTTACAATTCTGCTAGAAAGACTTATTTTATGTAATCTTATCAATTCAGTGTATGGGTCTATGTGTCCTAAAAACTGGTATGAAGTAGCCCTGAGGCTCAAGAGTATAGGAATTTTGCAAAGGTCTAAATTGCCCTGCTTCCTCATGCCTGAGCTCTAACACTGATAATTTCCTGGCTCCATGAAATGAGACAAAAGAATGTTAAGCTGAGTCAGTTTTAAGTATATGTAAAAAATTTTAATTCATACTCCTCCACAACAATACTTTCATTTGGCCAAGTGTATCTGACTACTTTGAATGGTCTGGAGTACTTCAGGACAATATGGCCAGCTGCATTTTGTTGCAAGTTGAAATTTCCATAGACCCCCTGGTCTCCCATGTTTGGAGATATAAATAGAAGAAAAAGATTTCTGGTCTTTATTTTATTCATATTAAAACTTTATACAGACATGACAGTGTTCTTCATGTAGTGCTGCTTGCAAGGAGTTGATATGCTTAAAATGGAAATTTTTTTATTTGTATAGAATTTCTTCAAAGTGCTCTGTGCCCTGACATTAGAGAGCAGTGAAGACTTGAAGTGATCACAATAAAAATGTAACAATAAATTTCATGTGTTTCCAGAGGAAGTGAGTGTGGCTAATAAATACTAGTCTGACAACCAAGTCATAGAATAAATGTTGGGGACTACGTGTCATATGTGAACTTCAAATGATATATGTACAGATCCCCAGTGCTGTCTGTCTCACCCACCCTCCTGTATATACATATGTGGAATGTTCTAGGACTTAGTGGCCTTGGAGGATGTTAATGTGAAGTTCACCATGGAGGAGTGGGCTTGCCTGAATCCGACCCAGAAGAAACTCTACAAAGATGTGATGCAGGAAACCTTCAGGAACCTGGCATCAATAGGTAGTGATGACAACTTCTTACTTACTTATTTAGTCAATTAGAAAACCAGCATTGATTGCTCATTAGTGCTGTTTCATGAAGTGAAATGTGGAAAGAAAATACATAGATAACTAAATTAGGCATGATCACAGCTCATTGTGGACCTGAAATTTAACTATTTTCCATATTCTTTAATAATTTATAATTTTTCTTTCTAGCATGTATTTTAGAAGAAAAATGGGAAGACCACGACGGTGAAGATCAGTATGAAAAACATGGGACAAATCTTAGGTGAGTCACCCTGACGTGAGAAAGCAGTGTCCCATGAGAGAATCTTACTCTGTCATCAAATTTTAAAAACAGGCAAATGAGTCATACTGCCCAGCTTCCAATTTATTGATTCTTAGAGTACTTTCATCAAAATATTTTTCTCAATATGACGCAGGTGTTTAGTGTATGAAAAATAAGTACAATGGAAAGTTTACAGAAACTCCATTAATGAATATTACTGTCTTCATATGAAATCTCTATGATCAAGCCCTATTTCAGAGCTATTAGTATATTCACTTCAAACAGTAAGTATGTGCAGAAACCCTACACTTGCCTTGAAAATGGTAAAAATATCATTGTCATACTAGTAATATAAAATCATTAATTAAAAAGTATTAATGCTATGCTTTTGATTTTTATGGCAGTCATATGTTAGAGACTTGATAAAAGGAAAGGATGTAGAGAAACCTTAAGCCAGGTTCTAAATTATAATGAAAAGCAGAAAACTTACTGAAATAAAACTACATAAATCCAGGTCATATAGACAAGTCTTCATGCATTATTCATTTTTTTAATAGCCACATAAGATTGCCCACTGAACTGAAGCTATTCCAGTGTCAGAAATATGAAGAGGAGTCTTATAAATGCAAGGAATGTGGGAAAGCTTTCAAGCGTCGCCGATATGTTCGAGTGCATGAAAAGAAACACAGTGCAGAAAAGCCCTATGAGTGTACAAAATGCGGTAAAGCCTACAGGTATTCAAGTAACTTACATAGACACGCAGAAATTCATACGCGAGAGAAACCGTATGAGTGTAAGAGGTGTGACAAATCCTGGAGTACACTCACCACATACAAAAGACATATGATCAAGCATGTTAGATGTGGCCCTTTTAAATGTAAGGAATGTGGGAAAGATTTCAGTTGTCTAAGAAACTTTGAAAGTCATGAAATGACACATAGGGGAGAAGAGCCCTATTATTGTAATGAATGTGGTAAAGCTTTCAGTTTACTCAGTTATCTTATAAAACACAGAAGATCTCATGATGGAAAGAAACCTTATAAATGTAAGGAATGTGGTAAAGGTTTCCGTTATCCCAATTTACTTAGGAATCATGAAAAAACTCATATTGCGGAGAGACCCTATGAATGTAAGCAGTGTGGGAAAGCCTTTAGGAGTCCCAGTTACTGTCGAATACATGAAAGAACACACAGTGAAGAAAAGCCCTATGAGTGTATAGAGTGTGGTAAAGCCTTCAGTTTACTTACATATCTTAGCAGACATAAAAAAATTCATGATGGAAAGAAGCCTCATGAATGTAAGGAATGTGGTAAAGCTTTCCTTTATTCCACTTTCCTCAGAATTCATGAAAAAACTCATACTGAGGAGAAACCCTATAAATGTAAGCAGTGTGGGAAAACCTTTAGGAGTCCCAGTTACTGTCGATTACATGAAAAAATACACAGTGGAGAAAAGCCCTACAAATGTAAAAAATGTGGTAAAGCCTTTGGTTACCCAAGTAGTTACCGTAAACATGTGAATACGCGTTGCAGAGATAAGCCCTGATAATGTAAAGAATGTGGGAGAACCGCATTTATGGCTCAGCTCTGCAGTCACCTATGATAATGCAGATTAGAGATGGACCCTGTAAATGTAAGGTCTGTTGGAAAGCATTTATTTCTTCCAGTTTAGTATAAAGAATGAAAGAACTGTCAATGTAAAGATTGTTAGGAAAGCCTTCCATCATCCCAGTTCTTTAGAAAATCATGGAAGAACTCATACCTAAGAGAAAGTCTACGCATATGAGGAACAGGGGAGAGCCTTTTGTAGACATGTAAGAATGCACATGGGAGAGCCACTGTACACATGCAAAGAATGTAGAAAAGCCTTCAGCTGTCCCAGTTCCTTGGAAAGCCATCGAAAAAACCCTCTAGAGAGAATTCTGTTGAATGTAAACAATGTAGGAAAACCTTCATTTTGTCTCACATTCCCCACAGTACCATGTGAAATGTACACTGGATAGATACTGTGTAACTGAAAATGAAGGCAAAGTTTTAATAAATACTTTCAGAGTAGCGTGAAAACTGCACTGGAAGGAAATCATTACTGTAACTGCTACATGTAAACTTGGTGCAAATTAATTCATATACTCCCCAATATTCACAGCATGAAAGAAATACTATAAATGTTAAGACATGTACGGTCATTATCACTGACTCATTTTTACAGTGATTCTCTGTAGTACGGAGTTCTACTTTTGCAAACATACATTGAGGTAATATAATTCTGTAAGTACTCTGTAAGCAAGAGTTTCTAAGTTTAGTAGGTATTTTATCCCTTTCAGTCAGTTAATAAACATTTTGTATTTCTGTATGGAAGTTTGTTAGATCCATGGGTGAATTGAAGTGTTTTACTAATATGCAAGTAGGTTTAACTTTTATGTAATTTTGTAATTGTTCTGTAAATCAAGGGACGTTTAAAAAATGATACTTTGGTGTTTGTTCATTTTTTTTTCCATCTGGCTTCCTGTAGCAGGTATTGAATGCATATGCCTTACCCATATATATATTGTATCTTAACAGAAAAGTGCCTTTTCATTGGCCTGAAGAGCTGTATTCCATTTTCTTGTCATAAATGTTTTTTTTAATTTTTCAATTACAGTTGACATTTGGTTTTACTTTATTCAATAAATATTTGCCACATATTTGTAAGTCTGCAAAGTTCATTACAGAGTATAGTCCCTTGTGAATTATTTTCATCTAGTGTTTGCTTTCTGCCGTTTATTTCGGCTGGGACTTGAACTATGAAGTCTTCATTAAGATGACGATACCTGTGATAGGACAGTAAAATCTAGACTTGGAAATGACACTTCCTGACTCTGTTATATAACATAAGTAATGTCATGATATATAGCAGTGAAATGAGTGAACTACATTTTCTATGACCTGTTGCCTTTATGGTTGCATGTTAGAAATCGACAAGGCCTAACCTACATGAAACTTGAATGCAGAAGTGAAATAGGAGTAGACTGGTTTTGAAGGCACTTGCATAGAGGAGACAGACAAGCATAGAGCTTTTGTGTACATTTGCTTTTAGTTGGTTTTCCTCAGTCTCTTCCCTGCCAGACAAGAATATCCTCTAAACCACCACCCATGCCGGACTTCCACTGATCTCAGGTGTAAGCTTTACAGCTGTTCTCAATTCAACATTAAAGATCCAGCGTAGGTTGGCTTTTCCTGCAAGTCCACCAGGCAACAAATGTTGACTGTTATGGTTGAGACTATTTTCTAAAGCTTACGCTGCTTTTTTTTAGATTGTATTGGTATTAGGTCTACTTTGACGAGTGATCATCTGGTTCCGTTAATACCACTACTGTGTGATTCTGATTCCACTGTGACGTCTACAGTGGCGCAGTGCCAAAGGGCTACAAAACAGTTTGTTCTACCACACTGTGTGCAGTGACTTCTCTGAGCCAGTCCTTCCAGGTGAGAATCAGTCCCTCCTTCATTTCTGGCAGATTCTGGATGTTTCTGGTTACCTGTAGTTCAGCATAACCTCTCATTGATTTTAATTATCTTTGGTTGTATGTGATTAAAATTCTGTGCATTTTTCCTCTAGTAAATGCTTCTCCACTTTCTAAAGAAATAAATACTTTTTCCTAGGCACTTTTATGCTAAGAACTATTTCTGTGTTTTTCATTTCCTGAGGTTTTTTAAAAAAATTTTTTTGTTAAATTTATTGGGTGATATTGGTTAATAGGATCATATAGGTTTCAAGTGTACATTTCTGTGATGCTAGATCTGTGCCTTGCACTGTGTGCCCCCCACCCAAAGTCAAAACAGCTTTTGTCACCATACATTCCCCCCTTTACTCTAGCAACTATCACATTGCTGTCTGTGTCTGTGATTTTCAGTTTTAAGTCCCACATATGAGTGAAATCATGTGGTTCTTAGTTTTTTCGGACTTATTTTACTTAACATAGTCTTCTCAAGGTCCATCCACGTTGTCACAACTGGCAGTATTTTGTTTTTTCTTGTGGCTGAGTAGCATTCCATTGTGTGTGTATGTACCACACCTTTGTTATCCAGTCCTCTAACAAAGGTCGCTTTCGTTGTCTCCATGTCTTGGCCACTGTGAATAACGCTGCAGTTACTATAGGGGTGCCTGTATCTTCATGAATACAGGCTTTCAAGCAGATACCCAGGAGAGGGATTGTTGGGTCATATGGTAACTGTTCTTAAACTGAGCAACCGCCAGACTTTTTCATAGGGGCTGTAGCAGTCTACATTCTCACCAGCAGCGAATGAAGCTTTCCTTTGCTTCACAACCTCTCCAAGACTTATTACTTATCTTGTTGGCAATAGCCATTCTAACAGGTGTGAGGTCGTATTTCATTGTAGTTTTGATTTGCATTTTCTTAATAGTGAGTTTGAACATCTTTTCATATATCTGTCAGCCGTTTGTATGTCTTCTTAGAAGAGGTGTCTGTACAGGTCCTGAGCCCATTTTTAAATTGGATTGTTTGTTTTATTGTTGTTGAGTTGTATAAGTTCTTTTTATATTTTGGATATTAAACTTTTGTTGGAGCTGCTGTTTGCAAATATCATTCCATTCAGTCAGTTGCCTCTGTTTCTTTTGCTGTGCAAAAGCTTTGTAGTTTGATATAGTCCCACTCACTTATCTATGCCTTTATTTCCCTTGCCTTTGGGGTCAAATTCATAAAATGTTCTCTGTGACTAAGATCTGTAAGTTTAGTACCTATGTTTTATGTAATTTATTGTTTCAGATCTTACAGTTAGGTCTTTGATCCACTTTGAATTAATTTTTGTACATGAGGACAAACTGTAATCATTTTATTTTTTTGCATGTTGCTTTCCAGTTTTCCCAGAACCATTTATTGAAGAGGATTTCTTTTCTTCATTGTGTGTTTTGGCTCCTTTGTTGAAAACTACGTGTCCATGTACATGTGGTTTTATATCTGGGCTTTTAACTCTGCTCCATTGATCTGTATGTTTGTTTTTCTGCCAGTCCATTCTGTTTTGATTACTGTAGCTCTGTAGTGCAATTTGAAGTCCGGTAGTGTTATACCTCCCATTTTGTTCTTTTTTTCTCAGAATTGCCTTGGCTATTCAGTCTTTTGTGGTTCCATATAAATGTGATGACTTTTTTGTTCTACTTCCTTTAAAAATGACATTAGGATTTTGATTGGGATTACATTAAATCTGTATATTGCTCTGCGTAATGTGGCCATTTTAACTATGTTCTTCCAATCCATGAACACAGAGCATCTCTATTTCATTGTAGTTTTTCAATTGCTGTTAATAAAGCTTTGTAGTTTTCAATGTATAGGTCTTTCACATCCTTTGTTAAGTTTATTCCTAGGTATTTATTCTTTTAGTTACAATTGCAAAAAAAAAAGAAAAGGAAATTATTTTTAAAAAATTTCCTTTTCTGAGGTTTTATTGTTAGTATACAGGAAAGCAGTGGATTTTGTACATTGATTTTGTATCCTGCAATAAACTTTGTTTATTATTTCTAATAGTTTTTTTGGTGAAGTCTTTAGAGCTTCCTATGTACAGAATCATTTCAGCTTAGATATGTCTCTTTTGTTTTTTGATCCAGTCTGCTACTCTGTGCTCCTTTACTGGTGAATTCAGTCCATTTATATTTAGGGTAATTACTGATGTATTAGGATTTCCTATAGTCATTTTATCTTTTGTTTTCTGGTAGGTTTTTGCCTTCATTGGTTCTCTTCCTTTGTGTTTCCATCTGTTGTTTTTGTTTGGTGGTTATTCCATACTTCTTTTTTTAAATTATATTTTATTGATTATGCTATAAGTGTTGTCCCAATTTTCCCCCTTTTCCCCCTCCACCCAGCAACCCCCACTTCCTCAGGCAATCCTACTCCCTTTCCTATACTGTACTTTTACATCCCCATGGTTATTCTGTAACTACCTATTTGCACTTTTAATCCCCATACCTCCTCACCCCTTCCTCCAAACCCCCCTCCCATCTGGCAACCATCGAAACACTCTCTGTATCCTTGATTTTGTCTCTGTTCTTGTTTGCTTAGTTTTTAGATTCAATTGTTGATAGATATGTATTTATTGCCATTTAATTGTTCATAGTTTTGATCTTTTTCTTAAGTAAGTCCCTTTAACGTTTCATATAATAATGGTTTGGTGATGATGAACTCCTTTAGTTTTTCTTGTCTGGGAAGCTCTTTGTCTGCCCTTCAATTCTGAATATCTTTTCTGGGTAGAGCAATCTGGCTGTAGGTCCCTGCTTTTCATAACTTTGAATATTTCTTGCCAATCCCTTCTAACCTGCAGTGTTTCTTTTAAGAAATCAGCTGACAGTCTTTGGGATTTCCCCTGTAGGTAACTAACTGCTTTTCTCTTGCTGCTTTTAAGATCTTTTCTTTATCTTTAACCTTTACCATTTTAATTATGATGTGTCTTGGAGTGGGCCACTTTGCATCCATCTTGTTTGGAACTCCATGCTTCTGGGCTTGCACATCTAGTTCCTTCATCAATGTAGGGAAGTTTTCTTACATTATTTTTTCAAATAGATTTCTAATTTTTTGCTCTTTCTCTTCTCCTCTGGGCGCCCCTATGATGCTAATGTTGGACTTTTTCGAAGTTGTCCCAGAGGCTGCTTACACTAACCCTTTTTTTTTGACACCTTTTTCTTCTTTTTGTTCTGATTGGTTGCTTCCTTATATTCCAAATCACTGATTTGATTCTTGGCTTCATTCATTTTACTGTTGTTTCCCTGTAAAGTGTTCTTTATTTTAATTAATGTATCCTTCATTTCTGACTGGATCTTTTTTATGCTGTTGAGGTCCTCACTAAATTCCTTGAGCATCCTTATAACCAGTGTTTTGAACTCTGCATCTGATAAATTGCTTATTTCCATTTTGTTTATCTCTTTTTCTGAGTTTTGATCTGTTCTTTCACTTGGGCCATGTTTCTTTGTATCATCATTTTGTCAGCCTCCCTGTGTTTGTTTCTATGTATTAGGTAGAGCTGCTCTGACTCCATGCCTTAGTAGTGTGGCCTAATGTAGTAGGTGTCCTGTAGAGTCCAGTGGCACAGCCTCCCCCATCACCCAAGCTTGGTACTCAAGGTATGCCTTCATGTGGGCTGAGTATATCCCCCTCTTGTAATTGAGCTGTGATTGCTGTTTGCAGGTCAATGGGAAGGATTTACTCAGGCCAGTCAGTTGAAAGGACTGCTTGTGACCACTGACCACCAACCTCCACTCTCTGTGTAGGACCAGCTGTACAGGGGCAGGTTGGTGGTCCTCTTACATGGTATGTAGCTATCCATTAGGTGTGCATGCTCTGAGGTTTCATGGATGGTGCAGGCCAAGGTCAGCCCTGACCTGTGTCTTGCCCTGGGCCACCTTGCATGAGCTATAAGCAATCTGAGATGGCTGCTACTTTTGCTGGACTTGGAGATTCCCAGGTGAAGCCAAGCTGTGAATCTAGGCTGGTTGCTTCTAGTGCTGGGCCTAGGGCCATTTAGCAAGTGGTCCAGGGGCTGGGGGCTCACTGAGGCTGGCTGTTGCTTGAGGGGATTTAGGAAGTTGTGAAACATGAGCTAAGACCAGCTATTCATATGGAAAAGCAGTTTGGGTGGGCTCATAAGTTGGATGGGATGGAGCCTCTGGGGATCTCCAGGGTGGGGTAGTGTTAGCCAGGTTGATGGAGACTCAAATACGGCTCTGTGGCTCTGGGGGAGAGTTCAGAAAAGGGACAGTGGCCCCTACCTGCCTTTCTGTCTGGGAGAAAGCTGTCCCCCAGCTTTTGCCTTGATGCCAGACACTTCAGTTCCTCCTCTTATGCCGCTGGGGCCTTTCAAGTTGCAACCCCAGTACTGGAACTCAGAGGGAGTGAGTCTGAGTAAGTTTTTGTGAGGGTTCTTTAAGAGGAACTGCTTGGGACTCTACAAGTTTCTTCCAGCGATGCAATCCCTGCTGGTTTTTGCAGCTAGAAGTTATGGGGACTTAATTTCCTGGCACTGGAACACTGGGCTGCAGGCCTGGTGCAGGGCTGGGACTCCTTGTTCCCGAGGGATACCTCCTGAATTTTTATCCACCACATGTGGATGTGGGAATAGCCTGTTCCACGTCTCCACCCCTCCTACCAGTCTGAATGGATGTGGTTTCTTTAATTCCAGAGTTGTCAGACTTCTATTCAACTCAATTTATGATAGTGCTGAGTGATGGTTGTTCTATATTTTAGTTGTACTTTTGATGGGGTTGTATAAGGAGGTGAGCTGTGTTTACCTATGCCTCCATCTTGACTGGAAGAGTTATTCCATACTTCTTTCCTCTGTTTCCCCTTTTTATGAGATATGTGTCTGTATGGGGGTTTGTGTGTGTTTATCATTAGTTTTATTAAAAAAAAAAAGTTACATATATACAGTTTTTTTCCTTTTGAGTGCATTTGATCTCCCCCCTGCTTTGCCATTTCAGACATTTTAACCCCTTTTTATGTTTTTGTTCATATCTAAAGGATGACTCTGCTGGATATATTAATCTTGGCTGACGATTTCTCTAAGTAGTTTGAATATTTGGTTCCACTCTCTTCTGGCTTGTAAGAGTTCCTGTTGAGAAGTTTGATGATAACCTGACGGGCTTTCCTTTGTAGGTCACTTCCTTCTTTTCCCTGGCTGCTCTGAGAATTTTTTGTTATTAATTTTTGACAGTTTTAATACAATGTGCCTTGGAGAGGGCCTTTTTAGGTTAAAAGGTAACTAGGAGTTCTGTTTGTTTCTTGGCTTCGAGGATCTAGCTCTTTCTATAGGTTTGGGAAGTTCTCACCCACTATTTGTTTTCTCCCTATTTTCTTCTTCTTCTTCTAATGTGTATTATTCTTATATTGCTTTTTCTCTTTCTCCTCTTTTTTTAATGCTCAGATCTCTCTCTTCTTCCCTCTGTGTCATTTCTAGATTCTTATTCTCAATATCACTAATTCTTTCCTCCATGTGGTCAGCTGTTTCCTGTGCTCAGTTCATTCCTAATCTCCTTTAAAGTTTCTCTCTGGTAGAGTACTCACTTTGTTCATTAACTTGTTTTCTTAGTGCATTAAATTTCCCTTCTTGCATCTCATTGAGTATTTTCAGAACTGCAATCTTGAACTCCCTGTCATTTATATAACATATTTACATGCGTTCCTGTTTGCTTTCTGGAGGTTTTCCATTTTCTTTCTGAGTTGCCTTGCTGCCTTGGTTAGTCACGGTATTTGATGGGCTCATTTTCTGTCTAGGCATCTATGTATTGGCACTTGATTAGCAGATTTCTACAAAGAGGTCTTTCTATTATTTTCTAGTTGGTGGCGCTGAATCACAAGATTTTTGGTTCTGAAATCCCAAAACTGACCTCTGGCCAGTGTTCCAGGGTGGTTGGGGGTAGGGTTTGTTTTGCCCTCTCCATAATGGCAACTGTGGACCTGTGTAAGGTCCTTCCTCACGTGCCCCAAACAGGGGTCAGTCACAGAAGGAAATATACCAATTCTGTGATAATAATTCTCAGGTTTGCTTATAACGTGCTCTGAAACCCAACCCTAAGGGCAACGGAAAGTGAGTTTTGGGAGTTTAAGGGGCATAAGGGCTCTGTGGCTTTCTTTCTTTTTTTGGAATACTGACCACGTGAGAGCCTCCGTGAAACCCCTGCACCGTGCCCCTGCCCAGGCCTTTCCGCTGACTCGGGCTCAGGTCACACCACTCACTCCTTCAGGAGCGCCCACGGAGACCCTGCTCTACCCAGCCTAAGGACGCGCCAGCTACAGCCGACTTCCTCCTCTCTGAGCCCCCGACAGCTCTGTGAGCTCCGGGCTGCAGGGCTGTGTCAGGATCCCTCTTCCAGGGAAGCTCTTCTTGCTGAGAGAGTATGACTTTTTTTTCTTTTTTTAAAAAATTGATTTTAGAGAGAGAGGAAGAGAGTGAGAAAAAGAGAAACATGGATTTGTTCTACTTATTTATGCATTCATTGGTTGAATCTTGTATGTGCCCTGACCGGGGATTGAACCTTGGGGAATCAGGATGACACTCTAACCAACTGAACTACCTGGCCAGTATGAAAGTATGATCTTGATGTTAATGTTTCAACATCCCGCACATTCCTAGCAGTTTAAATGGAAAACATATCCAACTTAGCACAAATATTCGAGTCTCTCTAGGCTGTGGATATACAGGCATAAAGAAAAAAGTTCTTGCACTCTTGGTGCTTGTGTTTTCGTGGGAAAAGAGATGGTTAAATGAGAAAGCTTTGATTGCTAAGAAAACAAAGGTGTTGACAGTAAGGAAACAATGGCAGGTGAGATAATAGGGAACGGGGGGGGGGGGGGGGGGGGGTGGATCGTATGTCTTCAATATGGAGGGGAGGGGCCCCAGTGAATGGTCATCATAGACCCTATTTGTCCCCATCATCTAGATACAGCTTAAAGACTTGAGGATCTGCTCGAGTGTGGATTTTAACAGTGGACGACGATACCGAAGGTTCTGCATCCCTGGGATTAACAGCAGTTGTTTTCCCTAAAGGTGGAGACATGGTTCTAAGGTTCAGGGCATGTGCCACTTGATTATGAGGTGGCCATGGGTGTGTGGCCTGAGGGACTTCTCACTGCTTCAGGCCACGGTATTTGTTATTTTTGTTTCTATTTAACACCAACTGAAATCATTTGAAATGGCACATTGATTTGCTGCTAAACTGAGTGACGCACCTTGTGTACCTTATGAAACCTTTGAGTCCCTCCCAGTGGAAGAACGAGTCCGGTTGCTGCACCGTTGCAGCCCGTCGCGGGTTTTCTACAGTAGAGCGATGCCTGTGGAAGTCCAATGTGCTTTCCTGGTGAAAACACCAGAAAGCTATCGATGTTTAGAGGACAGTGACTTAGGGAAAAATTGCAGTGACCTGCGGACAGAGAGTATCAGCAAACGAGGTACATTTGATATCTTCAAACTGGGGGATTTTCTGTGCCTTTTTATCACATGAGTAGCTGGAAGTTTTTGTTTCGAGGGAGGCACAAAGCCTTCCATGCTCACTATTGCTGTTTTCAGGGATCATTTCCCTATGTTCGCACTTCCAGGAGATTTTATGAAACATGGGGTAAAAGGTGATGATTTTTACTTAATTAAACAGCGAAGGAAATCCAGACGTGGTCCCTTTTCTTTTTAGTGCTAATTTATAATTTCTAAGGAGTGTAGAGATTGTGCGATTTTTATAGTAATTGGTATTTCACATTATCTCCTGCTCCCATCATTTCTCCCATCATGCAGATGAAAAAGGTAAAGCACAGATCTTACCCAAACTTACGTATCAGTCTGACCCCGTCCTTATCAGCAGACATTCAAGGGTGGACAGCAATCAACTGCTGGGTGAGGACAGGGCTCACCCCAAGGAGATCAGTGCGCAGGTGTGATCTCACGGAGGCGGTGCACACGGGCCACAGCCACCACGGAGGAGACTGCAGCTGAGGGTGTGGCAGCTGACTGAGGATGCACAAATCCCTGTTGTCTCCATTGAGCTTCCAGTGGGAAAGCAAAATGAGGAAGGGTCACGAGGTGGGGGTGCACTCTGGGAAGTGATTACAGCAGCATGAGGGTTTGGAACAGACTCGGCCATTCCAGGCCGACTCGCAACTCTTCAGGCTCCTGAGTTGTGTTTCTTAGGTGATCATAGTGTAATGCATGGCTCAGGAAGTATGAAGTCCCTTCGTCCTCAGGACAAGCAGATGGACTATCTTTGGGGGATATGTTTGGGGGCTGTAAGATCTCCCTCTCGACCACATGGGAAGGCACTGAGAACCGTTCACACTGTTAAGATCACACGTTTTGGGTGTGTGGTGAGGTTTGTGTAAAACCCTAGAATATGCGTGTGTCTTTGAGGCCAGTTATTCAGTATCACTATTCTGTGTAATGGGCCTTCTAGTAGGTGCTGCAGTTAAAAAAGGGAATAAATATAGATATCCCATCTCCTGGAAGCCAACTTTCTAGGAAACCAGAAACAACAGATAGAAGTAAGATATATAATGGATCAGCTGGTGCTTAGGCCTAAGGAGAGAGGACACTGCAGAGCAGCACTGAGGGTCTGGGCTGTGTGGGTTGGGATCAGTATCTCTGAGGGGGTGTGAGTCTGTGTGTCTATCTGGTTGTGTGCACACGTATGTCCAGTGGCAAAGCCTTTATGATTTTGTATGTCTTGGGGTAATGTGTTTCTGTCCTTAAAATCTGGACCTATTCACCATTCAACTGATTTATTAATTGTAAAACTTGAAAAAGGGGAGCAATAACCAGAAGTAAGAAAACAAACTACACACACACAGAAATCTGGACCTTTGATGAGGTTTATATAAAACTTCTGTTTGAGTGTGTGTGTGTCTGAGCTCTCACATTTAATTAGCATCCATCTCCCTCAGTGTGGCAGGACCTCTGGAAGATGCAGCAGTGAACAAAGCTGAGGGAATAATCTTGTTAGCTTTAAAGATGACACTCTATGACATAAGAAAGAAGATAGGTCAAGGTCAGTAAAACTATGGCATATATGTGATGGAGAGTATTCCTAAGGAAAGAAAACGAGTGCAGAGGGCTCAGGCTCTGTGTGTCTGTAGAAGCACTTGCCTGTCTCTGAACCATTAACTCATTTTATGAGGTCAGCTTTCCCTGATACCAAAGCCAGACAAAGAAACCACAAGAGAAGAAAACTACAAGCCAGTCTCTGTGTCAATGTGTCTTGGCCATTGTGCCCAGATATTGAGACAAACATTCTACTGGATATTTCTGTGGAGGGTGTTTTTTTTTTTTTTAGATTACCATTTCTACAAGTGGAGTTTGAGTAAATTAAATGACCCTTCAAAATGTGGATGTGCTTCATTTAATCAATTGTAGTTTTTTAAAGATTTTATTTATTTATCAAGTATTTCCTGGAATGTATGTACTAAATGTATTAGGGTGGCATAAGAGTTTGAGAAACTGTTGACCCACTCCCCAATAAAACTGATAAAAATTATTTTAATAACAAACATTTAAAGCCACTGGGAATAGTCCTAAAAGGAAAAAGCAAATGATGAACATCTATTTAAGAAAACCTATGAAGATTTGTAAGAGATGTGAGAATCTGTTAATTGAACGAGGAGCAGCCCCTCCCCCACCCCCACCCCCAGCTCCTCCCAGCTCACATTGGGGAAGACGCCCCTCCAGACTACTGCAGCCTAGAACACGTGGTGAGAGGACCTTCTTCTTGGCGCATCAGGACTTCGGTGTTTCAAATGCTGCTCCCACTTGCTGAAGGGTATTTATTAAGTGCTGGGTGAGTGTGTTTGCACAGTGGGGACACCATTCTTTCAGTTTCTGCACGCGGAGTGGGAGGCTGATAATACTGGGATGCCCATTACTTTCATCCCAGCTCATGAGGTCGATGTAACAAATGTCATTTGTCGGGGGCCAGGGGACACAATCCAGAGGCCCTATGGCTGCTTTCTCTACCCTCCTGTGACCGCTCAGCTCTTAAAATAGGACTGCTACCCAGAGAGAGGTTACCCATTGGCCCTGAAGCAGCTACAGTGTCCTGGTACAAAGATTTTGCCGTCCAAGGGGGCAAAGCAAGACATAAAACACATAGCTCCTAATCACTTATCAAGGATTAATTTGGCTGGCAAAAGATCATGAAGAGCTCAAGTGCATGTGGAAAGCTGTTATTCCCAGAACTGGAACACATAAGCTACATGACTAGGAGGTCAACAGGCAATTTAACCGTTGTGCCCCAGGGGTTCTGCAAGCGATGGAGATGGTATTTCAGCCATTGTGTTCCAGTGTAAAGAACTGTTGCTCAACAGAGAGAGACACACTAGGAAAACGACTGCTCGACTGCAACTCTTAACCCATTAATCTTTTTCCAAGCCTCTTACCTACCCTTCCTCCTCCTTACAAAAAAGTTAGATTGAAATGGTGTGTTAAAACGGTTTTTGAGGGTATATAATCCGACATCTTCTCAGATTGCCAGCCATCGGAATAAAGTGCCCATAAAAATTCAATTCCTGCCTCTCCTTACAGACTCTGGTGGTGACAGGCAGCATGATCACTGACTTTTCTGATTTCCGTTGCACTGGTGGTCAATGACCAGTGAAGTTTACTGCAAAACCCATCTGGCCTGAGTACAGGTCACGCCAGGGGTGGCTGGCAGTGACATTTTCTGCAGTCTAGACTTTTCCTAAACAGGGCGTGGAGGAGGAGGAGGATGTGCTCCCATGCAAGCTGTGTGAGATCAAAATGCAAACTGTTTCTCTGCAGTTGTTTACAGTCCAGGCTCACATCCGAGAAGAGTTCCTGGAATAACAGCTTTCCACATGCATTAATCACTTAAGCCTCTCAACTATAACTAAGGCTAAAATCTAACTCTCGTGTTCCCCTATCTCGGCCAGTCCTCCAGGTCACCTTTGGTATTGACAAACAATGCACAGGTTTTCTCAGACCTTGACTTCTTGCATAACAGTCTGGAGCCAAACCTGCAATATCTCTGAGGTATGCCTTTACCACTGATGGACTAGTGTCACCCTAATAAATTCAAAAGGAAGGAAAAAAAAATTAAAATGATGTTACAGAATGTTAAAAAAGAAATGCATTTACGATAAAAATAAAATCCTAGGAATAATTTTACAAAAGTACAAAATGAATATCTGAAAACCTCAAAATATGTCAAAAGAAATAAATATATAAATAAATGGGGTTATATTTCAATTTCATGGATCAGAAGACTTAATATTGTTAAAATGGCAAATTTTCCAAAATGATCTAGGGAATCAACGCAATACTTATAATACTAGCTGATTCCTTTATACAAAATCATGTGTTCCTTCTGTGGGGTCTTCAAAAGAGGATTACTCTGGAATTTCAAAGGTGTGTTAAAAAAAAACAAACAATAAAAGATGCGTTAACCTAGATGGATAAAAACAAAGGACAGGGCTTGCTAAAGGCAAAGATAAACATTTCACTGGGGATGTTAGAGGCCTGAAGTGTGACTACCCGTTATGACAAGCCCAGTTAGGAATTCATGATCAGATCACCCTGTGTTATTCCAGTGAACACACCGGTGATAAGAAAGTGAAGCAGCCCTTATTGCTGATGCGGAACAAGTTGTAGTGGTCCAGATAGAAGATCTAACCAGCACAATAATTCTGTAAGCCAAAACCTAATCTAGAGCAGAACCTAACTCTCTTCAATTCTATAAAGGCTGAGCTCTGGCTGACATGACTGACATGGCTGAGTTCATTGAGAGGATTTCCAGAAAGCAAAAGGTCACCAGTTTGATTCCTTGTCAGGGGACATAGCTGGGTTGTGGGCCATGCGAGAGACAATTGATGTTTCTCTTTCTCTCTTTCTCCCTACTGTCCCCTCTCTCTAAATAAATAAAAATCTTTAAAAAAATTCTATGAAAGCTGAGAGTAAGGAAGCTGTAGAAGAAAAGTTTAAAGCTAGCAGAGATTAGGTTACTTATATGAGGAAAGAAGCCATCTCCATAACATAAAAATGGAAGCTGAACAGCAATTGCCGATGTAGAAGCTGCAGCAAGTTATCCTAAAGATCTAGTGAAAACAATGAATAAAGGTGGGTAGACTAAAAGACAGATCTTCAACATAGACAAAACAGCCGTATATTGGAAGAAGCCATCTAGGATTTTCATAGGTAGAGAGAAGTCAATGCCTGACTTTAAAGCTTCAAAAACAAGTTGATTCTCTTGTTAGGGGCTAATGCAGCTGGTGTTTAAGATGAAGTCAATGCTCATTTCTCACTCTGAAAATCCTAGGGCCCCTAAGAGTTATGCTAAATCTACTCTGCCTCTGGCCTATAAACAGAACAAGCAAGGTTGATGACAGAACATCTGTTTACAACATGCTTTACTGAATATTTTACACTGTATGTGGAGACCTACTGCTCAGGAAAAGGAAAAAAAACATTTTCTTTCAAAGTATTACTACTGCCCATTGGCAGTGCACCTGGTCACCAAAGAGCTCTGTTGGGATCATACAACAAGATGAATGTTATTTTTATGTCTGCTAACATGACACTCGTTCTGCAGCCCTTGAGTAATTTCAACTTTTCAGTTTTATTGTTTAAGGAAGCTATAGCTGCCATAGGTAGTGATTCCTCTGATAGAACTGGGCAAAATAAATTGACAATCTCTGGAAAGGATTCACTATTCTATATGTCATTAAGAGCATTCATAATTCATTAACATAGGTCAAAATAAAACAAACAGGAGTTTGGAAGAGTTTGATTCCAAGCCTCATGGATGACTTTGAGGGGTTCAAGAATTCAGTACAGTTTTACCTGCAGATGTGGTGGAAACAGCAAGAAAACTAGAATTTGAAGTGGAGCCTGAAGATGTGACTGAATTGCTGCCACCTCATGATACAACTTGAGCAGATGAGGAGTTGCTGCTTCTAATGAGCAAAGAAAGTGGTTCCTTGAGACGGAACCTACTGGTGAAATGCTTTGAAGATCATTGAAATGACAACACATGATTGAGACTGTTATACAAACTTAGTTGACAAAGCAGAGGCAGGATTTCAGTGAATTGGCTCCAATTTTGAAAAAAAGTTCTAGTAAGGGTAAAATGCTATCAAATAGCATTGCATGTTACAGATGAAACACTCATAAAAGGAAGAGACAATTGATGTGGAAAGCTTCATTGTTGTCTTATTTTTAAGAAAGTGCTACAACCACTCCAACCTTCCGCAACCACCACCCGATCAGTCATCAGCCATCAACATCCAGGCAAGGTCCTCTGTCACAAAAAAGATCACAGCTCACTGAAGACTCCTGATGATTAGCATTTTTTAACAATAAAGTATTTTTAACGGAGGCTCCTTGTTTTTTAGACATTGTGGTCTGCTGTATAATGTAAACATTTATCTACACCGGGAAACCAAAAAATCTCTGTGACTCACTTTTTTGCAACATTTGGCCTATTGCGATGGCTTGTGTATGGTATGTGAGAAGATGGGCCCCTTCTCAAGCTCTGGCGCCCCATCCCACCCTCTAGGAATATGATGTAAGCACACCATAGGACCAACATTGGGAGCCTGGCTAGAATTTATGGGGGCTACTTATTTTCCTGGCACTGGAACCCTGGGCATTGGGCCTGGTGCCCCTCGCTCCTCAGGGGGGACCTCCGTAGCTGAAATATCCTCCTGATTTTTATTCATCACATGTGGCTGCGGGACCAGCCAGTTCTGCTCTCTGCCCCTTCTACCAGTCTCAAAGTGGCTTCTTTCCATTCTTAGTTGTATTCTGTTCAGCTAAATTTCAGACAGTTCTGAATGGTGATGGTTCTGTAGCTGTAATTTTGATGTGCATGTGGGAGGGATCAAGTTGTGCATTTAACTATGCAACCATCTTAACTGGAAGAAGCTTAATTCTAGATTTTGAGTTAAAGATTTAAAGTGAGAGAAATGCAACTTTTTAAAAATTGAATACTTAGAGGCCATTAGCAGGGTTACCAGTTGGCCTAATTTCAATATTGTTGAATGATAATAGAAAGGCCTGAGGAAAGGGAGAGAGATCGGGGAACCAGTGGTCAGGGGAGCAGTCAGAACACATGCAACATTAATCAATTAAGTTTGCCATCTTAAATAATTGTGATCTGTGTCACCCCCAAACAATTACAACAGTAAGAGTAAAGATCACTAATCGAAGGCCACTATTACAAATACAAAAATAATGAAAAAAGTCAGAAGTTTCGTAAGAATTACCAAATGGTGACACAGACAAGAACTGAGCATATACTGACAAAAAAATCTCACTGATAGAGTTGCTCAGCGCAGGGTTGCCATAAAACTTCAACGTGTAAACAAATGCAGTATCTGTGAGGCGCAATAAAGTGAAATGCAATAAAAACAAGGTAAGCTGGTACTTGAGTCTTCTCCTTTTCATACTTAGCCTATCTAAGGAATTGTTGATTTTATTTAAAAAACAAACTATTGCATCTGTAATTATTTCTGCTCTGATTTTTATTATTTCCTACTTTCTGCTAACTTGGTGTTTAGTTGGTTCTTTTTCTTGTTCCTTATAATTTAGGTTGTATATTTGGCATCCTTTTTTTCAATATAGGCGTATATCACTAAAACTTCTCTTATATTAATCCTTTCATTGCATCCCATAAATTTTCATAAATCGTTTTTATTTTTGTCTTGAGAATTTTTAATATAAATTTTTATCTTATTTTAGTTAAAAAAAAATCATGTACCACCAGATGAAAAGGTAGTTTTTAAAAAGATTTTATTTATTTTTAGAAAGGGGAAGGGAGGGAGAAAGAGATGGAGAAGGAAACATTGATCAGTTGCTTCTTGTATGCACCCCAACCAGGACAGAACCCAGGTGCGCACCCTGACCAGGACTTGAACCAGCGACCTTTTGCTTTGTGGGAAGATGCCCAACCAACAGAGCCACATGGGTCAGGGAAGAAGTAGTAGTTTTGGGGGGTGGTGAGAAGGGAGGGGAAAAAAAGCAGTAAGCCAAAAGAAAAATAACTTTATATTCATCTATATAAACACATCTGCTAAGGCAAATGCTATCCAGGACCAAGGCTGCTGCAGTTTTGTTGTATTTGCGGATTCTAAGGCCCAAAAATAAACAAATAAACAAACAAAACCTCCGCAAGTGCAATGGTTCTTTCGTAGCTCCTGGGGCATTTTACTAACACAGGGAGTTGTGGGGTTTACAGAGCAGAGGCACTGTCAGGACACACACCGACAGCTGCGACACTGTTTGGACTGGGCGACGGCAGTCTCACAGCGGCGCGCAGACACGGACGCATGTGAGCAAGGACATGGCAGCTGCGCAGACCGGGCGGGTGGCACAGGCTGGGCCGAGGCTGGTCTGGGGACGGGCTCAGGGAGTGCTGGGGTCCCCATGCTTCCTCAGGGGGTGGGCATGACGGGATAGGTCCCATCCCTGGAAACAGGGCAGTGAATGTCACTCTGGGGAAGGATGGTATGAAAGGGCCAAGAGGAGTCCCCTGCTCTCCACTGTCTGGTCTGTGAAAACCTCTTAAAACGCTCCCCAGACGCCTCCTGGAAAATGGAGAGGGCCCTGGTTTGTGACCATGTGAGGGGCCAGTCCCTCCGCTCCGTGCTGCTCTCCCTAGCGCCCCTGGGACCCTTAGGTTGTCCCTGGAGGGCTAGAGAGAGGTGTTTCTGCCCCCAGAGCCTGCCCTGCCCATGACACAGGCATGGCTGGGGCCATGTGGTCTGTGAGGCAGACTGACACAGCTGTCCCCTCACCCTGCCTGGCTGGGCCGCAGAGAGCTGGGGCTGCATGGGGTCAGGGTCCCTTCACAAAAATAAAAGCCTCTCCCAGACTCCCACCTTGACTCCAGCAGAGAGGCCCCGGGGCTGGGGAACGGGTGCCGGGGGTGGAGCCCTGCTCAGCTCCACAGCTCCCGCTCCACGGAGGCAGCCACACTTCGTGCCATTTGTCAGGCTCCCAACAGTCTAGGATAAAGTGCCGAGGCCCCCGGAGTGGTGCAGCTGTGGGTTAAGGGCAAGAGGCCTCTGGGCAGAAGAGACATGGGAGACGAGGGCTGTGTGCAGAGAGCAGGCGCCGCCGGCTGGAGCAGCACCAGAGAAGGTGGGGGCAGCCTGGGGTGCAGGAGATTCAGGGACACCACGGAGGGCTGGGTCAGGCAGGGAGCCAGTGCTGGGGTCATGGCCTCCGGAAGAGCGGCTGGGCCACCTCTGTGAGAAGCCTCCACTGGCTGCATTCACAGACATCTGTAGGGTTTTAGTACGGTCCCTTCAGACAGAACTGAGGATTCAGGCTTGGCCTCCAGTTTGCTCATCCTGGACGGCCAGGGCCAGGGAGTTGGGCGGCACCGCTTTGCTGCGTGAAGGCAGACTCCAATTCCTTGAGGGCCACCTTCCACAGCTTCTTCTCTTCCGCTTGCTTCTCCCACTCCTGCTCCGCTTTGATCTTCTCCTCTAAGCAGCTGGTCACATCAGTGGCCTGGGCCTTGGCCTCAGAGAAGCTCTTGGGCCCCTGATGCCTTCGGTGAGACCCTGATCTCTGGGAGGCAGGCCAGCACGTGCAGCCCTTGTCCTGCAGCTCCTGGCTGCCCCCTTGCAGAAAATCAGGAGCAACTCCAGGAAGCTGAGCTTGCTGTCAAAATCCTTGCTGGCCTCCTTGACCATGTTCTTTTTAAGACTGATTTTTAGAGAGAGGAGAGAGAGAGAGAGAGAAAGAGAAAGAGAGATTGACCTCTTGGTCCACTTATTTATGCATTCATTGGTTTGATTCTTGTATGTGCCCTGACCTGGCATCAAACCGCAAGCTTGGTGTATGGGAACAAAGCTCTACCCACCAGGGCTGCCTTGATCGTGTTTTTTGCGCTCAGGTGGGTCTGGATGGCTCCAAGTTTCTCCATCATGAGCTTTAGCTCCATCAGATTGATGAGGCTGCCCTGGCTGGCATCTTATGGCTTGAACATCTTCTCCATGTCCTTGATTTGCGTTCTGGGGGTTCTCCAGAACTCTCCAGTGGCTGCGTGAGGGGCTGCGGATGCCCTGGCTGAGACAGGCACGCTGCAGCAGCTTGTCGCTCGGCTCGCTGTCCCACTGTCCCGTGCCTAGGCCCCTGGGTCAGCGCCCAGCTGCCGCTGCCCTCGCTCACCCGCCTGCAGCTGCTGGCTCAGCTTGCTGGCCACCTTTTTTGTGCCTCGGTGGCCCACGCAGCACAGGCCACAGCCAGCCCCTGCCTGCCTCAGCCCATTTCGCTTCTGGCCATGCTCTCCCTGTCTTGAGATATAATTATTAAAAATGTCCTTAAATTTTTTTTTCCTTTTAATTTCTTCTTTGACCCAGTGGTTGTCCAGGAGTGTGTTATTTAATCTCCACATATTTGTGAATTTTCACAGTAAGATTTAAGGTAAATAGGTCATTTATGTAAGGCTGTATAAAATCTCCAAATGGCCTCAGACTATGTTTAACGTTTGCTGTAGCTGTCAGGTTAAGTGCTTTGATATCCTGTAGCGCCCTATTTTTCTCCTCTGGTGTGTCTGGGCATCTCTAGAAACTCAATCTTAAGTAGAGACTGCATCTTTTGCTGTTCTAATCCACTGGTTTTATACTGAAGCCCTCTTGATAATGGTGGTCAAACATGTGGGTGGAAAATATTCTTATGTTACAGTATTATCTGTAATGTTTTGGTGAGACAGAATCCCTAACTATGAGCTTCAGACCAGGGTCTTGGCATTTATTCCTTCCCTTTTGTCAGAGAGGAAACTTGAAGGATCTGGAAATCGTCTGACTGCACTTTCACCAATGAGATAAGGCTCTGGCAAGACCATTTTCTTTGAGAGGTGGTCCTACCCCACTTTCTCCCCCCTTGAAATGTTCTCCCCCACTTTCTGCATGAAACATGAAGCAGTTTTTTTTCTCATCTTCATAGTGAGAAACTTTTTTTGGACTCTTTCAAGGGAAATTCAGATTTTGGAGGGTGTATTAAGACTGACCTCTCCCCCCAGCCCCCAAAGCTCTTGACTTTCAAATTACTCCCTGTTGTACATCCAGCAGTTCATCTAAGAGGCTTTTCATGGTCCTGGATGCTGCTGGCCCCAGGGGCTCCTGTTCTCATTAAGCAGAAATTCTCCATAGTCTCTAGGCTCTCTTTTTGGGGATGTTGTTTTGCCATATGACCTCAGGTATCTCATGGTAAAAAGGGGTGTCTGCTTTCAGATTGTTGAGCATTTTTCTTGTTCTGAAAATAAGAAAGATGACTAAGCTTTTTACATATTCCGACAGAAACTACAAAAAGGAGAAACGTTTAGCCCTTTAATGTGTGTAGAAATTGAGGAAGCATGTCTGGAATGTTTGACACTCCCACCTATTGGCACACAAAGAAAAGGGGCATGTGCCAACCTTTATATCTTCTCTACCTATTGCAATCAAGACAAGGTGAGCAGGTATCTGAACTCAATTACGTGTCAAATATCAAAAATGAACCCTGACATGTGTGGCTTAGTGGGTTGGGCACTGTCCTGCGAACAGAAATGTGGTCGGTTCAATTCCTGGTCGGGGCCCATGCCTGGGTAGTCGTCCAGGTCCTCAGTTGGGGGTGTGCAATAGGCAACCAATCAATGTTTCTCCCGCACATCAATGTTTCTCCTCTTCTCTCTCCCTTCATTCCTCTCTCTCTAAAAATAAAGAAAATCTTTTTTATTTTTATAGTGAGCTTTTAAAAAATATTTTATTTATTTATTTTTAGAGCGCGGGTAAGGGAGAGAGAAAGAGAGGGAGAGAAACATTAGCTGCCTCTCACACGCCCCCAGCTGGGAACCTGGCCCGTAACCCAGGAATGTGCCCTGAGCAGGAATTGAACCTGCGACCTTGCAGTTTTCAGGCCAGCACTCAAACCACTGAGCCACACCAGCCAGGGCTAAAAATAAATAAATTCTTTAAAAAAAAAAAATCAAGAATGAGGCCAGTGTCTTTATTAAAGTTCATTCCTTAAGTTTGTTAACTAAATAAAGCCACATCTTATTTAAATAAATTTGAATATTAACAGCAAACCATGTAAAAGCTCAAGCAATATGTAACTTAGATGACAAAGCCTCAAAGAGTTTAAATCCAGTCATCCCAGGGTGTTGAAGAGATCAAGGAGAGCTGTGTTAGTATGGTTTTCAACACTTTAATCAAACCAGCTACCTTTCCCTTTGCGTGACGATGCCCAACCCACTGAGCCACGCCAGTCAGGGCTACCACAATTTTTACAGTCATATAGTTCTCTCCAATATGAGTCTTATCACGTTTTTAAAGATAACTGGGCAGCTGAATGCTTTATAACATTTTCTACATTTACTGGGTTTCCCTTTAGTGTGATTTCCATGTATTTGGAAACTTAAATGAAAACTGAGAGCTAGACCATATAGACCATATTCCTTATATTTACAGGAACACTTCTCTGTAAGATCCTGGAAATAAAAGGATTTTTGTGTCTGTTGTTTTAAATCTTATCTGTAGGCTCTACCACATTTTAAAAATTCATTGGGTTTTTCTCCAGTGTGATTTTTCATGATTTTTAAGATAAGCTGGACACCAAAATTCTATACCACATTGTTCACCTTTATGCGGTTTCCCTTCATGTGAGTCCTTTCATGCGACTGAAGACTTTGTGGAGAGGTGTAAGGTTTTCCACATTCTTTATTCAGACAGATTCTCTCCTTTGTGAACCCTTCTCTGTCTCTGAAATATTTGATAGTATCTGAAGGCTGTAGCACATCGTTCACATTGATAGGTTTTCACTCCAGTGTGGTTGGTCTCATGTATTCAAAGCAAGTATGAAGAACGCAAAGTCCTTCCACATTGCTTACACACACAGGGCTTTTCTCCAGTATGACTTCCTTTGTGGTTTTGGAAGGAAATGCAAAACCTGAAGGTTTTACCACATTGTTTCCATTCATAGGGTTTCTCTCAGTGTGACTCCTTTTATGTATTTTAAAGGAGCTGGGAGAAATGAGTGCTCTCTCACACTCCTTACACTTATAAGGTCCTTCTCCAGTGTGAGCGACCATGTGTGCTTGAAGGCTGGAGCGAGCACTAAGGGCTTTCCCACATTCCTCACATCTGTAGAATTTCCCCTTGATATGAGTCTTTTTTTAGGTCTTCCAAAAAAGAGAGACAACTGAAGGCTTTATTACATTTTTTTTTTATATCCATAGGTTTTCTCCTCTATGTGAATTCTTTCATATGTTTCATGAGTTTCATGAGTAAGAGTTTCATGATATGTATATGCTTTTCCACATTGTTTACAATCTGTCCAGTGTGGGTTCTTTCATTAGACTGCAGGTCTATGAATAACTGTCATAATGCCCAGTTTATTTAACAATGGCCTCCCTTCCCACATTACACATCTTACAACAATGTTGACAAGTGCGAAGTACTTGTCCTCTAAAACATCCAATATGTGTGTACAGTTAGGAAGCATGAAACAGACAGCACTGGACATCTCTGCTCCATTTATGGGAAGGTTGCCTATGACTGTCATTCCCAAACATTTATCCTATAAGTCATGATCAGAAATACACAATTTTGATTGTTCCTCATAAGTTAAATGCATCATAAGCACATGGAAATCATTTACACACTTTTACAGTGATCATATTATATCCTATTTTTCTCTAATGGCAGGGTACAGAGTGTGTTGAGAAACAGAAATGCTATACCAATGAACGAAATATTACTTTAAAATCACCAGTTCCTTGTGAGAAAAAAAAAGCTTTCATTTCCTCCTTTTTATCTATCATTTTCAGCACTCTCTTGGGCAGAGGGTCACATCTGCAACAGGTTTCAGTGAATAAAAAACATGGTGAAGCATTGGAAGCTTTTCCTTTATTCCCATCACCAGAAATGAAAAGTCCAGGTGGCCATATCATCCTGAAGTCCTCCAGGCCATTAGAAGGACAGGAACACCTCATTTTATTGTACTTTATTGCACTGCACAGAAATTGCATTTTTATCCACATGAGACCAGGCCCTCCACTAGCAAAAAGAGTTTGACTCACTGAAGGCGCAGATGATGGTCCCCATTTTTAGCAATAAAGCATTTAAATTTTTTTTTGTATTTTTAAATATTACAGTTGACATTTAATATTATATTAACCTCAGGTGTACAGCATAGTGGCTAGACATATATATAACATATGAAGTAGAAAATGTCCTGCAAAGCAAAGGGTCACTGGTTCGATTCCTGGTCAGGGCACATGCCTGGGTTGCAGGTTAGGTCCCTGGTCAGGGCCCATAAAAGAGGCAGCCGATCAATGTTTCTCTCCCTCACATTGATGTTACTCTCCCTCTTTTTCTCCCTCCCTTCCCCTCTCTCTAAAAATACATAAAATCTTCAGGAAAAAAAAAAAAAAAAAGAAAGAGGACCACAGAAATACAAAGGATTATAAGAAGATACTATAAATAACTATATGCCAACACACTGAAAAATCTGGAAGGATACATTCCTACAAACAGACAATCTTCCTAGGCTGAGGAAGAAGAAACAGAAAATCTGAACAACATATACCTCTTCACAAAATTGAATCAGTAATCAAAAACTCCCAACAAACAAAAGTCCTGGATTGACTGGCTTCACGTGTAAATTTTACCAAATTCCAAAAAAGAATTAACACCTATCCTTCTCAAACTACTGCAAAAAATTCAAGGGAAGGAATGGCTCCTGATTTCAATTTCTGAGGCCGGCATTACCTTGTCAGCAAAGAGAATGCCATGCATGTCCTGTCATACTTGTTATCCCAGAGCAATGGAAACGCAGTTCAGATGCTGCCCGCAGAGGCTGCGTGCAGCGGGGATGGCGCTGAGGTTCCCTGAGGATAACCAGGTAGAGGTGTATCATGTCCCTACAGAGGTGAAGGCCAAGTGCAGCCAAAAGACTGCAGACACAGGCACTGAATAAAACAGACTTAACCAAATCTGTAACAGCAGAAAAGTGTACCAGCTGCTGTGCGGATAAAATCAGTCGTTTCAGTAAAGTCAGGAACTGGGCGTAGGATTTTATTTGGTGTGCCCTCAGCCCCACAGTGTGGTAATCCAGTTTGAAATGTCGTTCATTCTCTTCAGGTTTAAAACTGGAAACAGATTCAGCTGTTCAAAAGACAAGCAGTGGGGATAATCACTTCTTCCTAAAAGGGTTCTTAAAACAGTTTTTAATTCTTGAGGGTCTTCTTTAATTTACACTAGACCCTATTAACTAATGTAGCTAAGGATTAAGGACCATATCTCAAAGCCAATTTGGAAGTGGTGAAGACTTAATTTAATTTTAATTTATCAGTTATTGGTTCACAGCTTTCCTGCTTGCTATGGGTTGTTTTCGGAGAATGGCTGCTGTGATACCTGAGCAGCCCCAGGAATGGACTCTGGGCAGCGAGAGGACCCCTATAAGCTCTTTACCTGTGCTGCCCCACCCACCTTCCTCTGCGGAGACCTTGGTTGGACACCCGGCGCAGGGCCCTTTCCAGACTGCGATAGCCTGTGTGGCTCAGCTGAATGCAGGGCAAGAACCCTTCCCAGTCCAGGAGCTGACTCCTTAGTCCCTGCAGCATTTTAGAAATGTGTGGCAATAGCAGGCTCTAATATGACATTGAATGAATGGGAAACTTTCCTTGATTGGGAAATAGAGGCCTCTAGAAGAAGCACAGATATAAGTCTTCTATTCTTTAGGAAGTTAATAAAAAATTTAAAAACTGTCTCTAAACGACGGAAGGCTTCTAAAACTGCTCAGCACCAAGAAGCCACTTCCCCCTTTCTCCAACTCCTCTACGAGATCCCATACCTTCTGATGTCCCTTGTCTGGACTTGCTCTCCCTTTCTCCTCCTCCCTCTCCTCTACACCCCTCCCACGCTGCCTTTTCTCCTTCCCTCCTCACCTAGGGGAAAGTGAGAATAGAAAGCCAGATCGGAAAGACTAGAAAAACCAGATATTCTAGCAGCAACCTCTAGAGAAAAGTCATTCTCAGGAGAAGGGGAACCAGCAATAGTTTACTTTCTCTGAACTAGAACGGAATTAGGAATCCAACTAAAGATTTTCCTGATCTTCTCTAAGGCCCTGCTGGGTTCATAAAGGAATTTGATTTATATATATAATCCTGGCTCTTCTGACCTGTTCCAACTAATATATCTATTGGTTTCTGAATGCAAAGGAGCAGAATGGGTGAGTCAGGTTTGCTAGAAATGATCTATAAAGGGCTTTTTAAGACAAAGAGAAACAGATCAGGAAGAATGCAGGGAATTTGCCCAAGAGCTTTATTAAGCCATCCCTGAGATTTTCCCCAGGAGATGGAGGAGATGGAAGGCCAGCAATGTAAGCGAAAACCTGGTGAAATCATACTGGGTTTCTAGGAACATTCTGAGAAAACTTTCACACAATATTCAGGACTCTCCCTAAACAGTTTTTAGTGAAGCAAAACAGCAACAAGTTCGGAAAATTCCTTGGCAAGTGTAATAGGGAAACTGAGACAGAGAACTGAATAAAATGGCTGAGCAATTTACAGCCAGATCCAGAGGGTCACCCGCCTGGAGATAACGTCTAGGCCTCAGCTGTATTCAGCTCCAGGCCCAGAAAAGCAGCAAAACCAGGCGGGCTACTCCAGGGCCAGCTGCAAAGACTACTGACCTCCTGCCTGGCGCTGACCAATCAGTAGAGACCAGGGCCCTCAAAGAACACACCTGGAAAACTGATAAATATTCTGCTAAAACCCTGCCCTAAGACCTCCGCTGAAATTCCCACCTGCAAAGGTTCAAGACAAAGAACCCAGCATGAGCTCTTCCTGTGGGGAGCAGCTGTGACATCTCCTTCCCCTGTTCTTCCCCCAGAGCGTGCACCTCCTAAACGCTAGGAGACTTGTACCAGGGGAGAAGTGGGCAGCAGTATCTTGTCCCAGCTGATCCCCTGAACCTGTCCCCAAAGCCCCCTTTTTCTGACTTCCCAGGGAGCTCAGGCAGCCCGGCCTAGGCTCTCCTGTTGCTTCTTCTATGCTGAGCCCTACTTTGTTTTACTGTTCCCAGCTTAAACGCATCCTCATTGTCACCTGGAGTCATGTTGTAAAGTCTTTCCTACATGAAGTCAAGAATCCACACACTGTTATTAGCTGGCCCTAGGGAGACCCGCTCGGAGGCCCCCTGTCTGGTAACAGTCACACACTAGGCGTGTAGGTTCCTTGACAATCAATCAATCTTTACCTCAAGTCTATTGGGGTTTTTTTTTGCATTTAAGGTAACATACCCTTGGAATTTCAGAGTAATCCCCTTTTTCCACCCCTCAGGATATACCCAACACCAGAGCATGAGACCACAGAACCAGTCCCTTACTGTTACCTTGCTCCCTGAATACCATCTCTATGTGCTATAAATATTAACTGCTAAATGTTCTATACCCATCAAGATAAAAGAAGCATGTGTCTCTCTGCTTTACTTTTTATCCAACTTCAGAGATTTCCCCTTTCCTTTCTTTCTTCCATCCCCGACATCTGCGACCGATGGATTTTACGTAACCCCCCTTATGTCTCCTCCTTTGGTTCTAATGTATAAAATAAGCTGTAAAACTGCCATTCTCCAGAGCACTTTCTCAATCTGTTGAGATTTTGCCTCCTGAAAATTGCCATCATTTTGGCTCAAATGAACTCATAAAAATTCTCTACAATTACGGATGTTTATTCTATCAACACTGATAAACTAGTAATTCTGGCCAATCAATTATCTAAAATTAGTTAATGTCCAAAATTTATCAAGAACTTATAAACCTTAGCACAAAAAAAAAAATATATATATATATATAATTTAAAAATGGGCAAAGCACCTGAATAGACATTTCTCCAAAGAAGACATACAGATGGTCAATAGACATATGAAAAGATGCTCAGTATCACTAATATCAGAGAAATGCAAATGAAAATGACAATGAGGCCCTGGCCTGGTAGCTCATTTGGTTAGAACATTGTCCCAATATGCCAAGGTTGTGGGTTTGATCCCCAGTCAGGGCACATACAAGAGTCAACCAATGAATGCATAAATAAGTGGAACAACAAATTGATGCTTTTCACTCTCTCTTACCTTTCATCTCTTATGGGAGCATGTAGTTGGCTTTTTGAATAATTCTGTGGACAGACATGGAAATGACACCTGCTATACTACAGACTGCTAAGACTGCAATACTACTCTGTAAAATCATAATGCTATACTATACCCTGTAAAGCAAGTTATATATGTTAATTGTATGTATTCTAATTATTCATAACATACACTAATGATATATAATACTATACTATTTACTACCAATACTATACAAATATACCACATACACTATGTATGCTATATTCTACATTTTCTATATGTACATACCTATACACATACACACAGATACACACATTGTACAATAATAATTTTACACTATATAATACCTTATAATACAGTACACAGATACATCTTTTTAATATAGGTGCAAAAGCCTCAACAAAACACTAGCAAACTGAATCCAGCAATATGAAATGACCTATACACCATGACCAAATGAAGTTCACCCAGGAAAGAAATGTTGGTTTTACATTCAAAAATGAATTAACGTAACATACCATTAATAGAACAAATGCCAAAAACTACAAGATCATCCCAGTAGATACAAAAAGATATTTGAAAATATTCCACAGCCCTTGACAAGGAAAAAACACTCAATAACTATGAACAGAAGGGAACTTCGTCATCCTGAAATAAGGCAGCAGTGAAAAACACACAGCTAACATCATACTTGATGGTAAAAAGACCGAAGATTTTCTCTCTAAAATCAGAGAAAACAACAGTGTCTGCTCTCACCAGTTGGATTCAGCATGCTAAGGGAGGTGTTCCCAAGGAAATTAGGCATACACCTATAGCTCCTCAGGGCAACATACACATACATTTTCATGGCACATATAAGCGGACACACAGCAGACACACAAACTTGTAAACCCTCAGAGTTAACGGCTCAGAGCCACAAATGCTGCCAGACGCATGGACCCCAAGTCATCTGCACTCCTCCCCAGTTTTCTCTCTCTTTAGGATTAATCCCCATTAGATAAATGATATAGTTTTACTTATATATCTTACTTCTTATCTCTTGGAATGCCAGCTTTAAAGCCAACAGGAATATCTGCTAGCTATGTTCACCACAGCACCTCTTAGAAGGCCTGTCACAACATAGGAGATCGGTGCCTACGGAGAGGCAGACAGACTCTCTCACTTAGAACTTCATCATAAGCCCAGATGTTAGCAGAGTGACCTGTTCTCACTCCCATACCACGAGGCAGAGGAGTGTCTCCTGGCTCCCAAACCAATCCCCAAAGAGGGTGTTTCAGCTCCTCCTGATGGGGAAGGGGGTTCACCCTTCCTGATGCCACTGAGGATAATAAGCCCATCTCTACAAGAAAGTGCACAATGGGAGCCTGCAGATGGCAGAGCTGGGCCCGAAGTGGCTGGAGTTCTGATGTTCCAGCCCCTGCACTACTCTAATTGCATCCAGAAACATACCCTTTAAGACTTTACTTTTTGTCACTCTGATTTTTCCATTGAGTCTACGGCCATACCACCCTGAATGCGCCCGATCTTGTCTGGTTTTCTACTGAGAGATGAGTGAGGGACCCAAAGGTGAGTACGTCCTCGCTCAGCACCCATGTCCTCCACCTCCGCCATGGGGTCCTCAGTAGACATCAGCTCTTCTGTGGGCCCAATCCCGCGGACCTCATTCCCTCAATCCCACGGAAGCTCCACCGTCTTACTCGAACTCTTTCTCCTTAGGATCAGCATCTAATTTGTACTCTCAATTTTAATTTTGAAGGTGGCTATGTGAAAACATACACAGACCAAGGCCATTGAAAGATTTTTGTTACTTACATTTCCCAAGATGAGGGGGGACTTTATGCCAGGTGCAGCCACAGGGATGCATCTGGTTTGGTCAGGAGGCAGAATCGGAGTGAGACAAAAGCTGCAGCCAGAGCCTTTATTTAGGTTTCCACAGGAGAGCTAAAACAGCACAGAGCAAGCAGTTTAGGACTGGCCAGTTTGAAAAATGTCAGCAGACTTTGGGGCACAGGAACTGTCCTTAGTTTTGAGGTACTGGGCCCTGGGTTGGTTTATGCCGGGGAACATATGGTCTCAGTGAGTAGGGAAATAAGGAACTTTTAGGGACAAGGCACCAGATCAGGTTGTATGCACATGGCAGCTGTGCTCCAGGCAAGCTGTTCCCACCGATGTGGAATTAGGCACCCGTAATTCCATAGGGAAGTCAGTATCTTCCCATGTCTGAAAGCCCGCTGAAGATGTCAAAATATCTTAAAATACAGAATATAAAATGCATGATTAATACAATCAGAAAGAAGAGAAGAATTTCTCTGTGCCAACCAGCTCAATTTAACATGGTGAAGGGGGTACAGGGCAATTAGACAAAATGAAATAAAAAGCATTCCAGATTTTAAGGACACACCCACATAACCCCTGGCCAACACACAAAATCACACAGGCTTTGTCACTGCAACTGTATATGCACACACTCAGACACAGACACACAGACTCACAAACGCTCAGACACCTTGGCACAGAGACACACACAGCCCAGGCCCTCAGCACTGCTCTGCAGCTGTCTTTCCCTCCTTAGGACCAAGTACCATCTGACGTCTTACTTGTGTCCCTTGTTCCTTGGTTCCTACAATGGCAGCTTCAATAAGACAAGAATATTTGTTCTCTTTCTTTCACTACAGCATCTACCAGAAGGCCTATTACAGAGGAGGATATCGATACTTAGGGAATAACTAGCCTATAGACAGGCATCTCACACCCACATGCACTTGTTCTTAACAGTGACCTGTTTTCAGCCCCATCCTGTGACACAGGGGTATCCTATCTTCTGGTCCCCAAACCCATCTCTCAAAAAGCGTCCTTCTGCGCATCCTGATGAAGGGCCCTCAAATTTCCTGAGCCTGCTCATTACAATAAGATCATCTAAGAAACGAAACTCAAGAGCATGAAGAAGTGAGTGTCAGGGCCAGGAATGGCAGGAGTTACCCTCTCCCAAAACAATCACTTCCAGAAATGAACCCCCCCCCACCACGTGACCCTTCCTCACTTGGCTTTCCTCCTGGAAGCTCAGAGGACAAAGAAGGTTTGCGCTTCCTCTCTTGGCTGCAGTCTCCTCGTTATGGCGTCCACCACCTCTCTGAGGTCTTACCTGCGCAGGTTTCTGTGGGTCAGCCCTGTGGGCCAGGCTTTCCCGAGCCCTTATCTCCGGCCCTCATCAAAAGTTCCTTGATGGGGATGGGGAGCAGCCTCGGGACCTAGGACCACGCAGAGATGACCCTGGGGACCCGAGAAAACACTGGAAGCTGGGGGGAATGGGAGGAGGTTTGGCTCATTTCTGACTCTCCTCTTAAAGTAACAGTGGGCATGGCCTCCAACAAGGTTGCGGGGCGGGGCGGGGCGGGGGCGGGGGCGGGGGCGGGGGGCGGGGGGGGGGAACCATCTCCTGCGTCTGCGCAGTTCAGGGAAGGCGGAAGTCCCAGGCTTCTCCCCCCACTTTGGCGTGGTACCACATTGCACATTGCACTTTGGGAGCCCCGGGAAGTGCGGGGCCACCCCTCAGTAATGAAGAGGGCCTGGCGGAGGTGTCATTTCCCCCAGGCCATGGGACTGAAATTCTTGAGGCTAAGCCCAGGTCCAGAGGACAGTACGTACCAGCCGGTGGGTCAGCTCCACACTGAAGGCCGCTCTCAGGTGAGGGCGTGGTCAGCACAGGCACCACTGAAGCCACAGGGTGGAACTGCCGCTGACCTCCGGGAGGGTGCTTCATGGACAGCGGGGCTCCTGAGGGACTCCTGGAGCTAGGACAAGGCAGGGCACCTCCTTTTGACATTATTGGTGGGTTTGAGAATATTGAGAAATGTGTTTCTTGGTGCAGAGCTGATATTTCTGCGATTATTGTGTTCGAGGAGCCTGTTCCTCTAAACATGGGCTCTGGGTGCTGTCAGTGCTTCACCTCAGAGTCACCTGGGTTGTAACAAAAAAGTTCCAGAGTGGGACAGGTATTGCATTTAAACAAGTTTTCCGGAAAGGATGCACAGTCGGCTTGGGATGGGAAACTTAGGGCTGGACATGGCCTCCAGGCCTGCCCTGGGAAGACATGATGCTGATGCCCAAGGATTCGGTGAGGATATCCTCATGCTGATCGCAGTTGTGGAGACCTGTTAGAGGCCCCGCTGTGTTTCCGACCAGAGCATTTCCTGTGTATGACTCAAGAAACCCGGTGTCACCTCAGAGGCGGGGGCCAGGAGTCCTATCACTGTCTCACCAGTCGTGTCAATGAGGGGAGGTGTTTCCCAAAATCAAAGTTAGTACCAAGGAAGTCCTCTTGTGACCTCTCTCTGTCTCCTGACTTTTCATCAAGGTGGTGAAAGGAAGTGTTGCACATGTAGCAATCGAAGTTCAGGGCAGTTTTAACACACTCCCAGCATGTGAAAACCTTTTGGTTGCTTTATATTGTTTTTTAGTATTTACATATACTGTTTCAAGAGTAGTTGTGAGTTTTCACAAACGCATAATTATACCACCATCAAGACCAATAACACTCCATCAACCCAAAGGAACACTATTGTGGTGCCTCTTTATACTGAACCCACCTTTAAACATCAATCTGTTTGAGGTTCCTATACCTTTACCTTTTCCAGGTCACAGAAGTGGATTACCATGTTGACTTTTAAGTCCTATTTAGAAAGTCTGATAGCACATCTGTAAAGGTACATAATTATATAAGCATAGCATTGTTCTTTTGAGTTTAAAAATTTTGACATTGCACAGTAGAGAAGTACATATTATGACTAAAATTGAGAGATTCCACTATGAGTTATATAAGTTTGAGTAAAATTTGTGCCTTTTTTTTTTTTAAAGATTTTATTTACTTATTTTTAGGGAGAGGGGAAGGGAAGGAGAAAGAGGAGGAGAGAAACATCAGTGTGTGGTTGCTTCTTACACACCCCCTACTGGGGACCTGGCCCACAACCCAGGCATGTGCCCTGACTGGGAATTGAGCTGGCAGCCCTTTGGTTTGCAGGCCGGCACTCAATCCACTGAGCCACACCAGCCAGGGCTGTGCATAATTTTCATCATTTGCATGATGAGAGGAATGATGGGGGCACATGAGAGATACCAATTATTATAAAATCACATAATCTGTATACTGCTTAGAAAATATAAATTAGTACTAAAAAAGAAAAGGGACCACATCTGGATTTCCTTTGCTGAAATAAAAGTCATCACCTTTTACCCCATGTTTCATAAAATCTCCTGGAAGTGTGAACACAGGGAAATGATCCCTGAAAACAGCAATAGTGAGCATGGAAGGCTTTGTGCCTCCCTTGAAACAAAAACTTCCAGCTACTCATGTGATAAAAAGGCACAGAAAATCCCCCAGTTTGAAGATATCAAATGTACCTCGTTTGCTGATACTCTCTGTCCGCATCAGGTCACCGCAATTTTTCCCTAGGTCACTGTCCTCTAAACATCGATAGCTTTCTGGTGTTTTCGCCGGGAAAGCACATTGGACTTCCACAGGCGTCGCTCTACCGTAGAAAACCCGCGACGGGCTGCAACGGTGCAGCAGCCGGACTCTTTCTTCCCCTGGGAGGGACTCAAAGGTTTCATAAGGTACACAAGGTGCGTCACTCAGTTTAGCAGCAAATCAATGTGCCATTTCAAATGATTTCAGTTGGTGTTAAATAGAAACAAAAATAACAAATACCGTGGCCTGAAGCAGCGAGAAGTCCCTCAGGCCACACACCCATGGCCATCTCATAATCAAGTGGCACATGCCCTGAACCTTAGAACCATGTCTCCACCTTTAGGGAAAACAACTGCTGTTAATCCCAGGGATGCAGAACCTTCGGTATCGTCGTCCACTGTTAAAATCCACACTCGAGCAGATCCTCAAGTCTTTAAGCTGTATCTGATGGGGACAAATAGGGTCTATGATGACCATTCACTGGGGCCTCTCCCCTCCATATTGAAGATACACGATCCACGCCCCCCCCCCCCCGTTCCCTATTATCTCACCTGTCGTTTCCTTACTTTCAACACCTTTGTTTTCTTAGAAACCAAAGCTTTCTCATTTAACCATCTATCTTTTTGCACAAAAACATAGCACCAGGAGTGCAAGAATTTTTTTTATTGTTATTTGAATAGGTTTCCAAGAAAAATTAACAAAAGTTCCCTTTTTCTAGCTAATATGATTTGTGCTTCTTACAATTTAGGTTTGGCATGATGTCATCCTCATTTTTTCTGCCTTCTAAGTAAAAATGATTCTCATTATCCAAGACAGAACTAAGTTCATTTCCTCACAGAATCCAATGCAAATGTGTTGCTTCCTTGAATAGCAATCAAATTCTGTATCACAAGCTCAAGAAATTCTTTTAAGTGCTGTTACTGTTACACCCATAATCATTTGTTTCATGGTCATTCTTATTATTAGCATTCCTTTCATTTTATGTTTCTTTTACTAGAGATACGATTTTATTAGTCTTTGGCTGGAGAGGACCAAAACCAAAGACTGGCGTTTTTAATATTATGAATGAATATGAAAGTAGTCTCATGCCGAAAGTTTTAAGTGTAAAAATAATAAAATTTGCCTGAGGAAAACATACCTTTGTACACACATGATAACTGACTTAGAATGTAAAATGCTTAAATGGAAAAAATTGTAAGTTGATCCTAAAATACAGTATTACAGTGGAATATTTAAATATGTCCTCAGGAAATAAAAAATAATAATAGCTCTTAGCATAAAAGTGCTTAGAAAAGTTAATCTTTAAAAAGTACAGAAACATTTATTAGAGGAAAATGCACATAATTTTAATTACAGCTAAAGACAATTGAAATCAGTGAGAGGTTATGCTGAACTACAGGTAATCAGAAACATCCAGAATCTGCCAGAAATGAAGGACTGATTCTCACCTGGAAGGACTGGCTCAGAGAAGTCACTGCACACAGTGTGGTAGAAGAACAAACTGTTTTGTAGCCCTTTGGCACTGCGCCACTGTAGACGTCACAGTGGAATCAGGATCACACAGTCAGTAGTGGTATTAATGGAACAAGATGATCACTTGTCAAAGTAGACCTGATACCAATACAATCTAAAAAAGAGAGGCGCTCCCTTCAGGAAACAGTCTCAGCCATGACAGTCAACGTTTGTTGCCTGGTGGGCTCAAATGGGCTTGCACGAAAGCCCAACCTATGCTGGATCTTTAATGTTGAATTGAGAACAGCTGTAAAGCTTACACCTGAGGTCAATGGAAGTCCGGCATGGGTGGTGGTTTAGAGGATATTCTTGTCTGGCAGGGAAGAGACTGAGGAAAACCAACTAAAAGCAAATGTACACAAAAGCTCTATGCTTGCCTGTCTCCTTTATGCAAGTGCCTTCAAAACCAGTCTACTCCTATTTCACTTCTGAATTAAAGTTTCATGTAGGTTAGGCCTTGCCGATTTCTAACATGCAACCATAAAGGCAACAGGTCACAGAAAATGTCGTTCACTCATTTCACTCTTACATATCATGACATTATAATATCATTTGGTTATATAACATGACAAACTCATGACAAACTCTGTTATATGACATAAGTAATGTCATGTTAGAGTCAGGAATTGTCATCTCCAAGTCTAGATTTTATTGTCCTATCACAGGTATTGTCTTCTTAATGCAGACTTCATAGACAAGTCCCAGCCCAAAGCAAAGGCAGAAAGCAGTTGATGAATATAGTTCACAGGGTACTCTGTAATGAACTTTGCACACTTAAAAATATGTGGCCCGTGTTTATTGAATAAAATAATACTGAATGTCAAATGTAATTGAAAAATTAAAAAACATTTATTAACAAGAAAATGGAATAAAGCTCTTCAGGCCAAAGAAAAGGCACTTTATGTTAAGATACAATATATATATGGATAAGGCATATGCATTCAATACTTGCTACAGGAAGCCAGAGGGAAAGAATGAACAAACACCAAAATATCATTTTTTTAAACATTCCTTAATTTACAGAACAATTACAAAATTACATAAAAGTTAAACCTACTTGCATATTAGTAAAACAGTTCACCCATGGATCTAACAAACTTCAATATAGAAATACAAAATGTTTATTAACTGACTGAAAGGGATAAAATACCTACTAAACTTAGAAACTCTTGCTTACAGAGTACTTACAGAATTATATTACCTCAATGTACATTTGGAAAAGAAAGTAGAACTCTGTGCTACAGAGAATCACTGTAAGAATGAGTCAGTGATAATGACCGTACATGTCTAACATTTATAGTATTTCTTTCATGCTGTGAATTTTGGGGAGTATATGAATTTGCACCAAGCTTACATGTAGTAGTTATAGTAATGATTTCCTTCCAGTGCAGTTTTCATGCTACTCTGGAAGTTATGAAAACTTTGTCTTCATTTTCAGTTACACAGTATCTATCCAGTGTACATTCTCACATGGTATTGCGGGGATGTGAGGCAAAATGAAGGTTTTTCTACATTGTTTACATTCAACAGAATTCTCTCTAGAGGGTTTTTTCGATGGCTTTCCAAGGAACTGGGACAGCTGAAGGCTTTTCTACATTCTTTGCATGTGTACAGTGGCTCTCCCATGTGCATTCTTACATGTCTACAAAAGGCTCTCCCCCGTTCCTCATATGCGTAGACTTTCTCTTAGGTATGAGTTCTTCCATGATTTTCTAAAGAACTGGGATGATGGAAGGCTTTCCTAACAACCTTTACATTGACAGGGCTTCTCTTCAGTGTGAGTTCTTTCATTTGTTATACTGAACTGGAGGAAATAAGTGCTTTCTAACAATCCTTACATTTATAGGGTCCATTTCCAATCTGCATTATCATATGTGACTGCAGAGCTGAGGGATAAATGAGGTTCTCCCACATTCTTTACATTAACAGGGTTTATCTCTACAATGTGTTTTCACATGTTTACGGTAACTACTTGGGTAACCAAAGGCTTTACCACATTTTAAACATTCGTAAGGCTTTTCTCCACTGTGTATTCTTTCATGTATTTGACAGTACCTGGGACAACTGAAAGCTTTTCCACATTGCTTACATTGGTATGGTTTCTTCCCACTATGAGTTTTTTCATGAATTTGAAAGTAACTGGGACGACTAAAGGCTTTCCCACACTGCTTACATTCATAGGGTTTCTCCCCAGTATGAGTTTTTTCATGATTTCTAAGAAAAGTGGGATAACGGAAAGCTTTACCACATTCCTTACATTCATGAGGTTTCTTCCCATCATGAGTTCTTTTATGTTTTCTAAGATATCTGAGTAAACTGAAGGCTTTACCACATTCCTTACAATCATAGGGCTTTTCTCTCCTGTGAGTCATTTCATGACTTCGAAATTTTCTTGGACACATGAAATCTCTCCCACACTCTTTACATTTAAAAGGTCCATCACTATTGTGCTTGATCATGTGTCTTTGAAATATGGTGAGAGAGCTCCAGGCTTTCCCACATGTATGACACTCATAGGGTTTCTCTCGAGTATGAGTTCCTGCGTGTCTACATAAGTTACTTGAATACCTGTAGGCTTTACCACATTTTGTACATGCATAGGGCTTTTCAGCATGGTGTTTCTTTTCATGCACTCGAATATATCGGCGCTGCCTGAAAGCTTTCCCACATTCCTTACATTTATAAGGCTTCTCTTCATATTCCTGACACTGGTATAGTTTGGGTCCAGTGAGAGATCTCAGGTGGTTATTAAAGGATACATGATGCATGAAGACTTGTCTGCACAACCTGGATTTAGGTAGTTTTATTCCAGTAGCAGCTTGCTTCTTTTCATTATGGTTTGCAATCTGGCTGAAGGATTCTTTACATTGACTACTTTTTTTTCTTTTACAGAGTCTCTCTACCATATGACTGCTGTAAAAATCAAAAAGCATATTATTAATATTTTATTAATGATTTTACATTTATAGTATGACAATGACATTTTTACCATTTTCAAGGAAAGTGTAGGGTTTCTGCACATACTTACAGTTAGAAGTAGATATACTAATAGCTCTGAAATAGGGCTTGATCATAGAAATTATGAAAACAGTAGTATTTTCTAATGGTGAATCTGTATACTGTTTCTAAGTATACTTACTTATTTTTTATATACTGAACATCCAGGTCACATCTGAGAAAAATATTTTGATGAAAGTATTCTAAGAATCAATGCATTTGAAAGTGGGCGGATATGATTCCTTTGCCTGTTTTTAAAATTTGATAACATATTAAGAATTCTCTCGTGGGACACTGCTTTCTCACGTCAGTGTGACTCACCTAAAATTTGTCCCATGTTTTTCATACTGATCTTCACTGTCATGGTCTTCCCATTTTTCTTCTAAAATACATGCTAGAAAAAAAATTATAAATTATTAAAGAATATGGAAAATAGTTAAATTTCAGGTCCACAATGAGCTGTGATCATGCCTAATTTAGTTATCTATGTATTTTCTTTCCACATTTCACTTCATGAAACAGCACTAATGAGCAATCAATGCTGGTTTTCTAATTGACTAAATAAGTAAGTAAGAAGTTGTCATCACTACCTATTGATGCCAGGTTCCTGAAGGTTTCCTGCATCACATCTTTGTAGAGTTTCTTCTGGGTCGGATTCAGGCAAGCCCACTCCTCCATGGTGAACTTCACATTAACATCCTCCAAGGCCACTAAGTCCTAGAACATTCCACATATGTATATACAGGAGGGTGGGTGAGACAGACAGCACTGGGGATCTGTACATAATATCATACAAAGTTCACATATAACACATATGACTTAGTTGCCAGACTGTTATTTATTAGCCATGCTCACTTCCTCATGAACACAAGGAATTTATCACTACATTTTTACTGTGATCACTTCAAGTCTTCACTGCTCTCTAATGTCAGGATAAGGAGCACTTTGAAGAAATTTTATACAAATAAAAAAAATACTTTGAGCCTTGGCCTGCGTGGCTCACTTGGTTGGGTGTTGTCCCGCAAACTGAAAGGTCACCAGTTCGATTCCTGGTCAGGGCACATGCCTGGGTTGCAGGTTCAGTCCTCAGTTGGGTTATGTACAGAAGGCAGCTAGTTGATGTTTCTCTCTCACATCAATCTATCTCTCCCTCTCCTTCTCCTTCCCTTCTCCTCTCTAAAATCAAAAATAAAATTAAAAAATACTTGGTTTTAGGCATATCAATTCCTTGTGAGAAAACTCTCATCTCCTTTAATACCAGCATATGATGCAGCACTACATGAAGCACGCTGTCATATCTGCATAAAGTTTTAATGAATATGAACAAAATAAAGACCTGGAAACTTTTTCTTTTATTCTTATAACCAAACATGAGAGGCCAGGAGGTCTATAGAAATTCAACTTGTAACAAAATGCAGCTGGTCATATTGTCCTGAAGCAATCTGGACCACTAGAAGTAGTCAGATCCACTTGGCCGAATGAAAATATTGTTGTGGAAGAGTATGAATTATAATTCGTTTATATAATATTTATTACTGACTCAGCTTGACCTTCTTTTGTCTGTCTCATTTCATGGAGCTAGGAAGTTATCAGTGTTAGAGCTCAGGCATGAGGAAGCAGGACAATTCAGACCTCTGCAAAGTTCCCATATTCATGAGCCTCAGGGCTACTTCATACCAGTTAGGTTTTTATTTTTGTTTTTTTTTAAATCAAACTATAAGTAAAAGTTTATTTATAAAGTCATAGAGGCAAAAGAAGTGAGCCATAGAAGAAATGGACTTAGGAAACAAGTTAGAGAAGCAAAAGAAGAGAGCCTTTGGAGCTTAGGAGAGAGGTAAGGACAACATGCCTGGGGTAAGGGGGTAGAGAAAGGTGCGGATGTACTTCATAGAGAGAGCTGCCACTTTATACCAATTTTTAGGACACATAAACAAATATACTGAAATGATAAGACCACACAAGAAAAGTCTTTCCATCAGAATTGTATCATTGTAACCTGGGTTTTTACTTTGAGGAACAGCTTAACACTTGGCATTTGCAAAGGCCTTCACTGAAATCCACAATATTTTCATGTTGAATTGGCACATGATCACAAAATACATAAGGTGCCAGGGTGGGGGTTGGGGGGAGCGGGTGTCACTGGAAATATAAGAGCAAACACCTTGTAAAGTATATGACTGTTTAACCTCTATGCTGTACACCTGAAACTAATACAAAATAATACTGAATGTAAACTGTAATTGGAATGTAAATTTTAAGTGAAAGCATATACTGTGTTCATGGATAGGAAGAATAAATATTATTAAAATGTCCATACTACCCAAAGCAATCTACTGATTTAATGCAATTCCTATCAATATACCAATGGCATATCTCATGGAACTAGAACAAATATTCCAAAAATTTATATGGAACCACAAAAGACCCCAAATAGCCATAGCAAACTTGAGAAAGAACAAAGTTGGACTAATCATACTACCTAATATCAAACTATACTACAAGGCCATAGTAATCAAAACAGTATGGTAATGGCATAAAAGCAGACACACAGATCAATGGAAGAGAATAGAGAGCCCAGAAATAAACCCACGTTTTTATGGTCAATTAATATTTGACAAAGGAGGCAAGACCATACAATGGGGTAAAGAGAGTCTATTCAATAAGTGGTATTGGACAGATATATGCACAAAAATAAAACTATACCACCTTCTTAAACTCAAAATGGATAAAAAATTCAAGTGTAAGGCTCAAAACCATAAAAATCCTAGAGGAAAACAGTAAAATTTTGCATATTTCTCATAGCAACATTTTTTTCTGATATATCTCATTGGGCAAGGGAAACGAAAAAATAAACAAATGAGACTACATCAAACTAAGAAGTTTTTGCACAGCAAAGGAAACCATCAACAGTATGAAAAGACAACTCACCAAATGAGAGAACATATCCACCCATGATATGTCTGATAAGGGGTTAATACCTCAAATTTTTAAAGAATTTCTGCAACTCAACACCAAAAAGCCCAAACACACACTCCAATTAAAAAATGGGCAAAATGCCCTGACTGGTGTGACTCAGGGGGTTGGGTGTTGTCCCGAAAACTGAAAGGTCACAGGTTTGGTTCCCAGTCAGGGCACATGCCTGGGTTGCGGGCCAGGTTCCTGGCTGAGGGAATGCAAGAGGCAACTGATTGATGTTTCTTTCACATATCAATGTTCTTTCACTTTCTCCCTGCTTTCCCCTCTCTCAAAAAATAAATAAAATCTTTTAAAAAAATGGGCAAAGGACCTAAATAGGCACTTCTCGAAAGAGGACAGATGGCTAATAGATATATGAAAAAATGCCAAATGTCACTAATCATCAGAGAAATGCAATTGAAAACCACAATGAGATATCATCTCACACATCAATAAATCAACAAACAACAAGTGTTGGCGAAGATGTGGAGAAAAGGGAACCCTTGTGCACTGTTGGTGGAAATACAGACCAGTGCAGCCACTATGGAAAGCAGTATGGAGTTTCCTCAAAAAATAAAAATGAAACAGCCTTATGATCCAGCAATTTCACTTCTGGGAATATGTGAAATGAAATGTGAAACATTAATTTGAAAAAATATATGCTCCCCTATGTTCCTTGTAGCATTATTTACGTAGCCAGCATTTAGAAGCAGCCCAAGTGACCGTGAGTAAATGAGTGGATAAAAAGCTGTGGTACATTTACACGGTGTAATCCTACTTGGCTGTAAAAAGGAAGGAAATCTTACCTTTTCAACAGCATGGATGGACCTGGAGATTATTGTGCTAAGTGAAATAAGCCAGTTAGAAAAAGATATGAGAAAGGAATACCATGATTTCACTTATATGTGGAATTTAATGAATAAAATAAAATAGACTCAAAGATAGGGAAAACAGAGTGGCAGCTGTCATATGTCAGTTGGGACAGGGTTTGGGGGCTGGGTGAAAAAAGAGGAAGGAATTTAGACAAAAAAACCCCAAAAACCAAAAAACTCATCGACAGAGACAACAGTATGGTGATTACCAGAGGGAAAGGAGGGGACAGCAGAAGAAGGTAATGTGGGGGTGGGATAAATGATGATGGAAGGAAGCTTGACTTTGGGTGGTAAACAAACAATATACAAATGATATATTATAGAATCATACACTTGGAAGCTATATAATTTTATTAACCAATGTCATCCCAATAAATTGAATAAGATTTTTTTTAAAAACAAAAACATGTTATCCTCACCTGAGGACATGCTTATTGATTCTATCTATCTATCTATCTATTCTTAATCCTCATCCAAGGATATTTTTTCAGTTTTTAGTGAGAGAGGACGGGAAGGAGAGAAACATTGATTGGTTGCCCAAAACACACTAATCTAAAAATGTTTAATGTGCCTGAAAACTTGAATACATTCATCTCACACCTTGAGTTTCTCTTGCCTAAAAAGAAATAACTCTTTGCTTTCACAATGTTCTTGCTTTTTTTCACCTTGGATCTCTCAATTAACTGACATTTTTAGAACTCAAGTGCTCAGGGAAACTAGAGCCTAAGGGCCGTACTATTCAGTGGATAAAGGATCCGAAGGAAAGAAACACAGTATTGCAATCAGCTCAGATGGGCAGCTTGCTTCCCACAGGACAGAAGGAAAGCCCCTTTTAGAGGTTCCACATTTTGGATTATCCAGGTTGAGACAGGACCCCTGCAGTGGGACAGTCCCTGGGGACAAAGGGGTAGGGGCACCTGAGCAGCCCCAGGAGTGAACTCTGGCAGCTCCAACACCCTATCCCAGGGGAATAATGGACACGCTTCCTCTCTCAGGCTTCATCTCACAGCCAGGAAACGCCCAGCTGGACACAGTATCAGGTTCTGACCCAAATGGACTGCGAATTCACAGGCCCTAACCCAGGACACAGGCTCCTGACTTTCACAGGCTTTCTCCGCGTGCACGGATTACACTCTGAGCGCACCCACACTGTGGATGAGAAACTCCAACCTGTGTCTACAGACAGGTCCAGGGGGGCCACGACTAAAACCTCAGGAGGGGCATCACCTCTCACCTACCCCCATGTGCAGGTGCACCCCAGCTTCCCAGGGCTGTAGTTTCTTAGTGTACACGCTTCTTCCCTGGTGGGTGTGAGCAGGTAGGACACCTGCTGGGGGAGGCTTCCCAGGAAGAATGACTGGGCCTTCAAGCGCTTCCCTGTGCAGGCTGAGGGTGGAGGGTCTTCCTTAGCTTAAAGTAACTGGCCTCAGGCCTCTGCTCCCCACTGAAGTTGCTCTGGACCACCATTGATAATTACATGACACAAAGCCAGTGTTTGAACAATCAGCAATTATAAGGTACCTTGCTAGATCAACAAGAAAATCCTCAAGTACTACACTACCAAAATATATGTTAATTACTGTTTCCATGGCCAGATTTTGTTTTATAAGTTATTAATCATAGTTCCATACCTCTGATTTAAGCCCTGAAAATCCATTTGACTCACTCAAAATAACAGACCTTTTAATATTTCTACCCACACTGGGAGGGGAAAAGGGAAACAAGAATTTAATACATGCAATATAAAAATGAAATATTTTATTTATTTTTGTAAGTCACCTCTCTCCGGGATCTTTGGAAATATTTTGGGACTATTTTATACTGTGTTTCCAGGTGTAGTGATTAAATAAATTTTTATTCACTGAAAACCTGAGACTAAAACAAAATGAATAAACGTTCAAAGGTGACAAACTCCGGGACAGGCAGTGCTGACCTAGAACACCCAGGAAAGTTACAAAAGAGGAACTTCTACCCAAAGGACTTCCCATTGGATGTCTGTGCCCAGGAAAGATCCTGGAAAAAGAGGTACAAAGATTTTATGCAAAGTAGTTCCAGGTGGTTACTAGCTATGATTTTCTCATGTAAAATATCCACACACGCACAAACCTTTTAAAAAACAGCCATTCATTGACTGTGGGAAAATAATAAATGATTAAAATATTGAGTCTGTTTTATTTAAAAGGAGACAACAGGATGACAATGGATCACTTGTACTAAGTCACATCACCAAACCAAAATTTAATACAATCATGAGCCACGTAAAAACATAGTCAACAACACACCACATATAGGATGGTGGTCCCACAAGATTATAATGGATTTGAAACACTCCTATCACCTAGTGATGTCATATCATCATAACATCATAGGGCAACGCATTACTCAGATGTTTGTAGTGATGCTGGTGTAAAAAATGTTATTCTGCTGCCAGAGTTAGAAAAATATAGCATACACAGTTATGCACAGTACATGATGATAATAAGTAACCATGTTACCGGTTTATGTATTTCTATATTATACTAGGTGTGTCCAAACTTTTGGTGTGTCTTGGGCCACACATTAAATACACAAACACTAATGAAAACTGATGAGCACCAAAAAAAAAATGGTTTTAAGTAAATTTACAATTTTGTCTTTGGCCACATTCAAAGCCATCCTGGGCTGCATGTGTCCCATGGGCTGGACACTTTTTCTCTTTATTTTAAAGTGTACTCTTTCTACTCATTAAACAGGTTTTTTGGGGGGGGTTGTTTTTGTTTTTTTGGTAAAACAGTATGCTGTTTTATGCAGGCAGCAGCCTCACAGATCTTGTGTTCATTGCGTCCTTTTTTATTTTGATTTTTATTTTTTAAACTATATTTTATTGATTATGCTATTACAGTTATCCTGACTTTTCCCCCTTTACTCCCCTCCACCCAGCACCCCCTACTCCTTCAGGCAATCCCCCCACCACTGTTCATGTCCATGGGTCATGCATGTAAATTCTTTGGCTACTCCCTTTTGCTATACTGTACTTTACATCCTCATGGCTATTCTATAACTATCTATTTGTACTTCTTAACCCCCTCCCCTCTTCACCCATTCTTCCCTTCCCATTTGGCAACCTTCTGGTAACTAACTTCTTTTCTCTTAAGAGTCTCTCTTTATCTTTAACCTTTGGCCTTTTAATAATGATGTGTCTTGCAGTGAGCCTCTTCGCATCCATCATAATTGGGCCTCTGCACTTCCTGGACTTGCATGTCATTTCCTTCACCAGATTAGGGAAGTTTTCTTTCACTACTTTTTCAGATAGATTTCCAATTTCTTTCTCATCTTGAAGTTGTCTCAGAGGCTGTTTATACCATCCTCATTTTTTTGGATTTTTTTTCTTCTTGGTGTTGTGTGTGGTTGTTTTGGCTTCCTTATGTTCCAAATCATTGATTTGATCCTTGGCTTCATCCATTCTACTGTTGTTTCCTTGTAAATTGTTCTTTATTTCAATTAGTGTACCCTTCATTTCTGACTGGATCTTTTTTATGCTGTTAAGGTCCTCACTAAGTTCCTTGAGCATCCTTATAACCAATGTTTTGAACTCTGCATCTGATAGACAGCTTATCTCCATTTCATTTAGCTTTTTTTCTGGAGTTTTGATCTGTTCTTTCACTTCGGCCATGTTCCTTTGTATCATCATTTTGTCAGCCTCCCCCTGTTTCTGTGTATTAGGTAGAGCTGCTTTGACTCTGTGTCTTGGTAGTGTGGCCTAATGTAGTAGGTGTCCTGTAGGGTCCAGTGGCACAGCCTCCCCTCATCACCCAAGCTGTGTACTCAAGGTGTGCTTTTGTGTGGGCTGAGTACAACCTCCTCTTGTAGTTGAGCTTTGGTTGCTTTTGGCAGATCGATGGGAGAGGTTTACCTAGGCCAGTCAGCTGCAAGGACTGGTTGTGACCACTGACACCAACGTCTATCCCCCATGGAGGATCAGCTGTACAGGGGCAGGGTGGTGGTGCTCTGATGCAGTCTGTAGTTGTCCACTGGGTGCGCTGGTCCTGGGGTTTCCCAGGTAGTGCAGGCCAAGGTCAGCCCCAACCTGTGTTTTGCCTGGGGCTCAGCTACAAAGCAATCTGAGATGGCTGCTACTTGTGCTAGGATTGGAGATTCCCTGGTGCAGCCAAGCTGTGACTCTAATTTGGCTGCTGCTAGGGCTCACTAAAGCCAGCCTGTTGCTTGTTTGATAGGATATAGGAGCCAAGACCAGCCATTCTTATGGAAAAGAAACTTGACTGGGCCCGTAAGTTGGGTTGGGTAGAGCCTCTGTGGATCTCCAAGGTGGGTCACATAGTGTTACCCAAGGTTGATGGAGTCTGAGATATGGTACCTGCATACTAGCTCTGTGGCGGGGAAGGCTCAACGAAGTGACAGTGGCCTGTACTCGCCCCAACGCCAGACACTTAGGTCTCTCTTTGTATAGCACTGGTGCCGTTCAAGCTGCCACCCCAGTGCCGGAGCTCAGAGGGAGCAAGTCTGAGTAGGTGAATCCATGTGAGGGTTCCCAAAGAGGAACTGCTTAGGGTTCTAGCAGCCTCTTCCACTGACTCAATCCCCACTGGTTTTGACAACTGGAAGTTGTGAGGACCTATCTTCCTGGCACGGAATCCTGGGCTGGGGGGCCTGGTGTGGGTTTGGGACTCCTTGCTCTAAAGATATCCCTCTCGAATTTTTATCCACATGGGTGTGGGGCCAGCCTGTTTTATGTCTGCACTCTTCCTCCAGTCGGGATGAATGTGATTTCCTCAATTCTGTAGTTGTCAGACTTTTATTCATCTCTATCTGATAGTTGTCAGACTTCCATTCCACTTGATTTCTCACGTTCCTGAGTGAGGGTTGTTCCATATTTTAGTTGTAATTTGGATATGGTTGTGCAAAGAGGTAAGCCATGTCTGCCTCCATCGCCATCTTGACCAGAAGCCCACTGTGTCTTTTAATTGTATTATTTTCTCCTGTGCTTGATTTAATCTGTTGTTTTTATAAGTTTAGTGACCTCTGTGTACAGTGTTATAAAGTTTACAGTAGTGTACAGTAATGTCCCTGGCCCTCATACTCACCAGTTACTGACTCAGGCAGAGCAACCTCTAGTCCTGCAAGTTCCATTTATGGTAAGTACCCTATAAAGGTGTAACATTTTTTATCTTGCAGACTATATTTTTACTGTACCTTTCTATGTTGACTCACAAATACATACTCCATTGTACTAAAATTGCCTACAGTATTCAGTACAGTAACATGATGTATACAGGTTTGTACCATATAGCCTAGGGGTGTATTAGGCTACAACAAGTATTTTTTGTTTATTGATTTTAGAGAGACAGAAACACTGATTTGTTGTTCCACTTATTTATGCAATCATTGGTTGTTTCTTGCATGTGCCCAGACCAGGGACGGAACCTGCAACCTTGACGTATTAGGATGATACTCTAACCAACTGAACACTGGGACAGGGCTACACCATGCAAGTTTGTGTAACTGAACTCAAAACAACAAAATTGCCTAAGGTGTACTCCCCAGTTAAGGGGTGTATAACTATTTAATTGCAGTTTCAACCTCTCCCAGGAATAAAATTTTAAACCAATCAGCCTGGGATTTCCTGATCAACACTAATTGCCTAATAAGACTCTTGCTGTTCCTTCTCCTAAGGAAAGGTGACCTTGCCTCAAACAATCCTTTATTCTTTTCCTCATAATCTCTTAAATTGCATTTATGCCTATAAAAGCCTTCCATTCTGTACACTTCCTTGGACATTCTATTAGAGAGGATGCTGCCTGATTCATGAATGGGGAACAGATCCAATTAGATCTTCAAATATATTCAGTTGAATTTTTTTAATAGTTTGAAATGCACCACAAAAACAAGTAGTTATAATGATCCGGTAAATCAGAGAGGCAAGATGGCGTTTGGGAATTCAGGGGAGAGATTGGAAATGCAGGCATTTGTTGCACAGCTAGGCCTGGGGGACGGTGGTGGATTTGAGACCCTGCTCCACAAACATGAAAACTCAGGAGAAAAAGCGTTCTCTTTGGGAAGAAAGGAGGGACAGGGAACCCCACACGACCACAGCTCCTCCCATTCACAAACCCCAGACCGAGTCAAGACTGTCCCCAATAACCCTCCCCGTGGTCGCCGCGCCAACTGAGGAGACGCGGGAATGCGGGTGCAGTGCTGTCCAGAAACGCTTCTGGGGCCGAACACCCCCGCGAACAGGGACAGACCAGACGCCCGGAGTCACAGCTGATGCTCCAGCTCCCACACTGCGAGCCCGAGGGGACAGAAATTGGAGCCGAGTCGCTAAGGGCCTTGGATCTGCAGACTCCGGACAGGACCGTGGAGAGACCGTCCTGCCAGGGCGGTTCAGCCAGCCCCTCCTCGGTATCTACATTCGCGGCAACTCACCATTTCTACGTTTTCTGAGTCTCCCTGAGTCCTTCCTACAACTCCCACAACCAGCACAGATCACAGCTCGAAAGATGAGCAGAGAAACGTGGGGCTTTAAAGGCTAGAAAGATGCAATACGGGGAACGGCGGGAGCGAGCAGGACTTCCGGGTGGCTGCGGAGCGTAGCCCCACCCACCTGCCCCCACGGCTCCTGATCTGATGGACAGTTCCCAAGGCAACGCCCCCAGTGACTGAGTTTCAGCCGCCAGAGCCCAAAGCAGCCAGAACGCACCCTGGGCAGGGATATTTACACTGAAAACGTACTGTTGAAAGCCCACCAGGCAACTGTGAGCCTTCCGTGCAAATATAGACACTAAAAGGCACCGCACTATATGCAATGGTTAATATGGCTCCATTTCGATCGTCGTTGGCAACTGGAGTCACGTGTGGTTTTGCCAGAAGGGTGCACAGGCTCAGATACTAGGAATGCGATCCGTGGGGATCCTTCCAAAACTTCAGCCGGATTCTGGAAAAGTGACTTGAAACCGAGAATAGGCCATCATGTCTGGGGGAAAAAATGACTTTTGGGTATTTAGAATGGCTAACTTTAGGAAGTGTTTCTGACATGAAAAAATGTCTATGCCATAGAGAACACCAGCAGGTGGTCATGTTTTTTCAGTGGTGGTTCAGGCACTCTCCGAGGCCCTGAGCCACCCCTTACTTGTGGTTACACCGTTTAATCCTATCAATAATGAGACTTATCAGCAAACTGGGTTTCACCTAAATAATAATCCCCGATTGGTGAGTCTGTGCTACTAGCATAATGTTCATTCCGACGAGGATGGCATCACTCCCTGCCAGGCATCGCCTCCATGCGGTATGCACAGATACCGTCTCTGACGGTCTCCTCTCCATTCCCTGAGGAATGCTCACCTTTAGCACCCCCTGAGACAAACAGCCTCACCCAAGTCCACCCAAACTGGGAGTGTGGAAAATAAGCACCCATAATAAAAACAGCCACCACTGAACTTTATTAAAAGCATTACTTCTCAGTAGTTTTACAGGCCAGTTTCTCACACTTCAAAGTTCATCTGCATCGTAGGATGTTGTAGATCCCACTGAGAGAAGTTCTGCTTTTAAGTCTAAAATGGTAATGACAGTGAGAAAGGAACAGAAATTCTAACAGTAATTCAAAAAACACTTTAGAGAGTCTTAGTAACTGTAAGGCACTCAGCACCACGGGAGGACTGGCTCATTTCTTCTCATCTTTTCAGATTTCTGAACATGGAAGCAGCACTGTGATGATCACATCTGCTAACAGAGGCGACTGAGACCCCGGGGAGCTGCGGGACTTGTCTGACTTCACAGAGGCAGGCAGTGGGGCGCTCAGATCCATCACCAGGATGCGAAAGTCAAGCACCGCCACTCAGCCCAATTCACCTTTCATTACAAAATGAAAACAAATGGTTCCATGACAAGGACAGGCTCCTTTGTGTGAAGCAGGAACACATTTATCTCTTCACAAGCCTTATTAAAACCCACACTATACAATAGATTTCCCTTGCCCTTGGTTGAAATCTGAAGTGGGTTCCAGAGTATTTCCTGTCACTTTTTGGTGCTGAAATCCCGTGGTCACTTTCAAGCAGTGACAAGCCAGGGCAGTCCAGCACCCCTAGAAGGCATTGGTTTATAAGATGGAAATAAGGGCTTTGAAGGAAAGTCGCAAGTGACATGTGACATAAGAGCGTGGCTCGGGTGTGTATACGTTTTCTAAGAGTGTAGGATCCTGTGTGGGTTCAGAACTAGCCACCCCGCAAGCCGTGCCTCAGCGGTATGCAGGTTATTTGGAGTTAAAGGCTATTTTACCAGCAGGCTCAGGAGAACGTTCTGCCCCTCCCTTAAACTACCCAGAAGAACTCCAATGAGGGGCCCTGGCCATAATAAAAGATGATCAGCGATAACCTCTTTTTGACCCACCTATAAAGTGGGGCAAGCCTCTCTTTACTGAACATCTGCTCTTATCAGCCTGCAGTGACCCTTTGAAGACCCCAAGGGGCATCACCTCATCCCTAGCTCAGGGCGTCTCACATACCTAGATCCCCTTTTATCTCTGAACCTCTCCTGCACGTGGGCTCTGTGCTCTGAGAATCAACTCGGGATGGGCTGGAACAGTGGGATGAAGGCAACTCTTGAGTTGGAAGGACTTCATGGCTTGTGACAGCGTGCAGAGCAGCAAGATGAAAATGCCAAATACTTCAACATTGGAACATGTAAAGATAAGTGAAAAGTCCTCTCAAACAATGTTAAATGTAAAAATACACCACAAATGTCTGTGATTCAAATCAATACAGTACCTCGATGTTTCGTATTGATGTGAATCACAGACATTTGTGATAACAATATCCAAAGTCATAACCACATATTCAATGTACAAAACTTGTAATGATGGCAAAAATGGTGATAGACCATGTCTATATCTTTATTGGGAACCATTATAGTTATTCAAAGAGCAGGACATTACATATTGCCACCTTCTATTTACTTTCAAACCTACCAGCTCCTGCTACAGTGATTAACATTTATTACATCGTGGAAATACAAGTGGTTAATAATGACATCCTTACTCACTGAGGCTACCATCATATAAAAAGTATATACATCCCTGATTCCCTATTATGTCACATGTCACTTTTTACTTTCCTTCAAAGCTCTTTTTACCATCTTATTGAAACTGGAAAAGCCAGTTTCATGTTGCCTGTCACCTACCAGACCCAATAAGTAGAGACAGGGAATGAATCTTAATGGCCGCTCTATTCAGATGGCCAGTGATCTGAGAAGATGGTGGTTTTGTACCCTAAAAGGCCGTCTTACATTTCATTTCAAGCTAGCCTTTTTGTCAAAAGTGTGAGTAAGGGATTTGGAATTCAGGAAAGAGCTTAATCAGATAAAAACTGTGGTCCAGCAATTTCCCTAACCCTTTCCTGTGCTCACCATTCTCTTTGTGTCCTGTGTCCTGCGTGATTATCTTTATCTGTTCCCTGGCTGGGGACTGTCTCTCCCTGGAACACAATGGCTCAGAGACCACCGTGATTGCGTATGGTCCCTTCTGGAACACAAAGGTCAATCGCTTGCGGTCCCCTGGAGTCAGGGTGGGCCGGACCTGCAGTTCCTAAAACAATAGCTTTAATGCAGTAACTACTAGGCTTATTAATTATTACCTTAAACTAAAATTGTCCAAATCTTGAGTCCCCCCTCATTATGAAACAATGCTTTACAGTTTGTTATTCACCCCTCTATTCTCAGAAAAATATAAGTACCAGGATTCCAGGAACTTGTTTGTTTCCTGCCTTATATTCAAATCCCAGTGTCTTATTTGTGCTAAATTGAGTATGTTGACTCTAAAGTGCGTGACATCACAAGAGATGTTGTAACATTAGCATCGAGTACACTCTTTTACCAAGAAAGTCCTGATTGGACTCCTTCTCTCTTGCTAGAATTGTGTGCCCTCAAAATTTACCGAAACTTACAGGCCTCTTCTTACTAATGAGTGACTGGGGCTTCTTACAAAAGAAGTTTGGCTCCACTATGTTGCTTTTGTCTTCTAGAAAACAGGAAGGTTACCATCACACGCGTTCAATACACACAAATGTCCGGATGACTTCAGTAGGCATCACATCACGTGGCATAAGTCAAACTCCCCCAAAGTTCTGAGCAACCTGTTACGTCATGCCCACTGTCATGTGCACTTTGTGGTCACTGTTGCTGTTGGAATTCGTTACTCTGTTGACTACAGGTATGATTTGCAGGTCCCTGGCAAGAAGGCACTGAAAAACCATGATTGAGATTTCTGTTTATTAAGAATCAGTGAAACTGTCATGACAAAAATTATAACTATAAAAAAGAGTAAAATATGCCTGGGGAAAAATTACCTGAATTTGACTGCACATGATAAAATTGGCCCAAAGTACAATTGCTAAATGAAGAGAACCGTGGTTTATCTAGATATCCGTAAGGGGACATCTTCATGTGTCCTCCCAGGACATGGAAAGCAATTATTTGCTCGCATACAACAGCTTAGAACATAGGTAATAAAATATTTCTGTGAAACAACTACAGAAGCATTATTCTGACCCCCAAATGCACACACTTTTAATCACATGCAACTGAACACAACTGGAAACACACTGAGGGATGACATTCAGCTCCAAGAGACAGGAAACACCCACCGCTTCCCGACGGGAGGGAGGTGCCGATCGTCACACGGAAGGGCCCGGTCAGGGCAGCCGCTGCACACGTAGCAGAGGTGGCAACATTAAATGCCATGGCGAATCAGGAAAGCATGCCTGATAGCACTGTTGACAGCGTAAGGCATCTCCTATACGAATTAGGTCTTATACGGACATAAGCTAGAGAAGAGGGGAACCAGACAAGAGCATGAAGTCTGAATCCGTTTCCTGGAGGACACAAATGAGCTTACAGAAAAATCCGAACTCTGATGGATCTTTGATGTGGACCTTGAGAAAATGGCAGTGGAAACCTGCACCTCCAGGAAAGTGTCCGTTGACTATTTCGTGGTGCTTATGCGGGTAGTCTTGATTGGAAGGGCAAAGAACCTGGAAATTGGGGTGAAAGATTCAGTACTCAAAGGTCTTATACATCTGTCTTTCTCTGTGTGGTGGTTTCAGAACCTGACTAATGTGCTTGCTCCCTTCCAATCCCATGCAAACGAGGCTACTTGTAAACTCTAAGATCGAACCATAAAGGCGATAGATTCTAAAAACGTAAGTCCTAACATTTCTCATGGGTAGTTTTTTTCTTTTTGTCCTTTTACAGGTCTCTCTTCCTCTCCTTTTTTTCTAAAGAGGTCTCTGTCTCCTTAAATCAGTCTAGTTGCCAAATACGAGTCAGAATGAAAAACAATAATCCAAGGCCCAAATATAAAAATATTCACTCACATGAAACAATAGTCTTTCATGAAATGACATATATAAAATTTATTCTGAGCACTTATTGTTACGGAAAAAGGCTTTCATACCTGTTACCCCAGAAAGGAGTTTCGTCAGTAAACAAGGCAGAATACAATGATACATAAGTAAGGGACTAGGATATGCAGGAGCTGTCACACAGCCAGTAGGAAAATCTCAACAAATACCAAACTGGCATTTTACAATGACCCCTTCACAGAGGACAAGTAAAACAGATAAAATAGGATAAAAAATTTAACCTAATTGTACATTAGAAATATATTTCAGTTCATCCAGGGATGTAACAGGCTTGAAGATAGAAAGAAAACATTAGCTCATTAAAGGAAAATACTGTATAGTAATCTTATGGACTACTGTTGCAAGACAACTTCCAGAGTTATTTCACCTTAATTTATATTTTTTTAATTTTTAAAAAATATTTTATTTATTTGTAGACAGAGGGGGAGAGAGAGGACAGAGAAACATCAGTGTGTGGTTGCCTCTCCAGTTCCGCATACTGGGGACCTGGCCCACAACCCAGGCATGTGCTCTGACTGGGAATTGAACCAGCTGCCTGTTGGTTCACACTAGCCAGGGCTCAATACACTGAGCTACACAAGCCAGGGCTCACCTCAGTATTTTTTTTCTTAATTAGAAATCTACATTGCAATGATGCACTTTACAAAACAAGCTTGATAAACACTATGTATATACAACCTGAATACTTTCATGTGGAAAGTTTGCAACATTATACATGGATTAATTTCCATCAAGCTTTTTCATGTCACATTTACTTTTCTCTCTTTTCCCTGAGATTTTTCACATGTAAGGATATGTGCACATTGAAGCCCTTCCAATATTGTTTATGCTCAAAAGTTTATCCAGTGGCTCCTTTCATGCCTTTGGAAGGAACTGGAATGACTAAAGGCTTTCCTACATTTAGATATAGTATATCTGAAAATGTCCCACATCTCCTTTTATGCTAAATTAGGATTATTATGCAAAATGATACCCTCTCCCTACAGGTCACCTCGTACAACCAAATTAATACTTAGATGACTGCCTTTACATAGTCACACCTCTTTTTGATGTTTCCACTGGGGAAAAACATTGGACTTGTAAAGATACCTCTCTGCTCCTAGAATAAAATCAGGATGGGCCAGTATAGTGCACATTCACTGTGTTCAGTAACTTGTGTGTAAAATGAAGGTTTTCCCACATTTCTTACATTTATAGAGTTTATCCCTCCACTGTGATTTCTTTTGTGTCTTTGGAAAACTTGTAAAGAAAGGAAAGCTTTACCTCATTGCTAACATTCATGGGGTTTCCTTCACGTGTGAGTCCTTTCATGTTTTCGAAGATAATTAAGACAACTAAACCCTTTTCCACATGTTTTACATTCATAGGGTTTCTCTCCAGTGTGAGTTCTTTCATGCGTTTTTAAGGAAGTATGATCAGTATAACTTTTATCACATTGCTTACATTCATAGGGTTTCTCTCCTGTGTGAGTCCTTTTGTGTTTTCGAAGATAATCGGGACAACTAAACTCTTTTCCACATGTTTTACATTTGTAGGGTTTCTCTCCAGTGTGAGTTCTTTCATGTGTTTTTAAGGAAATGTGATTTTTGTATCTTTTTCCACATTCCTTACATTCATAGGGTTTCTCTCCTGTGTAAATCCATTCGTATGATTCTAAGGTAGTGTAATATCTGGCTTTATTACATCCTCTATATTCATAAGGTTTTTCTTCAGTGTGACTTCTTTCATGTTTCCGAAGGTAACTGGGACTACTGAATGCTTTACTACATGTTTTACATTCATAGGGTCTTTCTCCGGTGTGACTCCTCTCATGTGCTTTTAAAGAAGTGTAATCGCTGTAACCTTTCCCACATTCCTTACATTCATAGGGCTTCTCTCCTGTGTGAGTCCTTGTATGTCTTCGAAGATAACTAAGACAACTGAATTCTTTTCCACATGTTTTACATTTATAGGGTTTCTCTCCAGTGTGACTTCTTTCGTGTGTTTGTAAAGAATTGTAATACCTAAAGGCTGTTCCACATTTCTTACATTCATAGGGTTTCTCTCCTGTGTGAGTTCTTTTGTGTGTTTTCAAGGCAGTAGGGCCACTGTAAGCTTTACCACATCCTTCACATTCATAGAGTTTCTCTCCTGTGTGACTCACTTTGTGTGCTTTTAAGGAGTCGTAGTATTTGAAGGCTTTGCCACATTGCTTACATTCATAGGGTTTCCTTCCCGTATGCATCCTTTCATGTTTTTGAAGATATTTGAGACAAGTGAATGCTTTTCCACATGCTTTACATTTATAGGGTTTCTCTCCAGAATGACTTCTTTCATGTGTTTGTAAAGAACTGCGATGTCTGTAGGCTTTGCCGCATTGTTTACATTCATAGAGTTTCTTTTCAGTGTGACTCCTTTCACATATTTTAAATGAACTGGGAGAAATGGATGCTTTCTCATTTTCCTTGCATTTATGAGGTCCATCTCCAGGGTGAGTGATCACATGTGCTGGAAGGATTGAGAGATCACTAAATGCTATCCCACGTGTCTTATACTTAAAAAATTTTTCTCTGGTTTCATCCACTTGAACATAACTGGAACTGAAGGCTTCATCACATATGTTATGTTCATAAGGTTTCTCTCCATTGTGATTTTCTTCATGTTTTTCAGTACACTGCAGACAACAGTTGAATGGCTTCCCTCCATATGGCTTGTGTCCAGTGTGACATCTGATGTTCCCATGATGAGACGACTGCTGTGTGAAGACTTTCCCATACACGCTGTATTCACGTGGTTTTCTTCCAAGAGCTTTCTTGTTCATATTGAGATTTGGAATAAGGCTGAAGTTGTCTTCACACTGACTACCCTTTTTCCCATCACAGATTCTCTCTACCACATGACTCCTGGGAAAAAAAAGAAGCATGTTATTTGTGATTTATTTATGATTTTATATTTATTAGAATATTTGAACTAAATTTCTATGATTTACAGTAAAAAAAGGCAGGTTTTCTGCCTTGTCTGAATGGCTTGAAGTGGAATATACTGAATACTCTGCAAGAGAACTTTAGCCTTGCTATTATCAAAACAGTGGTATTCATACATAGGGTTTATTAACACTGTTTTTCATTAGAACTTGTTTTCAAACACCAAATGCCTTTGTCGTATATAAAAAGGTAATTTGGTGGAAATTTTCTGAGTAGCTGGAGCACAACAGGTTTCTCATGTTAGATGCTGCTTTCTATTGTGAGTGTGACTCACCTGAGTTTTCTCCCCTGGTGTCTGTACTGATCTTCAATGTCATGATCTTTCCATTTCTTTCCTAAAATACAGACCCAGAAAATTTTTTCCAAAGTAGTAGAAATTATAGAATAGTTATCAGTTTATAGTTCTATGATGAGCTGTGACCATGCTCAATTTATTTACCAATATCCTCACTTCCCATATTACACACATTAGAATTTTAATGGGCAAGAAACACCTGTCCCCTAATTAACAAGGTAAAAATGAGTCGTCATGCTTACCTATGGAGGCCAGGTTCCTGAAAGTGTCCCACATCACATCTCTGTAGAGCTGCTTCTGTGCAGGATTCAGTAAGGCCCACTCTTCCAGGCTGAAGTTTACAGCCACATCCTCAAAGGCCACCAAGTCCTGAAAACAGTCCGGATATGTGCAGAGCAGAATGTGTGAGACTCGCACTCGCAGCACTGGGCCCCTAGACCCCGTTTACAGAAAGCCCGCATATGATTCTGTTGTCTCCAAATATTTATCCAATGACTTCATTAAATAAAACTTACTTTCTGTTCACATTTACTTCCTTATAAATTTAACCTCATCAAAACACATGAAAATTAATACATTTTTAAGCGATCACATTGCATCTTATTTTTCTCTATGGCAGGGTTCAGAGCATGATGGGAAATGACAAATGTTATTCAAATAAAACAAATATTATCATTTTAAGACTTTCACCCCTGAGGGCTTCTGGTCAAGATGGTGAGGTAGGTAAATGCTGTACTTGCATCCTCCCACAATCACATCAAAATTACCACTATTCAGCAGAACAACCATCATTGGGATCCACCTGCAATCTGCTGAACAGAAGTCCTATGACTAAAGATATAAAAAATGAGCCACATCGAGACTGGTACAGGGTGGGAATGCGCAATGAGCTGTTCCCATACCCACCTGTGGTGGTTAAAAATCAGGAGGGCTATCTCAGCTGCAGAAGTCCCCACTGAGGAGAGAGGGCTGATTGTGAAAGCCAATAGGATTGTGGCTGAGGAAGACATAGGGCTCCTGGAGTCCCAGGCGCTCCTCTTAAAGGGCCCATGCATAGAGTTACTCAACTTCATTTGCTCTGAGCTCCAGTTGTTGGGGCAGCAGCTCAAAATGCAACAGGGACATACGGGGAGGCAATGAATTGTCCGGATTTGAGGTATGCTGGCGGGGCAGCTTTCTTCAAGACAGAAGTGCTGGCAGATGCTTTTGTTCCTTTGCTGACAATTGCCCCCATAGAGCCTGCAGTTGGCCATTCCTGGGTCTCCATCAACCTGGCTAACACTGTGGGCCCACCCTGGTGATTCCCTGAGACCTCGTCCCACCCAGCTGTTTAAGAAGTGACCACTAGAGGGGCCCACCTCTTGCACAGGGCTGTGGTCTCAATTTCCCATCTTTACCACTAGGGTATGTCAGGGCCAACCCAGGTTCTGCCACAGCTTCACTCTAACACACAGACAAATCCCTGCAAAACACTGACCCAGGACCACTTTACGGAGGGTCCCGATCCCACATTCCTTCTCCTGAATACCTAGAAATTCTCAAAACTGCCCAATCTGTCAGCTGCACACAGCACTGAGGTGTGGCAGGCACAGCAATACCACCCGGGGCAGCTCCCCAGTCCCCAGCAGCCACAGTGCAGGCCACTATCAGGCAGTGGAGCAGATGAGCAAGTCAGAGCAAGAGAAGACAGTCCAGGGGTGTGCCCAAGTCAGGACACGCTGCTCGTGGAACCAACTGTCACAGTCACCTGTTGAGGGATAATCTAACACTGAGACTGACACTGGTGTGGCTGAGAGGGTAGGAAAAGGCTTAGATCTCATGTAACAGAGGTCTCTGAGAGGGTGGGGCAAGCTACTCAAGCAGCTCTGAAATGTCTTGAGAGAGTTAAAAAAAAAAATGGCCTGGGTTTTTATTGTGGTAACTTGGTATTACAGAAAAAAAATACTCAGTGATGCTTGTCAAAAATGGTAAGGCAGATTTTCTTCAGAACCACTGCGACAGGTATAGAGACCACTGTGGTGGGCTTTTACACTGGAGAAAAACGAGCTTGGCCTCCACTCCGAGAACAGCATAGGCAAGTGGGACTTCACGGCCGGAGAGCAGGGTAGGGGTCAGTGAATGGGAAAGTACTTAGAGAAGAATCAGATGTTAGGGGGTTCTCGCTAAACAGACCAAACAGGGTTCTTACTGCAGACAGGCCAGGGCAATCCAACACCACCTGGTGGGGGACGAGGAGCAACCTGCTCAGATATGGAGGGCGGTCAGATACAAGGGTGGAGGATTCCGGATCATCCAACCGGGTTTTGCAAGGAAGGGCAAAGCTAGGCCTGGGAGAAGGTTCAGGACCCTGTCACAGTTCGGTCAAGCAAAGGATCCTGGTCAGGGGCGGGGCCAGGGCAAGAGTTCTGCTCACAGACGGGCTTGTGTGATTGGAATCCGCAGCCAGTGCCGGAGGAGGGAGCCCCGGACCTTCTCATCAGCCTGTCCAGGTGCGGACACAGGGAAGGGGGAGGGGTGGCCTAAGCTGCCAGCAAACACCAAACAGTGGGAGTCTGGCTGCTCAACACAAGGACAAATATGGGTAAAAAAATAGGCATTTGCAATGGCTTGTTTTTGTGTAAGTAAACACCAAGAGAAGGCTCCAGAAATAATAAAAACTGTATTTGGGGGTGGCTGGAGTAACATTACTGGAGGGACCAGGATCGGTGGGCAGTGGGTCTTCTTAAGTTAGACTTTTCTATCTTACAGGTTTATTTAAAATAAACAGAAGTTTATATACACCTCGTTTTACTGTCTACTAACCCATCCTTAAATTTAACTTTTTTTAACATAGGAAACCATTCTAAGATTTAATTCCTTTAAACAATAATGGTTACGAAAGTATAAACCATACAAAATTAAAATTTACAAATCTCTTGTTAACTAAAAGCACACGTTACAGTCATCCTCCTTTGCCCCTCCCCTGTTTCTCACATGGAGGTATTTTCAGGAATGAACAGCATATTATGATGCGATGGCTTTTTGGGTTTACCTGTTTATATACAGCAGGATTTTCAAAGGTTTACATAAGCGTTAAGTAATTTGCTTCATGGCACTTAAAATAGAAATTCAATTTCTTGTGCCTTTTATATTGCGGTGTTCTCCAGGAATACCCAGGCACAAACACTGAGGTACAAATGAAAAATTGACCTGAGAGTTTAAATACTCATCTCATATCTTCAGGTTCTCTTGCCGAAAAGAAACAAAATTCTGTTTAGTTTCAGTATGTACTTGTCTTGCCAACATCCTTCTCTTAATCCATGTTCATTTTTGAGCACCAGAAATTAAAAACGTTATTTCTCACACAGGGAATAAAAGTACAAAGTTCTCAGGGAACTAGAACCAAAGAGCCGCACTATTCAGTGGATAAAGAATCCAAAGGAAAGTAACACAGTATTGGAATCAGCTCAGATGAGCAGCCCGCTTCCCACAGGACAGAAGGAAAGCCCCTTTCAGAAGGTTTCGCATTCTAGACCCTCCAGGTTGAGACAGGACCCCTGCAGTGGGACAGTCCCTGGGGACAAAGGGGGAGGGACCCCTGAGCAGCCTCAGGAGTGAACTCTGGGAGCTCCGACATCCTCCTCTCCCCTCCCCAGGGAATAATGGACACGCTCCCTCTCTCAGGTTTCACCTCACAGTGAGGAAAAGCTCACCTGGATTCAGTCTAAGGTTCTGAGCCAAATGAACTCCAAATTCACAGGCCCTAACCCAGGACACAGGCTCCTGACTTTCTCAATGCCCGCGAATTACAGAGAGCACCTGCCCTGTGGCTGCAAAACTCCAACCTAGGCCTGGAAACAGTCCTCGGGGAACCACAACTAAAACCTCAGGAGTGTTCCCTCCCTTCCCCCCACCTGCACCTGCATCCCAGGTTCTCTCAGTGGACAGGCTCCTTCCAGGCGGGTGTGAGCAGGAAGGACCCCTAGAGGGGAGGCTCTACAGGAAGAACCGGGCCTTCTTGAAGTACTTCCCTCGGCAGGCTTAGGGGGCTGGAGCTGTCACTTGACCTCAGGCCTCTGCTCTCAATCACGCTGCTTTGGACAACGTGGATATTTTAATTGATATAAAGCCCAATATTTGAAGAATCCTGCAAATTCATACAACCCCAATGTTTATGTGTAAAAGTAAGAAGAAAACTGTAAGCCATATTTCCAGTTCAACAAGAAAATCCACAAATATTTACTACTTTCAGAAAATACTATTATTTCCACGACAAGAAAACAGTTTTTAAACAGTTAAGCATTCTACACCACTTCTGATGTTTAAGTCTAAGCCTTGGAATTCCACTTGAAATCACCCCCAAAACTCCCAAACAAAAAGATGAAGACTTTAGAATACTACTACTCCTGCTCAGAGGAGAAAAATGAGAAACAATAAATTTAAACACATTCGATGTAATACTGGGACATTTTGGGTTTTCTTTTTTTCTCCTGAAATTTACCTCATGCCTCTTTGAAAATACTATTTTATATCACCTTTCAAGAGCTATTGATTAAATACATTTTACATTTACTGAAAAACCGAGACCAAAAACAAGGTCAGTCAGCCTTTTTAAGGTGACAGACCCAGGGAGGGGCAGTGCTGGCAGGAGAGGTCACCCAGGAAAGTTTCCCAAGAGGAGCCTCCCGGCGAAGGACTTCCCAGAGGATGTGTGAGTCCAGGAAAGGTCCTGGGGGAGAGGAAGGAGGATTTCACACAGCGTATTCCAGGTGGTTATCGTCTCAGCTTCACTCTCATGTAAAACAACTAGACACAAAAATTAAATCTAGAAAGTGAGCCATGTGGAGAAATGATAATCCAAATGCATCTGTTGGAAATGCACGCTGGATTCTGTAAATCGGAGACCAAAGGAGGCACCTGAGGAGGCGGACAGAAACATGAACACTTACGGATTTATTGCCGGCCCCTTCCAGGGGCTAGGCTGGAGGGAAAGGGTCGTGGATTTGAGACCCCGCTTCCCAAACATTTCGAAAACTTCAGGAGAAGAAAGAAAAGACCGAGGACCACCGACCACAGGTCCTCCCATGCATGAAACCCCGGAGATCGAGTCACAATTATCCCGGAGGACCGTCGCCGTGATCACCGAACATTCTGGGGAGTCGCGGGGCTGCTTCCCAGGCAGGGTCCGGGGCCGAAGTCGCCGCGCAGTGAGCGGACGGGACGTGAGGTTCCCGGCTGCCAGCCCAGCCCTCATTAACGAGAGCCAGTGGGGACTGAGACCCCAGCAGAACCCCCGCCGAACTCGGGTCGGCAGACTCCCAGCTGGACGGCGTGGCAGCCGGGTCTCTCCACTGCTTGTTGCAACCAGCCCCTCCTCCCGTTTGAGGACATCCGGCCGCTCACACTCACCCTTTCTGGGCTTCTCCGGTCCCCTAGCATTTTCCCCACCGTTCCCAGGGCCAGTACAGGTCACGCCGGTACAGAGACACTTCAGACGTTTAAGCACAGAAGTGACGCAATCGCGGCCAGGTGTCTCCAAGCAGTTTGCTGACTGTGGTCCCACCCACCTACTCTGCTGTGACCCTGATTGGACAGTTTTGCCTTCCTTAATCCTGAGTGACAGTGGGGGGGTACAGGTCAGTGGCTCAGCAAAACCACCTTCTCTATTCGGTGGCGGGACCTGTCCCGTCCAAAGTCGTTTACTTTTTAAATTTATTTTTTTATTGTATTTTTTCCATTACCATTCCCCCTCCCCCCATGCCCTCTTCCACCTCCCGCACCCCGCAGTCACCACACTTGTCCCTGTCCATGAGTTCTCTTTCTTTTATTTTGTGCTGGATCCCTCCACCCTTCAAGGCCCCGCAGAGTTGTCTGCATGCTCTATGAGTCTGTCTCTATTTACATGTTAATTCAGCTTGTTCATTATATTCCACGAGTGAAATCATATGGTAACTGTCTTCCTCTGTCTGCAAAGCTGCTTACTTTTATCAACACTTTGTCCTGGTCCTAGAGGGACACTGGCATCTTTCTGCTTCTCTTTGTGAATGTGGGGACACAGGTGTGCGAAGGGAATATCAGATTCAATTTCCAGATAGAAAGACCCCCTTGTCCTGAGCAAGAAGAGCCCATCCAGGCCAGGCCAGACTGGGACCAGGGTGTCTGATATAATTCTGGGTTAGGGATTGGGATAAGATGCAAGGCCATTCATCAAACTGTCAACCTTGTTTTAAACCCATTTAGAAATGACCTCACCAGGTCATTATGTATTATCTGGTGTATTATACTGATACACCAAGGTTGCAGCTTCCCTCCCCAGTCAGGGCACATACAATTTATGTAATTTATGATTACATAAATAAGTGGAACAAAAAAATCAATGTTTTTCTCTCTCCTCTCCTCCTTCCTCTCTCTCTGTAAAATCAATAAAACATATCCTTGGATGAGGATTTAAAAAAGAAATGTGAAGCATATTATTTTTAATTTCTTTATTAGTGATTTTATATTAATTAGAGTATTTGAACTACATTTTATGTTTTATAGCAAAGTGTAGGTTTTCTGTCTTATCCAAACTGAATGCACTGCAAGACTTCACCCTTTCTGTTACCAAAACAGTGATACTCATTGCAGGGTATAATAATAGTGTTTCCATATGAACTATTTTATAAACACTGAACATACATGTGTTGTTTTTTTTAAAGATTTATTTATTTATTTTTAGAGAAGGAAGGGAGAAAGAAAGGGAGAGAAACATCGGCGTGTTGTTGCCTCTCACACACCCCCTCCTGGGGACCTGGCCCACAACCCAGTCGTGGGTCCTACCTGGGAACTGAACCTGCAACCCTTCAGTTCACGAACCAGCACTCAATCCACTGCGCCACAGCAGCCAGGGCTGAACATATATGTCTTATATGAGAGTAATTTGATGAAACTTTTCTCAGAAGTAATACATTTGAAGCATGTATTGTTTTGATTGCTTATTTAAAAAATTTTGTTGCACATCAGGTTTCTCACGTGAGACAATGCTTTCTATTGTGAGTGTGACTCACTTTATTTTTTTCCACTTATTTTTGAACTGATCTCCAATATCATGATTTTCCCATTATTTACCTAAAATGCCAACCCAGAACAATGATTTCAAAATTTTAGAAATTCTGGAAATATCATTAGTTTCTAGTTCTATGATGAGCTGTGACTATGCCCAGTTTATTTACCAATGTCCTCTTTTCCTATATTACACACGTTAGAACAACTCTGATGGGTAAGAAACACTGACTTCTAATTAACAAGGAGAAGATTTGTTGTCATCCTTACCTATTAAGGCCAGATTCCTGAAGGTTTCCCATATCACACTTCTGTAGAGTTTCTTCTGTGGAGGATCTAATATAGCCCACTCTTCCATGGTAAAGTTCACAGCCACATCCTCAAAGGCCACCAAGTCCTAAAAACCCCAAATATGTGATTTGTAAGACTGACAGCACTGGACATCTATCTATACTCAATTTACATGAAGGTTACATATGATTTCTCTATTTCCAAATATCTATTCTATAATCATCAGAAATTTACTCCCCTTCCACACTCTTTATAAATGTAGCAACATCATAAACACATGGAAATTATCAACAAATTTTTACTATGATAACATTCCATTCTATTTTACTATTGTAGGGTTCAGAACATGTTGGAAAATAACAAACAGAAAAGTGGACAAAAAAGTTGTGGTGTGTATATATGATGGAATATTACTCGGCCATAAAAAAAAGGAATGAAACCTTACCCTTTGTGACTGTATGAATGGACCGAGAGGGTACTACGCTAAGTGAAATAAGTCAGACAGAGAAAGAGAAATGCCATACATTTCACTTATATCTGGAATCTAAAGAGGAAAGCACACAAACAAAATAGAAACAAAACCATAGATGCAGAAAACAGACTGATGGTTGCCAGAAATGATGGGGGCGAGGGGGCTGGGTGAAAAAGGTGAAGTACAAATTAATAGTTACAAAATAGTCATGAAGATGTAAAGTGGAGCATAGGCAATATAGTCAAGGATATTGTAATAACTAAGTATACATATTGAGGGAGCACTTGGGAAAGCATATGACTGTCTAACCACTATGTTGTATACCTGAAACTAATACAAAATAACATTAAATGTAAATTGTAATTAAAAATTAAAGTTTAATTCAAAAAGAAAGTACCAATATTGCTATTAAAATGAATTAAATATTATTTATTTAAAAAGCATCAATTCCTTTGGAAAAAATTCTTTCATCTTATTATGCACCATTTACAGCACTTCATTAAACAGGCGGTAACATCTGTATGAGGTGTCCATGACTGAAAAGTGAAAAACTAGAAGTTCTTTCTTCTGTTCCCATCCCCAGAACCAAACAGTGCATGAGGTCTGTGGAAAGCCAACTTTTATGAAAGTTTAGCCAGTCATATTGTCCTAAATTCCTCTAGACCAGTAGAAGTACAGACATACCACATTTTATTGACCTTCGCTTTATTGTGCTTGGCAGGTAATGTGTTTTTATCAACACGGATACAAGAGTCCCCACCAGCAACAAGGTTATGACTCACTGAAGGCTCAGAAAATACATATACACTAATCTTTTAGACATAATATTTCACACTTAACAAGCTGCAGCACAGTGTAAGCAGAACTTGTTTATATGCCAGGAAACTGGAAAATTCTTCTCACTTTCTTTATTGAGACATTCACTTTATTCGATGTCTGGAACCAAACCTGCAATCTCTGAAGTATGCCTATAATCAGAGGCAGCCAACTGAATAAAAATATTTTTCTGGGGAAGCTCTGCTTTTTAATTTGACTAACATTTGTCACAGACTCAATTTTTCCTTTCTCTCTCTGTCTGATTATGGTCTAGAAAATCATTTGGAATTTATAGCTTAGGCACAAGGATAAAGGGATGACCACTTAGACCACAATATTGCTAAACTCATGCATTTCTCAGGGCTGCTTCCAGCCAATTTTGGTACACATAAGCATGCACACTGAGATGATAATATGCAGAAGTGCTCTTTCCAGCAACACCATAATAGTCTAAAAGGCAGCCTGATCTGAAGGTCCCAGCTGATGTGCACCACCCAGCCACAGGGATTCAGCTGACAAAAACCAGATGGCCAAGTCAAGGATGCTGACAATGAAGATCCACATCAAGGTCTAAGCATCCTACACATTCTGCACATCCTACATTTTTTGCACGTCCACAGTTTTTTCTCCCCCTCTTATTAGCTCTATAAAATTTGCTAACTTGGCCCTAGCTGGTGTGGCTCAGTGGATTGAGAGCTGGCCTGCAAACCAAAGGGTCCTCGATTCAATTCCCAGTCAGGACCCATGCCTGGGTTGTGAGCCAGGTCCCCAATTGAGGATGCACGAGAGGCAACCACACATTGATGTTTCTCTCCCTTTATTTCTCCCTCCCTTCCTCTCTTTCTAAAAATAAATAAAATCTTAAAAAAAATTGCTAGCTTGACCAGAACTGTTAAGATGGTCCTTGGGGTGAGAGGCGCCCATCTTTTTGGGTCACTGGCACCTGAATAGAACTCTTTCCTTTTCCACCAGCACCTGTCTCACAAGTTTGGCTTTTGTTGTGGTAGGCAGCTGAACCTAGGTTTGGTTATGATACTGGGATCTCCACATTTTGATCTTATCCTCATAAAAATTCCCTACTCTGAGCATGTGTCTGTCATGCAAGACACAGTTTGAGATTACCTTTTGTTTGATCATAGCCCTTTTGTGGGCAGAATTAACACCCTACCCAAAGTACAATCTGATGGGAAGGCTGATGTAAACACATGCATCAAGTTACAGGAAAAGAGTGTTTATAAATCAGAAGTATTTTCTAAGGAGAATTAGGCAAGGGTCAGTTGCTCTGGGTAGCTTGTGCAGAAAAGAATGGGTTGGCCTTTTAATGTGTGTAGAGACAGAGGTTGCAGGTTTCAAGGTTTGATTCTCCTATCTGCTGACACTAAAAGAAAGGGGGTACATGTCAACCTTCATTTGTTCACCCATGTGGGCCACACAGCGTGAGCAGGTATCTGAAGCCAATTAGAAGTCAAATATTTAAAATGAAGTCAGTGTCTTTATTAACATTCATTCCTGAGGTTTTTTTGAGTGAATGATGCCAAATCTTATTTACATTGAATAAAATTTGAATCTTAAGTAAAGTCATGTGGAAAGCACAGCAATATATTATAAATAAGACAAATCCTCAAAAAACTGCTCCAATGTAGCCATCCCAGGTGTTGGAGCGACCCAGGAAAGTGTCAGTATGGTTCCAAAATCTGTTCAAATATTTTGGTAATGTTATTGTTTAATACGGTATCTCATTCATTGTTATGGGTGAAACCTTGCCAGTGTATCCTATCCACATGCATTAAGCAATCCTTTTAGGGGGACAGAACTCTCCCTGGCTGGTAAGTAGTCCTAAGCCAAGTGGTCATCAGCTACCATGACTGCAAAGAATTCTCCTTCAAGTCCATCAGCTGAAGCATTCGCTGACTCTGACACATATATTGAGTGTTTTGCACATTTCTTGATTAGCATTAATGATGTGCCCATGTGACAGTGGACAATGATTAAATGAGTACATATGGTAGGAAAACAGCATATTTGTGTTGGATGGGCCAGAGGGGTTTGAAGGAGGGTGCCCAAAATGCAATACTGACACACAGGGTACACAGACGGTACAGGTGATGTTACATGGCAGACACAAGAGAGGTAAGGGTGGTGGCTACAGTGCACTATTCCAATAAACCAGACTGTGGGAGAGACGATTCTGACAGAAGTGTCTAGTGTAGAAAGGCTTCTACTTATAAGCTCCAATAAGCCTGATAATCAAATAAACGTAATTGGTCTCAAAGACTGGGAATTAAATATAACTAATGTTTTAAACAGAAAAAAGTATTTATAAGAAAGCAAGGTTCATGGCAGAAGAGAGAAGTTGCTCCAATTTTGTGGAAGGTTTAGGTTACAGGCCACTTGTTACAAATCATGTGGGCTCCTAAGTTAATACCATCAGAACTGAGGGACAAATATGTAGTAAGCAGTTTGAGTCAACTTATCACCCTGAGCAATAAAATGAGACTCTGTAGTTTAAAGTTTAATGTGGAAAGTAGGATTGCCTTGATTTGTACTTGGGTATATCGTGAGGTAAGTTACTCTCAAAGTTCTTCACGCCATAGTGAGAGACCTTGGATAATGAGTTGTTGCTGTATGTGGGACCACACAGATGGATCATTGGCAATAGCCAAAAAAAAAAAAAAAAACCCACAAACAAACCCCCCCCCAAAAGAAACAAATAAAACAAAACAAAAAACCTTGTAAAAGTGTGCAGATGGGTTCAATTCTTGGCCAGGGAATTCTCTTCTGCTAGCACAATTAACTAATTGTGCCGTTTGACTAATGAATCTGATGCTTGGGTCCAATCTTTGATCAGGGATGGCCTGATTAGGGACAGAACACAGCATCCCTGCAGTGGACTCCAGCAGATATGGTGGCAGCACCCTGTCTATATAGTATATGAACTCCCCAGTTACTCATGTGATTCCAAGTGACAAAGTGGCCAATGTGTCTAGAAAAGATGGGACCTCTTCCGGAACAGGTTGCATTGAAGCGAAGGGAACAAAATACCTCCTGCAGTTAGATATCCCCGAGGGACCAATTTTTGCGCTGCCCTGCACATACACTACATTTTCAATGAGGAGCCTCCGGTTAGCAAGCCTGAGGGATCTTGCATTCAGGAACCAACACAGAATGGCAAGTTGGCTATGAAGAGTCATAATCTCAGGCCCTGAAATCAGGGCTCTACTTACAGAAGGATCTGCTAGTTGCCAGCAGCCCTTCTCTAATTGTGGACAGCACCAGCTGAGCAAAAGTTTTTCGTACAGAATGCCGTGGTTAGTTTTGTCTTCCATGGTGGTTTAGAGATACTCGGGTGCATCGTAGGAGGCTGCTAAGGCCTCTCCAATAAAGAGGGGTAGGGAGATGATAAGGGAGTGACTGGTACTTCAACAGTTCTTCAGTGTCTGGTTTTCCCATTCGACATCAGTAAATTTTTAGTATTATGTGAAAATAAGCAAGCAGATCTTATAAATATGCAATAGCTGTGGACAGTGTAATAGAATGGGCCTACGACAGGTTCTGCCAACTGCTTCTGTCACTCTGTCCATCACAGCCCCAGCTCAGAGAGATTTTCCAGAGTGGGATATGCATGGATTTCTAAACACGTTTCCAAATGAACAGGCACAACAAAGAGCTGAAACTGGCCTATGGAGGCGATGGAAGGAAATAAGGCAGATGTACATGACCGAGGATGTCCCCAGGGCAGAACCCACATGGGATGCACCTTTATCTTTCAGAACCACAGTGTGTCCAGGGATCTGTCCAAGGAACCTGGTTTAAACTCCAGGACAGGTCCTGGGAGCCCTGGCACTTCACTCCTGGTTCTGTGCCTGAGACTCTGAGACTGAGATGAGGGCACTGCAACCCTAGAGGGTGTTTTCTCAATTAAGACAGGGCTGCAAGGAAGACCTGGTAGGGACTAATTTTTTCTCACAGACCTTTAATTTTTCAAAGAAGGGTCCCACAGTTGTGGGAATAAGTGTCAAATACATAAAAATCAAGGTTCGAGAGAGCTTACCATTCTCCCAGGATATGAAAGCAAGTGTTACGCATGTGCATGCATGTGTACTTGTGAGCTTTCACAAATGTACGGTGATGCTGCCATCCAACGATGGAAAATATGCCTTCAGCCTAAGATAGCACTCTTGTGGTGCTTATCTGACGAAACTCCTCCATGTGATTTATTTAACTCTAAAATATGAAAAATATTTAATTTCCTTTGCTCTTTAATAACACTTGAAGCTGTTTCCTGTATTTTCCAGCCTCCTAGAAAATGTGTTTGAAGCCTAAGCATACAAAAATGAATCCTGTAAATAGCAAAATGAGCTGTGTGGATCGTTGAAATAAGTCTTCCATCCACTCCTGCAAGAAAAAACTTAAAAATTTTCTCATTTTGCCCTGACTAGTGTGGCTTAGTTGGTTTGGTGTCATCCTGCAAAGCAAAGTCACAGGTTGGATTCCCTGTCAGGGCACATGTCTGGGGTGTGGGCCTGTCTCTGGTTGGGACACATGCGAAAGGCAAATGATTGATGATTAGAGAATAATCACTGGTTGTTTCTCTCCCTCTCTTTCTGCCTCCCTTCCCCTGTCTCTCTAAAAGCAGAAAAACCCTTCAACAGTTTTTCCCCATCTCTCCTGCTATACTCAATTATAAATATTACTGAAAATGAAAGGCACTTCTCTCTGAAAGACACCTCAGGAGTTCTTTGGAGAACTGTCTTTACATATCCACACCTCTTGACGGTGTATCCACTGGGGAATTGCAGCAGACGTGCATAGATACCAACCTATGCATTAAGTAAACTAGGGATGGGCTAGATCACATAGATGAACATAACTCTCCTTCTGGGAGGATGCTATGGGTAACAGGGTATGCAATGTGTCGGTGTGTACAGAAGCAACATGAAAAATGCAAATGCTATAACATTTTAATTTTTAAAGATAAATGAAGACCTTCTTAAATTACATTGTCAAACAGAAAGTCACCACAAATATCTGTGGCCAAAATCAATAGAAAGTCTCAAGTTTCAGATAACAATGTCCAAACTCAGGACCACATGTTATATACACAAAATTTGTAATGACAAAAATGAAAATAGATAGGCCATGGCTGTATCTTCATCTTTATGGGAAATCATTATTGTTAATCAAGAAAATCAGAGATTCTGTATTGCTACCCTGCATTTACTTCCCTATCTAAGCAGCTCCTGAAAAAGTGGTTAAGATATATTACACGTGGAAATACACGTTATCAATAAAGACATTCTCACTCACTGAGGTTCTGACATTGAAAAGAAAGACCACATCCTCCCTATTATGTCACATTATTTTTTACCTTCCTTCAAAATGGTGTAAACTAAAACTATACCATTGGTTAACCATTCTTTTCCCACAAAAGTAATAAGCACCAGGACTGTGAGAACATGTATATCTTATGTCACCATATCCAAGCCCTAAAGGACCTTGATTATTTGTGCAAAATTCGGTACAATGACTCTAAAGTGCCTGACAATGAAGGGTGGTGAAATGTTAACATCAAGAGCACAGTTTCTGAGCGAGAGAGGCCTGACAGGCCAGTGGTCCTGTCTTTCTCCCTTGCTAGGTTTGTGTTCTCTCACAACTTACCTACACATAGAGGCCTCAGTTGAGTAATAAAAGTAATATTAAAAACATCATGTAATACACTAAGAAGTGAGTATTTTAGCTGAAGTGCTTATGGTAAATGGTGTAATATACTGTAGGAAACACATAAGCGTTTAGATAGTAAGTACTAAAGGTGCCAGCTGTTTTGGAGGACTGGGAGCTGGTGTGCAATCGCTGTAAGGCCAAGTCTTACCCTGTTGAAGAAAGAAACATCACATACCTCCTTCTTCAAAGGTAGTCAATGACCATGATAGACCAAGACAAAACTAAATGTAATTTGTTAACCATGTCAAAGAAATGGTAAAAGTGACAATTTTTAAAAAGATTTTAGTTTTAGAGAGAGAGGAAGGGAGGGAGAAAGAGAGGGAAACGTCGATACGCGAGAGAAACACTGACCTGTTGCCTCCCGCACACCTCCGCCTGGGGACCTGGCCCACAGCCCAGGCTTATGTCCTGACCAGGAGTCCAATTGGCAACCTTTAGCTTCATGGGATGATGCCCAAGCCACTGAACCACACCAGTCAGGGCAAAAGTGACAATTTTAAATCATAAAAATAACCAACATTTCTCTCTTCTTACTAATGACTGACTAGGGCTTCTTACAAATTATTTTTAGCTCCACTAAATGTTTTTGCCTTCTAGGTAATAAGGTTTATGATTACTAATAACATAATAATTTTACATTCTCATAGTATTCAATATACAAAAATGTTCTGGTTCCTTGAATAACCATCAAGTCATCTATTGCAGGTGCAATCTTATCAGAGTCCTGAGCAACCTTTTATGATACTCCCTACAGTCATGCACACTTTGTGGGTTTTTTTATCATTAGAATTCATTACACTCCTTTCTTTGACTACAGGTTCTGCAGGTTACTGGCAACAGGGCACTAAAATACCCATGACTTAAGGTTTTGGTACTAGGAGCGGGTAAAAATTAGTGTCATATTAAAAACCATAACTATAAAAAAAAAAAAACAAAATATACCTGAAGAAAATTTACCTTAATTTGAAAACACATGATAAAGGGACTCATAATGTATAATGATTAAATGCAGAGAATTAAAAAGTTTACTTGAAAATTCCTAGTTATAATGAGACGTTTTAACATATTCTTTCAGGAAATGAAAAACACAACATTTGCTAGCACATGGCTTAGAAAAGTTATTATTTTTATGAAAAACCTATAGAAGTGTTCATTGAACAAAAAGTGCACATACTTTAAATCACATACAAACAAACATAACTGAAAACATACTGAGGGATTAAAAGGAAACACCCACAGCTTCCCGACAGGAGGAAGGTGCTGATTCTCACATGGAAGAATGGGGTCAAGGCAACCACTGTACGTGCAGTGGAGGCAGCAACATTGCAGATGTCAAGGTGAATCACAAAAGCATACTCGACCGCACTGCTGACAGCATAAGGTGTTTCCTAAACAAATTAGATCTTACACGGACATAATCTAGAGAAGAGGGGAACCAGACATGAGCATGAAGTCTGAATCCGTTTCCTGGAGGACACAAATGGGCTTACAGAAAAATCCGAACTCTGATGGATCTTTGATGTGGACCTTGTAAAGACATCAGTAGAAGGCGACACCTCTCAGAAAATGGATATAGGACAGTTGATGAAGGTTTTGATGATAGTCTTGATTGACAAATCAAAGAATCCGAAAAAATGGGCTGGAAGATGGAGCTTCCCGTGAAGCTCCTATGTATCTATCTGTCCAAATGGTGGCTGTGAAATCTGACTAATGCGCTCTTTGTTTTGCCTTCCAAATCTAATGCAAGTGAGGCTATTAATGAATTCTAACCTAAAACCATAAAGAAGATGGATTCTGGAAAACCAAGGTCCTAACATTACCCACTTTTCCAACTTTAGATTTTGTTGGCTTATAAAGGTCCCTCTTCTTAAATCAAGGTCAATTCACCAAACACCAGTCAGAAGGAAAATAAAAAGCAAAGTCAAAATGTAAAAAGAATATTCACATATTTCATCTGAGAATTTCATAAAATTGCCATTCATAAAATTTATTCTAAATATTTATCAGTATAAAAATGGAAAAAGGCTCTTATACCCCCCCCAAAAAAGCAGCTCTGTCAGAGGGAAAGGTAGAATATAAAGGGGGACCCAAAATAACCCCCCAGAATTTATTTATAAAAAAATTGTGTATTCTTACATGTTTTAACTCCAGTCACCTTCAAAGCACTCTCTATTTGATACAATACACCTATTGAGACTTTTTTCCACCGCTCAAGAAAGTTTTTGAATTCATTGATTTTGATGCCTTTTCATGCTTCTACTTTTTGTTTCTCCTCCTCCACCTTGGGAAACATTTCCCTTTGAGGACTTTCTTCAACCAGGGGAACAAACAAAAAAAAGTCACCAGGGGTGAGATTGGGTGAATGAGGGTAGGGCACCGGCGGTCATGCTGTATTTGGTCAAAAACTGCTGAACATTTAGCGTGGTGTGGGCAGGTGAGCTCATAAATCACCCATTATGAAATGGGCAAATGCACTGAAAGAGCCTTCAAAAAAGATTCACTGAAGCTGAATGCAGCCTCTCACAACACCACCAGCAGGTACATGGATACAGATGGGTTCCTAGAACACTCACCTAGCGGGGGTAAGCCTGTACTACAAGGGGCCCGCCCTCCAGAAGATAACTCCAATTTTTTGGTCCCCCCTCATATATATATAAAATAAGCTAGGAATATAAAGCATTGCTACAAGGCCACTAAGAAAATCAAACTACCAAACTTCTTTTTAAAATGACCCCTTAACACAGAACAATGAAACATAATTTAAAAAAAAAACAATTAATTGCATATAAGAAACACATTTTAAATACCTATGGATCTAACAGTTTTCAAAATGGAGAAAAATATTAAACATCTTAAGAAAAAGCACTATTAATCGTATGTACTATTGTTGAAAGACAACCCTCAGAATTATCTCACCTGAATATTTATTTCTGAAAGTAATTAGTAGAAATCCAAGGTCTAGTAATACACTTTAAAAAAGAGTTTTAATAAACACAATATATTTACAACTTCTTCAAAAAGAACTTTTTCATGTTGAAAGTTTGCTGGCACCTTATTTACATGGATTAATTTCTATTAAGCTTTCTGATTTTACTTACATGTTTAATTCTCTTCCATGGGGGTTTTCACATGTAAGGATGAGGGTGAATTCAAGTCTTTTCCATGCTGTTTACATTCAGGAGGTTTCATGAAGTGAGTCCTTTCATGTGTTTGAAAGGAAGTGGAATAACCGAAACCTTTCCCACATGCTGCACTTTTATATGGTTTTTCTCCAGTGTGCATTGTCAGGTGTCTTCGAAAGTTTGTATGATAACTGAAGGCTTTTCCACATTCCTTACACTCATAGGGTTTCTCTCCAGTGTGAGTTCTTTCATGAATTAGAAGGTAACTGAGATACCTGAATGCTTTACTACATATTTTACACACATAAGGTTTCTCTCCAGTGTGAGTTCGTTCATGTGTTCGAAGATAACTGGGACATCTAAATGTTTTACTACATATTTTACATTCATAGGGTTTCTCTGTAGCATGAGTTCTTTCATGTATTTGAAGGTAACTAGGATACCTGAATGTTTTGCTACATATTTTACATTCATAGGGTTTCTCTCCTGTGTGATTTCTTTCATGTATTTGAAGATAGCTGGGACATCTAAATGTTTTACTACATATTTTACATTCATAGGGTTTCTCTGCAGTGTGAGTTCTTTCATGTCTTCGAAGATCACTGAGACACCTGAATGCTTTAATACATATTTTACATTTATAGGGTTTCTCTCCAGTGTGACTTCTTTCATGTGTTTGAAGACTTTGATAACATTTGAAGGCTTTTCCACATTCCTTACATCCATATGGTTTCTCTCCAGTATGAGTTCTTTTATGTTTTCGAAGATAGCTAAGACAACTAAAGGCTTTAGTACATACTTTACATTCATAGGGCTTCTCTTCAGTGTGAGTTCTTTCATGTATTTGAAGATAACTGGGATACCTGAATGCTTTATTACATATTTTACATTTATAGGGTTTTTCTACAATGTGAGTTCTTTCATGTTTTCGAAGATAACTGAGACAACTAAATGCTTTACTACATTTTTTACATTCATAGGGTTTCTCTCCAGAGTGATTTCTTTGATGTGTTTGAAAACTTTGATAATATCTGAAGGCTTTTCTACATTCCTTACATTCATAGGGTTTCTGTACACTGTGAGTTACTTCATGCGTTTGAAGAGAACTAGAAGTACTGAAGGCTTTCCCACATTGTTTACACTTACAGGGTTTCTCTCTCGTGTGTGTACTTTCATGTAATCGAAGTGAACTTGAACAATTGAAGACTCTTACATATTCCTTACATTTATAAGGAGAATCTGTAGTGTGTGTTACCATGTGTTTTTGAAGAGCTTGGAGGTGCATGAAGATTTTTCCACATTCCTTACATTTATAAGTTCTCTCTCTATTGTGATTTCTTTCATGTTGTTCAAAGCGCTGCAGATTACTAAATGCTCTTCCACATACCTTGCATTTATATGGCTTCTTTCCATATTTCGGATGCTCATATTGTCCAGTGTGACATCTAAAGAGTCTATCAAGAGATGAACGATACACAACGACATCTCCACATGAACTGAGCTCATATGGTTTTACTCCATTAGGTTTCTTCTTCAGATTGAAATTTGAAATAAGGTTGAAGTTTTCTTCACATTGACTATTCTCTTTACTTTCACAGATTTTCTTGACCATATGACTTATATAAAAAAAAGAAGCACGTTATTAATGATTCCTTTATTAATAATTTTATATTCATCATACTTATGATTTTTAGGAAAAGTGTAAGTATAAATCTTGTCTAAATTGTATGAAATTAAATGTACTGTACACTTTCCAGGAAGACTTCACCTATGCTATTATCAAACTGTGATATTCATATATAGGGTTTATTAATACTGCTTCCAAGTGAACAATTTTGTAAACAGTGAACGTGTATGTTACATTTTAAGAAAGTATTTTTAGTAAAAATTTTCTAAGAAAGACATTTGATTCAGGGTTTATTAATTTTGTCTGTTTTTTAAAAAAATTTCATAGCAAATGAAAATTCTCACATGAAACACTGCGGGGTTTTTTTTGCGCAACTCACCTTAATTTTCTCCCCTGGTTTTTGTATTGATCTTTAATGCCAGGATCTTTCCATTTTCCCCCTAAAATTCAGAACCAGAAAAATGATTCTAAAGCATTAGAATTATAAAAAAAATTATTAGCTTCTAGATCTATGATGAGATGTTACCACGCCCAGTTTATTTACCAGCATCCACTCTTCCCACATTCCACATCATGGAACAATATTGATGAACAAGAAACACTTGTTTTCTATTGACAATTGAAGGAATGTCCTTATCCTTACCTATGGAGGCCAGATTTCTAATGGTTTCCCACATCACATCTCTGTAGAGCTTCCTCTGTGAAGGGTTCAGTAAGGCCCACTCCTCCAGGGTGAAGTGCACAGCCACATCCTCAAAGGCCACCGAGTCCTGAAACATCCCAAATATGTGTAGAGGAGGGTGTGTGAGACTGAAAGAATTGAATGCCTACAGCCCATTTATAGAGAGGTTACATATGATCCTCTAGTCTCCAAACATCTCATCTATGCCTTGATCATCAAAAACTCATTCTCTCTCCACCCTTTCTTTCTCATAAATTTAATACTATCATTAACACAGGGAAATTACACATTTTTACTGTGATCACTTTACATCTTATGTATCTCCAATGTCATGGTTCTGAGCATATAGGAAAATAACTGAAATGCTATACAGATAAAAAACATATAGCCCTGGCTGGCGTGGCTCAGTGGATTGAGTGCGGGCCTGCGAAATGAAAGATCTCTGGTTCATTTCCCAGGTAGGCCACCTGCCTGGGTTGCAGGCTAGGTCTCCAGTTGGGGGTATGTGAGAGGCAACAGATCGATGTATCTCTCGCACATTGATGTTTCTCTCCTTCTCTTTCTCCTTCCCTTCCCCCTCTCTAAAAATAAATAAGTAAAATCTTTAAAAAACCAAACAAACATGTATCTTTTTAAGACCATCAATTCCTCTTGAAAAAAATGTCTTTCGTTTTCATTCTTATCATCCATTATTTACAGCCCTCCAGGAGGCACAGGGTAAAATCTGCATCAAGTTTTAATGAATAAAATATAGTGAAGAACTGGAAGCTCTTCTCACTCCATCACCAAACACACAAGTCTAGGTGACCTATAGAAATCAAATTGTGAACAAAGCCAGCTGACCATGTTGTCCTAAAATTCTCCAGGCCTCTACCAGTAATCAGGTGATATGCCCCAAATATGCTTGTGGAGGACTGCTTTTAATTTGTGTTTTATTGATCACAGACCGAGTTCTTCTTTTCTTTCTCTGTCCAATTTAATGAGACTGGAAAGTTACTTAGAACTTACAGGTCAGACACAAGGAAGAAGGCGTGACAAGACTACAAAATCCCTGTACTCATGTGCTCAGTGCTGCTTCTAGCAAAATTTTAGAACACACAGTGAGATAACAGGCCAGGAGAGCGCTTTATGATCAAACTATAACCTGGCACCCTGGACTTTGCTGCCCTTGAGGAACAGGTTAAGAGTTGCAGATTGCAAGGAAATTCATGGAAGTCCACATGGGTGGTTGGTGAGTTTGCTCATGATTATAGACCACATAAAGGATTCAAAAGTGCTTTCCTCCAGAAAAAACCACAAAATTTTCATTCTCCAATGTCATGAGGAAGTGTTTACCATCAAATCACTCTAGGAAATTTGTTACTAGTACCTACTATGAAATGTTCAAAAATTCATGATAAAGGTGGAGGATTAAAAAAGGAATAAGGATAAAACATCTTCTACATTTCTTATCATGTAACATGACACTTTGTTTAAAATAATATTAGCAATAATGTAATAGTAATATTAGTAAAAATGCTTATGGGTAATTGAAATCAATGACAGCAACATGATAAGGGACAGTGATGGGGGAATTGGGAATAATGTGGTTTGAGGCGCTTGCAAAACCAGGAAAGTGGTAAAGTGTGACTTTACAGAGCAGATGGGTTAGTTATAAATGTATACTCAAAACGCAAAGACAACAAATAAAAAGGTTTTTTTAGCGTGTGACTGATATGCTATGAGAGAAATTAAAAATTATGTAAAATGCTTAATTAAAGCCAAAGAAGGCAGAAAAAAAGATGGAAGATAAAAAGAAACAAAGGACTAGGGCAACAAATAGAAAATAGTAAAAGGTTTGGTAAATATTAATCCAACTGTAACAATAATCACTTTAATCATCAATGATCTCAATACAATTGAAAGATATAGTAATTAATATCAGGTTTTTAAAAATCACATTTATACACTGTCTACAAGCAATCTACTTCATTTATTTATTTTTTCTTAAAGAGAGATTGGGAACAGAATGTCGCTTTATTTTTTTCACTTATTATTAACAACCATTTTTTTTTAATGTTTATTACAGCTAGGCACCATGGCATATGTTTACCTGATCTCACCTAATCCTAAAGATATGTATAGGACACATAATTGTTGTAATAATCCCCATTTTAAAGAAACCCCATTGCGGAGTCCATTTGCCTAAGGTTACCCCACAGTTGGTGTAGGAGACAGAATTCGGACCTAGGTCTTCTGCGTCCAGTGCTATACTTGCTCCATTTAGCCCAGCCATCCTCAAGATGTTTTTGGAAGAGGCACCAAAGAACACCCTGTTCCAGTGTTCCCATGACAGAGAGCATGGCATCATGGACAGTGGGAAAGACCCTGGGGAGGGGGTCAACAGACCTCCTCCCTTCATCCTGCCCTTGCAGCGCAGTCACACTCCCCTGCCCTCAACATTCCCTGGTCCCTCTACTTTGTGACATCATAGACAGTCTCCTCCATGCTCTGCCAGCTGCAAGAGTGAGGCTCAAAGGTCAAACCTGGGAGCAGGAGGGAGTACTTGTCCTGTATCTATGGGGACACCATCTCTATCACTCTTGGACAGCTTTTTGCTTTGTTCCAAGGTAAGTTCGTTCTAACTTACCTTGTTGACCCTACTGTGCTGAAAGACCCCCAAGGGCTCCTCCAACTCCTGAAGCAGCCTTCCTGTTTGACCGTGTGAATCTTTCCTGTTCTGGTTCAAGTCCAGTGGAATCACTGGAAACCTGAAACTCACGGCCCACAGGGGACACCCCAGGGCCCTTTTCCTAGGCTCCTGCTTCCATCTAGATGAGGGCACTTGCAGTACAAGAAAGCCACCTTGCCCTCCCTAGCCAGCATCAACTCTACATGTTTGTCAACATGGTCATTTGTTTACTGAGCCTTTCGAATGTGCCAGAAAGCTGTACTAAGCACTTTCCATGATTATTTAGTCCTCACAACCGCCTTCTAAGGTAGATACTATTATTACCCTTCCCATTTTACAAATTAGAAAACTGAAGTTCAAGGAAGTAAATTCTAAATCTCATAGCTAATATGTAGCAGATCTTTAAGAATTATACCCCAAAGAGTATAAGTACTACATGGCTCTCCCTAAAAGCCTTTGCATTTCTGAAGAGGGTTCAAAAGTACAAAAGTCTTTGCTATAAACACTCAGAGGAGAAAGTGGCTTGCTCCACTTTTTCTCATGAAAAGGAAATCCACTTTAAATATAAAGCTGTAGACAGATGAAAGGTAAAAAAGTTGAGGAAAATATACCATACCAACAGTAATCAAAGGAAAGCTGGCATAGGCATATAAATTAAAGACAATGATGATTTCAAACCAAAGTAAACTCAGAGATAAAGAGGGGTATCTCAATGACAAAGGGGTCCATTCACCAGGAAGGCACAGTAATTCTTTATATGTATGTACATAACATAACACAGGTGCCAAATACATAAGGCAAGAGCTGGTAGGATGAAGGAAGAAATATTGTCTCAATCTACTACTGTGGCTGGAGACACCACCTCATCATGAACTGTAAATTCCAGTACGGTGAAAATCAGGAAGGACAGGGTAGAACTGGGCAGCACTATGAAACAACTGGATTTAGTTGTACTCTGTGGAATACTTCATGCAACAAGAACAGAATACACATTTACCAAGACAGAACACATCCTAGGACATAAAACATACCTTAGAAATTTGAAAGAACAAAAATCATACAGAATATGCTCTTAAGCCACACAGAAATTAATCCAGAAATCAGTAACAGAAGAGAGTGGAAGAACCCACAACAAGAGATAACTCCTGGAATTAATAAGAGAGCATACCAAGGATTAAGGATATACAAGTCAATTGCTTTCCTATGGACTTACACAAATATACTCAACTGATCTTTGACAAAGGAGGAAAGACGATTCAGTGGAAAAAGAAAGTCTTTTAAACAAATAATGGTGTAAATAACGGATATCCCCATACAAACAGAGACAGAAAACAAAATTAGAAACAAGCCTTATATGTTTCACAATAATGAACTCAAACACATTAGAGACCTACACGCAAAATGCAAAAGTAATAAATTCCTACATAATAACATGAGGAAATCTAGATGCAAATAAAAGAACAATAAAGTATCACTACACAGTTAATAAATGGCTGAAACTCAATATACAAATACTTAGAACACCAAATATTGATGGAATTGATGGAATTGAAGGTGCAGGTAATCCTTATTTACTGCTGGTGGGAATAAAACTGGGCATATCTATATTGGAGACAGGAACTTTCTTTCAAAACAAAACATACTATTACCACATAAAATAAGATCCAGCAGTTACATTCCTTGGTATAGACCTAAACAAAATGAAACCTTATGTTCACAGAGGAACCTGTTCATGAAAATGGGTTGGCGTTTTATTCACAATTGGCATGAGTTAGAGTAAGCACGATGACCTTCAAGAGGCAACAATCAGTGGCAAATCTGTGCAATGAAATACTATTCAGTGATAAAAGATGAGGTCTTAAGCTATGAAAACACATGAAGAAACCTTTACAGTATGTTGCTAAGTAAAAGAAGCAAACCCAACAAGGCTATGCCCTGTATGATTGCAAGTATATGACAGTCTGGAAAAGACAAAACTATATGAATCAGTGAAAGAAGTCTTGGGTTTGAAGGATTTAAGGGTTGAAGTGAGAAATGAATAAATAGGTGAAGTACAGATTTCTGGAAAGTAAAACTTCAGTATATGATGTAAAAATGATGGATACACATTCATATACATTTGCCCAAACCCATTGATCCCATAGCAGGATCAAGCTAACATAAACTGAAATTTAATGCATCAATATTGGCACAGCAATTGTAACAAATGTACCACAGTCACACAAGATTTAAAAAAAAAAAATAGTGCAAACAGTGTGGATGCACAGGAGTCATGTGGGAACTCTGTAGCCTCTGATCAACTTTTCTATAAACCTAAAATGGCTTTAAAAAAACCCTGAGGCCTATCAAACACTAGAAAAAGAAAAATGAAGGCAGATTCATTATAATTCACCCCATGAGTGACTGATAAGTTAAACAGGTCACATATCATTAACTTATCTTTTCTGCATAAGAAAGCACTCCATCATTTAATCCTACTAAATGATATACAAATGCAGACCAAAGTTGAATAAGCTGATGGATATAAGTCTCCTGTCCAAGAATCTGTTTAAAATTCAGGCATTTGCCCTGCCCAGTGTGGCTCAGTTGGTTGGAGTGCTATCCTATTAACCCAAAGGTTGCCAGTTCAATTCTTGGTCAGGACACATGCCTAGGTTGTAACGGTTTGATCCCTGGTGGCGGGCATACAGGAGACAACCAACTGATTTTTCCTGTTTTTTTCCTCTCTCTCCCCAAGCAATGAGAAAAATGTCCTTGGGTGATGATTAAAAAAAAATTTCAGGTAGTTAATAGTAACATAAAATAACCCCGGTTGTATAAAAAATAAAATTAAAATGAAGACCATAAGAAATTTATCAATCCCTTTCTAACTAAAAGGACAAAAAGCATTATGACAGTTTTCTCTCTACCATATTTCACAATGAGATTATTTTCAGGAATGAGTAAGATATTATAATGCATTACAGGTTTGCAAATAAGCTCTGAAATGGACTAGGAATTTCGTATATTTGCATAAGCTTTGATGTGTTTCTTCACATTATTGAAAATAAATATTCAATTGGTTTTTTCCCCTTACTTTCCATAAAGTAGGAGCTCCTTTACCTGAGGAATAGTATAGCCTTTTACCTGGCAAAGTTCTCTAGGTGATAATGATGCTGTCAGGAAGGCTGTGGTAAAAGTCCTTAGGCTGAACCATCCGGTATTAGGTGTGTTTGGGGGAACTGAGGATCCGGGGTCTTTGCTGGGGGACAGAGAGGAGCAGAGAGCAATAGCCAACAGACAGGCGGAAGAGCTGCCTAGTCAGTAAAATGTTAGCCTCCATCAGGATGGACTTGTGGAAAATGGAAGCATTCCGCAGACTCTGGGAAATATCAAAGAAGAAAAACTGAATAAAGCTACTGGACTGCCTGTTGACAATACTGGTTGGGTGTTATAGTGAAGGGTGGTAAATAAAAATTCAACTGAGTAAAAAAAAACAAAAACAAAAACAAAAGCAAAAAACTCTCAGCCTGATCCAGTTTAAGACTCTGACCCAAATGAACTCCCCAATTCATAAACCCTTTGTTATAAAATTTTGTGATGATCTGATTTTCACAGAATTTCTCACTGTGCACAAATTACACACTGATTGTACCTACACTGTAGCTGCAAAATTCAAACGTGAAAATGCCTAGGCCTAAGGAAACCACAATTACAGCCAATAAAAGGGCATCACTCTCCTTCAGTAACGGGGCACAGCCAGGGCCCCGCCCCCCCCCCCCGCAAAGGATATTTGTAATGGGGTCCAGAGATTGGGGTGTCCAAGAAAAATACTCTCCCTACTCCAGGACGGGCTGCCATGGGGGATGGGAGCCTTGAGCAGAGCAATTGAGAGTCATTTTGCATGTCAATAACAGGATAGCTTCATTCCTTATTTGCAAAGAGGGTTATTTTGCCTATCACGAAAGCTAATCAGGGAGGTTAAAAAAGTCTTAATACAGAATATAACTGAGAGAGAGGAGGAGACAGGGGCCTGCAAGAGAGACAAAGGGTCACAGACTCTGGGGAACAGTGTGAAGACCACGCGGGAAGAAAGAGGGGAGAAAGGACTCTTGCTAGTGGGCCATGAGAAGGTGCCACATGGTTATGGATTAAGAGCTGGAGATCGCGGCGACGCAGCGGATGGTGCTGAAGGATGGTGCTGAGACCCGCGAGAGGCCTGCCTAGCCGAGCCCCGGACTTCTGTTCTTTTTCTTCTGAAGAACGGTACCCTGACTGGCCTGACTGGCCTAACTGGGCAAGGGGGGGGGGGAGGCAGGACGGTGTGTGTGATGGTGATTGTTTTAAAGGGATTTGGAGGTTTAAGGGTGACGTTTAGCCATTAATTAAATCTGTATAACTTTGGAATAAATAGTTCCTTTCCTTTTCACCAAACTCTGCCATTCAGAGCCATAATTCCAAGGGCGGCAGGCAAAGGACCTACAACGGAGGGACCCCAGGGAAGGGGGGTGTCGTTTCGGTAATAGCATCTGGGCATCCCTCCCCCCACAGGTCCATTTGTTAAGTAACACTTCCCCAAGTGCACATGCACCCCAGCTTCCCAGGGCTGCAGCTTCCCATTGTGTAGACTCCTTCCCTGGTGGTGTGAGCAGGTAGGACACCTGCGGGGGGAGGCTTCCCAGGTAGAACCAATGGGCCTTCAAGTGCTTCCCTTTTGAAACAAACAAACAAACAAACAAGTGGAACTGCATTAAAATAGAGTTTCCATCCCAGAGGAGTTGCCTGGCATGTCTTCGGTCTCAAACCTTGGGATGTCAAAACAAGGCAAAATAAACTTTGGACTGGGCCCAAAGTAACATGTGTCCTAAAGAACTGTTTGCAAGGACTGCTGACTACCTTACTGAAAATTTAAAACACTATGTTATGCCATGTCTACCAACAGAAGTACCTTTCTTCTGTTGGTGTAACTGTTCCCCTTTGCTTTCTCATAAATACCTCTTGCTTTTGTCTCCTAAGTGGAACATTATTTGGGCTTGTGACTGAATCAGGGTTTCCCAAGTAGCTATTCTTATTGATCTCAAATAAATGCTTGTTGCCGCTCACTTAGAAAGATGTTTTTGTTCGTTTGTTTTGTAGGTGAACCTTTACTGGCTCAGAGGAACCTTGGCTTGAGTCACTGACCACAGACCTCTGCCTCACACTGGATTTGTTTGGGTGACCACTGATACTTTAAATGACAAATCCAGAGTTTGAACACTCCATCAAAATCACTTAAGCCAAGTATTTATGTAGAGAGGAAGGAAGAACATTGTAAAGGTCTTTTACTAGTTCAATTAGAAGACCTTAAATCTCTATACATATTTTTAAAAAGATGTCAGTTAATTATATTTCCTGTGAAACTTACTACATATGCTCAGGGGGATTGAAAGAAGAATTACATTAAAATGGAATGTAATACTGGAACATTTTCTTTTTCCTTAATTCATGTCTTTCATATCTGTTTGGAACTATTTTATATTGTTTCAAGCTCTTTTGATTAAATACATTTTACTTAAATAAGTCAATAAATGTTTTCAAGTGTCAAACCCAGGGAGGGGCAATGCTGACAGGACACACCACTCAGGAAAGTCTCTAAAGAGGAGCCTCCACCCAAAGGACTTCCCACAGGATATGTGTGCCCAGGAAAGATCCTAGGAGAGAGGAAGGGAATTTCATACAGACGTCTTCCAGGTGGCTCTTGCCTGGGTTCCTCCCATGCAAAATATCTACAAATGTGTGTGTGTGTGTGTGTTTGTGTGTGTTTTTAAGATTTCGTTTATTTATTTTTAGAGGGGGGGAAAGGAGGGAGAAAGAGAAGGAGAGAAACGCTGATGTAAGAGAGAAACATCTATCGGTTGCCTCTCCAATTGCCCCCCTATCGGGAACTGAACTCACAACCCAGGCTTGTGCCCTGACGGGGAATCAAATGGCGACCATTCGCTTTGCTGGAGGACGCCCAACCAACTGATCCACGCTGGTCAGGTAACAAATACAAATCTTTTAAAAAGAGCATTTGCAAAGCTCTGAGGGAGAAAGATAAACAACTGGAATGTTGGGTCTCTTCGCAATGTACTCTATAGAACAAACAGTGGATGATGCGGTGAATCGGAGAGAGGAAGCTGGTTTAGGGAATGGCTGCGGAACTGGAATTCAGGGACTTACTGCCACCACTAGGAAGACTGGGGTGGGAATAGGGTCATGGATTTTAGACTCCGCTTCCTAAACATGTGGAAAACTCAGGAGAAAGTGGATCCGCTCTGGGGAGGCAGAAGGGACTGGGGACCCCACAGACCACAGCTGCTCCCACGCACGACCCCCGGAACCCGAGTCACGATTGTCCCCTGGTTGACCCTCCCCGTGGTCACCGCACCATGTGGGGAGACGCGGGGCCGCGGGCGCAGAGATGCCCAGAGACGCTCCGCAGCCGACGTTGCTGCGCAATGACGGGACAGGATACTCGGTTCCTGTCTGCGGGCCCAGAACCCTCGCTGCGAGCTGGAGGGGACCGAGGTGCAAGCGGGGCCCCAGGCAGAGGCGGAATCCGGACTTGACCGCGGGGAAGGCGCGGCTCCGCCATAGCAGGTTCCGACCAGCGGGCCTTCCCCGTCTCCCCACTTCAGAGCAGCACTCACCATTTCTAGGTTTCATGGGTCTCCCCGAGTCCTTCCTATGACCCTCACGGCCAGTGCATATCAAAATGCGACAGAAGCTGTGACAGAGCCACCAGTGACCGTTAAAGGCTGGCGACACCAGCCCCAAAACACGGCTGCAGAGACTACAGACGTCCACGCCCTTGCAAAACATAACCCCGCCCACCTGCCTCAGCGGCACCTCTGATTGGGTAGTTCCTAGGGCCGCGCCCCCTCGGGCCTGAATTACAGTTTGCGAGAGGACCCTGTCTTCTCTCAAAACGCTTTAACCTGTGTGCCATAGGCGACCTAGCATAAACAAATTCTTTTTCTAGTCCTGGGGCTTCTTTTATTGTTTCTCCCCAGCTCTTTGTGAAGGCGAGGACACAGTTGTGCACAGGGAATCCTGATTTGGTTTCCAGCTAGAGCAAATAAGTAGGGACAAGAGGGTGACCCAAGCCAGGCCACACTGGAGTGAGAGGGTCTTCTATTCACTAGAGGTCAAGGGCTTGGCGGTAAGCCCTTGACAAGGGAAATATGACCCATGTTTAGAAACACAGACACTTAATGTGAAGAATCTGGCTCCATTTTAGTCTTTGATCCTTGCCAGCATGGTACCTTCCACCCCTCCCTGTCCCACCCCCGCTCATTGGGTCCTCAAGAGAAAGAATCACAGAGTCCTGACTCTGGTGGGAAATTGGAACCCTCAAGCCGCAGCCTGGGTGCAAGGACTCTTCTCAGTCTAAACACAGGGTGTGAGATGTGTTCATTACATCCTTAGGCGACCATTTTACATTAGAAGGAAATTTAATTTAGATCAGTTTTTGCCTGTGTCCCTAGAGAACTTTGAAATGTGAAAAGTGTGATATCCCTAAGATAATTGATTCCTATTTTTGTTAATTTAAGAAAAACAATAAATGATTATGTAAATGTGGGATGGACTCGAAAACTTTTCTCTGCACAGCTTTATTGTGGTAAAATTGATTATTAAAATTGTCTATATTTGAATATTACAACATGATTTGATATACTGGCAACATAATTTTACATTTCCAGCAATTTTGCACAAGAGTGTTTTCACTTTGTTGATGGTGTTCTTTGAAGCACAAAAGTTAGTAATTTAATGAAGTCTAAATTACCTAGTTTTTCTGCATGATTTCTTTGTGTCATATCTAACAACATTTTGCCAAATCCAAGGTCAGAAATTTTCCCCTATGTTTTATCTAAGTGTTTTGTAGTTTCATCTTGTGTTTAGACCTTTGATCCATTTTGGAATATTAGAGTGTGTGGTGTGATGTCATCGTACAACCTGTTTCTTTTGCATCTGCTTATCCAGTTGGCTCAGCAGTGATTTATGACAAAAAGAGTGTTTTTTTTCCATTCTGGTACCCTTTTGAAAGTTCAGTTGACCATACATATAGGAGTTTATTTCTCAAGTCTTAATCTATTCTATAGATCTGTATGTTTATCCTTATGTCAGTACCAGACTCACTTTGATTCCCTTTGGTTTGTGCAATGTTTGAATCAAGATGTTAGTCCTACTACTCTGTTTCCTTTATCAAGAACAGTTTGGTAATTCTGGTTTATTTATAATTTCATATAAATGTATAGAATAGTTTTCCAATTCCTATAAAGATTACAGCTGGGATCTCAATGGATTTTGCACTGAATGTCTAGAACAGTGTTGTCTTCTGATTCATGAAATTGGGATACTTTTCCCATTTATTTATACATTTATTAATTTATTTTGACCATATTTTGTAGTTTGCAGAATATTTATTTTTGTGCTTTTTTTGTTATTTATTTAAATATTTATTAATTTTGATTGTATTGTAAGTGCATTTCATTTCTAAATTTCATTATCAGATTGTTCATTGGAAGTGTAAAAATATATAATTGGTTTTTATATTTTGATCTTCAATCCTACAATCCTTCAATCCTTCTCTTTGAACTCAATTACTAATTTCAATAGTCTTTTAAGAGCTTTCTTTATATAAGATACCTCATCTGGCAGTAAAGGTAGTTTTGCATCTTTCTAACCAAACTGTATGCATTTTATTTCTTTCCTTAAAATGGTTTTGGCTAAAATATTCAGACAATTGTTGAATAGCAGTGACAAATTAGATACCTTTTTTTCCCTTATCTTTCTGGGAAAAGCATTCAGTCTTTCACAATTAAATATAATATTAGCTGTGGGTTTTCCACAGATGCTCACAATGAGGTTTGGAAATATACTCCCATTATGGGTATTCAGAGTGAGTTATGAAAGAGTACTGCGTTTTGTCAATTATTGTCTTTGAGTCTATTGACAGGATCTCGCCATTTCTCTTTTTAGTCTAGTGGTCTATTATATGAATGGGCTTTGAAATGTTAGCCCAACCTTCCAGCCCTGGAATAAATCCCACTTGCTTGTGGTGTATAATTGTTTGTATATTTTGCTGGATCATGTTTGCTAGAATTTGCTGAGAGTTTTTGCATCCTTATTCACAAAAGTATAGGTATATTAGGTTTTTTTCTGTGATAACCTGATAGATTTGGAATCATAGTAGTAATGGCCTTGGAAAAATGAGTGTGAAGGGTTGTCTCCATTCAGGGTTTTGTTTTGTTTTGTTTTTTAAAGAGTTGTAAAGAATCCATACTAACCTTCTTTAAAAGTTTTGGATAAGTCTATTTATATGGAAGCCATCTGGGCCTGTGCTTACTCTGTGGGTGCTTTTCTTGTTTACTCACTCAATCACTTCACTTGTTATAGTTCCATTTAGATGTCCCATTTATTTTTAAATTATTTTCAGTGGTTTGTTTCTTTTTAGGTCTTTGTCCATTTTAACTCAGGTATCAAAATTTTGGCATACAATTATTGAATTCCTTTATAATTCTTCTTATTCTCTGTAATGCCAGTAGTAATATCCTACTATCGTCCTGATTATTTAAATTCAAATCTTCCCCCTTTTTCTCTAGATCAACCTACTAAAGACTTGTCAATTTTGTTACTCTTTCCATAGAATCCATTTCTGGTTTTATTGATTTTCTATGTTTTTTAAATTTCCCTTTTCATTCATTTCGGCACTAATTTTCATTATTTCCTTTTTCCTTCTTTGGGTGTGGTATCACATCTTTTCAAGTATGTTAAGGCAAAGTTTAAGTTATTGATTTAATATTTTTTTCTTTGTTAATACTATTAAAAATGAAATATGTTTTGTTTTAGGATGCAAGGGTGATCTGGCTGTGGCATCTGTCACCCCATTGATTGCTGGGGTTGAAATATGTTTTGTTTTAGATGCAGACCATAAACTTTGACTCTTTTGGTATGATACAATTTCTCTCTATATCTCTGGTGATATTTTTCACTTTCAAGCCAATTTTGCCTGATATTTGTATAATCTCTACAGCTTTCAAGTGGGTGGTATTTACAGATGTAAATTTCCCATTTTTACTTTTTAAAAAATTTTTATTTATATATTTTTTAGAGAGAGGGGAAGTGAGGGAGGAAGAGAGGGAGAGAAACACTGATGTGAGAGAGAAACATCCATTGGTTGCCTTCCATACCTGCCCCAACCAGAAACTGAATCTGCAATCCAGGCGTGTGTCCTGACCAGGAATCAAACCCATGACCTTTTGGTTGGCAGGGCCAGGGCAGGCCTGCCCTGCTTTTACTTTTAACCATTTGTATCTTTAATTCCAAAATGTGTTTCCTGTATATAACATGTATTTAGATAATGGTTGTTGCTGTTTAATCTGAGGTGACAATCTCTTCCTCTTGTTTGGATCATGTAATTCATTCACATTTGGTATCATTGATATAGTTGCAACTACGCCTGCCGTTTTACTTTTTGTTTTCTTCAGTCCTTATGTTGTTTTTAGCTTCTCTAGTTCTTTATAGCTTTCTTTTGCATTAAGTAAATCTTTTTTATTGTAGCATTTTAATTTTTAAATGACTTCATTTTGGAAGGTTTTTTAGGGGCTGCTCTACTGTTTAACATATACCATATATTGCCATGTATAATGCGCACATTTTTGCCCAAATTTTTGAGGGAAAAATAAGGATGCACATTATACATGGGTAACACTAATTCCGTACCTATATAAACATTTTTAATTCTTTTATTTATGCTTATGCATTAAAAGTATAACTCTAGAAAGCAGTAACAATATCCATATGCAAAATAATACCATGGAATATGATAATCAGTTTTAAATATAAATAAAAATTTGAATTAAAAAATTAAAATGAAAGATTTTTTTCTTGGAAGTTTGGGCCAAAAACATGGGTGCGCATTATACACGGGAGCGCAAGTTTCAGATTTTTCCTGGGAGATGATCATCATGGCCTTGGAACCAGGAACGGGCCTCCAGCTGTGCCTGACCCTGCAGAAGACTACAGCTCACACTCAACAAAGAGGTTTCATATTTTAAAACATTATGCTCATGTATAATTTTGAGAATAACATTAAATTTTTAAAGTCAAAAGAAGCCATTCGGAGATCTGAGTTCAAGGCCTTATGCGCAGCAGGAGCAGCTTGTGAAATGGACCCTGAGATCTTTCTGGCCTCTGCCTGTTTTGTATGAGCCTCCTGGGCAGTGGCTGCTCCTCTTCTTGGGCTGGGCCAGGTGGTTGGCAAGGCTCAGCAGACTTTGACAACTACCTGCACCCCAGCCCAGAGTCCCATTCCGCCCAGTCCCATCCTGGAAGATCTCAGGAAGCCTGAGACATAAGGGCTTCAAACCATGAAACAGTTCCACCGATCTGTGGTCTGACCCCGTTTCTTGCACGTGCAATGGGAGTCCCATGCACAGTAAGCTCCCAAGATTTCAACGGTGTTGGTCATTCATTATTTATCATAAGTTGCAGGATGCTTTTGACATTCAGCCAGGTGCCAATCTGCCCTCAGAAGCATACAGGCAGTGTTAGAGAAATTTAAAAATGTATCATATGGAGCAAAGAGCTTGAGACATGCCAGGTGTTTCAAGCATTTTTCAAACATTAACTCTACCATGTTTTTTATAATGTCGCAGGGGGTATAATTGTTATTGTCAGATGGAAAAACTGAGGCACCAACCACACTGCCCTAAAACCTTGCACCAGAAACTGTAAGTATTTAACATCTTATAGCCCTGGCTGGGTAGCTCAGCTGGTTGGAGCATCATCCCTGTACGGCAAGGTTGTGGGCTCAGTCTCTGGTCAGGGCACATGCAAGAGGTGACCAACCGGTGGATGAGTGGAACAGCAGGTTGACCTCTCTCTCTGTCTCTTCTTTCCTCTCTCTCTCTCTCTCAAATCAATAAACAAACAAAAATCTCAGCCTCTGTGACTCAGGCATCTGGAGACGGCTTAGCAGAGTACATACGACTGAATAAAGGTATCTCACAGGCTGATGCTGTGGTCTCAGCTGAGGCTCTGTCGGGGGTGATTTGCTCCCACACTCACACATGGGTGTTGTCAGAATTCATTTTGGACTGAGTCCTTAGTTTCTACCTGTCAGTTGGCTGGGCACTCCCTCAGTTCTGTCCTATGGGGCAGCTACATGGAGCTTTTTCTCCCAATTCCAGAGGTATAACAGAGAGGGAGAGGGAGTGGGTCAGGGGAGGGAGAGGGAGAGAACGAGGAAGAGGGAGAGGGAGGGTGGAAAGGGAGAGAAAGAGGGGAACTCAAGGAAGCGAGTAAGAGGGAAGTAAAAACTTGAATGTGACATCCCACCACCTTGGCCGTGTTCTGCTGTGCAGAAGCCAGTTACTAGCGACTCAGTTGTGACACAAAGATGTGCAGAGCGGAAGGCTGGGGCCACTGGAAGCCAACGTGGAGCCTGTGCACAACGTGGGCCCTCATGAGGCACGAGGTCTGATTCCATGCATAACAGGAGACCACAGAAAATTTTACGGAGGGATGACCACATCTGAATTTTCTTATTTTCAACCACTTAAAGGTGCAGATCTTAAAATGGGACCCAGAGGGGTGTGATTTCCCCAAGGGCAGACAGCTGAAACCCAGGCCTGTTTTAAGTGGCATTCCATGCTCCATTCCACCTTTTCCTGTAATTCTTCCATCTGTTTTTGCATCAGACACAGGAGACAGCAGCCCACAGGAGAAACTAAGAGATCTGAACTCAGCTCTGTCTGCTCCAGGCTGGAACTGGAGTTACATTCCCAGGGAGCTATGGGGAGGGCTGTGCCGGGTGTCTGTGCAGTCATACAGCTGACACGGGCGAGGAGGGTGAGCGGTCATGGGCCCAGAGGGGACTCTAAATGGGTCCGATTGAAGAAAGGGGCCAGGTAATGGACTCTCGAGGAAGATGACCTCATATCCTTGGTGACAGAACAAAACAGAAGTTAGAACTCTGGTAACCAGCCACGCGCATTCTGGAGACTGGCCTCTCTCCGGCTCACTTGGCTGGAGGCGGCTGAGAGAGCAGCATGTTCCCCAGTTCCCTCCCAACTTCCTGAGGCTGTGGATTCTGGAAAGCTGAGAGGGAAAGCTGTTTCACTCACTGTAGACAGTGGCTCAGGCCTCCCCTCCCATACCTCTGAGCATTCGGTGGGGTGAACCCTCAGGTAACAGGGTAGCCCAGGGCAGGCCAGTCTTGGTCAGCTCTCAACTGTGATCCCGCATGAACAGCTACACACCCCTTGTCTCCTTTTCTGTGTGTGTTGGGGTGTGAAAAAGGCAGTGGGGAGGGGGCCTTCTCCCGCAGGAGCAAGTTGTGAGGTGTTGGAAACTCGACTGGTGTGTCAAGGGTGAATACCAGGTCAGGCTGGCAAGGTGAGAAGGTGAGTTCTGGGGACGGAGCTCATCCGGTCACTTGTAATTTTGGGCCCCTCCCGGTGTCATTTGTTCCCTCCCTGGCTGCCACCTGTGCCTGGTCTGGGAGCAGAATTTGTGGTGGGACTACTCGCTGTGGTGATGCCCAGGCCAGCCCCTGATGTCTTTTTGCCTGGATGCTGGGCACTGTCTCTACAGAGCTCCATTCAGGAGATCACAGAGGAGCTGGTCTGAGGTGAGAGTGGGTGCAGGTGGTTCTCTGTCTCCAAGACCCTGAAATCGCACGGGCAGGCCCAGATCCCAGACTCAGATCCGGGGAATTTCCCAGGGTCCTCTGAGAGCTTTCCCACTAGAGTGTCCACTGTCCCACTCCCCAGAGAATCTGCACCTCCACTCCCCTCCCCACCCCACCAGCCGGTGGGAGAATAGAAAGTCAGTTCTCGCATGTTTGTGGGAATTATTAGAGAAGACTGTATGTTGTTTGACTTCACACTAGTCCATGAGCATCTTGTATTTTGCTGCTGTTTTGATTGTTTGAACTACCTGCCTCAGGTGTCCTGTGTAGCAGTCAGTTTCACTGTCCCTTCAAACCTTCTCCAAGCCTCACACACATCACACTTAATAGGATGGTTTGTACACAAAAAGGAAAACGGGATCAGTTATTCTACAGGTTTCTGTGCAACTTGCCATTTCACAGACCAGGACTCCCCGCGGCCAGGAGCTGGGGCCTCGCTTGTCCTCATGATGTCCCGTAAGAGAGGACGACTGCCCAGCAGTGCAGTCTTTCAGTGCCGTTGTGCCTTGACATGAGGGATTTGAGGAGCGGAGGAGCAGGGACCTCTGAACCTGGGATTTGCCCTGGGAAGGGATTGAGTGTCCTGGAGGGGAGGAGGGGGTGGGAGAAATTGGGGGAGGCTGCTCCATGTGGGAGCCTTGCTTGGGGTCAGGAGGCTGAAGGTGAGGGATCTCAGGGGAGGATTGTAGGAACACCTGAGATCACCACTCCCACACTGATGGCACAGGTGGTCGTCTCCTTCCTCAGCACCTTTCTCACTTACCTGCAGCTGCTGGACACAGAGATGCACTAGTATCAGGAGGTGAGTGAGTCTGGAGGTGAGCGTGGGGATGGGTGGGGGGGCAGTATCCTGAGTTTTGGGAGTAGAGATCCCTGCACTGAACCGTGAGCGCTCAGCACTGGAAAAACCTGACTCAGTCTCCCCGTTTGTCATCTGAGAGGGTTGGATAGGAGAGTCTCTGGCCTCAGTTCCCGTCCTTCTCTAGAGCCCAGAGCCTGGCCCAAGTCCAAGTCCTGTTACTGGGAGTGCCTGCCCCCTAGTGGGCCCTGGAGGTAGCACAGCATGAGAAAAGGTGGGAATAGGGGTTAGCAATGAGCTGAGAGGTGGTATGACCAAAGTTCTCAGCGAGTTAGTAAGAAGGGGCCCACATCTGCAGCAAAGGTTTATTTCACCAGTTTGTCACTTTCTGAAAACCTCCCTATTATTGAAACGGATGCCTGAGAGGACTTTCATCCATGAGACCATGTCAATGCCAGGGTTCAAGGCTTTTAAGGACAGAGGAGTCTAGCTTGGGAGCAACGCTACAGGCTACAAGTGGAAGCCCTCTGTGATCTGGTAGTGAGACTCCCAAGGCCTTCGAGTGCTTCAGTGAGCACACACTGCCAGGGTGCTGCGGGGGCTGCAAGAAGTCATGGATGATACAGCTCCCCTTCCAAGACACCTTCCTGAGTTACTAGTGCAGCAAATTGGAGAAATGCTGCTTGGAAAATAACATATCTTGCTGGATTTTGCTTACTGTTGATAATGCTCCCAGGCATCATTTTTTATTGACCTTCATCTCAATATCAAAAGTGGTGTTTCTCCCTCTAAACAGTTGCTTTGTTAAGTGTCAGGAGTCAAAAGTTAAAAAAGTTTATAAAGTAAAAAGTTAAACTGTTTATTGAAAATTTTAAAATAAACTTTTGTTGCCTAAGCATAGTGTTTGCACGTCTACAGTAGTATATAGTGACGTCCTACACTTGCACGCTCGCTGCTCACTGATTCACCCACATGCCTTCCAGTCTTGCAAGCTCCATTCATAGTTAAGTGTCCTATACAGGTGTACCATTTAAAAAAACAAACACCCTTTATTTCTACTATCCCATTTCCACATTTAGATGTTTAAATACACAAGTTTCCCTGCTACAATTTCCTTCCGTTCTCAGTACACTAACATGCTGCACAAACATGCAGCCTAGGAGCAATGGCCTAGACCATACAGCACAGGTGTGCAGCAGGCTATGGCAGCTGGGTTAGTGTAAGTTCACTCTATGACATCTGCACAATGACAGATCACCTGACAATGCATTCCTCATAATGTATCCCCATTATTAAGTGGTGCATGTGTGTTCTATTTGTTAGCACCTTACAACTTAGGAAACAGTAATAAAATATTTCTGGAATGGAAAAACAGAAGCATCCTTTGACCAAAAAACCAGTTTTAATCAGATACCATCAAAAGTAATTAAAAACATTGAAAGAATACATTCAGCTACAACTAACAGGACCATCCCACTCCAGTCTTCCAAAGAGAAAAAATGTGTTTATTTTCACATTTTCAAATAAAAGGACCAGGTCAAGGCAGCCGGTGTGCAACGCATTGGAGAACCAAACCCCTACATCTGTCTTTGTGAGCACACAAGTGTAGATGTCATGGTGAGTCCGGACCACCTGCTGACTGGCACTGTTGACAACATAAGGTGTTTCCTATACAAACTAGACCTTAAATGGACATAATCTAGAGGAGAGGGGAATCAGACGATATTCCCAAGTTCAAAGGCCTGCTGTTCCCTGGTGGACAAGAGGGCTGACTAAAAAATCCAAACTCTGATGGAACTTTGATGTGGATCTTCTGAAAATATCTCTACAGATGTAGAGTGGAAATCTCCATCTCTTAGCAAATGCATATGAAACAGTTGGTGGTAGTTTTGAGGATACTTTTGATTGGAAGTACAAAAAAAGTCCAGAAAATGGAATAAAAGGTGGTTATCTTTGAAACTCCTATGTAGTTCTTTCTGAATGATGCCTTCAAAATCTGACTATGGCCTTCTTTGCTGCTTTCTGAAATCTTATGCAAGTAAAGGTACTGGTGAATTCTAAGAAGGAACCATGAAGGGGATGGATTTCAGAAAACCTAGCTATTACTCACAGGGATACATCCCAGCTCTAGGTTTTTGTCCTGTCACAGGTCTCCCTTCTTAAAGTCTACTCAGTGAATAGTCAGAAAAAAGAACCAAAAGTAGAAGTCCAAATATGAAAATAATTCACATGAAACCATATTCTTCCATAAACTTGTCATACTCAACATACGTGTTTACACATATGAAGTCAGCCTCTTATATTTGAAATCTAAGAGAAACTTTGTCACTAAGGAAGGTAGTATATATATAATGAACTAGAAATCTACAGAAACTGCCACAAGGCCAGTTGGAAAATCCCAACAAATACCACACTGTCAAATTTCAACGGCCTCTTAGCACAGAACATTATAAAAAAAAAAATTAAACCTAAATGCATACTTGAAATACACTTCAACTCACCCATCAATCCAACAGGCTTCAAAAATTTTTTAAAAATAGATTCAAGAAACAGGCACTACCTACTAATCTTATGTACTGTTGTTGAATAGTACATATTTATAGTGCAAGAATGTCACTTCAATATGCACAATTTGTTGTTCCACTTATTTATAGTCATTGATTGTTTCTTCTTTGTGGTCTGATTGGGGATTGAAGCCACAGCTTTGGCATATCTAGATGACACCCTAACCAACTGAGCTACCGGCCAGGCTATTTACAACTTTATTAATAACTTTCGTGTTGTTGTCTGGAACATTATACATGGATTAATTTCCATTAAGCTTTTTCATGCTACTTCTATTTGTTTTGTTTGGTGAAAGTTTTCACATGTAAGAATGTAGACAATTAGAAGTTGTTCCCACATAGTTTACACTCAGCAAGTTTTACCCAGTGAGTCCTTTCATGACTTTGGAAGGAGCTGGTATGACTACAGCCTTTCCATACTCTTTACATTTGTTTATCTCTAGTGTGACAAAAACTTTACCATATTTAAATTCACAGAATTCCTCTTCAGTGAGTTCATGTATTTAAAAACCTTGTTGAGAAAACTCTACCATGTTTCCATTCAGTGTTTTTCTCCTGTGTGATTTCATGTCATCAGAAACTTTGATAACACCTGAAGGTCTTCCAAATCTCTGGTATCAATAGGGCTTCCCATGAGGTTTTTTGTGTTTTTAAGGAATCATAGGCTTTACCACACTGCTTACATTCCAAAGATTTCTTTCATGCTTTCTTCTATGAATTCTGAACGAAGAGGAATATCTGAAGGCTTTACCACACTGTTGGCATTTGTAGGGTTTCTCTCCAGTGTGCACCCTCATGTGTATTTTTAAGGTTTGGTTACGAGAGAAGACCTTCCCACATTCCTTGCATTCATTAGGTCCCCCCTCAGTATGAGTTCTTTCATGTTTCCCAAACCAAGATAAACATCTGAAGGCTTTACCACATTGTTTACATTCATAGGGTTTCTCTCCATTATGAGTTCTTTTATGTGTTTCTAAGGAACTGTAATCTCTGTAGGTTTTACCACATTGCTTACATGCACAGGTTTCCTCTTCAGAATGACTTCTTTCATGCTTTTGGAAGGGAAGATAATACCTGAAGGCTTTACCACATTGTTTACATTCGTAGGGTTTCTCTCCAGTGTGCACTCCCATGTGCCGTTTTAAGGTTTGGTAACGAGGGAAGCTTCTCCCACAGTCCTTGCATTCATATGGTTTCTCTCCAGTGTGAGTTCTTTCATGTAATTGAAAAGAAGAGTAATAACTAAAGGCTTTACCACATTCTTTACATTTATAGGGTTTCTCCCCAGTGTGAATCCTTTCATGTATCCGAAATGAACTGGGAGAAATAAAAGCTCTATGACATTCCTTACATTTATAAGGTCCTTCCCCAGTGTGAGTGATCATGTGTACGCGAATGCCTGAGAGACCACCAAAAGTTCTCCCACATTCCTTACATTCGTAAGGTTTCTCTCCAGTATGAGCTCTTTCATGCTTTCGGCAAGAACTGGGACAATTGAAAGCTTTACCACATTGCTTACATTTATGAGGTTTCTCTCCTGTGTGAGTCCTTTCATGTATTTGTAAGGAACTGTAAGATCTAAAGGCTTTTCCGCACGCCTTACATTGATAGGGTCTCTCTCCAGTATGAGTTCTTTCATGTGTCCTCAATGAAGTGGAACAACTGAAGGTTCTACCACATTCCTTACATTTATATGGAGAATCTCTAGCGTGCATTATCATGTGTCTCCGAAATCCTGTCTGCCACATGAAGGCTTTCCCACATTCCTTACATTTGTAGGGTTTCTCTCCTGTGTGAATCCTTTTATGTGTTTGAAGGGATGCATGAGCGCAAAATGTTTTCCCACATTCCTTACACTTATATTTTTTCTCTTTATAATGATTTCTCTCATGTTTTTCAGCCCATTGGTGATAACTGAAGGCTCTCCCACACACTTTACACTTATATAGCTTTTCCCCATATTTTTTATAGCTGTAACATTTGTGTCCAGTATATCTGATGTGCTTATTAAGGGACGAATGATGCATGAAGACTTTTCCACATGTGCTGCATTCATGTGGTTTCACTCCAGTGGTTTTCTTGTTCAGATTCATATTTGAAATAAGAGTGAAGTTTTCTCCACTTTGACTACCCTCTTTATTTTCACAGAGTTTCTCTACCATATAATTTCTGTAAAACACAAGAAGTACAGTATTAATGGATTTTATTAACAATTTTTTATTTATTTGAATATTTAAACTACCCCTTTATATGAAGAGTGTAGGTGTTCTAGCCCTGACCCGTATGGCTTAGTTGGCTGGGTGTCGTCCTGCAAAGCGAAAGGTCACTGGTTCGATTCCCAGTCAGGGCACATGCCTGGGTTGTGGGTTCGGTCCCACGCCAGGGTGGCGTACACGAGGCAACTGATTGATGTCTTTCTCCCTTTCTTTCTCCCTCCCTTCCCCTCTCTCTATAAAAAAGCAAACAAACAAAAAGTATAGGTGTTCTGCTTTGTCTCAATTGTTTACAGTTCAATATAAAAAATGTCCTGCAAGAGGATTTTACCCTTTCTATTATTAAAACAGTAATAATCATAAAAATTTAATACTACTTTGAAGTAAGCTCTTTTGCAAACACTGAACACCTATGTCATATATACAAATGGCATTTTTCGTGAACATTTTCTAATACAGTAACTAAATTTGAAACAAGAATTATTTGTTTTGTTTCCTTTAAAAAAATTTCATAACAAATCAGATTTTCAACCAGCCACTATTACTGTGCCACTCACCTTAGTTTTCTTCCCTGGTTTTTATACAGTTCTTCAATGTCATGAGTGTCCCATTTTTTCCCTAAAATGTAAACAACAAAAAAAAAAAACCCCAAAATATTAAAATTAGAGAAATAGTAGATTCTAGGTTTATTTGTAGCTGTGACCATATTAAATTTATTTACCAATGTCCCACCTTTTCATGATCCAAATCTTAGAAAAAACACCAATAAGCAACAGACACTTGTTCTCCAATTGGTGAACGGAAGGTAATTTGTCATCCTCACCTACGGAGGCCAGGTTCTTGAAGGTTTTCCGCATCACATCCTTGTAGAGTTTTTTCTGTGAAGAATCCAGTAAGGCCCACTCCTCCACGGTGAAGGTCACCACCACATCCTCAATGGCCAGTGAGTCCTAAAACACCCCAAATATATGTAGTGTGGAATGAATGAGACTGACAGCACTGGACACCTAGACCCCATTTATATAAAAGACACATGATTCTGTCATCTCATAGAAATATTTATTCTATGACTGATCATCATGAACTTACTGCCCACACTCAGGAAGACATGGAAATTACTTGTGCACTTTTACTGTGATCACATTACACATTATTGCTCTCTAATGGCAGAGTCCACAGTATGGTGGGAAATAGCAGAATGCGATAAAAATGAAACAAGTATTTTGGTTTTAAGACTATCAATACTTTGTGAAAAAAATTCTTTCATCTCCTTCCTTATTATCTACTACATACAGACCTCCATGAGGGAAGAGTCAAATCAATATATTATTTAATCAGTAAAAACAGAGTGAAGAACTGAAAACTTTTTTTTCTATTACCAACATCACACATGGGGAGTCCAGGAAAGCCGTGGAAATCAACCTTTAATAAGGTCCACCTGGCTATTTTGTCCCTAAAGTACTTCAGGCCTTTAGTACATAGACGAAGCTGGCAGAATGAAAACATTCTTGTTGGGAGGTTCTGCTTTTAACTTGTTTAATATTCATCACAGAACTCTCTCTACTCTGTGATCACCTTTTCTGTAAACCTAAAACTGCTCTGGAAGAAAGTACATTACAAAGATAAAGACAGACTCATCACAATTTACTTCCCGTGGCTGACCGATGACTGAAACAGGATGTCATTCATTCAACTGCTTTGAACCAGCTTCAATAAGCCAGCATGGTGCTCTATGGCCTGAGACCAGTAAGGGAGGTAAAACTCCCATGAAATGCCCTGCTGGAGAGTGCGGTGTTGTTTATTCTCAGAATCCCATGGTTACTATGAGCAGATTCCGGAACTCCAATGTGGCTCAGCAGTTTCCTGGTGAGTCCTGGTATAGTGGACTTAGTAATGTACAGAAAAGTGTTACCTCCATTTATATTTTGGGTATCTATTAAAGACATCCCCAGAATTCTTTTACCACAAAGGGACCATGTTAGACAATTGTCCTAGAGTCTGTGAACATATGCTGACGGGGCCAACTGCGGGCCAGTAGTAAGATGACTGCCTGCTGTTTGATGAGTTGTGTGACCCTGGGGCTTGGTCCTTGATCAGGAATATCCCAATTAAGAGACGAAGGGCAGCACCTCTCCACTGAGACCCATCATTATGTGTGTACTGTCATCCTGAAAGGGTGTGCATTCCCCAGCCCCGTGCACTCAGCAAACCCCAAAGAATCCCTGAGGACACTGTTTGGGAGAGTGGTAACTTTTCCCATCTTCACAGTATCTTTCAATAGACTAAACGGAGAAGGTGCCACCATTCTGCAGGTGGTTTAAGCCACAGGACTATGATTTGGATCCGTCTTATCACATGGACATATCAGCAGGTGTCCTTACTGGGTGGAGTACCGTTTTCCAGGCCAAAGGCAGAACGGTCAGCTCAGCAAAGATAACATGCTCACTGTTTATGATGAGATTTTATTTTCAAGAGATCCCAGTACACGATGATAACTGTAGTTGTAATGGAATATAGTGTAGGGCGTAGGGCAGGTTCCCACGGGTAACTCCATGAGGCATAAGAGGTCACTGAAGCCTCTACAGGGAGGGTGACTCAAAAGACACTAACAGGAGCCCTGGTCAGTGTGGTTCAGTTGGTGGTTGTCCCACAAAGCAAAAGATTGCCGGTTCAGTTCCCAGTCAGGGCACATGCCTAGGTTGCAGGTTCGGGCATGTACAATAGGCAACCAATCTATCTTTATCACACTGAAGTTTCTCTCCTTCTCTTCCTCCCTCCCTTCCCATCTCTCTTAAAAAACAAAAACCAAACAAGTAAACAAAACAAAAGGCACTAACAGGAGTGCCTATTTGTGGCAATTTAAATGGTCTAGAGCCTTCTGTCATAGGGGTGCCCTCAAGGTGGGCTAATTTGCTAGTTAGAGCATAAACGGGCTCAAGTAAAACTTGTAAACAAGGAATATGTTGCCTCCCCGACACCAAAAGCATGGAGCAGCTGTCTGATTACCAAATAATTCTCTGGACCTTAACCAAATACTAGGGCCTTACAATATGTGTAGGTCAATGGCCATCCACTTTTTGCAAACTCCTTTTTTCAATATTTCTATGTACTGAATGAATGTGAAATAAATGTCCCCAGAGAGGGCTGTCATGAGTGTGATGTCACATCCCTGCTCCTGGAGCAAACCTGATGGAGTTCAGATCCTGCCTGCAGAGGCTGAGGGACGGCAAGGCGACTGAGGTTTCCTGAGAGGAACCAGGTAAAGGTGTACGTAGCATGTCCCTTCAGAGGTGAAGGCCAACTGCAGTTGAGAGGCTGTTAAAATCGGCATCTAGGAACAACCTTAGCCAAATCTGTGGGACACTTACCAGTTGCTGAGTAGAAGGAGCTCGTAATTTCCTTCCATGATGTTGGGGGCTGGGTATAGGTTTTATCTACTGAGATCACAACCTCAAGGTTTCAGGAATCCACCATGAGGCGTCATTCATTTTTCCCAGGTTCAAGAGCAGACCAAATAAGGCTGCTAAAAGAGAAGCACTGGGGATAAACACTTCTTCCTAAACGGATGCTTACAATGGTTTTCAATCATTCAAGGTCCTGTTTAATTCATTATAAAATGGGCCATGTTAACTAATTAATATTAGTTGAGGGAACAAAAACAAACAAACAAACAAACAAAAAAACAGACAACATAGAAACAGACTCACAGAAACAGAAAACTGACAGTGGTCAAAAGGGCAGTGAGCAGGAGGGTGAAAAATCTGAAGAGATTGAGCAACAAATTGGTAGTTAGAGAACAGTCACACGGATTACAGTGTAGGAAGTGCAGCCAATAATATGGTGAGATTTATGTATGGGGCCAGGTGGCTGCTTGAAGCATCAGGGAGGCAACCGCTCTGTAAAGTACATGATTTTCTAACCACTCTGCTGTACATCTGAAACTAATGCAGAATAATGTTAAATGTAAACTGTAACTGAATTTTTAAATTAAAGATCTTAGTTGGATGGTAAGTTCTGTGGTATCTACTTTGTCAAGCCAATTTGAAAGTAGTAAAGACTTAATTTTACCTTGTGAATCACAAGTTCAGAGCTTTCCCGGGGGGGTATTTTAGGACAATGGGTGATAACTGTGAGGCATTTGGGCAAGGTGAGAGTTCCGCTGGTTAAGGCAAAGTCCACCTACTTGTCCTCTGTGCTGCACAAAGAATTCCCTGAGATGATGAGGTAAGTTGCTTAAATTTAGTGGGGTCCCCAGGTATATCTGTACATAGACATCTAATTTGATTAATTATAAAAAATTTTGTAAATCAGTCTATGAGAGAAGATATCACTAATATTTCAAACCTATGTTGCAGAGAACCAAAAATCAAACAGGGACCTTTCTTCTTTCCTGTTATGTTAAATTCTTTCAGTATATTTTGAATTTGCAATTAGGTCAAATTGTGGACCTTTGTTTTTGTACCTTTCCCCCTCTGTTCCCCACCCCTGATCCTTCCCGTTTTGTGTTTTAGGTCCTGGGTATATTTGGGCGGGGGATGCTCTGGTATTTGTAAAGCGCACTCCTCCAGAGGGCCTCACATCATTGCCGCCAGCGTTGCCAGCCTCCTCAACGGGCACTGGTTGCTTAATAAAGTTGAAGTGCCCTGGGTTGAAAGGGGTTTAAGCGAATCGCTTGGCTGTGCCTCAGTGAGGTTCTGGGTGTTGTCTCCCAGAACTCAGAGCAGCAGGTTTGTGTTGCAGTGGAGACAGGGACAGCAGTAACAGAGGTACTTACGGGTCCCAGTGAGCCCTCTTGTATTAGGAGAGTGGACTCAGCCCACTCTGAAAAAGTCACTCTTTAAGGAGTACGGGCTCACCTCGTTCACAGGGTAGAGTTACCCTCATACTACCCTAATTCCCCCTCTAATGTTGGGAGGACCCTAGATTCACTCACATGATCATACAAAACACACAGTAGGGTTCTGGCAAGGTATCGACCCAAGCCGGCTATGAGGAGGGTCCAATTCCCTTACTCCTGCTCCCAAAGGGCGAGCAATTACCACAACTCTCCACTGAGTCCTCTGTATACACAACCCAGGCTCGGCGGGTCAACAATGTGTCACAGGGCAGCACAGAGCACAGGAGGGGCGCCCAGCAAGCAGCAGCTCACAGAGCAGGAGCCTCCAGGTTCTTATCAGCCTGACAGATAAGAAGGACCAGGGAGACAGGGAGGGCTGAGCCTTAAGTTTTCTGGAGTCAAACATCAGGCATTTAGAGCCTGACCACTCATGACAAGAATAAACATGGGCAAGAAATAATGGCATTTGCACTGGTTTGTGTTAATATAAAGAAACACTAACAAGAAGTGATCAAAGAAGTGACCAAAGCTGGTTTTTTGAGGGAGGATGGAGTAAGAGCACAGGAGTGGAGCAGAATGAGGGCAGGGAAGCTTCTGAAGTTAGTTTCCTAACTCAGGAATTTTTATACTTTCCCATTAATTATTTATATAAAACAAGGGAGGAAATGTAGACATACCATACTTTCTCTTACGTACTCATTATTTTTAACTAACTTTTGCTTTTTAAAGTTAACTTAATGTTAATTTCTGCATAAAAAACTACTCCAAGACTTAAAACTACTAATGGATATAAAAAAAATCATAAGATTTTTACAAATCTCTAACTAAAAGGACAAGGGACATAATAGTTTGTCCCTCCACTATGTATGAAACAAAGGATATTTTAAGAAATGAGTAGCATATATTATGATGCATTAAGGGATTTCAATTAAGTTCTGAAAAGGACTAGGAATTACACAGATTTACATAAACTTTGAGATGTTTTCCTCATATCAATAAAAGCAGATATTTAATTGCCTTTTCCTCCCATCCATTAAAATAAATTAGGAGTAGTATTCCCTTTTAAATGCCAATGTTCTCTAGGGACATGCACAATCATGAGCTAAAAATGGAAACACTACCTAAAAACTTAAAAGCATCCACCTCCCATCTCTGACTTTATCTATATTTTATTTTATTTTTTTAAGTAAGTCCATCTAGGAGTCAGAGGTAGGCGGTCTCTATGGAAGCCGCAAGGACCAGCCAAGGGCTCACACAGGATGGCAGCTGGGACAGGACCCACTCTATCTTTCTGGGTGAAACTCTAGGGCAGAGCAGAGGCAGGCGGCTCAGAGAAGGGAAGCGGAGCTGGGGTGCACCCTGGCCGCACCTGCGCTCCAGGAAGAGTGGACGGGGAAGAGCTCCCCTGTGTTAACGAGGGTTGAGACAAGGGGCCCACCTCCCAGTGAGAGGTTTCTGAAATGCAGTCACGTAAGTCCAGTTACAGCCAGGATGGGGAGTCTCCTGCCATGTATGAGGTTTAGACAGAATTAATTACACTTTAAAACCCTGCCCTGGCTGGTGCGGCTCAGTGGATTGAGCACGGGCCTGCGAGAGAAAGGGTCGTTGGTTTGATTCCCAGTCAAAGTACATGCCTGGGTTGCCGGCAGGATGCCCAGTTGGGGGGGGGGGGGGCACATGAGAGGCAACAGCACAATGCTGTCTCTCCCCCTCTTCCTCCCTCCCTTCCCCTTTTGTCTAAAAATAAATAATAAATAAAATCTTTAAAACAAAACAAAGCCCAAGTGCCCATGGAAACTAGAACACAAAGGGCTGCAGCCTTCAATGGAAAAAGAAATCCAAGAAAAGAAACACAAATATTGGAATCGAAAAACACAAGCAGCCCGCTTTCCTACAGTTCAAAAGGAAACTCACATTCAGAATGTTTAACATATTTCCAGACTTAAGATCTAAACATTCCCTGCTGACAACTTCTAGAGTGGGTCAGTCCCAGGGGAAGTGACACCTGAGCAGCCCCAGGAGTGCACTCTGGGAGCCACACACCCTCCCCTCCTGCGAGCAGGGACGCGCTCCCTCCCCGAGGCGTCCCTTCTCACAAGTGAGGGAACTCTCAGCCTGGCCTAGTTTAACTTTGATCCAAATGAACCCCAAATTAACAAATGTTTTGTCAAGAAGACAGAACCCTGATCTTCACAGCCTTCTCCACGTGTACAAATTACACTGCGGGCACCTACACTGTGGATGCAAAACTCAAACATAAGGTCTAAAAACGTCCGGGCCTAGAAAACTACAACCTCAGGAGCATCAGGGATCCCTAACCCCCCTGAGCAGGTGCACCCGCAGCTTCCCAGGGCTGCAGCCTCTCTCAGGGCACAGCCCCCTTCCCTGGTGGGTGTGAGCCCCAAGGACACATGTAGGGGGAGGCTCCCCAGGAAGATGCACTGGGCCTTCAAGTGTTTCCCTTTGCAGGGGGCTTTAGATTGTGCTCCAGCAAGGGAGGTACTTGAAACGCTGTTGATAATTGAAATTGACACTGGGACTAGAGGCCACAGAACTAAAACTGACAAGCTCAGGGGAGGCCTGAATGGCAGCCTTACAAACGCAGAGACCTAAAGAAACAACAGAGGATGATCTGCGCTTAAAACTTTTTAACTAAAAGCAGGTCATGGCAGGTAGTCTTGTCCTAGGCCCGCATCTTCCCTGACAAAGGCCAATCTTTACCTTAACTGAGTCTGGCTATTATGTTTTTGCACCTATGATAACATAGCTTTGGAATGTCAGGGTGATTTCCTTTTTTCGGACCCCTCACTGCACCAGAGCAGAGACCATTCAACCCCTCATTGTCATTGTTATTGTGTTAATTGTTAAGTGTTAACTATCCCATACCCACCTTCCTAAAAGAAGTTTGTAGCTGTTTGTTTTCTTACTTCTTAGCCAATCCACAAGATTCCTCCCCACCCCCACTGATTTGCTTCTCCCTCCCCCCAATCTACCACCCATGGATTTCAAGTAAACCCTTATTCCTCTCCAGATTTTACTTCCTGGCAATTGCTGTCAGCTTGGCTCACATAAACACATAAAATGTCTCTACAGGTTTAAATGTTTCTTACGTTGACAATACAAATCTAGTTTTTGAACAACCTAGCAAAATCCCTTAAACCCAATGTTTATGTGGAAAGAAAGGAAGAAAATTGTATAGCATTTTTACTAGTCCTGCCAGAAAGCCGTAAATATCTGTTCCTTTCAGATGAATAGATGACAAAAAACCCAAAACCAAGACCAAAAAAAAGCAAAGAAAAGTAGATGCCAGTTAATTATTATTTGTATGGCAAGAAACTGGTTTTAATCATACTTGAACACTTCTGGTCTGTAAGTCTGACCCCTGGAATTTCATTTGAAAACAACCAGAAGTATGGAAGAGGCCTGAGAAACCTACCACAACAGCTAGGGGAAAGAAAGAGTGAATCAGAATTCTTAACAAAGTGCACTACAGGAATATTTTACTTTTTCTCATATTCACATCTTTATTGCCTGTTTGGAAGTATTTTAAACTGTCTTTAAGCTCTATAGACTAAATGCATTTTACCCTTACTGAAAAACAGAGATCTAAGTGAATAAATCTTTTTATGGTGACAAATTCAGGAAAGGGGCAGTGCTGGCAGGAGAGATCACCCAGGAAGTTTCCAAAGCGGAACCTCCACCCAAAAGACTTCCTATAGGATCTCTGTGCCTAGGGAAGATCCTGGGCGGTCAGGCATAACGATTTCATGGGAAGTAGTTTAAGGTGGTTATTTTGTTTCCCTTTTACATAAAATATCCAGAGACAAATATAATCTTAAAAAAATGACCCATCATGCCTCTTGGGGAAAATGATAAAGTTTAAAATACTGTGTCTGTTTGAAGTGCACCATGAACAAACATTTGACAGTGACGTGAATCACAGAGAAGTTGGTGTTTGGGAAGGCGGGGATCTCAAATTTAGGCTTTTTTTTTTTTTTTTGCCAGTCCGAGGAAGAGCTAAACTGGTGGGGGGTGGGGGCAGCGTAGTGAATTTCAGACCCTGCTTCTCAAACATTTGGAAACCTCAGGAGAAAATAGGTACTACTGGGGTGAAAATAGGAACTGGGGACCCCACAGCTACTCCCACGTCGGAATTCCCAGTTAATGTCCCCATGACCCTCCCACCGCACCGTCTGGGGAGACACGGGGCTGTCTGTGTGCGCGGAGCTGCCCAGAGAGGCGCCGGGGTCTAAGACGCTGCGCAGTGACGCGACTGGACGCCCGGGGTCCCGGCTGTCGGCCCAGCCCCCACACAGCGAGCTGGAGGGGACTGAGTTCCTAGCGACGCCCCCGGGGAACTCGGGTCCGCAGACTCCGGACCTGACCGCCGGGAGGCCGTCCAGCCAACGGTTCCAACCGGCCCGTCGTCCTGGTCTCCCGACCCGGCTCCGGTACACTCACCATTTCTGGGTTTCCTGGGTTTCCCTGAGTCCTTCCCACGACTCCCATGCCAGCGCAGATTACACCAGGACGGAGGCTGAAGCACAGCGACCAGGGACCGCTAACGACAGAAGATTAGCAAACCCCACAGAAGCTGGAGCGAGAAGGAACCCACACGCCGCTTCGGTGCCTCACCCCACCCACCTGCCCCAGCGGCGTCCTTCATTGGACATTTCCCTAGGCCCCGCCCCCTCATGCCTGAGTGACAGCAGGCGGGAGGACGCTAGGCTCTTCCAAACCAGCCTGAGCTCCTCCAAACCTTACCAGGCCTGGTACATTTGCATTCAAATAAAAACTTTTCCTGGGTTAGGGCTGACTGTGCCCGACATTTTGTGTACACTTGGGCACAGGAGTGCGCAAGGAGTTTTTTATTGAATTTCCAGGTGGAACAAGTACGGAACCTAAAGGTGACGATTCAGTACGACAGGCCACACTAGAACAAGAGGGCCTTTTGTCCTCTAGGGGTCAAGGTCTTAACCTAAGACTGGGAGTCCACTTATGAAACTGTGACTGTTGTCTAGAAATATAGACAATGAAACGTGATTTCCCCATCTTTAATAGAGTCTGGCTCCATTTCAATCTTTGTTGCCTCCTGGTCTTGAACCTTTCACCCATCCCCTTCCCACTCATTTTATCCTTAAGAGAAAGAATCCCAGAGCATTTGGCTCTGGTGGGAAATTGAAGGCCACAGCGCTAGCCTGGGTGCAAGGACTCTTAGAATGTGAGGTGTGTTCATTACATTATCCGGTGTACATTTTATACTGGAAGGAAATTCAATTTAGATCAGTTTTTGCTTGTGTCCCTAGAGAACTTTGGAATGTAAACCACTAGAATATCCCTAGGATAATTAATTACCATTTTTAATAATATAAAAAAATTAAATTATGTGTAAATATGAGATAAACCTGAAAACTTTTTTCTCACTAACTTTATTGACATATAAATGACTAATAAAATTGTATGTCAATATTACCACTTGATAATTTGATATATTGTATAGCATCTGAAATTTGCTGAGAGTGTATCTTAAGCATTCTCACTACACACGTAACTGTGAAAATGTGTTAACTTGAGAACTTTCTTTTTAACCCCAAAACTTTGGTTGGGAGATGGGCTTGCAAAACACTTTTGCATTGCAGAACAATGCATTGATTTATTTGAACAGCTTTATTGAGATGTAATCCACATACTGCGCAGTGCACTCCATTAAAACATACATTATTGGTATTCAACATATTTGTAGATATATACAATGATCACTACAGCAAAATTGTGAACATTTTCACCATCTCAAAAAGAAAGTCCTCTGCCCTTAAGCTATCACTCCCAATCTTCCCGACTTCCTCTTCCACTCTCCAGTTTTAGAAACAATCTATTCTGTGTATCTAGATTTCCCTTTTCTGCTCCGACATATAAATGGAGTTATATAATATGTGGCCTTTGTGATTGACTTCAGTCACATAGCATAATTTTTTCAAGGGATACTCACGTTGTACTATTTATTAGTACTTCTGTTAAATAAAGGAAATAAGGGGACCAAAGTGGAGTCATTTGCTCCCAGGACAGCAAACAAAAACTTAATTGCAGTTTCATTGCCTTCCAGGAATGTGACTTTAAATCAATCAGTGAATATTAGCAAGGCAATCTGCCCAATAAAACCCCTGCCTCAGTTCTCTCCGAAGAAAGTTGACCTTCCATGAAACAATCCATTCTTTTCTTTTGCCATTAACTTTCTCGCCCTGCTCAGTTTCTGTCTCTAAAAGCCTTCTGTATTGTGCAGCCCTTCAGAGGGTCTTTCTGTCTATTAGATGGGATGCTGACTATTCATTTATCATTTAACAATGGCAAGTAGGTCTTTAAATTTACTTGGTTGATTTTTTGTTCTTTAAGGCTTACCTTAAAATTTTTACTTTTAATTGTGATGATATACACATACCATAAAATTTACATTTTCATCATTTTTTAAGTGTGTGGAACTAACTCAAAAATTTGAGTCTGGAGGTTTTGATTGGAAATAAATGATATATATGCATATTAAAAGGTTTTAGAGTTTGCAAACTTGAAATATAGTCAAGCGAAAAACCAGAAGTGTTCCAAAAAAAGGAAAGAAAAGTTAAGATTTCTTAGTGTAAGAAAGCCATTTGTGTTCTTTTAAGAAGTCTTGTTTTTTTTTACTTCAATTCTATTTTTATTTATTTATTTTGTCTCTTTTTATTTTTCAGTTACAGTCAATATTCAATCAGTTGACCATAGACGTATGAGTTTATTTCTCAAATCTCATTCTGTGCCATAGATCTCTAGGTCTATTTTTATATCAGTACCACACTCATGATTACCATTGCATGTTACAAACATTTTGAAATCAAGAAATGTAGTCCTACCATTTTTTCTTTCAAGGTTGATTTGGCTATTCTGGTCCCCTTTCAAGTCCACGTAATTTTATAGAATGGCTTGAGAATTTGTATAAAGGAATAAGCTGAGGGCATGATAGGTATTGTGTTGAATCTCTAGATCACCTGGAAAATAGTGCTATTTCAACAATGTTAAGTTTTCTGATCCATGAAATTGGGATATTTCCTCATTTATTAACTTATTCCTTTAGTATATGTTTTGTAGTTTTCAGAGTATTCATTTTGTACTTCTTTTGTTAAATTTATTTCTAAGGACTATTCTTTTTTATTTTATTGTGAATGCATTCCCTTTCTTTACCATATTGTTCACTAAAAGTGTATACAATTTATTTTTATACTTTGTTCTTATGTCCTACAAATTGGCTGAACTCAATTATCAGTTCCAATAGTTTTTTCAGTGGATTCTTTAGAGTTTTCTTATAACTTATCTTATCTGGAAGTAAAGATAGCTTTACATTTTCCAAATCAATCTACAAGCATTTTTATTCCTTTTCTTGCCTAATGGTTCTGGTTCAATCTCTAGTAAACTGTTGAATGGAGTGACAGGAATAGACAATAATTTATTCCTGTCTTCGGGGTAAAGTATTCAGTCTTTCACTATGAAATGTAATAATAGTTGTGAGTTTTCCATAGATGCTCTGTATAAGGCTTGGAAATTTTCTTCTACTCTGGGTATGCTGAGTGTTTTAATAATGAAAGGGTGGATTTTGTTAATTATTTTCTTTGAGTCTATCAAGATGATCTTGCTATTTCTGCTTTTTTACTCTATTGGTCTCATTTATTAATAGATTTTGAGATGTTAACCCAACCTTTCATCCCTGGAATAAATCTCACTTGGTCATGGTATATAATTCTTTGTATATGTTGCTGAATAGGGTTTGCTAGCATTTTTTTGAGTTTAAAGACTCCATATTCACAAAAGAAAACGGTGTGTTCTTTTTATGTGATGCACTTGCTAGTTTTGGTATCAGAGCAATAGTAGCCTCACAAAGCGAGTGTGAAGTGCTCTCTCCATTGTATTATTCAGAAGAGCTTGTGAAGAACTGCTAACAAAACTTTACAAGTTTTAGAGAATTCTGTGTGAAGGCATTGGGGCCTCCTAGACTTACTTTATGGGTGTTTTTTGTTGTTGTTGCTTTGTTTTTTGTTTTGCTGTTTTCTAATTCAGCCACTTCACTTTTTATAGTGCTATTCAGATTTTTCATTTATTCTTGAGTTATTTTCAGTAGTTCATGTCCTTTGAGGAAATTATGCATTTTATTTAAATATTCTAATTTTTTGTCACATGGCTCTACACTAAATTCCTTTATAATTCTAACTGAAGTGGCCCTACTTTGAGCACATCATGGGAAGGCAAGATTGTTTAGAAAAGACAATAATGATGGAAAAAATAAAAGGCAGCAAGAAGAGGAAGGAAGACAAGCTGTGAGATGGGTGGGTTGACTCCATAAAAGGAGCCGTTGGCTGGAGTCTATGGGAACTGAGCAGGCCTGTTGAGGGCATGAGGGCGGGACATTGTGGGCGTCGCTCCTTCAGGAGGTTAGTTATCAGGAGTCAGGGCCGACTCAAAGGCATGTAACACATGATGTCAGTGGAAATATCCCACTTTCTTCCTGATCTATGGGTGTGAATCTTGCCTCTTTTTCTCTAGGTCAATCTAGCTAAAGATTGTCAATTTTGTTAAATTTTCCATATAACTCACTTTGGGTTTCATGGATCTTCCTTATAAGTTTTCTATTCCCTAATTCATTCATTTCAGCTCCAATTTTGTAATTTCCTTTTTCCTTTGCTTTGGGTTTGGTACCTCATTTTTTATATCTGTTAAGTTGAACAATTAAGTTCGTGATTTGATTGTTTTCTTCTTTGCTAGTATAGGCATTAATGACTATACATTTTTGTCTATTTTTGTTTTAGATACAGCCGCAAACTTTGACCCTTTTGGCATTATATCATGTCCTTCAATATCTCTAGTAACATTTTTTTCTTTTCAAGTCTATTTTGCAGATATTTGTATAATCTCTCCAGTTTTCATGTGGATGCTGCTTACAGATATATCTTTTCTCATGCTCTTACTTCCAATCAATCTATGTGTATCTTTGAATCTATAGTGTGCTGAACACCTCAGATACTTGGATCATGGTTTGTTTTATTAATCTGGTGGCGATCTCCTCCTCCTGTTTGGATTATGTAATCCATTCACATTCAGTGGTTATTGACTAGCTGCAATTACACCTGCCATTTTATTGTTTTTGTTCCCTAAGGGATTTCTCATTTTGTAGTGTTATTTTTCAATTACAGTTGACATTCAATATTATTTTATATTAGTTTCAGGTGTTTAGCATAGTGGTTAAACATTCATATAACTTACAAAGTGATTCTTCAACAAGTCTAGTCCCCACCTGACACCATACATAGTTATTACAATATTATTGGCTTATTCCCTGTGCTGTACTTGACAACCCCATCACTATTCTGTAACTACCAATTTGTACTTCTTAATTCTCTCGCCTTTTTCTCCCAGTCCCCTAACCGCCCTCCCATCAGTTTGTTCTCTGTACCTGTGACTCTGTTTCTGTTTTATTTTCTCCCCCAGAATGGGTACCTTAAAAAAGAAATTACCTTTATTAATGTATAATTTACATCCAGTAAATTGCACACATTTAAATGTGTGATCTAAGTTTTAACAATGTAACCATTTCTGTCCCTCCATAAGGTTTACCCCTTCTCAGTCAACCCTTCCACCCCAAGGCAACAGCGAATTGGCTTTCTGTCACTATAAATTCTATTTTCTGTTCTAGCGTTTCATATAAATGGAATTATCTGGTGTGCCAGTTATGGATTTACTGTCTTACCAAGTTGCAAAAGTAGAGTTTGGCCCTTTCAATATTTTTTCTTTGGCTGGCTGACACGATGTTAACTTCTTCCAGGAGAGCGAGCCGGAGAGACGCTGCAGGGGAAGAAAGGGCTCTGCTTCCAGATGTGGTTCTCCGGACGGGTAGCTCCAGCCCGGCTCCTGCAGAGCTCGAGCTCCTCGGGTCTGGCGTCAGCAGCAGCCCGCAGCCAGCGCCCTCCCCGCACCCGCCTCAGGGGATTTCCCAACCGAGCGCCTCTGGCCAGACGCCTCGTTGTCACCTGCTTTCCCCAGCACCCTAAAGAATGGACTTCTGGCAAGTTCTAGAGGGTGGGCTTTCAGCAGGTTCCACAGGTGCAGCACCATACAGGCTCCAATCTGCCCTTTCGTGGCTGCGGGCCAAGCGTTCTCCAATGAGACCAGGGTCCCCAGGGCTGTCAAGAATACCCTGGGACTGTCGTCTTTTTTGAGCTCTCTAGCTTAGATCTTCGGGGTAATGGCTGCTTCTTCTATCTATATTCTTTAGCATTCTCTTTGTTTCTTAGTAACCAATCCCTCTTACTCTGATCCTCTGCTATAATTCATAATTCTATATATTAAGCATTCTCCCTTCTGATTACCATGTGGGTTCAGCCTCCTGACTGGCCCCTGACTGATAGGCATAGTAGATGCTCCCTGTGTCTTCTTTCTTTCATGTAGCTTTTCTCCTTCAGCATAACGTCTGCATGACTCATCCACGTTGTTGCATGTGTCAGTCAGAAGTCCATTCCTTTTTATTGCTGAGTATATTTCATCGAACATAAAGCACAGTCTGTTTATCTACTCACCATGGCAGACACTTGGGCTGTTTCTAGTTTGGGATGATTATGAATACAGCTGCAGGGAACATTCATGTGTAAGTGTTTGTGTGGACATATGTTTTCATTTTTATGAGAAAATACATTGGAGTGGAATTCTTGGATCGCATGGTGAGTGTATATTTCACTTTACGAGAAAACATCCAGTAGTTTTTTCAGCCTGATTGTGCCATTTGCATTCTCATCAACAATGTATGAGGTTTGTCGTTGCCAGCACCTGGTATTGTCAATCTTTTAAATTTTAGACAGAATGGCTTCCTCTTCATGCTTTTGCAAGGTTTTCCTCTACCTGACATTCTCCCTTATTCAACTCAATTCCTTGCTCTTGAACTGCGGTGCCAGTGCTGTTTCTAAGATGAGGCCACACAGCAGTCAGAAGCAGAGCGGTGCTGGTCTCCTCTTCCTCTCCTGGGCCTGCTTGGAGGAAGCCCCGGGCTAAGTCCTCCTTCCCACCCAGCTCTCGGAGGCAGTGCGGGGGCTCCTAGGGGTCGTCCCTGCCCAGGGAGCTCAGGCCAGTGGCGTGGGCCATTGGCCCTCCCTGGGGGTGGGGGAGGTGGCTGAAATGAATCTGTTTCTGTTTTGTTTGCTCATTTATTTTGTTCTTTAGATTCCACATATAAGTAAAATCAAACGGTATTTATCTTTCTCTGTCTTAGTTCACTCAGCATTAACACTCTCTAGGCCCATCTATATATTGCCATGAATGGTACGATTTCATTTTTTTAATGGCCAAGTCATATTCCATTTTATATATGTACCACTTCATCTTTATCCAGTTACCTACTGAGAGGCACCTAGATTGCTCCCGTGTCTTAGCTATTGTAAGTAATGCTGCGGTAAACATAAGGGACATGTATCTTTTCGAATTAGTGTTTTGGATTTCTTTGGGTAAATACCCAGAAGCGGGATTGCTGAGTCATAACGTAGTTCTATTTTTAATTTTTTAAGAAGATTTTATTTATTTATTTTTAGAGAGAGGGGAAGGGAGGGAGAAAGAGAGGGAGAGAAACATTGATATGTGAGGGATACATCGATCAGTTTCCTCTTGCACACCCCCAGTGGGGGACCTGGTCCGCAACCCCGGCATGTGCCCTGACTGGGAATGAAACCAGCAATCTTTCAGTTCACAGGTCAACCTCAGTCCACTGAGCCACGCCAGTCAGGGCTATTTTTAATTTTTTAAGGACCCTGTATGCCATCTTCCATAGTGGCTGCACCAATGCACAGTCCCTCCAACAATGTAGTTTCTTTTCTCCACGTTCTCACCAACATTTTTTTCTTGATTTACTGATAATTGTTATTCTGAAAAATATGAGGTGATATCTCATTGCGGTTTTAATTCACATTTTGTGGATGATTAGCATGATTAGTGATACTGAGCATCTTTTCATATGTCTATTGGCCATTTTTATATCCTCTTTGGAGAAATGTCTATTCAGGTCCTGTGCCCATTTTTTAATTGATTTCTCTTTTTTTGGCTTTGAGTTGTATGAGATTTTTAATAAATTTTGGATATTAACCCCTTATCAGATGTATCATTGGCAAATATCTTCTTCCAATGAGTAGGTTGTCTTTTCTTTTTGTTGATGGTTTTTTTTGCTGTGTGAAAAATATTTAACTTGTTCTAGGCTTATTTGTTAATTTGCCTTTTGTTTTTTTTGACTGAGGAGCTATATCAGAACAAATATTTCTAAGAGCAGTGTTAGAGAGTTCGCTGCCTATGGTTTCTTCTAGGAGTTTTAAAGGTTTTGGGTCTTATATTTAAGTCTTTAATTCTTTTTGAGTTTATTCTAGTCTGTGGTACAAGAAAGTAGTTAGTTCCTTTTTTTTTGTAAACTGGACAAATACATTGTTTACTTAATAGACTGTCTTTACCTCATTGTATATTCTTGCCTTCTTTTTCATAGATTAATGGATCATATAGGTATGGATTTATTTCTGAGCTCTCTATTCCTCTGTCTTCTGACCTCCTTTTGGTTCTTTTGCTGAGATGTCACCTGTTAATTTTACTGCAGTTTCCTTTTAAGAGTCGAGTCATTTTCCCATTGCTTTCCCCGACTCACATTGTAGTTCCTACTTCTTTTATTGGGTGTTTTATCTTAAAACAGCAGACATTTTAGGTAATATATTGTAATAACTTTGGGTAATGGACCCCTTCGTTCTGGGGATTTTTGTTGTAATTTGCTAATTTGATTGTTCAATGGCTCCCTGGATTATTTTAGTGACGTCTATATCCCTCTGTGCTAAGAAGCCCGAGCTGATGAATTAAATTCCGAGGGGCCAGATTATGACCGGCTGAGTGTAAAACCACAAACCAGCCACATGGGGGCATCAGGTAGTATCTGAACTCTCACTTTGTGGAAGTAAAAGCTCCAGGGTCATTTTGATCAAAGGTTGCACGGTCAGCACACCCACACAGAAGTATAGTTACAAGGTTTATTACTTACAGATGCCAGAAACAAAAGTGTGTGGGTGAGGCGTGATGATCCAAGTGGAAAGCAGTGCTGGCGTTAAGTCATCAGTGAGCAGGAGGGAGTGAGCAGGGAAGCAAATACCTATTACTTATTAGATGTTTGGGAAGGAGTTATTTTAATCAGTGACCCCAAAAACAAAGTGGGAACTTGGGGTGGGACTCTAACCTCAGGTCCTTGTCTAAGTGTGGAGACTCTGAGTGTGAGCCGGGTTGCCACGCTGTGCTGTGCCTGGACAGCAACTCAAAATAGCTCTTTTCTCATCACAGTCTAACGAGGGGTGTCCAAACTTTTGGCGTCTCTGTGCCACACTGGAAAAAGGAGAGTTGTGATTGGGCCACACATTAAATACATTGCGACACGTCATCACAAAATAATCTCATAACGTTTTGAGTAAATTTACAACTTTGTGTCGGGCTGCATTCATAGCCATCCTGGGCCGCATGTGCCTTATGGGCCGTGGGTTCGACACCCCTGATCCATGTTAAACACTAATTCAAAATTTTCTTGGGTGTGGAAGGAAATAGAGGGCAGAGATACCTAAAGTCCTTCCTTTCCTGTGGTTAACAGTAAAGACTTCCCATAAACACAGATGCATACACATGGTGCATTTTTACATTTGTTAACACTTGTCTGTATAGAATATGTGATGATAAGCTTCAACATGGGTCTTTGGGACTCGAGAACTGCCACTGATTTGAGCCACAAATATTTGTGGTGTCTTGTTGTGTTTAACATCATTTGAGAAGATTTTAATATATGTTTAATTTTTTAAAATTTTAATGTAGTTGGCATTTTTTGGTGCTACTATTCAGACTGATGCAATGTATACGGCATTAATCCATGCAGTTCCTCCTAGTTAAAGGTACATTCACCTGCACTATTCTAACCCATCTTGAGTTTATTTTCTTTCTTTAAAAAATTTTTTTTTTAATGTCCCTGACCGGTTGAGTATCACAAAGCAAAAGGTCGCACAAGGTTCAGTTCCTGATCAGGGCACATGCCTGGGCTGGGAGCCTGGTCCCCTGTTGGGATGCATGTGAAAGGCAACAGATTGAAGTTTCTCTCACATGTTGATGTTTTTCTCCCTCTCTTCCCCTCTCTAAAAGTAAATGAACAAAATCATTTAAAAAATTGTATTGATTTTTTTAGAGATAGAGGGTAAGGGGGAAAGAGAGGGAAACATTGACTTGTTGTTCCACATATTTACACATCTATTGGTTGACTCTTGTGTGTGCCTTACTGGAGAGAGGGATGATGCTCTAATCAATGAGCTACTCGGCCAGGGCTCCGAGTTCATTTTCTGCATAGGGTGATAACTATGCATGTCTAACGAGGTTTCTCGATGGAAACCTCCAAAAGAGTTATGGGTATTTAGAAAGTAATCATCAAAGGAATAATTGAGGTAAGCTGCAGACAGATTGTATCATTTTGAGTAATATCTTAAGGTAGTATAAAAGGAAGACTGGGGGAAAAATGTTGTCTTCCTACAGCAAGAGTAGCCCGAAGATTTTTGTTTCAGGGATCCACAGAGACCTCAGCCCATTTCCTGCTCACTGGTACATTTCCGTATGCTCGAACTTCCAGCACATGTTATGGAAGAGGGGCAAAGAGAAGGAAGTGCTTTGATTGCAAAGGAAATGCAATCATTTCTATTTTTCAGTGCTTACTTATGTATTGGAGGGGATTAGTAAAAACAGATACCACAGGAGTCCTTTTGGGGAGATGGAATGTTCTCTACCTTTTAAGTGTAGTAGTTACCATTATACAGACCATGTATTTATGTATATTCAAAATAATTAATAGAAAACAAACAATAAAAATGCTTTTATATTTCAGGAGCATGTTGAATTCTCTTGAACTGTGATTTTTATGTGTGCAGCATTTCTTACTTCCAGCTTGTGATTCATCTTAGGAAGAATGGGGACTAAGAAGAAGGACTCAGTCACCAGTACACCTTTCTTGAAACCCTCTCTTAATCGAGAAAACACCCTCTAGGGTTTCGCCTGCCCTCACCTCACACACAGAAGTTGCAACAAAGTCATAGGGCTCCCAGGTCCGTCTTGCCGTTTAAGTCATGTTCTCTGTACAGTTACTTGGAAATACTGTGGTTCTGAAACACGAAGGCGTGTCCCACAGTTCTCTCCAAGTGGAGTCTAACTATTCACAGGCGTCAGCGTCAGGCCTCCCATGGCTGTCCTAAGTCCATGTCCAGCTGCGTTTTCCCCACTCAAGCCCACTCCGTGTCAGCCTACTGGCAACAGAGTTAGCAGCCCACACCTGTGGCACACTGGGAAATTTCTCTGCGCCCCGCCCCGTCCTCGGGGCTGTGAGCTGAGAGGGAGGAAAAAGCAGTGGCGGACCCACGTCACGGACATGTGCTCCTCAGCTGCAACAATCCCAGCTATCCCACGATTATCCCCTGGACTTGCTTACTTACAAAACACTTAACAATCGACCAACTTTGCTTCTTTTTGTTTGTTGGGGTTTTTTTCTTTTTTGAAATGAAAAAAAACACCATTTTTTATTTGCTATTCCAGAACATGGAACAAACAAAAAGGACTTCTTTTGAGTGCTTTGACATGTATTTATAAACTTTGTTTTTAAGCTGAATTTTAGCTTACATTTTTCTCTTTTCTTCCTCTTATTATTTATTTTTTCACAGTTAAACAGTGAAGCGCTCGCTTGGCATAACCTTGCCTTCCTAGTGAAATCGCTTCGACTGTTACCTTAAACCTCGGTGTAAAAATCGATCAACTTTGAAATGGGGTTCTAGAACACAAGCTCTAGAATCTGACCAAATAACAGTCACTCTATTGGCATCTCCCTCCCCAGACTCTTATACCAAAGAGACTTTAAGCAGCCTCCTCCCATGCCTCCCAGAGTCTCTAAATAACCATAACTTGTCAAGTACATTCTGGTGCAAAACACTGCTCTCAGCCTGGTGCTAAACACATTAGAGCAGCCACTGCTGGCAATAGACATAGTCTCTTTCTGGAAATGGAGGCTCTCCCAGGCCCTAAGCTGATGATCCAATGCAGCCATGCAGCCAGCTTTCCATTTTTGGCTTGGGTCCTGAAAGAGGACTCATCAGGCTTATTCGCTGCGGAGGCCTTCTCATTGGAAAGATACCGGTGCCCATTAGATAGAGACCAAAACTGTAAACTCTAGTATATCCCACCTGCAGGAGGAAGTGTGATTCCCATTTCTACAACTGGTACAACTGTCCTGGAGAAAATCACCCCTTTCCTAGACATTTGGCCACTTGGGGTGTCCCTTGGGATCACATGAGTTTGTATACGTTTTGGAGGGTGTGCCACCAAGACACCTGATGGAGTCGAGTGGAGAGATGCAACAGTCTGTCCCCAGATCAAACAGGACATCCCTGATCGAAGACTGCCCCCAAGCCTCAGGTCACTTCGTCCAGCTCTGGCCATCATGTGAGCACTTCGGGGTACCCTGGCCAGGAGTCACACTCGTCTGTGTTGTTTACATATCCTTTGGCCGCTGCCACTGATCTTGCTGTCTGGCCCCACCAAGAGCAACAAGAACTCCTCATCCAATTTCCCAAGTACGAATCATTGTCATCCTTATCTCTTCACATATTAAGTGCCAATATGCAGAGGCTTATTTCAAGCCTGAGCATGAGAAATTGACTTGAACTTCTGAGACTTGTTCTGAAACCTTATGGTTAAACCTGGGCCCTGGGAGTGCATGTGTTATGAAATCAGTGAGGGGCCTCTGCCCTAAGGGTCTAGGCAGAAGCAAAGGAATTCCCTCCTCCTTTTCCATGGCTAATTTAGTGACTGAGTAGTGCTCCTGATATGAAAGAAACACACCTCTGGTAATATCATCAACTGACTTAATTCCTAGAATGTGGAAAGGGTCCCTACGGCCAATGGCAAAAAGTTTTTATAGGAACCCTCACTCCCTCTGTGGGCTATTTGCCATAATTGGACCATGTTAAATATTCATATAGACAAATTATTTTCCTAGGCTCTCTGAAGCCAGTGCAGGACTCCCTATGACATTATGTTGTGATCAACTCATTTCTCCAAATATACAATACAAGGCTCTTGAAAAAAAGCATGGAATGGAACTTTTACCTCTCTTAGGTCCCAGGCTGCAGCCCTCACAGGAACCAGGGTGGCTTACTTAGGCATAGCTTGCTACCTTCTAAATAGGTCTTTATGTTGTTCAAGGCAGTTAGATTCAGATTGTGGGTAACCAACTAAAGAGGTCAAAAGGTCAAGTGCTTCTAAGGGCCCTGTTCTCTGATTTTTTTTATAATTGTATTTCAGTTCATCCCGAACAATTTATCCAAGTACAAAGGGTGATGTCAGTGATGACTCGACACCACCGTTCTATGCTCTGTTAATTTATCATCAAGAGAAATTCTGTTATCTAAAACAACCTCAGAAAAAAAATTCTGTTACAGATTTTTCTTGAGCATCTTTTGCTTTGGTTATAGATGAGGCAATTACCGCTAAAGTTCTGGACAAATTTCTGACCTTTTAGTTATTTGTGACAATACTTCACCAGGAAAATAAATTCTCAAAAATCTTATTTCTTCACTATCAGAAACACTACCAGGCAATTCTTATTGTAAACTGTGATGTAAATTTAAGGATGATGTCTGATGTTGAGCCTCTGATTGAATGTGTAATGCAATAGACATAACCAGTGACCTGACTGCTTAATACATTTCAAGTTCATAGGGATTTCAATAGCGTGTCCCCCATAGATACTTCTGCCAAGTGCAAGTAAAAATAAATCATACTGGAATATATGGAATTATGATAATGAGACTGAATAAAAAATGTGAAGGATGCGAACAGTTAAGGTTACCTGCTGTTGGTGTGAAATTAAATAGCCTGAGGAGTAAAAGTTGCAGAACAACTATTGAACCCTTGGATGCTTTGTAGGCTTAATGTTCCATATATTACAAATCTTACTTCTTAAATCCCTGGGGTCTCGACTGATTAGGCAAGAAGTTTTATAAGGAGTCCAGAGAAGTCTCACATTATATGAAGTCTCGGCAGTATGAGCTTTTAGCTTTAGCAGCAGCATCTTAGAAAGCTTCAAACCATGAGAGCCAAGTGGAGGACAAAGCACATGTGGAGGCCAAAGCACAAAAGAAGAAAGATTAAACAAGAGGTCCCAGTAAACTGCTAGCTTGATCACTCATGGAAGCCACAGGAGCAGAATTAAAAAAGGCCAGAGTCCAGTGGTGCTGGTACGAATTTCTGATGACATTTCTGTTGTCTATAGCTTCTCAGTGGATCTAGAGCATCCACCACAACCTGATCACTGCAACCACCTTTGAGATACCCACCTTGCCTATACAAAACCATCCCTTAGGGTCCTTAACTTTGGACATGTGACATTCTGGACTAGTTTTGTTCTCAGTTGTGACTGAATGCAACATGTGTGCAATAAACCATATCTTCTGCTGTCTTAGCTTTAGGGGAAAAACCAGTACAATTAGTATACAAAGTTAAGGGAGGAAAGGTGGAGAGATTGGCAATTAAATGTTCTAAAGCATCTCTAGTTTCCTGAACAGAGAGAGGCTTCTGATGACAAATCCAACAGTTTGTCAAATTGGTTTGGTATGCAAGGGATTAAGATACGAAGACAATGGATATATCCTTCCAGGAGAAACTAAGAAGGATGGAGAGGTCCATGATGGCAGCAGTGTAGGAGGACAAAGACCTCACCCCCCCGCCCCGCAATGAGCACATTGAAACATACACTTTTATATAGAACAGTTACTCCCAAGAGACAATTGGAGGCTGAATTTACAGCTTCTTAACAACCAATGAGAGAAAAGACTAAATAGAGGAGGCGGGGAAGCTGTGGGGACTCTCTGAGATCAGAGTTTCCAGTGACTGCCATTGTTTATGTCCCCCTCCCCATTTATAGGGTGGGTGGGAGCTCTACCTGGGAGCTCTGGCTCAGTGTGTTCCCAGCCACACTTCCCAGAGCCCATTGCAGCTTTGAACAAAGGAAGCAGGCAGGATTGACAAGGCATCAGCACACACCTGGACTTCCTTCTCAGATCTGCTCCAGTCTGGCATACCAGCACCCAAGGTGCCTGCCTGGGTCCACTCAGCCTGTCCAAACTACCTAGTACACAGTTTACACAGCGGTGGCTTTTATATAAGGCCACTTTTTGAAGACAGGGAGAGATATTTTGTATAATTCATATAAACAAACATAGAAAGGCAATAAAAGTAAAAAGAAGAATATCTCAAATAAAAAAACAAAAAATTCACAGAAAAAAACCTTATTGGCATGGAGATAAATAATTTGTCTGATAAAGAATTTTAAAAAATGGTCGTAAGGATGTTCATGAGACTTGAGAGTAAAATAGATAATATAGGAAGAACTTCAACAAAAAGTTAGAAAGAACCATAAAGAACAAAACAGCTGAAGAATACAATAACTAAAATTAAAAATACATTAAAAGAAATCAACAGCAGATTAGCTAATACAAAGAACAAATCAGTGACCTGGAAGATAGACTAGTAGAAATCAACTAATAAGAACAGCAAAAAATAAATAAATAAATAAAATTTAAAAAAAAATCAGGATACTTTAAGAGATTTCTGAGATAACATTAGGCGCAGAAACATTTGCATTATAGGGATCCCAGGAAAAGAGAAAAAAGAACAGAGACTTCATCTGAAGAAGTATTAACTAAGGACTTTTCTAACTTGGGAAAGGAAACAGGCATTCAGTTCCAGAAAGCACAAAGAATTACAAGCAAGATGAACCCAAACAGACCCACACCAAGAAATACTGTGATTAAAATAGTAAAAGGTAAAGATAAAGAGACAGCTTTAAAGGCAATAAGAGGAGAACAACTAGTTATTTACAAAGGAAACTCCATAAGGATATTAGCTGATTTTTCAGCCACAACTTTACAGGCCAGAAGTGTCAGGATATCTTTAAATTACTGAAAGAAAGAAATCTACAACCTAGAATAATTTTCCCACAAGATTATCATTTAACATTGAAGGAGAGATAGAGTTTCGAGACAAGCAAAAATTAAAGGACCTCATGACAATGAAATGTTAAAGGGTCTTCTTTAAGCAAGAAAGGAAAGACCATAACCAGAAATAATAAAGTATGAGAAAGAAAAAAATGTCACAGGTGGAGTCAAATATTTAATCGATACAACATATCAGAAATTTCTTATTTCTTATTTCTATTCCATTACAGCTATCCCAATTTTTTTTAAAGATTTTATTTATTTATTTTTAGACAGAGGGGAAGGGAGGGAGAAAGAGAGGGAGAGAAACAGCAATGTGTGGTTGCCTCTCACCCTCCCCCTGTTGGGGACCTGGCAGGCAACCCAGGCATGTGCTCTGATTGGGAATCTAACAAGCAATGCTTTGCTTCGCAGGCCAGTGCTCAATCCACTGAGCCACACCAGCCAGGTCATGTCCCAATTTTTACCCCTTTGCCCTCTTCTGCCCAGCCCACCCCCCAACTCCCATAGTCAATCCTCACACTGTTGTCCATGTCCATGGGTCATTCATACATGTTCTGTGACTAGTCCTTTCCTCTTCATTCCACCATTGTCTCCCTCTGCCCTCTCTTCTGGCTGCTCTCAGCCTGTTTTATGTTGCTATGCTTCTGGTTTTATTTTGCTCATTAGTTTATTTTTTTCATTAGAATCCTCCAAATTAGAAATTTAAAAAGTTACGTTGAAGGTAAAAATACAAAAGTGCCGAGTTCAATTCAAAATACAAGAAGTTAGGAAATACATAACAAAAAGATCTAAAATATGACATCAAAAACATAAAACATGAAGAGGAGAGTAAAAATGTAGTCCTTTTAGAATATATTTGAATGTAAATGCCTATTAATAAAGACTGCTATAGCTATAGAATGATATACATAAATTTTTATAACCAAACACCTACAAAAGAAACACAAGGAATAAAGGGGAAAAATCTAAATAGTACTGGCCAATGTGGCTCAGTTTCCTGTAACCAAAAGGTGGCTGGAACTGTGGGCCTAGTGCACATGCTTAGGATGTCCATTGGGTTCCCAGTTGGGGCACAGGAGGAAGGCAACCAATTGATGTTTTTCTCTCAGATTGATGTTTCTCTCTCTCTCTCAAATCGATAAATACATCCTCAGGTGAGGATTAAAAAAAAAGTGAAGGATAAAGATCATATGATAATCTCAATAGATTCACAAAAAGATTTGACAAAATTTGACATTCTTTTATAATAAAAACTCTCAGCAATTTTTAATTATACAATTCAAGATAGATAGCTATATATAATATAAAGTCATCACATTGCAATCTTTAAATTTTAATAAAATAAAATTTTATTAAATTAAAATAAAATAATGGACAATTTTATCAGTCAATTACACTTCAATTAGCTTGGGGTGCTAAGAGTTTCCAGGTGCCTCTCAAATTTGAAAAATAATTTATTGGTTTTCTTATATTATTAAAAATAGGGTTTCAAATACCTTAGGAATATTGTAGCAATTTACGCTTCAAAGTTCTATAGGAACACGGGCAAAACTGATCTAGGTTTAATTTCCTTCTAGCGTAGAGTTTGTTTCCTTCTATTGTAAACTGTACACCTGAGAATGTAATGAACACATATCGTGCCCTGTGGTTAGACTGAGAAAAGTCCCTGAGCCAAGGCTAGGGCTGCAGGGTTCCAACTTCCCTTCAGAACCAAGTGCCCTGGGATTCTTACTAAAGGGACCAAATGAGAGGGGATGGGGAAGGGATGGGTAGAAGGCTCCATGCTGTTAAGGATCAAAGATTAAAATAAGCTGGATTCTGGAACAGATGGCAAGGTCACATTTAAGTGACTGCCTTTCTGAACAAACATCAAAGTCCTCATGAATGACTTTGTAGCTTTATGACAATCTTTTCACCCCTAGAGGACATAAGACTCTCTTGTTCTGTCAACCAAGTGTAAATGAAGAAGGCAGATTTGGCTAGAAATAATAAAGATTTATTCAAGGATCTTAGAGTTTGCAAACTGGAAGCAGAGCTAGGCAGAATTTCAGAAGTGTTACATAGACAAAATGAAAATTAAGAGTTCTTAGAGTAAAGCCACATCTTGGAGAAAAATCTCTGTCCTGCATTCTTTGCCCTTGGATTGACCTAGAAGGGTTATCAGTCAGATGTCAGGAGGTCTGGATGATGGATGCAAGGTGGACAGGAAGACGGGCGCCCGGAGGTCTGGTGACGTCCTGAGATCTTCAGGGGATAGAAGGTTATCTGCCGGTGAATAAATGTCCGGGGTATTGACACACGACCGGAAAGTTCAAAAGTTTAAGTTCCCAGGCAAGTTAAGGCAAGGGGAAAAAAAAATTATTTCCTCATCCCTCAGCCTCCTTAATGTTAATAATTTAGCAGCTTGGTTAAAGTGACTCCCATTTGTATTTTCTCTACCTTCACTCCTTTCCTTGGTTTCCATCAGCCCTGGCCTGGGCCACCGTCTTGTCTGTAATTTATCGCCGCATCTGGAAACTGAACGAGGAATACCCCGTGCACACCGAAGCCTCAGCGGGTCATAAGGAGCTGGCGAAGCAACACAGGCAGCCCCAGGCAAGGAAAAATTGCAGTTTAAATTAAATGTGCCAGGCTGGGCCAGGTTCTGCCCAGCTGCAGGGGCTTGTTCTGCTGAGATAAAGTGTTCTGAGGCGGGAGCCTTGCAAACTGTCCAATCAGGGGCGCCGCTGGGGCAGGTGGGTGTGGCGAAGCACTGAGAAGGCGGGGATGTCCCTACCAGATTCTGCCTCTTTTGGAGATGCCTGTCATCTGTCCTTAATAGTCCCCGGTGGCTCTGGGCAGCTTCTGTCGCGCTGTGATCTGCACCTGTCGTAGCAGTGGTAGAAAGGACGCAGGGACACCCAGGAAACCTAGACATGGTGAGTGTGCGGGGGCGGTGCGCAGGCGGGAGGAGGGGCTGGTCCGCCGGGCTGCGCTGGCCAGGCCTTCCCCGGTCAGCTCTGGAGTCAGCGGACCGCAGTCCCTGGAACCAGGCGTCCTGTCCCGTTACTGCGAGAGGCGTCATCTCCCCCAAATGGTGCGGCGACCACCGGGAGGGTCATCAGGGACAACAGCGATTCGGTCTCCGGGGTTCCTGCGTGCGAGGAGCTGTCGCCTCTGGGGTCCCCATCCCTTCTGTCTCCTCTGAGGCACCTGTTTTCTTCTTAGTGTTTCAAATGTTTGAGGAGCAAAGTCTCAAATCTGCGACCCTTTTCCCCCCGACTCACTCTTCCGGAAACTGTCAAGGAGTCTAAATATCCAGAGCCTCCTCGAATTCCCGAGCCAGCTTCCTCCCTCTGTATGATTCACAGCGTCATTAGCAACAATTTCTTCTCTATGGTGCCTTTCAAACAGACCCAATATCTAAATTTTTAATGCTTTTCCCACAGTCATGGATGATTTTTTGGACAGATTTATATTTGTTGCAGATGTTTTATGTGAGTGGAAAGCCAAGGACAAGCACCAGGAATACAATGTATGGAACCCGCGTTCCTTTTCCGAGGCTCTGTCCTGGCCTCAGACACCCCATGGGAAATCTTTGAGTGGAGGCTTCTCTCTGGAAAATTTTCTGGGTGACCCTTCTGCTCAGCACAGCCCCTATTTCAAGCCACCTTGATTTTTTCACTTACTTAAAGCCTCTGTTTTTCAAACGGGTAAAGCATAGTTAATCACTAGAGTCTGAAAGACAGTATAAAATAGTCCCAAACATGCCAGAAAGAGGTGACTTTCAAAAGAAAATATTCAAGTATTACATTTTCATTTTTATAGAATTCTTTTACTCTTTCTTCATGAACATGTGTAGTAAGTTTCTGAGATTTTTTTTTTTTTTTTACCCTTGAGTGTTTTCAGATAAAATTCAAGGTCTTGAACTTGGCAGAGCAGAAATAGTCTAGTATGATTCATTATTTATAAACAAAGTTCTGTTCCTGACAATTAATAATGTCCCATTTTCTGAAAGGAATATGTATTTGTGGTTTTTTGTTTGAACTGTTAAAAGGGCCTTACAATTTTCTTATTTTCCACATAAATGCTGGTTTTAAGTGATTATCAATACTGGTCCTAAGCAACTTCCAGTGGTGAGCAGAGCTCTTTGGTCAGTGACCCAAGGTAAACCTCCCTTGGGCCTGCACAGGGAAGCACTTGAAGGCCCAGTGGTTCTACCTGGGGGGCCTCCCCCCCGCAGGTGTCCTACCTGCTCACACCACCAGGGGAGGAGCCTGCACACTGAGAAGCTGCAGCCCTGGGAAGCTGGGGTGCATGTGCACATGTGGGAGGGAGTGATGCCCCTTCTGAGGCTGTGGTTGTGGTTTTTTTTAGGCCTAAACATGCTCAGACCTTATGTTTGAGTTTTGCATAAACAGTGTAGGTGCGCTCAAGTATAATATTTGCACATTGAGAAAGTCTATAAAAGTCAGATGTTTTGTGTTGTAGATAAAGAGTTTTTGAATTTGAAAGTTCAATTGGGTCAACACATTAAACCAAGCCAGGCTGAGAGTTCCCTCATTGTGAGAACGGAAGCCTGGGGGAGCGAGCGCGTCCCTGCTCACAGGAGGGGAGGGTGTGCAGCTCCCAGAGTGCACTCCTGGCGCTGCCCAGGTGTCCCTCCCGTCCTTCCCCAGGGACTGACCCATGCCGGACATTCTGTCTCACCTGGGTGAGTCTAAATCCTTTGTTTGGAAATAGGCTCAACTTTTTGAATGTGGGTTTTCCTTCTGAACTGTAGTTAAATATGATACTTGTCTGTTTTCATTCTAATACTTGTGGGTTTTTCCCATCGAATTCCCTTTTTCCTTGAATATTGCAGCCCTTTAATTCTAGTTTCCATTAGCACTTGGACTTTGACTATGTACATTGATTGATTGGTAAGGTCTGAGTAAGGCGAGAAAAATGTGGAACCAAATTAAATTTTGCTTCTGGATAGGTAGGCACTAGAAAAATCAAGATGTGAGATGGATGGTTTTTAGTTTTAATGTGCATTTTCCACCTTAAGTCAGTTTTTGTGTGTCTGTGTCTCTTGTAAACCTTGACATTTAAAAGACTATACTATTCCCAAGGAAAATGCATACGTATTTCAATTCATGTGCGGATAGAGTAATTGAGTTTCTATTTTCATTGATATGAGGAAAGTTCCTCAAAGCTCATGTGAATCTTTCAAACTCCTAGTCCATTTCAGTGCTAAATTGTAAACCCCCAATGCATTATACTATGCTACTCACTTCTGAAATGATCCACAGTGAGAAATATAGTGGACAAACTACTATAACCCATCTTGTCCTTTTAATTGGAAAGAGATTTGTAAGTATTTGATGGTCTGCAGTTTTATATCTGTTAGTGTTTAAAGGATTAAGTCTTTGGATTTCTATGAAGAAAAAAGTTAAGTTGATTTTTAAAAGTAGAAATAAATTCAAGATAATGATTAAGCATAGGAAAATATGGTAAATATATATTTGTCTTTATTTTAAATAAATAATAAGTGTGAAGAATAAAAACTTTCCTAAGAGGACTCCCTGCTTGCATATCCTGCTCCACTTCTATGCTGTTTCTCTAGTCCCCCTCATGTAACCAATTTTGATCATTTCTTCCTCATGCTATCAGTGTTTTTTTTTTTAATATAAAAACAAGCCAGTGCAAATGCCTATTTTTCATATTTGTGTTTATTTTTGTCAGGAGTGGTCAGGCTCTTGCTTGTTTACTGACAACTCCTGCCTCAGCCTCCCTCTCCCCTGGTCCTTCTTGCCCGTCAGGCTGATGAGAGCCTGGCGGCTCCTGCTCTGTGAGCGGCTGCTTGCTGGGTGCCCTCCCGTGAGCCGGGCTGCCCTGGGTTGTACTGTGGACGCCACCAAACCTGAGTCATTATACAGAGAACGCTGAGTGGGTAGTTTTGATAATGTGTTGTCCTTTGGAGGCAGGAGTATGGAAAGTCCTGGGTTGACATCTTGACTGGAACCTGTGTTTAGAGTGAAGGTGTGACTGAGGTTGGGTTTTCCTCAACTTTAGAGGGACCTAAGTTGGTATGAGAATGAATATACCCTGTGAATGAGGTGAGCCCATCAGATGGTCTCTCCTTATAGTGCAGTTATTTCAGGGAGAAAGGAAGAGACAGGGAAGGCAGCCCATGGGAGATGGGCTGAGTCCAATCTTCTGGTACCTGGGGGCTCAACAGGCTCCTTCAGTGCTTCTACTATGCACCTGCCCTCTGAGATATGGGGAACAACATCTACAGCCTTACCGTGGCCCAGCAAAGGGATTAGTTAAAAAGGACTTAAGGCCAAGGTCCTTAAATCGTAAAGCAACCATTTCCATGGAGGTGGGGAGAGATTAACCACATGGCACTGATTTGAGGCCCTCTGGGGGGGAAATATAGATGCCAGTGTAGAGAGGACACCCACTCTGTACATTTTATCCAATGACTGAACATACAAATCAGGGAAGGAAATAAGAGAAGGAAGCAAATAAAAAAAATGTATTGAGAAGAAGGCCACAATGTGACCCAGCAGGAAATCCAAGATATATTTAAAGAATTTCAAAACAAAAGAGATAAAAGGGTGCTTTTTGACTTTTGAGCCTCTAAAACATATGTTTTGAATTAAAGTTACCACTTCCTGTAATGCAGTCATTGACAAATGTTCATGTAATACTCAGTGGTAGGTCTCAAATTACAGTTAAAACTGAGATCTCAATAAATTGAAGCAAGTTACGCAATGATCTTAGGGGAATTACTGAATCCAATAGAGAGGTCAAATTTGTGTACATGGCCTGAAGCATCAGAAATCTCAGTCTGTTTTTACAGTTAAGCACCCATTGTCCTAAAATATCTCATCCTGAGCAGGAGAGCTCAGAACCAATAATTCATAGGTTTAAATTACATTAAATTAAGTCTTCACCATTTCCTAATTGGCTTCACAAAATGGGATATTATGGTTATTACTCCTTAGTGATATTAGTTAATATGGCCCTGTGTAAGTTAAACAGAGCCTTCAAGGATTGAAAACTGCTATGAGAAGCCGTTTAGGAAGAAGCGATTATCCCCAGCACTTCCCCTTTGAGCAGCTGAGCGGGGCCTGATGCTGAACCTGGAGACGATGGGTAACACCTCCCAGTGGGTCTCTCAGTGACCTGCCCTGTCAGCTCTGCTCCTCTCTGGGTTTGTCCATTTGAAAAGTTGACTCAGTTTTTCAAATATTTAAAGTTTTTGTAAATAATAAAGCTTGAAAGTCAGTAAAAAATGTTTCTAAACAGGCAAAAAAATAGGTATCAGAAAAAAAGAAAATACTCTAGGGTTACACTGACTGTGTTAAAAAATTCTTTCCTTTTTCCTGCTCTGAGCGTGTTTAGTAATATTCTGAGCTCTATTCTTTTCTCTTTTGGGTGGGGGCAGGGCGCTTTAAAACGGAGTTCGAGGGCTTAGACTTGAACACCAGTAGTGTTCAGGTATGATTGATTGTTTAAAAAACAATTTCTTACCATGCAAATAATAATCAATTCATATCATTGTTTTCTGAAAGTAATAAATTGTGTGGTCTTTCTTGTTGAGCCAAATAAATGTCTTATGTTTTTCTTCCCTCTTTGACACGTAAACATTGGAACTGTGTGATTTTGCTGGATTCTTTAAACACGGTGCTTGTGTCACTTAAAATATCCACGTGGTCCAAAGCAATGTGGCTGGGAGCAGAGGCCTGTGGTCAGTGACCCTGCTAAGGCCACCTGAGGCTGCAAAGGGAAGTATTAATACTTGAATGACCAGTGGGTCTTTCTGGGGGGCTTCCCCCTGCACGTGGTTTACTTGCTCACATCCAGCAGGGAAGGAACCTGTACACTGGGATGCTACAGCCCTGGGAAGCTGGGGTGCACCTGCGCATCGGGGGAGGGGGTGATGCCCCTCCTGAGGTTTTAGTTGTGCCTTCCCTGGGCCTGTTTCTAGACAGGAGTTTTGCATCCACAGTGTGGGTGCGCTCAGAGTGTAATCCGTGCACGCGGAGAAAGCCTGTGAAAGTCAGGAGCCTGTGTCCTGGGTTAGGGCCTGTGAATTCGCAGTCCATTTGGGTCAGAACCGGACACTGCGTCCAGCCGGGCGTTTCCTGGCTGTGAGATGAGGGAGCGTGTCCAATATTCCCTGGGGAGGGGAGGGTGTTGGAGCTCCCAGAGTTCACTCCTGGGGCTGCTCAGGGGTCCCTCCCCCTTTGTCCCCAGGGACTGTCCCACTGCAGGGGTCCTGTCTCAACCTGGAGGGTCTAGAATGTGGAACCTTCTGAAAGGGGCTTTCCTTCTGTCCTGAGGGAAGCGGGCTGCTCATCTGAGCTGATTCCAATACTTGTTTCTTTCCTTTGCATCTTTTATCCACTGAATAGCGCGGCCCTTTGGCTTTAGTTTCTCTGAGCACTTTGTAATTTTATTCTCTGAGAAATAACATTGTTGGTTTCTTGGGCTCAAAAATGTATGTTGACAGATGTAGTATCAGTAAGTCAAGGAAATTGTGCAACTAACTGGAGTTTTTGTTCCTTTTAGGCAAGAGAACCTCAAGCTGTGAAATGAATGTATTTAAGCTCTCAGGTCCATTTTTCATTTTTACATCAGTGTGTGTGTGTGTGTGTGTGTGTGTGTCTATAGAAGATAGAAATTTAAAAACTTAAAATTGTTGAATTTATATTTTACGTGATGTGAGAAAAATGAATCAGAGCTTTTGTAAATCTTTGAAAATTTTACTAAGTTTAAGCAGCTAAACCCAGTTCCAAATTGCATCATAATATGCTACTTACTCGTGAAAATGCCTTCATAGGAGATTAAGGGAAAGGACAAACCAGAATGTAGCTTCTTCTTTAGTTAACAAGAGACTTGAAAACTTTTATTTGTATGGCTTATACCTTAGAAACCATTTGAGTTTAAAGGAGTTAAGTTGTAGAATAATTTCCTATGTAAGAAAGTTAGAACTAAAGACTAGTAGGTAGTAAAACATGCTGTATGTAAATTTTTGTTTATCTTAAATAAATCTATAAAACAGAAAAATCTAACTTAATAAGACTCACTGCCCACATACCCTGGTCCCTCCAGCAGTGTTACTCCGGCCACACTGAAATATAGCTTTGATTGTTTATTGAGCCTCTACTTCGAGGTTCTTTATATAAAAACAGCCGTTGCAAATGTATGTATTTTTCTACCCATATTTGTCCTTGTGTTGAGCAGCCAGACTCCCACTGTTTGGTGTTTGCTGACCCCTTAGGCCACCCCTCCCCCTTCCCTGTGTCCGCACCTGGACAGGCTGATAAGAAGGTCCGGCGCTCCCTCCTCCGTCACTGGAACCACACAAGCCCGTCTGTGAGCAGAACTCTTGCCCTGGACCCGCCCCTGACCAGGATCCTTTGCTTGACCGAACTGTGACAGGGTCCTGAACCTTCTCCCAGGCCTAGCTTTGCCCTTCCTTGTAAAAATCCAGTTTTAGCGGGAACCCTATGAGTGAGGTGAACCGGAAGCCCCCACCGTCCTATCTGACCTCCCTCCATGTCTGACCAGGTTCCTGTGTGCAGCAAGAATCCTGTTTGGTCAGTTTAGCAGGAACCCCTAATTTCTGAATCTCCCTATAGTAAATTTTCATCCACTCACTGATCGTTACCCTGCTCCCTGGCCACGAATCCCTACTTGTCCATGGTGTTCCTAGAGTTGAGTTCAAACTCATCAAACATTCCATACTATCTTTGACAAGGATCATTGAATTTTTTTTTCCCTTTAAACCTTCTTGCCCCAGTAAAAACCCAGGCCAGGTACTTTTTATTTACTCGTGGGGATTTGTTTGTTTTGCTTCCTGAAGCCATTTTAACGCTGACTGAGAGAGCACCCTGCCCTTCCTAGAGACCTCAGTTACATAAACATAGGCCTTTTCCTATCCTCCTAGTGTGTGTATGTATGCGGGGGCGGGGGCGGGGGCGGGGGCGGGTGGGGGGCGGCACATCAGCATTAGTTTCACCGTGGGAACCACTTCTCTGAGTGCGACCAAGACAGTTGGCTATACAAAGGGCGTGTGCAGACATGGGCACCCCCCCGACTGCCTTCACTTGCTGGGACTCGCTCGCCTGCTCTGCTCCCGGGGGCGGCCTGCCCTGCGGCTGCTGGCGGCTGCGGCGCTGGGGCTGCGAGCTGTGCTGCCCCGGGAGGCCTTGCTGAGCCTGCCACGACCTGAGTGGCCTGAGCGGGCAGTTCGGGGGGATTTCTAGGCAGTTGGGAGCGACAGTGTGAGATCGGGGCCCTCCTTAAAGTGGTCCGGGGCTGACATTTTTGTTGGGACTTACCCATGTGTTAGAGTGAGGCTGAGACAGAGGCAGAGATGCCCCGACCTGTCCCAGGGATGGGGATGGGAGAGGGGGCTACACCCTGTGCAAGAGGCGGGCCCATCCCATGGTCCCTTCCAAAAGAGCCGTCATTTAGAATGAGACAGAGAGGAGAGGGGTGGAGAGTCAGCCAGCAGGTGGCGGGCTGAGTCAGGCCTGCGAGGCTGCCAGAGGGCTCCCAGGACCCTTGAGAAGCTCTGCTGCTGCGGCCCCTGCGTCTTCTGCAACACAGTTTCTGATCTACCGCCTGGCGGAGGCACAGCCTAGGGATTAGTTCAAACCAATTTAAGTTTGAGGTCGTTAATTTTATAAAGCAGCCAGTTTTCATGAGGAGGCTCCTAACCTGATGGAACTGATTTGAGATCCTCTGGAGGAAAAATATATATAAATATCAGAGTAGAGAGGACACCTTCTTCCCCGACGTACATCCAGTGATTAAAAAACAATAAAACAACAACAAAACAGAAAAGATCAGGAGGGAGAGAACAAAAGAAAACTGTATTAAAACTAAAATTTACAGTTTTACCAATTAGAAATTCACAGCATACTAAAAAATTGTATAAAGGAAAAAGATGAAAGATGGTGTAACTGAAAGCAGGTCCGGCTGCCTGCCGCCACGAAAGCCAAGGCTCACAGGCAGGTGCTGATGTAAAGGAAAGTGGTTTATTTTCAGGTGACGGCCACCTGGCAGATGGGAGACTCATGTCACAAAGCCCATCTCCTTGGGAAGATGGGGGACTCACTCTCAGTATCTCAGTGCAGGCAGAGGTTTTTACAAGGAGGGAGAGGGGAACAGAACAAAGAGATCAAGGGAAGACATTGAAAAGTTCTCTACGTGCAGATGAGCACGGTCCCTTCTGATAAGGCAAGTGATGGTCTGGAGTCCTTCTTCCTGGCTTAGTCATCCTGGCTCCACGTCATCCCAGCTTCACATCATTTTAGGTCCACAGTTGAAGGTCAGCAAACCTCCCAGAACTGGGATGCTTGAAGGTCAAAGTCTGTATCTCTTGAAACAAGTTCCTAAGATTCTTATACAAACACGCTGTTCCTCTACAAGCTATGTATTAGAGTTAGCACTTACAGAAACAATGTCAAAAGGATGGAGGGGTGGGTTACAATTCCCCATTGCAATTTTCCACTGTTACAGGGGTACTGCCTGGTTTGGGGGCCTGTATAACATGGGTTCTGCATTAATTCTGCTGTCTGCTAAAATGCCCGTATTCACAAACCTTCATACAAGTAATCAATGCTAGGACTCAAATTGCTGTGATGCTTGGGATCCCACTAGATTTAAGCAAGGGACCCCAATAATCTTAGGGGAGTTTCTGAATATAAAATGAAGGACAAATAGGTCTGTTTCTTCTTAATAATCAGAATTATGGTCTTGCCTAAGTTTCCCATGGTCAGAGTATCCGTTGTCCTAAGATATCCCACACAGAGCAGGGAAGCTCTGAACCAGTGATTTATAGACTTAAATTCTATTGTCTTTGCCACTTGGAAATTGGCTTCACAAAAAGGGACCTCAGATTAAAGAGACAGCTGTTCACAATCCAGCTCACGTTGAGAACAGTTTGTTTGGCCTTTTCTTGATCAAGGAGGTGGCCAGGCTCCCCAGGACCCACAGCACTCGCACAGATGGCCTTCATTATATTCCCGCAGGGTGGGAGCGGCCCTGGAGCTTGGGAAGCAGCCCATGTTCTCACACACCACACAGACTAGCCTTTCTGGTGATAGCCCCCATCCGGGAGCCATCAGGAGCCTAGCCATCCTCTGCCTCATGAGAACGGAAGATGCTCCTATTGCTCGTATCACTTCAGATTTTATAAGGGTTCCAGGAGCTCTGTGTGAGGGGCTGAGTCCAACACGAAATATTAGAACAAGAGATGCTCCTAGTGCTCTTACCACTTCGGGTTGTATGAGGGTTTCAGGAACTCTGTGCCAGGAACTGAGCACAGTGACCAACATATGTCTTTTTTATTATCTGACAGTTGACAACTTGAAAGCCTTATCTGTTCCTCCCTGTGTGCCCCACATCTGCGCAAGGAGATAAAAAAGCCTGGCTGCTCACTCCTTCGGTGCTGTCAGCAGATCCAGTCCATGAAAGCCCCTCGGTGTGTCTGTGTGTCAATTCTCGCCCCGGACCACCCCTAACCTCAGTAAAAAACCCCACCAGGCTCCTCTCCGTGCTCCCCAAGCCAGCCTGCCGTCTGCATTCCTGTCAGTAGGAGGGTTCCCTTTTCTCTGCGTCCTCGCCAACAGCTTGTTCGTTGATTTATTGATGGTAGCCATTCTGACAGATGTGAGGTGATATCTTACTGTGCTTTTAATGTACATTTCTCTGATGACTTGTGACATTGATCATTTTTTCATGTCTATTAGTCATCTGTACATCCTCTTTGGAGAAATGTTTATTCAGGAACTCTGTCCATTTTTTAATTGGATTGTTTGACTTTTTTGTGTGTGTGTATTAAGTTGTAGGAGTTCTTTTATATAGTTTGGATATTAACCCCTTATTGGATATATTATTGGTGGATATCTTCTCTCATTCAGCAAGTTGGCTTTTTATGTTGTTGATGGTTTTTGCTGTGCAAAAACATTTTTAGTTTGATGTAGTCCCATTAGTTTTTTCTTTTTTAGTTCCCCTGCCTGAAAAGACATATCCAAAAACACATTTCTAAGAGGAATGTCAAAGAGTTTACTGCCTATGTTTCCTTCTAGGAGTTTTATGGTTTCAGGTATTACATTTATGTATTTAATCCATTTTGAGTTTATTATTGTATATGGAATAAGAAAGTGGTCTAGTTTCATTTTTTTTGTATATCTGTCTAGTTTTTATCAACCACGTTTATCAGGTTCATCACACATTTGTGAACAAGGCTGAATTTTCTGAGGCCAGTCAGTAGGCTTCAGAAAAGCTACTGTAAGTGCTCATTTGGAGCTCTTCAGCAAGGATTTTAGTATTTTGCCAAAAGTTAAGGGTTTGTTTTTCTAAATCCCTTTGCCTGTGTTTACCTTCAGGCTTCATTCATCCAAAGTTTGGCTTGATCTTCACCAACAATCATATGGACTGATGTAAATCTGAGAAACTAGGTTGGCAAGTTTAAATCAATATGTTAAATTCCTCCCCAAATATATGGGAGCCCTCAGTTACTTTAGGGAATTTTTCAACTATGGCTTGAAATTTGGCCTTCGTTCACAGAGCATAAGAAAGGTTGGGTCTGGTAGCTTCCTCAGAAGATCTAATTTTAAAAGGGCAGGTACTAATACGCTTCTAGGAGGAGTGACCGGGGAGATCTTCGGAGGACAGAGACGGCACTGCAGGCGGAGCCTGAAAGAAAAGAAGTCCCGGAAGAGGAACAGATGGTGCTGGCGGCAAAGGCCGCAGCCAAGGGAGAGGAACAGAAAGGCCCTGGAGGAGAGGGGCTGGGGGTTTGGGGGGCCATTGTTTCCTTGAAGTGCTTGTTTATTTTGGTTAATTTAAAAAATTTATTTTGCAAGAGGTAATTTTAGATTCCTGGTAATGTTTGGAAGCCTTAAAATATCTATTGAAATGCGCATTCTATTCAGAAATAGACATTGCAGGTGTCAGAGCTATAGTTGTTCAATTCATTTTAAAAAAAGTTCGGGGATTGCAAACGTTCCCGTTAGTGACCATTGGTATTCTAAATTACTGTTGATCAAATCAGTCCATTTAGCTAAAAGTGTACATGAAGATAGACCACGGTCTTCAAACATAAAATCACCTGGGGCCCCTGTAAGGGGTAGGGGTGCACTCAAAGTATTTAGATAAATGGGATCCTATTTCGTAAGTTTTTCTCAACAGCAAAAGGCCCAAATAGGCTTCAAGGCCAATACCATCACTGTTCCCATGGAGACTGTCTGATCCTGTGGAGCTCCAGGGAGGAGTAACACAGTTCCAGAGAACAGCCTGGTCCTGAGAAGGTCAGGCTGAAGTACTCGAAGACAAATAAGACCTTAGCCAGAAAAGGACGAAGTCTTAAATTAGACCCCAAATAGAGTCTCTAGAGCTTCATGGCACAAAGAGAGCAGGAGCTCAAATCCAGGGGCAAAGTTGCCCTCACAATTCAGGGTTGGCGAGAAAGCGGTGGTTCAATGGGCTCTGTGTGCAGCGCTCTTTTTGTTCACAAGCCCCGGAATTAGCAGGGACCTTCCCTGCCCGCCTGTGCTGGCCACCAAATGTGTTGAGCTTAAACAAAAAGTCAGCCAGATGTTTTCCCAATAAAATAAGTTCATTTGGGAGCAACAGATAATTGCAATTCTGCACAGGAAACCATGGCGAACCACAGTCAAGCCTGCTAAGACAATGGAGAGGATACTTCCATAAGGGGAAAAAAGAAGTTAGGAGTATTAGAAACAATTCGTCCTGGTGAGCTTCCCAATCTATGCAGGGTGCAAGAGCTCCCCCTACAGGTCCTCCCAATTCCACTCTAGGTCTACTTCACTGACTACTCCAAGTTTATTTTAAAGAACAATGCATGACGAAGTTGGCAAAAATCCGTCAGGTAAAGTTTAAAGTATACGCACCACAGGAATATCCTGGTCTCCTCCAGGGCTCTTGCTTCAGCCACGCCCAATAACCAGTGCTGAATTTCTTGAACATCCCGTTATTGTTTTCTTACATAAAAAGAAGCAATTGAAAATGCCTACTTTTCTTACCCACCATTGTCCTTGCCACGAGCAGTCGGCCCCTCATTGTTTTGATATCAGTCAGGTCACCACTGCAGCCTCACCCTTCCCTCCTCCCCTCGGGCTCCCAGCCGGAGAAGCGGCTGAGAAAGGCTGGGTGTCCTTTCCTCTGGGGGTAGCAGGAGATCCACATCGCAGAAGCCCCTGCCCTTGGGCGAGGATTTTCGCCCCAACCTGCCTTCCAGTTCCAGTGGACATTCAGGCCAGGCTCCTTTCCTTGCCCTTTGAAGTAATCTCAGAGCTGCTTGACAGGCTGCCCTGGGATCCCCTGAGACCTCGATTATGTCGTAAGTCTTTTCAGACCCTCCCTCTGCATGTGTGTGGGGGGTGGGGAGCATACCAGCGTCATTCGTAACATGGGAATGTCACCTCTGTGGGCGACCACAATAATGGGTGCCGTGAGCAGCGTGTGCAGACATGGGCACCCCCGAGACGGCCTTCCCTTGCTTGCACTCGCTCGCCTGCTCTGCTCCCGGTGGCGGCCTGCCCTGCGGCTGCTGGGGGCTGGGGCGCTGGTGCTGGAGCTGTGCTGCCCCGGGAGGCCTTGCTGAGCCCGCCTCGCCTCAGTGCTGCGCGCAGCTGCAGCCGGCCTGAGTGGGCAGTTCGCAGAATTTCTAGGCGTTTGGGGGCAGGGGTGTGGGATCGGGGCGCTCCTTAAAGTGGTCCCAGGTCGATGTCTTTGCTGGGATTTTATCTGTGTGCTAAAGTGAAGCTGTGATGGAGGCTGGGTTGGCCCTGACATACAGGGATCATATAGTGGCAGAGGAAGACTACACCCTGTGCCAAAGGTGAGCCCATTGGGTGGTTGCTCCTGAAAGAGCAGGTATTCAAAAAGGAAGGAAAAGAACATGGCAGAAAGGCCGCTGTAGATGCCCCACTGAGCACACAACTCCTCATTCCAGAGGGCTCGCTGGGGCCCTTACGTAGCTCTGATACTGTTGCCCCTTCACCTACTGCAACACAGATCCTGACCCACCAGGATACAGGGACAAGAATCCTGGCCTCATTGTGGCACAGCCAAGGGATTAGTTCAAGTTCAACTTAAGCCCAGAGCCCTTAAACTTTATAAAGCAATGACGGGGAGGACCCTAACCCTGATTGCACTGTTTTGTGGATCTCTAGAGCAAAAAATTAATAAATATCAGAGTATTTATTTATAAATTATATAGTTTACCAAAAAATAAATATGCAGGATCCCCCCTTCCTTGAAGTATATCTAGTGCCCCAAAAAATAAAACAGGGAAAGAACAGCAAGGAGGGAACAAAAGGAGAAAATACTGAAATGGAAGTCCACAATTTGAATTAATTGGAAATACAGAAAAAAATGCTAAAAGAACTTACACAACAAAAACGAAATAAAATAAAAGGAAAAATAAATTTAAAATATGAAAAAATATATGAAGTGAAATTATTTGGCTTTGGGGTCTCTACCACATAGATCCTGAATTGATTTTATCATCTGATAAAATGCACTAATTCACAACCCTTAATGCAAATAATCAATACTGGGACTCAGGTTGCATGTACTGGGATCCCACTAGAGTTAAGGAAGATATTCCTGACAACTTTGGAGGAGTTACTGAGTATAATCCAGGGAAGAAATGGGGCTGTTTTACATTAACTATGAGAACTATGGTATTACGTAAATTCCTCATGGTCATACCAACCGTTGTCTTAAAATATCCCACAAAGAGCAGCAGTGGGCTGAACTAATGAGTTATAAAAATAAATTTTAATTTAGACTTTGACATATTCAAGTTATATAGACAGCACGGGACCCCACAGTCTTTACCTCCCCCCCCACCCCGCTGCCCCGTTATATGACTGCATATGACCCAATGTAAACTGAACAGGGACTTGAAGGATTGAAAACCATTGAATAATATCTATTTAATAAAGAAGTGATTATCTCCACTGCTTTTTATAGCAGCTGAATTTGGCCTGATCTTAAACCTGAGAAAAACGAATGACGACAGCTCACGCTGGATTAAGGCTGCGTTTGCACCAAATAAGCCCTTACTCCCAGGCCCCCAACATAATGGAAATTACTGCCTCCATCCACTCAGCAGCTGCTAAATATCCTGTCATCACAGATTTGACTGTGTTTATTTTGCTCGGTATCTATGACAGCAGCCTCTTAGCTGTCGATGGCCTTCACCTCTGAAGGGACATGACACACCTTTACCTGGTCACCTTCAGGGACGTCAGCACCACTGCCCGCACACGCGGTGTCCGCAGGCTGGATGTGAGCTGTACCCACCCTGCTCCAGGAGCACGGGTGTGACATTGCACTAATGACATCCTCCTCTGAGGGTATTCAGGACATAAAAATACTGACAAAAAGAGCTCATAGAAAGGGGAGAGGCCATTGCTGGGTATATTGGGTGAGGCCCTGGTCCCTTGTTTAAATTCCTAAAAAATATTTGGTAATCTCGGTCCTGCTCCATCCTTGATACAATAAGTAAAGAAATAGCTGTTGTCCCTTTTAGCACCCACAACATTGTCTAGATTCTTTTGGTGCTTTGGAGGCAACATAGCCTTTGTTTACACATTGCACTTGAGTCCATTTATGTTGTTTCTTGCAAACTGGCCCACCTTGAATGGTAGGTACTCCTACAGCAAAACCAAAAGGCACTGGATTTGGTCAAATTACCATACCACAGGCACTCCCATAGTGCGATCAGACACTTGTTTCACAGTAGAGCCTTCAGTGACCTCCAGTCATGCCTCCTGGTGTTACCCATGATGGCCTTCAGTTGTCCATAGGCTTCTGATGCAAGAAACTGCCTGAGGCTCCAAGCTCTATGCCATTAGAGCTGCAGTTGTCACTGCTTGTTGAGCTATCCTAAAAATAGTCCTGAGCATGTGACCCCTTAGGAAGCTACCCGTTATGCCCTGGGACCTGTAAACAGCACCCCAGAACTCTGCTCCACTATCCAGACCCCATGAGACAAGATATAGCTAGACCTGGGCCCTCTGACACCTCCTACCAGGAGGGGGCAGCCTCCCCTCTCCTCAGTGCCTCCCCAGGTGCTGAAGGAGGTCACCCCTTTCCTAGACCTCTAGGCTCCCTGGGGAGCGCCTTAGGGCTCCCTGAGTTAAAGGAAATGAGTCCATAGACTTCAGGGATGGCACTGCCTCCTTCGTACATGATGAAGCTCAGGCAGAGTTACTTCTCTCCTTAAACTGGAACATCATTTTAAAGGATGGGACTCAAGGGTCCACACGACTGACCAAACGTCAGGCAGTCGTCTTAGCACTGACCAGCACTTGGCTTCGTCGGCCATGTTTACAGACTCTTGGATGATTAAGAGTTGCCCTTTTGTGATAAAAGAATTCTGGGACCGTCTTGCCACACAGTTACCCACAGTATAAATCAAGGTAACACCTGTCTCTAGACCCTAAATTAATGTGGCCTCACCAGGACACTTCCATTAGTTTTGATCTTTTTGTGTTTTGTAGTCTCTGGGCTTTGACAATGTAAAGTGAGGTGTGTCTAGCTTTTCCTTATCATGTAAAATACTTATACTGCCCTAAAAATCCTCTGTGCGCCACCTATTTTTCATTTCATTCCCCAGGTCCCTGGAAACAAAAGATTTTTCTAGTTTAGTCCTTTCCAGAACTTTCCTTAGACTTCTGGGACAGCATTGACAAGGACTAGTGAGGGGGGAGGTCATTGCCTTCTTTCTGATCTTAGCAGGAAAGCATCTAGTTTTTCATCATTAAGCACAATGTTAACTGCAGGTTTCTGGTCTTTATCCAGATGAGGAAGTTCCCTTCTATTTCTAGTTTGCTATCATAAATGGATTTGGGATTTTGTTAAATGCCTTTACATTATCATTTTCTCCTTTTTCATTTCTGATGTGAATGATTTCTGTCTTTTTATTCTCAGCTTGGATAGGTGTTTCTCAATTTCTTTAATCTTTTCAAATAACCAGTTTTTGGTTGTATTGATTTTTCTCAATTGGTTTTTGATACTTCTGTTGATTTATTCTTTAAATTTTATTACTTCTCTTCTTGTGCTTGCTTTGGGTTGACTTTGCACCCCTTCCCCCCTCCCATTTTCATAAGATGGAGGCTTACATCATTGATTACAGAGCTTTTGTTTTCAGGTGCATGCCTTCAAAGTATTTCTGTCTAGGCACTGTTTTTGCTGCATCCCACAAAAATAAAAACAAACAAAATGTCTCTTAACAGATGGAAAGATAAACAAAAAGTGTTTTATCCAAACAATGGAACATTATTTGGCCAAGAAAAAAAATGAAGTATGTACATGCTACAATATGGTTGTCCCTTGGAAAAAATGTGAGTGAGGTCGATCACAAGATCAAAAAGGTATAATTCTGTTCATTTGAGAGCCCAAATAAAGTAATACATAGAGACAGAAAATAAATTAGGGGCTCCTAAGGCTGAGGATTGGAGGAGGAAGCTGGGCATTTTGGGAGTCATAGCAGAGTGTAGATGAGTTTGTTTTCGGAGAGGACAAACGTTCAAAACCTGACTGTGGGGATGATTGCTCACACCTGGGACTATACTAAAGCTGTTGCATTGTACCTTTTACATGGGTTTTACCACATAGTATGTGCATTATATACCCATAAAGCTGTTTACATAAATAAATAAATGCATTAAAAATTTCACAGTCCAATCATTTAGGCACATAAGCACTTCCAGATTAAAACATCGCTATACAGTTACTTTGTGTGTATGTGTATGGTGAGAAAGCTTAATCCACGCTTAGCAAATTTCAAGTATACAGTGTAGTATATGTGTATCAAATCATCATGTTGTGATCTTCAGATATAGACAATTTTACTTGTCAATTATACCTCCGTAAAGCCAGAGGAGGGGGGAGGAAAAAAGTTTCCATATGTATCCTAAGTTTGCATAATGATTTACTCTTTTTCTAATTATCAGTGAAAATGGGGGTCAATTGTCTTAGGGATATTATAGTCATTTAAGTTTCGGAGTTCTTCCAGGACGCAGAAAAAATGTAAATTTCCTTCCAGCGTAAAATATACATCTGAGAATGTAATGAACACATCTCACACCCGTGGTGAGACTGAGAAGAGTCCGCGCACCCACGCTAGGGCCCCAAGGTTCCACTTCCCACCAGAGCCAAGAGCTCCGAGGCAGAACTGATTGGAGGTGAGGAAGAGATTCCTGGGAAACATCAAAGATTGAAATGGAGCCATTACATTAACAAATCGTTATTACAGATGGTGAGATCTCATTAAGTGTCCGTGTTTCTAAAGATTCTCAGTGCCACGGATGGCCTGACAGCCTTGCACCAAGCCCTTGACCTGGAGAGGACAGAAATCTTCTTGTTCCAGTGTGGCCTGGCTTGGCTCTTCATCCTTCTGTTCTGTACTTATCTGCACCATTTGGAAACTGACTCAGGAATTCCCCGTGCACACCTGTGCCCACGTGTGTACAAAAGGCTGGGCAAATACAGTTTGGTCAGCCCCAGGACCGGGAAGAAGTTCTGTTTAAAGTCCTGCCGAGGGCTGTCACTCAGGCAGAGCGCCCTCAGCAACTGTCCAATCAGGGGTGCCGCTGGGGCAGGTGGGTGGGGTGAGGCACCCCATGGGCGTGGACTTCCTCACTACCTGCTGGCCAGGCTTGGGAATGCACGTCGCCTGTGTTTAACGGTCCCTGGTGACCGTGGTAGGCTCTGCGGCGCTGCGGTCTGGATGGGGAGTAGAAGTTTGGGCAGGACTCCAGTAGACCTAGGAAACCTAGAAATGGTGAGTGTGCGGGCTGGGTGCGAAGACCGGGAGGAGGGGCTGGTTGGAACTGGCTGGAACCAGCTGGAACCGGCTGTGGTAGGACTGCCCGCCCCCGCGCGTTTGGTCAAGTGTGGAGTCTTCGGACTCCGCTGGAACCTTAGCTCCTTCCAGCCGCACAGCAAGGGGGCCGGGCCGGGAATCGGGACGTGGAGGTTCCGTCTGGACACTGAGCGGCGACTTCGGCTTCGTATCGTCTCTGGGCATCCCTGCACACACAGCCCCGCGCCTGTCCGGGTGGTGCGGTGACCACAGGGAGGGTCACCCGGGGAAAGCGTGACTGGGTCTGCGGAGTTTGTGCATGGAAGGAGCTGTGGTCCGGAGGGTCCCCAGTCCCTCCTTTCTCCCGAGGGGGAACCGTCTTTTTATGAGTTTTCTAAATGTTTGGGTAGCAGGATCTCAAATGTAGGACCTCGCTCCCCCAGATTGGCCCTACTAAAACTGGCAATAAATCCTCAAATTTCCAGATCAGTCCTCGAATTCCTAAAGCCAGCTTTGCGTCCCTGAGTTACAGCATCGTCAGCTGCCCTCTGGCGTGCGTTTCAGACAGACTCAATATTTTAATTGCTTATTTAATTTCTTTACGGAACAAAGGAATGCTCCTTTTCAGAGATTAATATTTGTCTGGATGTTTTGTACCAGAGGAAAGCCAATAGTAGCCACCTGGAAGACGTATGAAATCCCCTTTCCTTTCCCCCAGAACCTTTCCTGGCCTCAGACATCCTCTGGGAAGCCCTTCGGGTGGAGGCTCCTCTTTGGAAACTTTCCTGAGTGTTCTCTGCTGTCAGCACTGCCCCTTCCCTGGGTCTGTCACCTTGAAAACATTTATGGACTTGTTTAAGTCTCAGTTTTTAATAAGGGTAAAATATATTTGAACCAATTGAACTTGAAAGACTTCCAAGCAAGCAAAAGAGAATTCAGAAAAAACCAAAATATTCTAGTATTACATTCCATTTCTAGAATTTTTCTTTCACTCTTCCAGAGCATGTGTAGGAAGTTTCGGAGATTTGTTTGCTTTGGCAGTGTTTTAATACAGTTCCAGGGCGTAGCCTTGCAGAGCAGAATTGTTCAAGTAGATTCATGAGAAAAGCTTCCTGGCGGCGGAACTGGGGAAGCAATGCAGGGCCTTGGGTGGAGGCGGGTGCTGATGCCCTTTCTATGGATGTGGTTGTGTCTATTTCGGCTTAGACATTTCTAGATTTCATGTTGAAGTTTGCATTCAGAGTATAATTTGTATACATTGAGAAGTCTGTGAAAATCAGGTGTTTTTGTCTCCTTGAGAAAGTGTTTATGAATTGGGGAGTTCATTTGGGTCCGAAGTTAAGCTGAAACAGGCTGAGAGTTCCCTCACTTGCAAGAATGAAAGACCTGGGGAGCGAGCGCTTCCATGCTTAGGGGAGAGGAGGCAGACAGAGCTCCCACAGCTCACTCTGCTCAGGTGTCCCTGCCCTCTTTCCCCTGGGGCTGACCCGCTCCTGTGGTTCTGTATCAGCAGGGGCTGTCTAGACCCTTAGTGAAAACACAGTCAACTTCTGAGTGTGCCTTTCCTTCTGAACTGTAGGGAAGCAAACTTCTCATCTGTCTTGATTCCAATATTGCTATTTCATTTCATTGGATTCCTTTCTCCATTGAATATTGCAGCCCTTCCAAAGCTTTTGAAATATAATTTGATTGGGAGATACTGTGTGAATAAGGCAAGAAACTTGGGGAACCAAGTAGAATTAGATTTAATTATGGAAGAGAACCAGAGGATGGGAGATGGGTGTAGTTTAAGTTCTCAGGTGATTTTTTTCCATTTTTTAGGTCAGTTTTTGTATGTCTGTGACTCTAGAGAACTTTGACATTGAAAAGTCTATACAATTCTTAAGGCAAATGAATTTCTGTTTCAATGGATGTGAGGGAAAAAAGCAGTTGAATTTCTATTTTCATTGATATAAGAAAAACAACTTAAAGCTTATGGACATCTTTGAATTTTCTAGTTTATTTCAGGGCTTTATATTGCAAACCCTGCTGCACTATAATATGTTACTCAAACTGGTACTGTGTTCCTTGTCCTTTTCATCAGAAGGGGATTTGGGAATTTTTGATGGTCTGCAATTTTATATTTTTTATTGTTTAAAGGAGTACATCATAGAGTGGGGTTCTGTATATGAAAAAAAGTAAAAATTAATTTAAAATAATGATTAAGCATAGGAGATATGGTATATATAAAATTTTCTCCTTATTTTAAATAAACAGTGCATTGGAGGGTTGATTAAATTTCTAAGAAATCTAACTTAGGAAGACTTCCTGATCACATATCGTGGTCCACTCCGGTGCTCTAAGTTTAGCCATCCGCAAAACAATAGTTTTAATCACTTCTATATATATTATCCTGTTAGTGTTTATATAAAAACAATCCACTACAAATGAACATTTTTTATACTTGTGTTTGTTCTTGTCATGAGTAGTCAGGCTCCATATGTTTGATGTTTCGCTCCTGACCACCTCTGCCTCGGCCCTCCCCTTCCCCCTGGTCCTTCCTGTCTGTCTGGCTGCTGAGAACCAGGCGGCTCCTGCTCGTCAGCTGCTGCTTGGCGGGAGCCCTCCCATGAGCTTTGCTGCCCTTTGTTGTATTGTTGACATTGCTGAGCCTGGGTTCTATACTCAGAGGACTTCTTTTGTCAATGAGTGCAAGTGTGTAATGAACTTTTTTTTATTGTGTATGCTATTACAGTTGTTCCCACTGTTTTTTCCCCTTCCCCCATTCACCCAGCCTCACCTTCTCCCCTCCCTCAGTCAACTCCTCTATCATTGCCCATGTCCGTGGGCCATGCATAAATGTTCTTTGTTTAGTCCTGTCGTATATCCAGAGGACTTTGAGTTGGCAGTTTTAGTCATTCCTTGTTATTTTGGAGCAGGAGTTTGAGAATGGAGCTCTCCTTACAGTGGTTTTGGGTCACTGTTCTGGTTGGAGCCTATCTGTGTGTTTAGAGTGAAGGTGTGATTCAGGCTGAGTTCTCTTTAAGATGGAGGTGCGCGCTAGGATGATTAAATCCCATGAGTGATGTGGCCACTCCTTAAAAAGCAGGCATTTTCTTTCTCAGTTAAAAAAAAGTTTCATTATTTTTTTTATTAATGTATAGTTGACATACAATATTATATTAGTTTTAGGTATACAACAGTGCTTTTACACTTAGGTATTTCACTATGTGACAACCAAACCAAATTAAATATAGTAACCCACTGTCACTGCACAAACTTATATTATTGACCATTATTCTATGCTGTGAATTACATCCTGATGATTGATTTATTATATTAACTGGAAGCCTGGATCTCATATTTCTCCTTATGTTTTTTACCTATCCTACCAAAGTGCTTTTTAAAATTACTTATTTATTTACTTTTTTAATCCTCACCTGAGGACCTTTTTTTTTTCATTGTTCTTTAGAGAGAGAGGAAGGGAGAGACAGAAACATTGATGTGAGAGAGAAGCATCGATTGGCTGCCTCCAGTACGTGCCTGCTTTGGTTATGTGACGACACTCCAACCAACTGAGCCACACGAGCCAAGACCCAAAACTTTTTTGGGGGGGCACCTGTCAATTGTTCTTTGTTCTATGAGTCTATTGCTGTTTTGTTTTGTTTGTTTGTTTTTTTAGATTCCACATATAAGTGTAATTATATGGCATTTGTCTTTCTTTGTATGACTTTTTCACGTAGCATAAAAATCTCTAGCTTCATCCATGCCATTGCAATTGACAAGATTTTATTATTTTTATAGCTGAGTAATATTCTATTATTTATATACTTGTGTGTTTATGTCGGTATGTATCACATCTTCTATTGTTCATAATATTGCAATTAACATAGGAGTGCAAATATGTTTTTGAATTAGTATTTTTGTTTCATTTGGATAAACACCCAAAAGTGGAGTTGCTCTTTTGAATGGTAGTTTTAATTTTAATTTTTTGAAGAACCTTTATACTGTTTGCTATAGTGGCTGCACCAATTTACAATCTCACCAACAATGCACAAGGGCAACCCTTTTCTCTACCTTCTTGCCAATACTTGTTATTTGTTGACTTTTTAATCATAGTCAATCTGATACGTATGAGGCGCTAGACACAGAGAACAAATAGGTGGTTGCCAGAGGGGAGGAGGGTTGGGAATGGGCAGAAAAGTTGAAGGGGATTAAGATGTGCCAACTTCTAGTTATGAAATAAGTCATGGGGATGTAATATACAGCCTAGGGAATAGAGTCAGTAATGTTGTAATAACTGTATGTGGTGACAGGTAGTTACCAAAATTGTGGTGATCACTTTGTAATGTATATAAATGTTGAATCACTGTGTTGTGCATCTGAAACTAATATCGCATGTCAATTCTAAATAAAGATAATTTTTCAAAAAAGTGGTGAGGGCAAGAACTAAAAGCATTTCCCTTAAGATCAGGAATAAGACAGGGGTGTCCATTTTCACCACTCTTATTCAACAGTACTGGAAGTCCTAGCCCCAGCAGTCAGACAAGAAGAAGAAATAAAAATCATCCACATTGGAAAAGAGGTAGTAAAACTGTCATTATCGCAGACAACATGATACTGTACATAGAAAACACAGGGTTTTCTTTGTACATAGAGACCCCATCAAAAAATATTAGACCTAATAAATGAATTTGGCAAAGTAGCAGGATACAAAATCAATACTCAGACATCAATGGCATTTTTATATACCAATAATGACCTATCAAAAAGAGAAACTAAGAAAACAATCTCATTTACTATTGCAACAACAACAAAAATAGGGTACCCAGGAATAAATTTAACCAAGGAGGCAAAAGACATGTACCTGGAAAACTAAAAGGCACTGAGAAAAGGAATTGAGGAAGATACAAATAAGTGGAAACATATACCATGTTCATGGATTGGAAGAATTAACATCATTAAAATGTCCATACTACCCAAAGCAATCAATAGATTCAGTGGAATTCTTTTTAAAATACCAGTGGCTTATTTCACAGGGGTAGAACAAATATTCCAAAAATTTATATGGAACCAATAAAGAACATGAATAGCCTAAGCAATCTTGAGAAAGAAGAACAAGTTGGAGGGAATCAATACCTGATTTTAAACTATAAGGCCACTGTAATCAACATAGTCTGGCATTGGTATAAGAACAGACACATAGATCAGTGGAACAGAATAGAGAGCTCAGAAATGAACCCACAGCTTTATGGTCATTCATATTTGACAAAGGAAGCAAGAGCATACACTGGAGTAAAGACAGTCTTTTCAATAAATGGTGTTGGGAGAACTGGACTAGTACTTGCAAAAAAATGAAATAACCACCAACTTACACCGTACACCTGAATAAACTTAAATGTTTTTAAATCCATTTAAGTTTTAAATGGATTTAAAAAACTTAAACATAAGTTGCAATATCATAAAAACCCTAGAGGAAATTATAGGCAGTAAAGTTTCAGATATCTTGTGTAGCAGTAATTTGCTGATGTATCTCCTAGGGCATGAGAAACAAAGGAAAAAATAAACAAATGGGACTAGGTCAAATTAAAAAGCTTATGTACAGTTATAGAAACGATCATCAAAATGAAAAGGGAACCCGCTGTATGGGAGAACATTCACCAATGATACATCACACAAGGGTTTAATCTCCAAAATGTATGAAGAATTGATATGACTCAATACCAGGAAGACAATCCAATGAAAAACTGGGCAAAGGACCCGAATGGATACTTCTGCAAGGAGGACATACACAGGGCCCATAGACATAGGAAAAATGTTCAACATCACCAGCCATCAGAGAGATGCAAATTAAAACCACAATGACATCACCTCATACCTGCCAAAAATGGCTATCGTTAATCAACAAACAAGTGTTGGCATGGATGTGGAGAAAAGGGGAACCCTAGTACACTGCTGGTGGGAATTCAGACTGGTGCAGTCACTGTGGAAAACAGTATAAAGTTTCCTCAAAAAATTAAAAATGGAACTGCCTTTTTACCCAGGGTTCCACTTCTGGGAATATATCCTAAGAATCCCAAAACACCAATTTGAAAGAATATATACACCCCTACGTTCATTGCAGTGTTACTTACAATAGCCAAGATTTGAAAACAGCTTAAGTGCCCATCAGTAGATGAATGGATAAAAAAGCTGTGATACATTTACACAGTGGAAAACTACGTGACGGTAAAAAAGGAGGAATTCTTTGTGACAGCATGGGTGGATATCGAGACTATTATGCTAAGTGAAATAAACTAGTCAATGAAAGACAAATACCATATGATCTCCCTTATAAGTGGAATTTAATGGACAAAATAAACTAAAGGCCATAGTAGAATCATAGGCAAAGAAACATGAAATAGACTGACAGCTGTAAGACGGGAGGGGGGAGGTGGGGATTGGTTGAAAGAAGGTGAAGGGATCAGACAAAGAACATGCATGACCCGTGGACATGAACAAAGGTGTGGGGATCGCTCCGTGGGAGTCGGGGGCAGGCTGGGTGGAGGGAGTCAAAAGGGGAGAAATTGGGACAACTGTGATAACAATAAAATATTTAAAAGAATAAAGTGGAAAAAATAAAAGCACTTTGAACAGATTTAAAAAATAAAATGTGGTGAGGGCGGACATTCTGTCTGGTTCCTGATATTAGGAGAAAAGCTCTTAGCTCTTCAGCATTGAGTATGTTAGCTATGGATTTGTCATATATGGTCTTTATTATATTAAGATATGTTCCATCTAATTCCATTTTGTTAATAGTTTTTTTTTAATCTTAAATGGATGTTATATTTTGTCAAATGCTTCTTTGCATCTGTTGCCGTCATCAGGTGATTTTTATTTTTGTTACTGTGGTGTGTTATGTGGATTGTTTTGTGGATATAGGGCTGTTTTTGCATCCCTGGAATAAATTTTACTTGAGCATGGTATGTGATACTTTTAATGTATTGTTGAATTTGGTGTCCTAATATCTTCTTGAGGATTTTTACATCTATGTTTGTCAGAGATATTGGTAATTTTTTTTTTTCATAGTGTCTTTGTGTGATTTTGGTGTCAGTAATACTGCCTTGTAGAGTGAATTTAAAAGTGTTCTTTTTTCTTCAATTTTTTGGAACATTTTGAGGAATATAGGTAATACTTCTTTAAGTTTTTGGTAGAATTCAGCATACTGTTAGGTCCTGGATTTTTGTTTATTGGGGTTTTTTTCATTACTGATTCACTTTTCTTACTAGTTATTGGTATGTTCAGATTTTCTACTTTTTCCTGATTCAGGCTTGGAACATTGTATGTTTTTAGAAATTTATACATTTCATGTTGTCCAGCTTGTTGGTATATTCATGAATAAATACATGATTATTTGTGTTTCTGTGATGTCGGTTGTAACTTCTCTTTTGTTTATGATTTTATTTATTTGGGCTTTCTTTTTCTTTTCTTGAAGAGTCTGGCCAAGGGTTTATTCATTTTATCTTTTCAATGAACCAGGCTTAGTTTCATTGATCTTTTCTGTTTTTTGTGTGTATTTATTTCACGTATTTTCACTCTGCCCTGGATTACGTCCTTCCTTGTGTAAGATTAGGTTATTTGACATTTTTATTTTGTTTCTTGAAGTAGGTCTGAATCACTATAAACTTCCCTTTTATAATTTTTTGCTTTGTCTCATAGATTTTGGAAAGCTGTGTTTTTATTTTCATTTGTCTCTAATTATTTTTGATACTTACTTTGATTTTTTTTGTTAACCTCTTGATTATTTAGTAGCATGTTGTTTAGCCTCCATGTGTTTGTGTTTTTTCTAGTTTTCTTCTTATAATTGATTTCTAGTTTCATACTATTGTCATCAGAAAAGATACTTGATATTTCAATCTTAAATATATTAAGATTTGTTTTGTGGCCTAATATGTGATCTTTCCAAGAAAATGTTCCAGAGACTTGACTTGGGGTGGTGAACACACAATACAGTGTACAGATGATGTGTTTTAGAATTGTGTACCTGAAACCTGTGTAATTTTGTTAACCAGTATCACCCCAATAAATTCAATAAAAAAAGATAAAATAATTGTATGTGCAGTTGAAAACAATGGGTATTCTTTTATATTTGGATGGAATGTTTCTGTAAATATCTACTAATTCCATCTGGTCTAATGTATCTTTTAAGGCCAGTGTTTCCTTGTTGGTTATCTGGATGATGCATCCATTGATGTCAGTGGGTTGTTAAATTCCTTGCTATTACTGTCATGCTATCAATCTCACTCATATTTATAATGACTAGTTTTTGCTTTAGGTACTTAGGCATTTCTCTGTTAGTTGCATAAATGTGTATAAATGGTATGTTATTATTATGTAATGCCCTTCTTTGGCTTTTATTAGAGATTGTTTTGGGTGGTTTTGTCTGATACAAGTGTTTCTACACCAGCTTTATTTTCATTGCCATTTGCATGAAATACCTCTTTCTTCTCTTCCATTTCAGTTTGTGTGTGTTTTTAGATCTGAAGTAATTCTTTGTAAACAAATATGTGTGGCTCCTGTTTTTATTATTCATTTAGCCACTCTGTCTTTCGATTGGAGAATTTAGGCCATTTACACTTAAAGTAATTATTGATGGGTATATAATTAATTGCCATTTTATTAATTCCTTTCTAATTTTTTTTGCAGTTCTTTATTCTTCTTCTCATGCCTTTTCCCCCTTGTACATTGATGACTTTCTTTATAGTGTAATATTTGTATGCCTTTCTCCTTTTATGTGTGTGTGTACCTGTTAGAGGTTTTGGGTTTGTGGTTACCATGAACCTCACATATGACAACCTATGTTTATAGTAGTCTACTGTAAGTTAATAGGCACTTAAGTTCAACATATTCTAAAAGCACTACATTTTTTACTCATTCTCTGCTCCCCACATATTTTATGTTTTTAACATTATACATCTTTGTCTATTACCTTAATTAATTTATTCCAGATACATATGATTTTACTACTTGTCTTTTAACCTTCATACTAGCTTTATAATTAGTTGATCTACCACTATTACTAAATGTTTGTCTTTACCACTGAGTTTTTAAAATCTTATTTTTAGTTCTATCCTTTTATTTTTTGCTTATAGAAGTCTATTTAGCATTTCTTTTAGTGCTAATTTAGTGGTGATGAACTCCTTCAGTTTTTGCTTATCCAGGAAATTGTATTTCCTTTAATATGAATGATAACCTTGCTGGGTAGAGTATTGTTTGTTGTAGGTTTCCCTTTTATTCTTTGATTATATTACACCATTCCCTTCTGGCCTACAAAGTTTTTGTTGCAAAATCAACTCATAGTCTTAAGGGAGCGCCCTTGTACATAACTGTTTTTCTCTTGCTACTTTTAAGATTCTCTCTTTATCTTTTGGAATTTTAATTATGTGTCTTGAGGATTTCTTTGAGCTCATTTTGTTTGGAACCCTCTGTGCTTCCTGACTTAGGTGTCTGTTTCCTTCACCAGGTTAGCAAAATTTTTGGCCGTTATTTCTTCAGATAGGTTTTCTATCTGTGTGTGTCTTTCGATCTGAAGTGGGTCTCTTGGACACAGCATATATACGGGCCTTGTTTTCTTTGTTTTCTTACGTAGTCAGCTACCCTGTGTCTTTTGGTTGGAGCATTTAAGTCATTTACATTTAAGGTGATTACTGATAGATACCTATTTAGTGCCATTTTATTGTTAGACTGTTTTCCTCTCTTTCTTTTCCTTTTTTCTTCTTCTTAAAGCAAGCCCTTTAATATTAGTTGCAGTACTGGTTTGATGTTAACAAACGTTAGCTTTTTCTTGTCTGGGAAGCTCTTTATTTCTCCTTCAGTTTTAATGATAGCCTTACTGGGTAACATAGCCTTGGTTGTAGGTGCTTGCTTTTCATCATCTCGAATATTTCATGCCACTCCCTTCCAGCCTGAAATGTTTCTTTTGATGACAGTTTAATTGGTGCTTTTTTATAGGTAACTTCCTGCTTTTCTCTTGTGGCTTTTGGGATTCTTTCCTTGTCTTCAAGCCTTGCCACTTTAATTATGTGTCTGGGAGTAGGCCTCTTTGGGTCCAACTTGTTTGGGATTCCGTGAGCTTCCTGGACTTGTGTGTCTTTTTCCTTAACCAGATTAGGGAAGTTTTCAGTCATTGTTTCTTCACATAGGTTCTTTATCCCTTGCTCACTCTCTTCTCCTGGTCTTCCCATGATGCAGATGCTGTTACGCTTCGTGTTGTCCCAAAGGTTTCTTAAACTTTCCTTATTTTTTAAATTCTTTCTTCTTTTTGCTGTTCTGCTTGGGGTTTTTTTTTCCTACCTTGTTTTCCAAATCACTGATTTGGTTCTCTGCTTTATCTAAAACATACCATTTATTCCTTCTAGTGTATTATTTATTTCAGATATTGTGTTCTTTATTTCTGACTGGTTCTTTTTTATGGTTCCTATGTCTTTTTTTTCATGCTGTTAAGTATCCTTATAGTCATTCCTCTAAACTCTTATCAAATTGCTTGCCTCCGTTTCACCTAGTTTTTCTTCTGGAGAATTCTCTTGTTCTTTAATTTGGGGCCTGTTTCTTTGTTTTCCCATTTTGGCTGCCTCTTTGTGTTTGTTTCTATGCCCTAAGTCAAACGCTGCGTGTGACGGGCCCTGGGCAACCTGTTTGGAGCTGTCAGTGATCCACAGCGTGTGGCTCCTTCTGCTGGGCCTGGGTGTGTGCGGATGACCACTTTCACTCTTTCTGTCTGTTGTCCTTGTTTAGTGTGTTTTTGTCTTCCTCCTTTTACTGCCTTCCTTGGCTTTAATTGAGCATTTTTTCTCATACTTTAAACACATATTTTAAAACTTTTGGTGCTTGCCGTTGAATTTTGGGGATACATTTAACAACTCAGTCACCTCTTCTGTCAAGTCACACCATGCTGTCAGATCACTGTCTTCAAAGCGCCCCCTTCTGTCTCCTTTCTTGCACTGCTGTTACTTAGTGCACTTACTTCTTAGCATATAATTGTCAAATACATTGTTGGCTATGTTATTTTAAACAAAGTATCACCTGTTATATTAATTATGATAAAAGCCAGAAGATATTTTACCTCCATTTATTCCTTTTCTAATTCACCACCTTCAACATTTACATTATTTCTGCTGAATTTTTGTTTCATTCAAAATAGGTGTAGTCATGACAGATTTTTCTCATTTTTGTCTAAGAAAGTTTTATTTTTTATGTTTTGAAGGGTAATTTTGCTTGACCCAGAGTTATAGGAGAGTGGTGTTTTTCTTTTAAAACTTTAAATTTTAAACTCTCCTTTTTTTCTTGCATGATTTCTGATAGGAACTGTAATTTAATTCTAATCTTTGTTTCAATATACTATTTCTGTCTTTGCTTTTTGTCTATGTTGAATATGAGATAAGTGGTTGTGCACTTTTGTTGTTTTTCATTTTTAGTGTGTTATTTATCATTATTTTTAGGAAAGTCTCCCTGATTGTTAGTTCACTGGTTTCTTCTATATCTTATCTGTCTTTCCTTTTCCTTCATGTATTCCCATGATATGTATTTAAGTTTTCTGTTTAAAGAAAGTACCTAGGGTTCATGAATATTGTGTTCTGACTTTTTTGTTATTTTTTTCTTTGCATTAGAGTTTGATGAGAGATATATTTTTTGAGTACAGGTAATGTTAAGAACATGATATTTGAGGCATATTTCAAAGTATTGTGTTTATTTTCTCTTTACCAATATTGGGGATACCGAGCCCTGATCTAAATTATCTGACGGATTTAAAAAGAGAAGTTCAAGTTTTTTTTGCTCTTTTATTGTAACATCAGAAATAACAGCTCCCCAGATACTTCAGTGCCAGACCAGACACTGGAAGTCTCTGACTCCCACTTTTTCATCATTGACTGCTGACAGCTTCAACGCCCCACCACTTCTCTTTCCCCTTGTGCGCCCCCTGTAGGGGATGATGGGAAAGCCTGAGGACTTTCTCCTCTGCAGTGGCAATAGATCGAATCCTCTCGCAAGCTCCTGCCCTTTTGTGTGAGCTCTCACCCCAGCCCACCCTCTTACCTCAAAACAAGAAGTCCATGCACTTTTGCTTGTCCTCTAAAGTACTTTATCCTTTCCTGAGAGGCCTGCTGTACTCTCCCAAGACCTCAACTGTGGATAACATAAACTCCTCATGCTCTGTCGATAGTGTGTGCTCTCATTATCTGAGGGATCCCATGCTCAGGGGCGGAGCTGTCATGCCCCTTTACCAGGGAGCTTGGAAATGACAGAAGAAAGGAGGGCATTGCCTAGGCACACAAATAATACCCGTGTGTTACAATTGTCTATAGTATTCAATATAGCAATGTGCCTACAGGTTCAATCTGCTATATCCCGTAGCCTAGGTGTTTGGTAGACTGTACCGTCTAGGTTTGTATACTCTGTGTGTTCCCACAGAGATGAAACAGTTCAAACAATACATATCTCAGATCATACCCCCATAGATAAGTGGCACCAGACTGTAACTTTCTAGGCCATCATAGTGGACAGAGAAAGAAAAGAAGAGCTGAGTCTATAATCAGTGTTGCATAAGAAAAAAGCAATACTGGTCTGTATGAATATTATTCAGCCAGCTACAGATGATGACTTTTAATGACCTGGAGATCTTAAAGATGATATGGCTCCCTGGGCCTTGCTAAAACTGGCATTGTCATAGGCCTTCTGGACTCATGTTTGGCGATGGAAATAGAACAGAATGCTTCCAGTATTCAGTATGTATGTGTTCACTGAAACCTTTTGCAGAGTTAACCCTGTGCCTCCTGAAGGACTGCAAATGGGGGGTAATAAAGAAAAAAGATTAAAATTTTTTTTCACAAGGAATTGACCACCTTAAAAACAATTATATAGGGGTGCACAAAAATAGGTTTACAGTTCATATGGAAAAAGACATGCAGGTTGTGATTATCACAGTAGCTTTATTAACCCACTTAAAACTGTAAACCTGCTTTTGCCCACCCTGGTATCTGTCTAATTTCTGTAGCATTTCTTTCTATTCCCAACATGCTCTGAACCCTGCCAGTAGAGGAAATACATAAAATATAATGAGATCACAGTCAAGATGTGCAAATAATTTCCATGAGTTCATGATGGTGTCAAATTTATGAGGAAGCAACTGTGGACAGAGAATAAGTTTTTGATGGTGAAGTCATAGATTGAATGTTTGGAGATGAGAGGATCATATGTAACCTGCCTGTAAATGGAGTCTCGATGGTCAGTGCTGTCATATAAATTGTACTGTACGCATATTTGTGGTGTTTTAGGACTCAGTGACATTTGAGGATGTGGCTGTGAACTTCAGTCTGGAGGAGTGGGCTTTACTGGATTCTTTGCAGAAGAAACTCTACAGAGATGTGATGCAGGAAACCTTCAGGAACCTGGTCTCCATAGGTAAGGATGACAGCCTTCACTTCCTCATCTGAAAGACAAGTGTTTCTTACCCATCAACGTTGTGCTAACATGTAATGTAGGAATAGAGGACATTGTTAAATAAACTAGGCATAGTCATAGTCAATATAGAACTAGAATCTGATAATTTTTCTATAATTTCTAATACTTTAGAATCATATTTCTTGGTCTGCATTTTAGGGAAAAAATGGGAAGATCATGACATTGAAGATCAGTACAAAAACCAGGAGGGAAAATGTAGGTGAGTAACATTCATAATAGCAGTATCTCAGGTGAGAAATCTGTTATGCTATGAAATTTTTAAAAGAATCAACCTGAACTACCCCTGCTTCAAGTTAATTACTTCTCAAATGTTTTTCACCAAATTACTTTAATGTCTATAACATAGATGTCCAGTGTTTGCAAAATAGTTTACATGGAAACAGCATCAAGGAAACCTGTGTATGACAGTTGCTGTTTTGATGATAGCAAGGCTGACGGTATCCTCCAGAGCTTTTAGTGTATTCGGTGTCCCACAATTTGGACAAGAGAATAAACCTAGATTTTGCAGTAAATCATGAAAAGGTAGTTCAAATACTCTAATAAATATAAAATTATTAACACAGAGATTAATAACGTGCTTGTTTTTACAGGAGTCAAATGGTAGAGAGACTCTGCGAAGGGAAGGAGGGTAGTCAGTGTGGAGAAAACTTCAGCCTTATTCCAAGTCTCAGTATGAAGAAAACACTTCTTGGAGTAAAACCATGGCAATACAGTGTTTGTGGGGAAGTCTTCATGCATCACTCATCCCGTAATGGGGACATCACATGTCACATGGGACACAGGCTGCCTGAGTATCAGAAATATGGAGAGAAACCATGTAAATGTAGTATATGTGGGAAAGTTTTCACTTATACTCAGTTTTTTGAAAAACATGAAGGATACCACAATGGAGAAGAGTCTCATGAATGCGAGGAATGTGGAAAAGCCTCCATGTGGCTCAAAAGCCCTCAAAGACACATGATCACATGTACTGCAGATACTCCTTATAAATGTAAGGTATGTGCGAAAACTTTTAGTTGTTCAACTTCTCTTCAAACATGTGAGAGAAGCCACGCTGGAGAGAAGCCCTATCAGTGTAAACTCTGTGGAAAAGTCTTCCGATATTATAAAAGTTTTCAAAGACATGAAAGAAACCATCCTGGAGAGAAACCCTATGAATGTAAAAAATGTAGTAAAGCATTCAGGTATCCCAGTCATCTTCAAATACATGAAAGAACTCACACCGAAGAGAAACCCTATGAATGTAAGGAGTGTGGAAAGGCCTTCAGATCATATAGTTCCTTACAACCACATGAAATGACTCACACAGGAGAGAAACCCTATGAATGCAGGGAATGTGGAAAAACATTCAGATATTACAGTTCCTTACAAATACATGAAAGGTCTCACACTGGAGAGAAACCATATGAGTGTAAAAAATGTAGTAAAGCATTCAGTGCTCCTAGTTGTCTTCGAAAACATGAAAGAATTCACAGTGCAGAGAAACCCTATGAATGTAAGGATTGTGGAAAAGCTTTCAGATTTTACAGTTCCTTACAAACACATGAAAGGACTCACACAGGAGAGAAACCGTATGAATGTAAGCAATGTGGAAAGGCCTTGAGATATTACAGTTCCTTACAAATACATGAAAGGATACACACAGGAGAGAAACCCTATGAATGTAAGGAATGTGGAAATGCATTCAGATGTAACAGTTTCTTAAAAATACACAAAAAATCTCACACTGGAGAGAAACCCTATGAATGTGAAAAATGTAGTAAAGTATTCAGTACTCCTAGTAACCTTCGAATACATGAAAGAACCCACACTGCAGAGAAACCTTATAAATGTAAGGAGTGTGGAAAAGCCTTCAGATATTATCGTTCCTTACAAACACATGAAAGGACTCACACGGGAGAGAAACCCTACGAATGTAAACATTGTGGTAAAGCCTTCATTTGTCGTACCACCATTCAAAGACACATGAAAATGCACACTGGAAATACACCTTATCAATGTAAGGAATGTGGGAAAGCATTCACTTGCCTTAGTTTGTATCAAAGACATGAAAGAACTCATACTGGAGAGAAACCCTATGAATGTAAACAATGTGGAAAAGCCTACAGAGATCACAGTTCCTTACAAAGACATGAAAGGACTCACACTGGAGAAAAACCCTATGAATGTAAGGAGTGTGGAAAAGCCTTCATTTGTAACAAAATTTTTCGAATACACATGCTGAGAGTGCACACTACAGAAAAACCATATAAATGTGAAGAATGTGGGAAAGACTTTAGTCATCCCTATTCCTTTCGAAGACATGAAAGGACTCACTGTATAAAACCTCTTGAGTGCAAATAGTGTGGGAAAGGCTTCCGTTGGTCCACATCCTTACATGTAAAACTCCCACTGAAAAGAAATTTAAAAAATTAAAATGAGTAGTAATATAAATTAATTTAGTTATAGTGTTCTAGAAAACTTCTTAAAAATTTATTTTTAAAAATTGATTTCAGAGAGCAGTGGGGAGAAAGAGAAATACCATTTTGTTCCATGTATTTATGCATTCTTTGCTTGCTTCATGTTTGTGCCCTAACCAGGGATCGAACCCAGAATCTTGGCATATTGGGACAGTGCTCTAACCGACTGAGCTATGCAGCCAGGGTTATTCTAGAAAACCTTCAAGATTACAGAATTGTTATTAAAATAGTAAATAAATTATATTCACCAGGTTTCTTTGCGTGCATAATGGGACATGGGATTTCTAGTATAGTAGATCCTTTAAAAACTCAGGAGTTAGGGGAAACTACTATTTTCCACTTAGTTGAAAATTTGTGTATAACCTGAGCCAGCCTTCTGCATAAATGAATACTGAGCCAAAGATTGAAAATACAGTTGACTCTTGAATAGCCCAAATTTGAAGCTACACAGGTCCACATTTTACATTCTGCATGAAAGTGGACCTATGCGTTTCAAACTCATGTTGTTTAAACAGCATCAGTTACTTTTAGAAATAAATATTGAGGTGAAATTATTCTGCAATATGTCTTTTAACAGTTACATAAAATTAATAGGCAGTAAGGTTTTATCATCAGTTAATAATGTTGTCTCTACATTATGAAGCCTGTTAGATCCATGGGTGAGTTCAAGTTTGTTTCTAATAGACAGTTAGGTTTAATTTTTTATGATGTTTTATTTGTTTCATATTAAGGGGCCATTGAAAAATGTCAGCTGGTATTTGTTGGGATTTTCCTACTTGTTTGTGACAGTTCCTGGGTATTTTGATTCCTTTATACGTGTTCTCACTTTCTTATGGACAGAATTCCTTTTGCGGGATGATAGGTATTAGATACTTTTCCATTTTCAATTCTAATAAACACTTGGAAGAAATTTTTAAGTATGTCAAATTTATGAAAGATTTTAGTTTCATGTAATTATTTTCATATTTCAGCCTTTGCTCATGTTTTTTTCCCTCCAGACTTGCATTTGGTGAATAGATTTTTGTTTAAGAAGAAAGACTTGTAATACAAAAAAAAAAAAAAAAAAAAATAGAGTTGAAAATATCACCCCTGTGGATAGCGTTAGAAACTTGACTTTTTAGAATCTGTGCCCTATTAGAAATGACCAACAGCCCCCCAGTGTGAAATTTGGAGGGCAGAAGCGAAGAAGGCTTTAGATGGTAGAGCCACCACACAGGGAGAGGTGCACAGGGGATCTGAAGACACCATCTTCCTCCTCTTTTTTTTTTTTCTCTTTGCTCTTCCAGTCAAGAATATCCTTGCAGCCACTACCAACTGCCTGATTTCCATTTTTTTTAGGTGTTGGTGTTCACTGATGTCTTCACAAATTGCACATCAAAGATCCATCAGGCTTTGGATTTTTCTGCAAGCCCTCTTGTGTCCACCATGGAACTGGTTCAGACTTTTATGCTGGGAGTATTCTCTGATTTTCTTCTTTTCTGGGTTATATCAGCATAAAGTCTGATTTGTAAGGGAAACACCTTAGGCTGTCAACAGTTCTAGTGAGTATGTTTCCTGTTTGCCCATGACATCGGCAATGGTGCCGTCAGAAAGGACATGGGCTAGTGTTTGTGCGTGTGCAGCGGCTGCCTTGACCGGGCCCTTCATGTGAGGATCAGCACCTCCCTCCTGTCGGGAAGCTGGGGGTGTTTCCTGTCACTTGGAGCTGAATGTCATCCCTCAGTATGTTTCCAGTTGTGTGTCACTGTGTGCAATTAAAACCATGTGCATAGTTTTTCAAACTAACACTTATGCAGTTGCTTCATAGGTATATTTTATTAACTGTTTTTAAGATATAAAATGCTAACAAATATTTTGTTTTTTATTGCCTGAGGATATATTAAAATGCCTCATTATAATTATGAATTTTCAGGTATGTTTTGCAGTTTTTTTTAATTTAATGATTACCCATTATTGTTAGTATTATCACGTGCATGTAATTTCAGGTATTTTTTCCCTCAGGCAATTTATATATTTAATCTTTCATGATACAGTTTTGTCATAAAACTGATTTGTTTTTTTATTCTTAATGCCAAAAATGTAAACCATGGTTTTCTCAGGTTTTTAATTTTTTTTTTACCTGTGACCTCCAGAATCACAGCTATAGCCAAAAGGGGAGGTGTAATGAATTCTAAGAATGACCACAAAGCATCAAGGACTGTGAGGTACAATAATATCAGGGTGTTCTAAGGGGCTTATAATGGGATTTAGACTTGCGTTAGATGATTTGATGACTATTCAAGGAAGTCAGCCCTTTTCCTGTACTGAATGCTGTGAGGAAGTAAACTTTATTATGCCACTGGCAATCATAATCATTTTCTAGACGGCAAAAACAATGTAGTGGAGCTAAAGTTAATTTGTGGAAGCCCCAGTCAGTCATATTAATAGAGAGGGGAATATTCGTCATTGTTATGATTTGGAAACATATCCTTTACCACACTTAGAGATATGGGTGCAAAGTCCCCTTATAAATATCCTGGAGTGTCATGGTCACTTGGACAAAGGCGTGTGACATTTCTCTCTTCAGGAGGCCGAGACTGGCCTTGCACGGAGAGCTGGGCCCACTGCCTCTGCCACAGCTTTGCCTTCCCTAGTTAGTAAACAGAGATGTATTTTCCTCAGTGTATTAGACACTGCTTACCATCAAGTACCTCAGTTAAGAAATACAAATTACTTCTTTGTATACTGTACAGTGTATTTCATGTCACCTTTCTGACTCAGTTGAGGTTTCTAAGTTTAGATTAATTGTGAGAGAACACAAACCTTGAGAGAACATTCCCCATAAAAACACAGATATAGACATCATTTATCTTCAGTTTTGAAATTGTTTATTTATTTATAGAATATGTACTTGTATTAGACGTTGTTATCTGGGATTTGAAACATACTAATGATTTGGGCCACAGATATCTGTGATGTCTTTTTGTGTTTAACATCATTTGAGAGGACTTTCACTCCCCTTACAAGTTTTAAATGTTACAGTATTTGGCATTTACAGTTTGCTGCTGTACCCACTGAGTGGCACAGTGTAGGCCCCATCACATTATGGAGCCCCTCCACTTGGGGAAACGGCGACGCTCACCTGCGTTGTTCTTGTCCATCCGAGTTCGTTCTTCAGACGGGGCGATGCCCCTGCAAGGCCACTGTGATGCCTCGCCGGAAGCACCACAAAGAGCAGTGGAGGTTCAGAGCAGTCATCCAACAAGCACCTCGTGTGAGCAGGAGAAAAAGGGAATTATTTTCAGTGATCTAGTCTAAAAGGACATACGATAAATTTGCAATGTCTTTTTTATCGCAAGGGTGGCGGGAAGTCTCTGTGGCCATCCCTAGCAGATCCTGTAGCCCATTTTGCTATTCGTAGATTTAATTTTTGTATGTTTACTTCTGGCACACATTGTGAAAGAGAGAAACAAGCAATCACTGTAAGTTTTTATAAAGAGCACAGGAATTTATTTTTTTTTCCTTTTTATTTCTGTTGTTGTGGCAACTTGTACTGAAAGGGTTTCATTTGAAGGGGTACCAAAAGAAGTAGTCTTTTGGAATGATAAAATATTTTCCATCTTTTGTTCATAGCATTACTATACGTTTGCAAAATCTGAGAAGCACACCTAAAATAATTATATTTTTATATATTTATATGTATATATTCCATATTATAGAAAATCAATGGCACGTTCACTTTTATATAATAGAAGAATGTAAAACTCTCCTGAACCTTAACTTTTACATGTTCAGTTCTTCTCACCACGGTGGGATCCTTGTTAAGAACTGAAGGGCAGGGGATGAAGGACTTGGCACAACTAGCCTTTGGTGCAGCCCTGTCTTAATTCAGAAAACACCTTCTCTGGTTGTTTTACACAACCTCATCTTACACACATAACTGGGGCTGAAGTGATAAAGAGCCCAGTGAGTTTTAATCGAAGTACTCAGATCTCAGGACCCTGTGATTCTGAAACAAAGGTGCATCCCACGTGGGCTCTGCTCGGGGGCGTCCTTCCTCACGTGCCTCCGCATCATCATTTCCTTCCGTCAGTCGCTTTCACAGACCATCTCCAGCTTTTTGCTTCTTCAGTCAACCCTAGGCTGTCCTGCTCACTTGGAAACATCTTTAGAAATCCACCCAGCTCTGACCCATGTGGTTCGGTTGGGCGTTGTCTCATAAAGTGGAAGTTCACCAGTTCGATTCCTAGTCAGGGCACAGGCCCGGACCACAGGTTCCATTCCTGGTCGGGGCGATCGATGTTTCTCACATCAATGTCCCTCTCCCTCTCTTTCTCCCTCCCTTCCCCTCTCTCTAAAAGTAAATAAAATCTTTTAAAAAAAATCTACACATCTCCCACTCTGGATAATTTCTTTGAGTCAACACCAGGCCTTGTGGGCGGAGCAGATGACACAGCAGATGTAGGAGCTATGTGATGGGCACGTTCTCCGAGCTCATGACAGTCCCAGGCGTGGTGTACTTGCTCACACAACGCTTAACTGGCTGACTTTGAGGAAACAAAGGGTTCAAGAATTTGTCAAAATAACACACTCCATTATTATCTATGCCCCCCACCTGTTTCCCCATAGGTGCTTTATCATCCTTTTACGCATTGAAAAAATCTATAAAACACCCATGGTGTACATAAATTGCCTCAGGTGTTCTTGCATGGGAAACTATTGTCCCCAGCTGGTGCCCGCAATTAGAGCATCCACTGCTAGAAGTGACAGAGTCCTTTTTAAACAGATATTCTCCCATTGAAATGGTGACCCTCCACAGCCAGCCTCCTGTTTTGTGTTGGGTCATAAATGCAGGTTGCCTCTGGCTTTCTAGCCCGAGGCTGATGTTACTTGAACATCATTTTTGAACAGATGTTACTTACAGAATGGAGACAACAATGTTTCGTCTGGCTCCTCTAAGCTCCTCTAAGAAGGAAATGTACTGCCTTTTCTTTTGTAAGACCCCAGGCTACAACACTCATAGGATGACCTAGTGGTTTACTTGGACCAACCTGCCTTGTCTCACAGAACCTTCCTGCTGAGGGAGGCATTAGTTACATTCAACCCCCAGCCTTCGGAGGCTATTATGCTGTTCTGACCATCAGGTACACTGGTACCTTACAAGCAGAGTCTTTCTGTCCCAGACATTGCTGTAAAAATGCTCACTCCTGAAGGATCTGTGTACCATGCAAATCCCTGTAGATGACTTGAATAACAAGGTGGTTAGGGACACCGACTTCCCACACAGTTGAAAATTCACATATAACAATTTGACCTGCATGCGTGGATTCCAACCACCGATTGATCCTTGAACAATGTGGGTTTGATCTGTGCCAGTCAATAAATGAAACTAGACAGGTCAATTGACAAAAATCCACTCTAGGGGGGCATACACAGTTTAAACACACATTGTTCAAGGGTTTAAGGTATCTTTTAAAAACTTATTTTAAGAGAGAGGGGAAGGCAGGGAGAGAGGGAGAGAAGTTGGGTGAGATACATCGATCAGTTGCATTCATATGCCCCCAACTGGGGCCCTGGCCTGCTGACCAGGAATTGAACCAGCCACCTTTGCGTTTGCAGGCTGGCGCCCAGTCCACTGAGCCGCACCAGCCAGAGCAAGGGTCAAAAGTATTTAATTTTGGTCATCCTCCTTCAAAACCCCTGTGGCCCGTGTAATGCAAATGTACCGTGTTCAGACCAACTGCACTCGCACACTTGTTGGCAGTCTGGAGGTCTGACGGGGGCCCACGTGCTGTCATCCCACGCGCATCATTAGTGCCAATCATGTGCCTCTAAAACACACAAAATCCATGTGGCAGACAGCTAATGCTTCAGATGTTTTCCTTGAAGGACAACTCCTCGCAGCCATGGTAGCTGATGACCAGTTAGCTTTGCTCTATTTATTAGCAGCCAGGGAGAGTTCTCTTCCCTAAAGGGCTGCCTGCTTGCTGCATGGGGGCAGGCTAACCTGGCAAGGCGCCGCCAGAATACCACAACTAAGACAACAGAGTAAAATACACACAACAGTAGTAAAAGAATTGATCAGTGTTTGGAAACCATCCTGACACGCTCCCCTGGATCTCTCCAACCCCCTGAAATAGCAGGACTCAGATGTTATTCGGAGCCTTCGTCATTGTGAGTACACGTTGCTTGTAATTTTGACATGGTTTTTCAATTAATATTCAAATTCATTTAAATGAAATGTGGCTTTATTTAGTTAACCTCAGGAGAGAACTTCAATAAAGACATCGACCTCATTTCTGATATCTGACTCTTAATTGGCTTTAGATTCCTGCTCAGCCTGCCTGGCACATACGGCAGGTGAGTCACAGAGGGAGACATATGCCTCTCTTTTTTGTGTGTCAGATGTGTGGTATTAGTGACATAGCTGCAGATGCACCTGCCCTTTTATTTTTTTCTACAGTTCTCATATTTTTAGTTCTCCTAATTTATAGCTTTCTTTTGCATTAGGTGAATATTTTCAAGTGTAGCATTTTGATTTTTAAATGCTTTTTCACTTTATATTTGAACATTTTTTAGAGGTTGCCCTATGCAACATATAACTCTTAATTTATTGAAATGAGCCTTAGATTTATACTAGTTTAATTCCAGTGATACATGGAAAATTTATGTCTGTGTAGCTCTATTCCCCATAGCAAGATCGGTGTTGTTATTTAATGCATATACCTATTTATGATATAACCCAATAATATATTCTGACACTGTCTGTAGTTGTTTCTTTAGCTCAATACAGCTTTGCTTCCACCCATGTCCTTTGTGTTTTCAATGGCAAACAGTGCATACATATTACATTTCTATATGTTACAGTCCCAACAGCACACTACAATGTACTATTCTATTCAATTTCTTTGACAGAAGAAAGGAGAAAATGTGTACTCATTCTGTCTTTTATAATCACGTAATCACATATACAGGTGTTTTTGTTTGTTTACATGGATATGAATTTCCTTCTGGAGCTCCTTGCTTCATCCCTCTGCCTTCTGATTCCCCCTTCCCTCCCCCCGCCCTTAGTCACCAGCTGTTCATTTTACTGGCGTTTCTCTGTATGAGTTGGGTCATTTTTCAATTGCTTTTCCCTCTACCGCATCATTTCTAGTTTCCTGATTCTTTGTCTGTCTCATCCTTTTCTTAAAAACTATATATTTTATGACTGTAAAATTGAAACCTTAAAAAAAAAAAACCCTAGACATTTTAGGTAACATTGTATATAGTAGCTCCGGGTACCAAACCCCTTCCTTCTGCGGTTTTTTATTGTAATTTGCTTATTTGTTCAGTGATGACCTGGATTATTTTAGCCAAGCCTACGTCCTCCTCTGTTGAGAGGCAGAGCTGGTGTATTAAAGTAAGAATACACACAGATTCTTACATCGGCTGCACAAGGGGGCAGATGCCAGTCACACGGGGTGGAAGTAGCTCCCTAGGGCCCAAGCTCCCACTATGGGGCAGTGAAAACTCCAGGGTCTTTTTGATTAAAGGCGCAGTGTCATCGGTACACTCACAAAAACGAAGTAGAGTCACAGCGTTTATTACTTACAGATCTGAGAAGGGAGGGGCGGTGGGAGGGGCGATCTGAGCCTGGGGAAAGGTGCTCCTCTGCCCCAGGTCACAGAGAGCAGGCGATAGAGAGCAGGCAGCCCACACCCAGTACTTACCTGGCGGTTTGGGAAGAGGTCACTAACTTTTTAAGGGCTTGACTCTAAGCATTTATTTCAAAAGGTGCCCTGGAAAAAGCAAATAGGAACTGATGGCAGGAACCCTAAACTCAAGTCGTTATCTAAATGTCCAGCTCTAAGCGCTGTTCTCAAACTGTAAAGTGCCTAAGCAGTAACGCAGAAAAACAAATGCTTTTCAAATACTTTTTCTTATCACAACTGACCCTGTGATGCCTAATCATTCATCTTTAGGGAGAATCATAGGCACTCTCTGGGCATTGGAGGTACAAAATAGCACTGGTCCTCCAGTGCATAAAACACAAGCAAAGCAAAAATTCCAATGAAAAATATCAGTGGACAAATGATAGTCTGTACTGTCTGTAACTACTAACCCTACATTTGTTGGAGTCCAGCCAGGAAAATAAATCAAATCCTTAGATAAATTTAAGGTAAATACTTGATTGAAAACTCAGATGAGATTATGGAATAGTTGGTCCTGTTGTACCATCTTTTGTAAATTTAAATTTGTCTGGGATTATTAACACATAGCAGGTGGTGCCGTTGCAGGTACCTCCGTTTTCAGCCATGAGCACGTAAGCGATCTAAAGAGTAGTTATCCAAAACGACCTGTGCTAAGGAATCATGTTGTTGCATTAAGGCCCAGGCTTTGGCGTAACAGCCCTAGTTATCGACCATAGTAATTTGTTGATGTGTGCCCAGTGTGGCGGGGCCCAGCCCGGGCCCGGGAGGGATGGTAGCAGACCTCCTCCCAACACGAGAGATGAATACCATACCCCTGTGTCATGAGGAGCAGAAAGAGAAGCAGATGCCAGGGGACAATTGCTTTATACTTCTCTAATTACCCATTTGGGCACACATAACAGAAAACATTTGATGCCTCTTGTCGCCACTGGAGCCCAGATTAGTCCACTCCGGCTCACAGCGGGGACCTGGCCTATAGTTACAGTCCATTGCCTCCAGGCCTGACACCCCATGGGGTCTCATTTAGAGACAAATGGCAAACTCCTACACCTCAGGCTGGGGCCTGCGGGGCAGTCTCTGCGGGGGAGCCTGATGTTTGACAGCTCCCACGGTTTAGGGTGGGAACTTGCAGCGACCCTTGCAGCCACAGTGCAGAGCAGCCTGACGGAGACCAGCAAGCAGCTTTCCTTCCAGAGGGACAGAACAGTCAGAGGTGGCCTCAATGCATGCGTGCTGTGGAGACACAGGTTACACCCATAAGCCCATTCTTGTTGCCAATTGTGTTAGAGGTCCGTAGCTGGTGTATTAAATAATGAATATGCAGATTATGACCTGCTGAATGCCCACACAGAGGCATCGGGTAGCTCCCTCACCATCTCAGCTCCAGCTTTGGGGAAGTAAAATGACCGGGGTCATTTTGATTGAAGGTGCAGCGTCAATACACTCTCCCAGAGCAAGTGGAGTCACCAGATTTCTTACTGACAGATCCCAGAAAGGGGTGGGTGGGGTGGGCGCAATCAGCTGGGGAAAGGGCAGTCCTTCATCCAAGGTCCCGTCAGCAGAAGATAGGCAGGATAGCAGGCACCTGTTACTCAGAGGCGGCCAGGGAGGAGGTCACGCACTTTTCGCAGGCTTACTCTAAGTGGTTATTTTAACCGGCGCCCTGGGAGGAGCAAATTGGGAGCTTGGGGTGGGACCCTGACCTCAGGCCCTTGCCTCAGTGTGAAGGCTCTGGGTGTGAATAGGACTGTCACGCTGTGCTGTGCCTGGGCAGCAACTCAAGATGCTGCTGCTGCTGCTGTTGTTGTTTTAAATCACAATGTAATCCATGTTAAACAGGGTTTTATTGTGCCAACGCTCGGATGTGGAAAGAAATATAGGGCAAGAATACTGAAAGTTCATTTCTGTGATTAACGGTAAAGATTCCTCATAAAGATAGATGCATGCACATGGTGCATTTTTGCAGTTGCTAAGCCTCTTCTACATATGACATGTAGTCGTGTATTTCAACATGGGCCTCTCGGACTGGGGACTTCCGCTGATTCAAGCCACAGATATTTGGCGTATCTTTTTGTGTTTAACATTATTTGAGAGGATTTTAATATGTATGTTTAAGTATTTTAAATTTTAATGTAATTGGCATTTTTTTTTGTGCTGCTATTCAGACTGATGCACTATATACCTTATCAAAACATGCAGTACCTCCCAATGAGAGAAAGTTACACTTATCTGTTTTATCTGTACTGTTTTAACCCATCCTTGAGTTTACCCTCTGAGTAGGGTGGTAACTATGCATGTATGTCCAGTGTGATTCTTGGAGGGAACTCCAAAAAGAGCTATGGGTATTTAGAAAGTAATCATCCAGGGGGAAAAAAAAAGTAGATAGACATCCAAGGAATGACTGAGGTGAGCTGCAGACAGAGCGTATCATTTTGAGTAATATTCGTAATTTACTGTAGAGGGTATATGGGAAATGTTAATGTCTGTTTAGAGCAAGAGTGTCTGGAAGCACAAATCCTCAAAGCCTACTTCCTGCTCACGGGTACATTTCCACATGCTTGGACTTCAGCACATCTTATGGAAGAGGGGCAAGGAACAATAGTTGCTTTGAGTTTTATTGAAGAACAAAGGAAATGCAATCATTGCTGTGTTTTTCTTTTTAGCACTGACTATGGATGAAAGAGGGTTCTATGGAAAGTCACCTCACAGGGTGATCTGATCATAAACTCCTAACTGTGCAGGTCATGGTGGGTAGTCAGGCCACAGTCCTGTAACTTCTTTGGTAAAAGGTTTGTCCCTGCCTTATGCAAGCCCTGTCCATTGTTTCTGTGCATCTAGGTTAGTACACATTTGAAACAAGTGCAACCGCCCTAGGACAGCACACAGTTAACTGTCCTGTAATCCAAGCCTCACCTTGCTTTCTCACATTTTCCTGTAATCTTCTTTATAATTCCTCCTTAATTTTAAATGCTTTTAAAAACTGCAAAATTGTTACTCTCCAGTGCATTTGAGGTATTGCCTCGCACTATTGTTGTCAGTTTGGCTCAGATAAACTCATAAAAATTCTCTACAGGTTTGGACATTCGTATGTCAACATGACTTCTGTATGAGAGGGTCTTAGGAGAAATGGGCACACAGAAGTGGCTCTTTGTGACGATGGAGTGGTCTCTACCTTTTGGTGGTGGTGTTACTACTATGCATTTGTGAAAACTCACAAGGACACTTAAAATAGTATGTATGTATGTTCAAAATAATAGATAACAAAAAATGTTTTCATGTTTGAGGAAAATGTTAAGCTATGTCGAACCTTGATTTTTACCTATTCATCTCTTCTTTCCACAACTGGGGGACCCTCCTTAGGAAGAGCAGAAGGATCGGGGAAGAAGGAGTCAGGCCCCAACACGCCTTTCTTGCAGCCCTGTCTTAATTGAGAAAACAGCCTCTAGGGATTCACCTGCCCTCATCCCATGCACATACTTGGAGCGAAGGGAGAGAGTTACCAGGTCTGTCCTTGGGTTTAAATTATGTTTCCCATACAGTTATATAGAAATACTGTGGTTCTGAAACATAAAGCCATATCCCAGTTTTCCCCAAGTGGAATCTAATTAGAAGCCCCTGTTGTGACCAGTAGGTCTGCTCTTTTTCTCTGATTTTTGTAGTTGTGTTTCAGTTAATCTTGAAGAATTTTTCCAAGTACAATGGGTGATATTAGTGATGGCATGGATGCCACCTTCTTCTGCCCAGCCGCTAATTTATCATTGAGAGAAATTCTATTATATAAAACTCCTTGAGCAAGTGAATTTAAAGACATTTTCCTCAATGGCTGTTGCTTTGGCAATATATTTGGCTATTTCCCCTAAAGTTCTAGAGAAATTTCTGACCATATATTTATTTGTGCTTACAACTTACCATGGAAGAGAATTCTCAAAAACCTCATTTCTGCCCTGGCCGAGTAACTCATCAGTTGGTTAAAGCATCATCCCTATATGCCAAGGTTGCAAGTTCGATCCCTGGTCAGGACACACGCAAGAATCAACCAATGAATGCATAAATAAGTGGAGTGGAAAATACATGTTTCTCTCTCTCTCTCTCAAAATCAATTTAAAAAATCTCATTCCTTCACTATCAGAAACACTATCAGGCAATTCTTGTTGTAATATGTGATGTAAATTTAAGGATGATGTCCAATGCTGAGTCTCTTATTAAATGTGTAATGAAATAGGCATAACCAATGATCTGCCTGCCTAATACCTTCCAAGTTGATGAGGATTTAAGTAATGTGTCCACCATAGATAATTCTGCCAAGTGCAAATAAAAATAAATCCTAACAGGGCACAGATCATGGAGTTATGATAACAAGACTGATTGAACCAAGGATCTGAAAAATGTAAGCATTTAAGAAGGTAAGAGGAGTAAAATTATATTGGCATAAGTAGTAAAAGTTGCAAAGAAATAACTGTTGAAACCTGGGATGCTTGGCAGGCTTAATGTTCCATGTTACAAATGTTACCTCTTAAATCTCTGAAGTTCGATTGATTAGACAAGAAGTTCTAGAAGGAGTCCAGAAAAGACTCACCTAATGTGAAGGTTTAATATTACAATTAATACTCAAAGTTGGGGGAGGAATGCTGGGAAATTGATAATTAAATGTTCTAATCTAAAAGATTTATAGGTACCTGAATAGAGAAAGACTTTTAATGAAAAACCCAACAGTTTGTTAAAATTCCTCCATATAAAAGGGATTGGGATATGAGAACTAGGCAGTCATCCTTCCAGGAGAAACTAAAAAGAAAAAGGAAGCAACAACTGTTGTAGCAGGTGTTTGATCTCTTATATTAAAAGCTTTTATATTCCTCATTTGGGCAATAGAAAGGGATTAATAAAAATATATGCAGAAATCAAATAAGTCCAATAACTAGCATAGTAGTTGCGATGTGCTCTGCAAAGCAAGGATTTTTGGGATACATTCCAAACCCACCAATTACGATGATGAACATGTTTTAGTAGGGAAATTAGCATGAGAAAGGCAATAAAGGGTAGTAATAGTCCAAAAATTTCCTGAAAGATAGGCATCTAAATTTTAGTACCAACATACAATGCACAAGAGTTTTGGAATCCAGGCTCTTAGGCATATAAAAGCTTCCAGGTTAATTAGCACATCTATCAACTTTGTTACTCTGTGTGTGTGTGTGTGTGTGTGTGTGTGTGGTGAGAATTCTTATGATCCACTTTCTTAGTGGTTTACAATTACACAATTCAGGGTATGTATATGAAACCATCATATATGCTTTAAATATATCTTTATTAGTTAATTATATCTCAATAAAGCTGCAGGGAAAGAGTTTCCAGCTGCATCTCAAAACTGATCTAAATTAAATTTCCTTCCAGTGTAAACTGTACACCTGAGACTGTAATGAACACATCCCCCACCCTGTGGTTAGACTGAGAAGAGTCCTTGCACCCCGTCTAGGGCTTCGGGGTTCCAACCTCCTACCAGAGTCGAGTGCTCTGAGATTCTTACTAAAAGGACCACATGAGAGGGGATGGGGAAGGGATGGGCAGAAGGCTCAATGCTGTCAAGGATCAAAGATTAAAATGGAGCCGAACACATTGTTACAGATGATGAAGTCAGATTCAGGTTCAGGTTTCTAAACAAGGACAGTGCCATGAGTGACCTCACAGCCTTCCACCAAGCACTTGACCCCTAGGGGACATAAGACACTCTTATTCTGTCTACCAAGTGTAAATGAATAAGGAGGATTTGGCTAGAAATAAATAATAAAGATTTATTCAAGAGTCTTTTAGTTTGTGACCTGGAAACACAGCGAGGCAAAATCCCAGAAGCGTCCAAAGGAGAAATAAAAGCCAAGAGTTCTTAAAGTCACATGGTGGAGAAAAATCAATCCTGAATCCTTAGTCCTAGGATTGGTCCAGGAGGGTTATCAGACAGATGTCAGAAGGTCTGGAGGAGGGATGCCAGGTGGGCTGGAGGATCGGCGCCGAGACGTCTTGTGGCCTCCTGAGTCCTTTGGAAGATTACCCTAGGGTTATCTGCCAGTAAATACATGTCTGGGTATTGATCCAGGACTGGAAAGTTCAGAAGTTGAAGTACCCAGGCAAGTTAAGACAAGAAAAAAGATCGTTTTCTCATGTCTCAACCTTCATAACGTTAATAACTTAGCAGCTTGGTTAAAGTGACTCCCATTTGTATTTTCTCTACCTTCACTCCTTTCCTTGGTTTCCATCAGCCCTGGCCTGGGCCACCGTCTTATCTGTAATTTATCGTCGCATCTGGAAACTGAACGAGGAATACCCCGTGCACATCGATGCCTCGGCGAGTCACAAGGAGCTGGGGGAAACAACACAGGCAGCCCCAGGCAAGGAAAAACTGCTTCAAGTCAGCTGTGCCAGGCTGTGTCTGGTTCCCGTCCGCCTGCAGGGGCTTGTTCTGCTGAGAAAAAAAAATCCTCCAGCTCGCTGTCAGTCAAGCACGTGGGGCGTGGCCTTGAAACACTAATGAGGGGCGCAGCCCCGGTAGGTGGGTGGGGCGTTGTGCCAGCCCGGCCCGCGCGTCCCTTTCTGCTCCGGGATTGCTTCGAATCTAGTGTTGCCTATCTTTAATGGTCCCCGAGGGCTCTGTCAAAGCTTCTGTCTCGCTGTGATCTGCAGTGATTGTGGAGTGGCAGGAAGGACTCGGGAAGACCCAGGAAACCTAGAAATGGTGAGTGTGAGGAGCCAGGGGCGGAGACGGGACGCGTGGGCTGGTCAGACCTGCGGTGGCCGGCGGGCCGCCCCGCCGTCACCTCCCGGGTCTGCGGACCTCAGTCCCCGCGGCATGCGGGGTCGTGGCTGGCCGGCGGTGGGTCGTCCCATCACCTCAGTGCGCGTGGCCACTTCGGCCCCGGAGCTTCGCTGGGCAATGCTGCGCCCGCAGCCCCGAGTTTCCCCAGATGACGCGGTGGCCACAGGAAGGGTCATCAGGGAACAATCGTCACTCTGTCTGTGGGGTTCGAGGCTTGCAGGAGCGGTCGTCTTTGGGGTGTCCAGTCCCTCCTTTCTTCCTAAGGGGAACTGTTTTCTTCTTTGTTGTTGGGAACCATGGGGCCTGGTTTCAGGGACCGTAGCCTCGCCCACAGGCGAGCGGGCCCCACGGCTGGAGCTGAGCGAGGAGGCCTTGGGAAAGTAGGCCACCGAGGAGACAAAACCTGTTCCCCGGTTTGGGGGGCGGTTCTCAGGTCCACGAGCCTGTGCCCCAGGCTAGCTTTTCCGGAGACGGCCATGAAGCCCCTAATTATACAAATCCTCCTCGCATTCCCAAGCCAACTTCCCCCCTCCGAGTCACAACGGCATCATTATGAACGGTTCGTCCTCCGGGATACATTTCAGACAAACCCACTCTTCTAATATTTTATCCTTTTCCCACAGCCATTTTCAGAGATTTATATTTGTTGTGGAGAGTTTATAGGAGAGAAAGCCTAGAGTAACCACCAGGAAAACGTTGAAAAGTATCCGTTTCCCGACCCCAGGATCGTTCCTGGGCGCAGACCTCCTCTGCGTGGAGGTTCGTTCCTCTTTGTAATTTTCCTGGGTGTTGTGTCCTGTCAGCGCTGCCCCGCCCGAGTCAACATGGTTCATTCATTCATTTAAGTTTACGTTTCCCACAGGGGTAAAATATTTTTAATCATTAGAGTTTAAAAGACTGTACAAAATAGCTCCGAAGAGCCAGGAAAGAAGCGTTTCAGAAAAAGCTTCCAGTATTACATCCCATTTGTGTGGAGTTCTTCTCTCACTCTTTCTTCCCCTGAGCCTGTGTAGTAAGTGCCTGAGGTCTGTTTTTCACTTTGGGGTGTGTTCAAGTAAAATTCCATTGCAGGGCAGAAGTGTTCAAGTCTGATTAATTATTTAAAAAACTAATAATTTCCCTGGAAATAATAATTAACATCTTTTTTTTTTTTTCCTGAAAGGAATAGTTATTTGTGTGTGTTTTTAGTTGAACTAGGACAAGTGCCTCAATTTTCTTTCCACATAAATGCTGGTTTGAAGTCATTTTGCTGGATTCTTCAAACACTGGGTTTGTGTCATTTAAAATATCAACCAGGTTCCAAAGCAACTCCAAGTTGCAGCAGAGCCCTGAGGTCAGTGACCCAAGCTAAGCACCCCCAGTCCACCTTGGGCCTGCACAGGGGAGCGCTTGAAGGCCCAGTTATTCTTCCTGGGGAGCCTCCCCCTGCAGGTGTCCTACCTGCTCACCCCTCCACCCAGGGAAGGGTCCTCTTTACACTGAGAGAAGCCACAGCCCTGGGAAGCTGGGGGTGCACCTGCGCATGGGGGAGAGGGGGTGATGCCCCTCCTGAGGTTTTAGTCGTGGCCCCCCTGGGCCTGTCTGTAGACACAGGTTGGAGTTTCTCATCCACAGTGTGGGTGCGCTCAGAGTGTAATCCGTGCACGCGGAGAAAGCCTGTGAAAGTCAGGAGCCTGTGTCCTGGGTTAGGGCCTGTGAATTCGCAGTCCATTTGGGTCAGAACCTGACACTGCATCCAGCCGGGTGTTTCCTGGCTGTGAGATGAGGGAGCGTGTCCAATATTCCCTGGGGAGGGGAGGGTGTTGGAGCTCCCAGAGTTCACTCCTGGGGCTGCTCAGGGGTCCCTCCCCCTTTGTCCCCAGGGACTGTCCCACTGCAGGGGTCCTGTCTCAACCTGGAGGGTCTAGAATGTGGAACCTTCTGAAAGGGACTTTTCTTCTATCCTGAGGGAAGCGGGCTGCTCATCTGAGCTGATTCCAATACTTGTTTCTTTCCTTTGCATCTTTTATCCACTGAATAGTGCGGCCCTTTGCCTCTAGTTTCCCCGAGCACTTTGTAATTTTATTCCCTGTGTGCGAAATAACACTTTTAGTGTCTTGGGCTTAAAAATGTAAATTGGTTGAGAGATACGATATTGTAAGGCAAATAAATAGTGGAACTTAATAGAATTTTTGTACCTTTAGGCTAGAGAACCTCAAGCTGTGAGATGAATGTATTTAGGCTCTCAGGTCCATTTTTTATGTTTACATCAGTGTTTGCAATTGATGTAAAGGAAACTAATCAAAACTTTTGTAAATCTTTAACAATTTTACTATGTTTAAGTAGCTAAACCCAAACCCGAATTGCATTGTAATGTACTACTTATTTCTGAAAATACCTCCCTGTGAGATTAAGGGAAAGAACAAACTAAGATGCAACTTGTCCTTTTAGTTAGCAAGAGATTTAATTTTTTTTCATTAGTATGGTTTATTCTACTGTAATGATTAGTGCTTAAAGGAATTAATTCCTAGAATGATTTCCTATGTAAAAAAGTTATAATTAAAGTCTAGTAGATGGTAAAACATGGTGTATATTTTAAATTTCTTTGTCTATCTTAAATAAATCTGCAAGATAGAAAAGTCTCATTTAAGAAGACTCACAGCCCACATATCCTGGTCCATCTACAAATGTTACTCCAGCCACCCCCAAATATAGTTTTTATCATTTCAAGAGGCTCCTGTTAGTGGTTTTCTTTCTTTTGTTTTTTAAACTTAAAAACAGGCCATCGAAAATGCATATTTTTCTTACCCATGTTTGTCTTTGTGAAGAGCAGCCAGACTCCTATTGTTTGGTGTTTGCTGACCCCTTAGGCTACCCCTCCCCCTTCCCTGTGTCCGCACCTGGACAGGCTGATAAGAAGGTCCGGGGCTCCCTCCTCCGTCACTGGAACCACACAAGCCCGTCTGTGAGCAGAACTCTTGCCCTGGCCCCGCCCCTGGACAGGATCCTTTGCTTGACCGAACTGCGTCAGGGTCTTGAACCTTCTCCCAGGCCTAGCTTTGCCCTTCCTTGTAAAATCCAGTTGTAGCGGGAACCCTATGAGTGAGGTGAACCGGAAGGCCCCACCGTCCAATCTGACCTCCCTCCATGTCTGACCAGGTTCCTCCTCCTCCACCACCACGTGGTGGGCGTCTGGTTGCCCTGGCCTGTGTGCAGCAAGAATCCTTTTAGGTCGGTTTAACCGGAACCCCCTAACATCTGACTCTTCTCAGTAATTTTCTATCCATCGACCCCACCTGCTCTCTGGCCATAAATTCCCACTTGCCCATGCTGTTCTCGGAGTGGAGCCCAATCTTATTTCTCATCCACTGTGAAAGCCCACCACAGTGGCCTGTATACCTGTCACCGTAGTCCTGAACAAATTCTGCCTTACTCTCTTTGACAAATATCATTGAATATTTTCTCTTAACCATCTTGCAACCACAATAAAAACCCAGATCCATTTTTTTTTTTTTAAACTCAAGCCATTTCAGAGCTGCCTGAGAGGCCACTCTGCCCCCAGCCCAGAGACCTCAGTCATGTGACTCACGGGCCTTTTTCTACCCTGTGCGTGGGCCACCTTGCAGGGGTCTGTAACTGTTGGCTGTGTGAGCAGCGTGTGCAGACATGGGCACCCCCCGGACTGCCTTCACTTGCTGGGACTCGCTCGCCTGCTCTGCTCCCGCTCGCCTGCTCTGCTCCCGGGGGCGGCCTGCCCTGCGGCTGCTGGGGGCTGCGGCGCTGGGGCTGCGAGCTGTGCTGCCCCGGGAGGCCTTGCTGAGCCTGCCACGACCTGAGTGGCCTGAGCGGGCAGTTCGGGGGATTTCTAGGCAGTTGGGAGCGACAGTGTGAGATCGGGGCCCTCCTTAAAGTGGTCCGGGGCTGACATTTTTGTTGGGACTTACCCGTGTGTTAGAGTGAGGCTGAGACAGAGGCAGAGATGCCCCGACCTGTCCCAGGGATGGGGATGGGAGAGGGGGCTACACCCTGTGCAAGAGGCGGGCCCAATCCCATGGTCCCTTCCAAAAGAGCCGTCATTTAGAATGAGAGAGAGGAGAGGGGTGGAGAGTCAGCCAGCAGGTGGCGGGCTGAGTCAGGCCTGCGAGGCTGCCAGAGGGCTCCCAGGGCCCTTGAGAAGCTCTGCTGCTGGGGCCCCTGCGTCTTCCGCAACACAGATCCTGACCCTTGGGGTCAAGGGGACAACACCCATGGCACACTTGTGGCGTAGCCAAGGGATTAGTTCAAACCTGATTTCAGCCTAGGTCCATAATTCTATAAAGCAGCCAGCTGTCATGGAAAGGCTATTAAATCTGATGGCAATGGTCAGAGGCTCTTAGGAGAAAAAAAGTATAAATACCAGGGTAGAGAGGCACCTCCTCCATCACAGTATATACAGGGCCCCCTGCTCCCCAAAACAGGGAAGGACAAGAGAAAAGAAACATAGGAAAAAAAATACAGAAACTAAACTAAGTTCAACAATTTTGCTAATTAGAAATCCACAGTGTACTAAAAAAAAAAAAATTACACACACAAGGAAATGAAAGGACAATGCCTGGTGTTGGGGCCTCCCAGCATCGGTTCTGCATTAATTTTGCTGTCCGCTATCATGCCCTTATTCACAAATCTTCATACAAGTAATCAATGGTAGGACTCAAACTGCAGCTATGACTGGGATTCTAGTGAGTGGAGTCATGGCACCCTGATGATCTTAGGGGAGCTACTCAATATAATACAGAAGACAAATAGGTTTGTTTCACCTTAACCATGAGCGCTCTAATCTTACATAAATTCTTCATGGTCATAGAACCCATTGTTGTAAAATATTTTACACACAGCAGGGAGGCTCTGAACCAATGATTCATTAACTAAACTTATATTGTCTTTGCAGCTTTCAAACTGGCTTCACAAGAAGGGATCCCCTTCCAGGAAAACAATGTTACTAGTATTTTGTGGAGGATATTTACAGCTATGTTTATCAGGGATACCGGCCTGTCGTTTTCTTGTGGCGTCCTTTTCTGGCATTGCTGTTAGGGCAATGCTAGCCTCAGAAAATGAATTTGGAAGAGGGTTTTTCTCTTTAATTGTTTGAAAAAATTTGAGAAGGATTGATATTAATTTTTAAATGTTTTGTAGTATTCACCAGTGAAGCCATCTGGTCCTGGGCTTTTCTTTGTTGTGAGATTTTAGATTACCGATTTGACCTCCTTATTCATTATTGGGCTATGTGGATTTTCTGTTTTCATGATTTAGTCTGGTAGGTTCTATATTAATAAGGATTTATCTGGTTCTTTTAGGTTATCAAATATGTTGGCATATATGGTTCATAGTATTCTTTTATGGTCTTTTCTATTTCTGTGATAACAGTTATAATTTCTCCTCTTCTATTTCTTTTGTGTGGGTGTGTGTACAAAATTTGCAGAATTGCCCTTAGCTCATCACACTCAGGCAAAGAATAAAATAACATTTTTGTTGAACTAGAGGTAGCTGTGCTTGGTTGCCACAAGCTCAGATTATGTGCAAAAAAATGATTAATTATCTAATCATTTCCTCAAGTCAGATATTATAAATAGATTTGAAAGTGAGTTTTGAAATCCTCTTCTGTTTTTGCTGTCAGTAATTTGAATCTTTTCTTTGTTTTCTTAATTTAGTTAAACATTTGTCAACTTTGTGTATGTCTTTAAAAATACAACTCTTAATTTCTTTGACCGGTTAGTTTGTACTTTCATGTGTTTTCATGTTACTAATTAGTGTTCTTTCATTTCATTTTGAAGAACTCTCTGTAGTATTTGTTGTAAGGCAGCTGTAGTGGTGATGAACTCCCTCAACCTTTGTTTATTTGCAGAAGTCTTTGTCTTCCTTCATTGCTGGAGGACAGACTTGCTGGCAAAACATTTTTGACTGGCAGTTTCTTTTTCCATCAGATTGCATATATCATGCTACTTTCTCATGTCCTCAAGGTTTCTGCTGAGAAATCTGCAGAAATGGAGGTCCTCTTGTATTTGATACGTTGCTTTTCCATGGATGTTTTCAAAATTTTCTCTTTGTTTTGATTTTTGACAATTTGATAATAGTGCATTTTGGTGAAGTCTTCTTTGGGTTCAAACTGTTTCGGGAGCTTTGAATTTCATGTATGTAGATGTCCATATCTCTCCCCAAATTTGGGAAGTTTCAAGCTAGTCTCCTTCCTTCCCTCCCTCCCTCTCTTCCTCTCTTTCTTCCTTTCTTCCTTTGTCATTCCAGTGAATTGAGAGGCATTACAGTGTGTCCTGGATTTGTAGTTGGCCATTGAGAAATGTGTGTGGCCTTGGCCTTTATGTATGGCTAGTACATGACAAGTCGGGGGTGTGTGGGGCTAAGCCCTTAAACTGTGGTATCTGTTGTTAACTCCGGTTGGTGGTAGAATTGTGTTGAATTGTAGGCCGCCCGGTTGGTGTCAGAGAGGTGATGTGTTTTTGGAAAACACAGCACGTATTTGTTGTCAAGAGGAAAAAATAACCTGTGAACTTCAGAAGTGTTCCTGAGTCTGCACCCCCAGCTTCGAGTTAGGCCAGGCAGCGTGGCTGGGGGGTGTAGGTTGGCGGTTTCCCTCCCCACGTCAGTTTGGCTCTAGTAAAACCCAGTTGGTCAGGCTCTGGTGAAACAGAACCTTTGAGGATGGGCCTTGTTAACAAGAATAGAATACTGTGGACATATTTCAGACTGGCTATTTTCCTGTCTCTTTCCAATTTTACAGTCTCTGGGCCTTTGCAGTATAAAATGACATGCATTCATCTTTTCACGTAGCATACTTTCACTGCCCTCAAAATCCCCCGTGCCCCACCTATTTATTCATTCCTCTTCACACCCCTAGTTTCTGCCAACCAAAGAGCTTTGACTGTCTCGTGGTGTAACAGTGGGGAACTATCACCCACCCCGCTGTTCTTTTGGCATTGTGTCTGGGAGCGCTCATCTAATCTGTAACCTGTGGATAAACAGCATGTTTGTCTAAGGATCCTGGGAACTAACTTCAGAAGATACAGACTCAGACCTTCGGGCATCCCACCTCTGGGGGATTTGCTGACTTTCAGCCGTGGAGCCCGGGTGACAAAGGCAGGATGACGTGGAGCCCGGGTGACTAAGGCAGGATGACGTGGAGCCCGGGTGACTAAGGCAGGATGACGTGGAGCCCGGGTGACTAAGGCAGGATGACGTGGAGCCCGGGTGACTAAGGCAGGATGACGTGGAGCCCGGGTGACAAAGGCAGGATGACGTGGAGCCCGGGTGACTAAGGCAGGATGACGTGGAGCCCGGGTGACAAAGGCAGGATGACGTGGAGCCCGGGTGACAAAGGCAGGATGACGTGGAGCCCGGGTGACAAAGGCAGGATGACGTGGAGCCCGGGTGACAAAGGCAGGATGACGTGGAGCCCGGGTGACTAAGGCAGGATGACGTGGAGCCCGGGTGACAAAGGCAGGATGACGTGGAGCCCGGGTGACAAAGGCAGGATGACGTGGAGCCCGGGTGACTAAGGCAGGATGACGTGGAGCCCGGGTGACAAAGGCAGGATGACGTGGAGCCCGGGTGACTAAGGCAGGATGACGTGGAGCCCGGGTGACAAAGGCAGGATGACGTGGAGCCCGGGTGACAAAGGCAGGATGACGTGGAGCCCGGGTGACTAAGGCAGGATGACGTGGAGCCCGGGTGACAAAGGCAGGATGACGTGGAGCCCGGGTGACTAAGGCAGGATGACGTGGAGCCCGGGTGACTAAGGCAGGATGACGTGGAGCCCGGGTGACTAAGGCAGGATGACGTGGAGCCCGGGTGACTAAGGCAGGATGAGGGACGCCGGACCATCACCTGCCTTATCAGAAGGGACTGTGCTCATCTCCACATAGAGAACTTTTCAACGCCTTCCCTTGATCTCTTTGTTCTGTTCCCCTCTCCCTCCTTGTAAAACCTTTGCCTGCACTGAGATGCTGAGAGTGAGTCCCCCATCTTCCCAAGGAGATGGGCTTTGTGACATGAGTCTCCCGTCTTCTGAAGTGGCCGGCACCTGAAAATAAACCGCCTTCTTTTTTACACTGGCACCTGTTTCTCAAGGATTAGCTTTCAAAGTGGCAGGCAGCCGGACCTGCATTCTGCTATGTTGGCGCTGTTCTTTCCGGAACCTTCCTCAGACTTCCACGGCAGCTTTGACTAGGACTTGTGAGAGGGGACATTATTGCCTTATTTCTGATTTTAGCAGGAAAATATCTAGTTTTGTCACCAAGTTGTGCCACCACATCATCAGTTAGACGTCTATGGACTTTCTTGAATTCTCTCCAACATGTCACCTGACAAAAAGTGGCCAGAACTTGTGCTGACCAGTATGGCTCAGTTGGTTGGGCGTTGTCCTGCAAAGCAAAACTTGGGTCCTGGGTTCGATTTCTGGTCACGACACATGCCTCAGTTGTGGGTTTGGTCCCCAATTAGGATGTGTGAGAGAGGCAAGTGATGGATGTTTCTCCCTCACATTGATGTTTCTCTCCCTCTCTTTCTCCCTCCCTTGCCCTCTCTCTAAAAATAAATAAATTAAAAACAAATTTTTTAAAGTAGGCTAAACTCATCTGGGAAAAATCAGAAATTTCAGGGTTAGCTAAGCATACCAGCAGGAATCAGATAAGGGACCTATGGACCACCACCAAGAAACCGGTTTATACCAGGAAACTGCAAGATGGCTCCTGAAACACCTCAATCAAACTTTTGACAAACTTTTCTTCATTAGCATACTAAAAAGTATGCTCAGGGATGGAGATTTAACATTAAAGTGACCCAGGTGATGTATGGGTAGGTGTGTTTCAAGCATATTTGAGAACTGCGCATGCTCCCTTAGAAATGTGAAAACTTTTTACCCTTTCTCTGGAATCCCCACCCCTGAACCTGGCCTACCTCCCCCCAAGCTTTTTAATGTTTTCTTAAATTTCCTGAATCTGGGAGAAGGAATCATTAGGCATTCGATTGTCCTTTTCCATTCCTTGGCCAAGGACTAAAGTTTCTTGCTTGCTTTGCTAAATACATCTTGTCCTATTGATGTGAGCGACGCTGGGCAGAACAACCGAGACTGGGGTCTCTGACAGTTTCTTACCAATAAGCATGTTGTAGATGGTCTGTCTCCAGGTGACAAAGGTCCCCTCTATTCCTAGTTTGCCATCAGAAGTGGATTTGCGATTTTGTCCAATCTTTTTACATTTTCATTTTCTTCTTTTTCCTTCCTGATATGAATTATTTCTGTCTTTTCTCCCCTCAGCTTTTAGAGACTGTTCTGAATTTTATTAAACTTTTCAAAGAACAAGCTTTTGGTTGTATTAAATTTTTTTCAATGGTTTTCTTTTCCATAACTTTATTACTTTTTAAAGTAATTTTTATGTGCTTTGTTATGTGTTTACTTTGGGTTTAATTTGCTTTTCTTTTTCTAATTACATCAGACAAAGGCTTAGGCCATTGATTACAGATTTTTTTTTCAATCATATGCCTTCAATGCTATAAATTTCCTTCTAGGGACTGTTGTGGCTGAACTGCACAACTTTTGATAATTTGTATTTTCATGTCAATTTATCACAAAATAATTTTACTTACCCTTGAGAGTTCTTTTGTCCACGAGCTCATCAACATTAGAACATTCAAACCTATGGAAAATTTAATAAGTGTTTATTAGATTTTATTTGAGCCAAACCAAGGACATACCTGGAAGCATGATTTCAAGGGTTTGAGAAAATGCTCTGGACAAGAGCAGTTTTGCAGTTCTTTTTGTGCATTGGGGAATCCAGAGAAGGAAAATAAAAAAGATTACATGAAATCCATTGGTGGTAGAGAAAGAAGGTGAGGAAAAGCAAGGTGGGAAATTTTTATGATTGATAAAAAGTACATTATTTTGGAATGATATACAGGCACCAACCTCATGTGCTTCCTTGAGGGGATCTGGAGAAAAGGATTAATCTGGCGTTTTAAAGGTGTGTTAACCTAGATGCACAAGAACAATGGACAGGGCTTGCTTAAGGCAAAAACAAACTTTTTACTAAAAAAGTTGTAGACCTGGAGAGTGACAGCCCTCTATGGTCTGATCATCCTGTGAGGTTACTTTCTGTTACTGAGCTTGTCAGATTTACTACATAAGCCTCTATTCATGCCCAAGATATATAGGAGTGTGTTGTTGAAGGTTTATGTAGTTGACGGTTTCCTTCGAGCCTTGGGCCCTCTCGCTAGCTGTCAATTAGGCAGAAAGGGGCGGTACATTGATTTCTGTCCAATCAGGGGCACAGCTGGCGCAGGTGGGTGTAGCCACACACCCCTTAAGCGGAATGTCAGAACTGGCCTGGCTGGTGACAACAGGACCCCTTCCCTTAATGTCCCCTGGTGGCTCCGTGTCTCTGTGACCTATAAAGTTCACGGGAGCCTAAGAGGGACTCAGGGGAATCCAGGAAACCTAGAGTGTGGAAGGCCGGTTCAGAGGTGGGGGCGAGGGGCCGGATGGAGCCGTGTGGAACGGCCTGTGACGGGACCAGCTTCTGTCAGTCAGATCCGGAGTCTGCAGACCCAAGCCCTCCAGGGGCTGGCTCCGCTGAGACCTCGGTACCCTTGAACACACAGCCTGGGGGCCGGGCTGGCAGCCGACCTCGGGTGTCCTGTCTGGTCGCTGTGCTCAGCGACTTTGGCCCCAGGCCCACAGCCTCTCCGGGCAGCTCTGTGCTTGCAACCCCTCATCACCCTGAGTGTACGGTGACCACAGAGGGTCATCAAAGGACAATCACGACTTGGTCTCTGGCTTTTTACATGAAAGCAGCTGTATTTTGTGGCGTCCCAGTTTCTCCTTCCTTCCCAGGAGTTCCTGTTTTCTCCTGAGTTTTTCAACTGTTTTTTGAACCAGAGTCTTAAATCCATGACCCTGTCAGCGCAGTTTAGCTTTTCCTGGATATAAATACATAAATTTCCAGTTTCTTTTCTGCGTTCCCAAATATCCGTCTTGGAATCATAGCATCACCAATTCTTGGTCCTCCAGGGCACAAACAGACCCATATTTTAATTGTTTATATATTTTTTTAACAGAGTAATGGGATATTCTCTTTTAAAATTTTTTGTCTGAATATTTTTACATGAGAAAAACAAAACAAAACAAAAAACCCCACAAAACCCTAGAATAACTACCTGAAATATGTTGTGTGAAATCATTTTGTTTTCCTCCCAGGACCTAGTCTGGACACAGGCATCCTATGGAAAGGTGTTTGGGTAGAATTTCCTATTTTTTTATAAAATTTTCTGAGTGTTCAGAAAATTTTGTCATTTGTCAGCACTGCCCCTCCCCCGGGTTTGTCACCTTGAAAACCTTTGACTGATTTGTCTCATTTTTTTCCTATAGGAATAAAATGTATTTAATCAAGACTTTGAAAGACAGTAAAAAATAGTCCCAAACAGGCACAAAAGGTGAATTCTGAAAAAGTTAAATATTCCAGTATAATATTTTTAGAGAGTTCTTTCATTTTTTTTTTTGAGAATATGCAGTAAGTTTCTGAAGTTTGTTTTACTTTTGCATTGTAGACAGAAAACAAACAAACAAACAAACAAATGTAGGGAGGATCTATGGAAAGTAAAGTAACCTCGCAGGGTGATTTGGTCACAGATTCCTTACTGGGCAGGTCATGGCAGGCAGTCACACCTCAGTCCTCTAATTCATTAGTAAAAGGTTTTAAGCCAGCCCTTTTCCTTGTTTTTGGGCATCTAGATTAACACACTTTAAAGTGCCAGAATTAATATTGTAAACCAATCCCTGCTTTGCTTTCTCTTAGCCTCTTCTGATCTTCCTTATATCCACGCTCCTTAATTTCAAATGCATAAGAGGAACACTTTAGATCTTGATTCCTGGCAATTGTCATCAGTTTTGGCTAACATAAACTCTTATAAAAATTTTCTACAGGTTTGGCCATTTTTTAAGTTGACACGGTGTTATGAAACACAATTCCAGCCGTGACCGGCATGGCTCAGTGGGTTGGGCATCGATCAACAAAGCAAACAGTTGCCTGTTCTAGTCCACATGTCTGGGTTGTGGGCCAGGCCCCTGGTTGGGGGCGAGCGAGAGGCAACCAATTGATGTTTCTCTTCCTCTTTCTCCCTCCCTTCCCCCCTCTGTAAAAATGAATAAAATCTTTTTTAAAAATGCAATTCCAGGGCTTCCTTTTGCAGAGCAAAAGTGTTCAAGTAGATTCATGAGAAAGCTACTGAGTCCTGGGACTGGGGATGCAAATGCAGGGGGTTGTGCGATGGTGATGCCCTTTCTGAGGTTGTAATTGTTGTTCCTAAGGCCGAAATATTTTGCATTTAGAGTGTAATATGTGCACATTGAGGAAATCAGTGAAGAACATAGGTGTTGTGTCTTGGATAAACAGCTTATGAATTGGGGAGTTCATTCGAGTCAGAACTTAAAACTCAGTCAGGCTGAGAGTTTCACCACTTGTGGGAGCGGAAGCCTGGGGGAGCGAGCGGCTTCCGCGCTTACAGGAGCTCCCAGAGTTCACTCCTGGGGCTGCTCCGGTGTCCCTGTTACCGAACAAAAGGACCCGTGGGCGTGGTGGGGGTGGGGGGTGGCCAGATGTTGTTACCGAAACAACGATACCCTCCTTCGCCGGGGTCCCTCGGCTGTGGGTCCTTCGCCTGCCGCCCTTGGAATTATGGCTCTGAATGGCAGAGTTTGGTGAAAAGGAAAAGGAACTATTTATTCAAAAGTTATACAGGTTTGATTAATGGCTAACTGTCACCCTTAAACCTCAAAATCCCTTCAAAACAACCACCAGCACACACACCGTCCTGCTTTCCCCCCTCGGCCCAGTCAGGCCAGTCAGGGTACCGTCCTCCAGAAGAAAAAGAACAGGAGTCCGGGCCTCGGCTCGGCAGGCCTCTCGCGGGTCTCAGCACCATCCGCTGCGTCGCCGCGATCTCCAGCTCTTAGTCCATAACCATGTGGCACCTTCTCCCGGCCCACTAGCAAGAGTCCTTGCTCCCCTCTTTCTTCCCGCGTGGTCTTCACACTGTTCCCCAGAGTCTGTGTCCCTTTCTCTCTCCTGCAGGCCCCTGTCTCTCCTCTCTCTCCCAGTTACATTCTGTATATAGTCTTTGAAACCTTTCTGATTAGCTTTGGTGATATACAAAATGACCCTCTTTGCATATGAAGAATGAAGCTATCCTGTTATTGACAAACAAAATGACACTCAGTGGCCCTGCTCAAGGCTCCCATCCCCCATGGCGGCCTGCCCTGGGGTGGGGAGAATATATTTTTCTTGGACACCCCAATCTCTGGACCCCGTTACAAATACCCTTTGAGGGGGCCCTGGCTGTGCCCCGTTACATCCCTACTTGCCTCCCTCAGGGACTGACCCACGCCAGGGGTTCTATCTCAGATGGGGATGTCTGGACCCAAAGTTTGCAGTTATGTTTACCTTTCTAGGTATGGGTTTCCTTCTGAACTGTAGGGAAGAAGGCTGCTTATCTGGATTTCAATATTTATGTTTCTTTTTATTGAATTCCTTTCTTCTGGGGATATTGTAGCTGTTTGATGTAGTTTCCATTAGCCCCGGAGGTTTCTAATATGTGAGTTGATTGAGCTATACCATGTGAGTAAGGCAAGATAATTATAGAATCAAATAGGTTTTGGTTCCATTTAGCAAGAAAACCTGAAATGTGAGATGGGTGTTTTTAAGTTCTTGGGTTTTTTTTGTATTTTTTTGGCAGTGTTCATATGTCCATGTTTCTAGAGAATTTTGACATTGAAAAGGTCGACCATTTCTAGAGCAAATGATTACCTATTTCAATGGATGTGAGGAAAACACAATTGATTTTCTATTTTCACTGATAAGAGGGAAACACCTCAAGACCAGCAAAAATTTATGAAAATCATAGTCTTTTTCAGAGCTTCATTGCAAACCCCTAATGTATTATCATATGCTACTCATTCCTGAAATACGAGGTCTGTCCAGAAAAGGTCCAGACAGTAATATAATGAGAATGGTTTGCGTGACATGGTGCAACCTGGCAGCCAAGGAAAGTGGACTGGAATGTGCATGCATGAACAATGACAACTTCACTGTGATAGTCAGCAGGGGGCAGTAGACACCATTGAATGAGCATGTGTACTGTGTGGCCATCGCATTCAAAATGACTGAGCAAACAGGGCAATGAATATGCATCCAATTTCGTGTTAAGTTTGAACATTCCTCCACCGAAACTATTCAGATGATTCAGAAGGCGACCACTATGGGTAACTGGTGACTGGTAGCTTCATCACGAGAATACGCCAGCTCAGGCACCAGGTCTCATGCAGGGTTTTTTGGTGAAACATCAAGTCACCCCAGATGCCTCAGACCCTCTACAGCCCAGATTTGGCGTCCTGCGACTCCTGGCTTTTCCCAAAACTAAAATCACCTTTGAAAGGGAAAAGATTTCAGACTGTTGATGAGATTCAGGAAAATACAAGGGGGCAGTTGATGGCGACTGGGAGAACTGTGTGAGGTCCCATGGTGCCTACTTTGAAGGGGACTGAGGTGTCATTGTCCTATGTACAATGTTTCTTATATCTTCTTCAATAAATGTCTCTGTTTTTCACATTGCATGGCTGGATACCTTCTTGGACAGACCTCATATAGTGATGGGACAAAGTATTATAATGCATCGTGTTCTTTTTGTGAGAAAGGGACTGGGAAAGTTTTGATGATCTGCTATTTTATATCCATTCATGTTTAAAGAATTAAATCTTGGAGGAGTATTCTATGTAGAAAAGGTGAAATTAAATTAATTAAAAAAAGCAAAAGTTAATGAAAAATACTGATTAAGCATAGAAGATATGGTATATATAAGTATTTTTCATTTTTAAAAAATGAATAGTACATTGGAAGGTTAACTAAATTTCTAAGCTAGGAAAGTGAAGAAGACACCCTGCCCACATATCCTGCTCTACGCTTGTCCATCCACCCTCAAATAATTAATTTTAATCACTTCTTGGTTTTACTTAGTGTTTCTTTATATAAAAACAGGCCAGTGAGAATGCATAATTTTCTTACTTGTATTTATTCTTGTAATGAGAGTAGATCCACACTTTTGATGCTTGTTTATTGACAACTTCCGCCTCAGCCCTCCCTTTCCCCTGGTTCTTCTTGCCTGGCAGGCTAATAGGGACCTGGTGGCTCCTGCCCTGTGAGCCGCTGCTTGCTGGGAGCTCTCCCATGAGCTTTGCTACCCCACTGAGCGTGGGTTCTCTATGCAGAGGACTCTAGGTTGACATTTTAGGTAATTCCTCATTCTTTCGTGAGCAGGAGTGTGGGAATGAAGCCCTCCTTAGAATTCCTGGGTCAATGTCTTTGCTGGAACTTACCTGAGTCTTTAGCGTGAGGTGTGACTGAGGCTGGGTTCCCCTCAACAGTGGGGTGTTCCTCAGGGGGTCTGTGAATGAGGTGAGTTCATCAGATGTTCACTCTTTAAAGAGCAGTTATTTTAGAGAGAAAGAGACAGAGAAAGGCAGGCCATGGAGAGCTCACCAGGTTTCGTTAAGCACCTCTGCGGCAGCACCTGCCCCCACTGAAGCACAGGTCCTGACCTCTGAGCTACTGGGGACAATACCCTTGATCTCACTACAGCGCAACAAAGGGGCTAGTGGACCCCACTGAGCCTGAGTTTTATATACAAAGCATTCTGAGTGTAATTTTTGAAAATTCATTGTCCTCTGGGAGCAGAAGTATGGGAATGGGGTCTTCCTCAAAGTGATTTTAGTTTGATATTTCGATTGGAACCTGTCTGCATTTACAGTGGAGATGTGGCTGAGGCTAAGTTCCCCTTGAAATTTGGGTGGGTAACAGGTGGTTACTAGGATAATTATACCCTGTGGATTTGGTGACACCATTAGATGGTGACTCCTTTAAAAGCAGGCTTTTTCCCCTGTAATTTCTGGTTTATTTATGTTAAAGTATAGTTGATATACATTATTCCATTATTTTAAATTTTATATAATTTCAGATTCATTAAGGTGCGTTTTATGTCCCAGGATCTGTAATAGTAATTGAATTATTAGTTGAAAATGTATATACTTTAGAATTGATCAACAAATAAGTCAGTAACCATCTGTCACCTTTCAAAGTTATCATAATACTATTGACCATATTCCCTGTGCTGTACATTAAATTCCTGTGACTTAATTATATAACTGGAAGCCTGTACTTATTCCTCTTCATCTTTTCCACCCATTCCTCTGCCCCTCATTTCTCTGGCAGTCATCAGTTTGTTCTCTGTATCTCTGAGTTTGTTTCTGTTTTGTTTTGTTTGTTGATTGGTTTTGTTCTTTTTAGATTCCCCACATAAGTGAAATTATATGATATTTGTCTTTGCAAAACACTTTTGAGTTCCATCTGTGCGTTATGATTATAATACCTATCCTCCTAAAATATTCCCTACTGAGCAGGAAAACTCCTAAACAATAATTCATGAATTTAAATTAAAATAAATATCTTTGCCACTTCAAATTTGGCTGCAGAAAATGGGACTTCATGGTTTTTACTCAGCACAATTAGATTATATGACCCAGTGTAAATTAAACAGGGCATTCAAGGATTGAAAGGTGTTATAAGAAACCTTTTAGGAAGGCTTGATTGTCTCCCGTTATCCTTTGAAGAGCTGCACTTGATACTGGAAAGAAAGAATGAGGCCTCATAGTGGATTCTCTCAACCCTGAGGTTGTGCTCACACCAAATAAACCCCTGTGCCCAGAACCCAACCTTACTGAATTTACTGACTATCCACTCAGCAGCGGGTACACATTTTGTAGGTAAGTCTGTTCTGTGTAGTGTCTGTTTCAACAGTCTCTCAGCTGCACTGGGGCTTCACTTTGAAGGGACATCATTCACCTTTACCTGGTTACCTGCAGGTGACAGGACATACAGTCTCTGCAGGCAGGATCAGAACCGCGTTTACCTTGCTCCTGGGGAGCAGGTATGACATGACATTCATGACATCCTCCTTTGTGGACATTCATTTGACATATCTAAAAAAAGTGGATGGCTCACTCCCTGAAACATAGGAGGCCCTGAGTCCTTGGTGACTTTAAAAAATTACTTTAATAAATACAATGCCACAACATTCCTGACAACATGATGAAATAGCTATAGTATCTCTCAGCAACCAGAACATTGTGTACGTTTTGTGTGTTTGGGGGGCCACATATTGCTTATTTACAAATTTTACTTGAGCTCACTACAGTGTTTCTTGCAAACTGCCCCACCTTCAATGAGTAGCCCTACCGTCGAAGATTCCAGGCTGTTAACATTGCTGTGCAGCAGGCACACCTGGTAGTGTCCTCGGAAACTCCTCTGTCATAAGGCTTCAGTGACCATCTCTTACATCTCTTGGGTGTGATATCTGTCTTGCTGTTTTGTTAGTTATTGTGAGTAGATGTTTTTCAATTTTACTAATTTTCACAAAGAACCTGCTTTTATTGTTTTATTTTTCTTCATTGATTTTACACAGTTACCTTGATTTCTTTTCTAGAAGTGTTATTTCTCTTTTAAATTAAATTTATTGGGGTGACATTGATTAATAAGATTATATAGTTTCTAGTGCACATGGTCTGTGTATTGCACTGTGTGCCCGCCGCCCAGAGTCAAATCATCTTCTCCCGCCATAGGTCCCCTTTATCTTTTACTTCCACCCCCAAACCCCTTCCCTCTGGTAACCACCATACTGTTGTCTCTGTCTATGAGTTTCAGTTTTATATCCCACATGTGAGTGAAATCATGTGATTCTTAGCTTTTTCTAACTGACTTATTTCACTTAGCATAGTATCCTCAGGGTCCATCCATGTTGTCACAAATGGCCGTATTTCATCTTTACTTACAGCTGAGTCGTATTCCATAGTGTATGTGTGTGTGTGTATATATATTCTTTAATTCTGCTTACTTGGGATTTAATAGACCTTCTTTTTACTTTTTGTAATTGGATGCCTATGTTAATAATTACAGATTTTTTTCCTAGTGTATTTGTTCAATGGCATGAATTACCCTTCAGACATTGCTGTTGTTGCAGCCCACAACCTATGATAAATTTTATTTGTATTTCATGTAGTTCCAAATAACTTTTTTTTCTCTTGGGAATTCTTCTTTGATTTCATATGTTATTGAGAACTTGTGCTGTTAAATGTTCACATAGTTGGGGGTTTTCCAACTATCATCCTGTTATTGATTCACAGATTAATGTCTTTGGTGTAAGACCATATTTTATATAATTTCTGTTCTTTCAGATTTGATAAGGTGTGTTTTATGTCCCAGGATCAGTTATGTTTTGGTGACTATTCCATGTGAACATGAGAAAAATGTGAATTCTGCTCTTATTGCATGAAGTATTTTATAAATTACAACTAAATCCATTTGTTGCATGGCCCTATTGAGTTCATCTCTGTCCTTGGGTGGTTTTATGCCTGCTGGAATTTATTATTCATGATGTGGGTTGTTGAAGTCCATAGCTGTAGTAGTGGATTCATCCATTTCTCCTTGCATTCTGTCAGTTTTGCCCATGTATTTTGCTTCTCTGTTGTTAGGCACATACACATGAAGATTGCTTTGCCTTCTTGCAGAATGGACCTCTATTACTATTTTAAATTTAAAATAAACTGTCCTCTATTATATTAATTGTTATAATAAATAAAAGAGATATTTTTTACATCTTAATTTATTCTCCTTCTAATTTACCACTTCATTATTACATTCTTTCTGATGAATATTATTTCTTTCAAAGTAGGTGTACTCATGACAAATTACTTCAATTTTTGAATGCTGCTGAAAGACCTTATTGTCCTTTATTTTTGAATGATAATTTCATTTGACACAGAATTCTGGAAGAGTGGTTGAAAAACACTTTAACTATTTTACTTTAATTTCTTTTTGCTTGAAACATTTCAGAAAAGAAATTTGATTTAATTCTTATCTTTGTTTCATGGTAACTAAGGCATTTTCCCCTCCCACTTTTTTCATTCAATATATCCTGTTTGCCTTTGATTTTTGCCTGGTTTTAAGTATTTGGTTGTCATCTTTAATGTTACTGAGCTCCCTGGCCAGACAGTTTGCGGTCTATTATAATTTTAGAAAAATCTTAGTGACCATAACTTCACTGATTTTTTTCTGTTCTTTCAAACACATCCCCCTTCCTTCCCCTTGTGCACCACATCTTTACAAGGTAATAAGAAAACCTTAGTGTGCCCTTTTGTAGCCACATGGGATTGAATCCACTCAAGCTCCTGCCCTTCTGTGTGAATTCTCACCCTCGTGTATTTCTAACCTCAAAAAAACAAGTCCATGAAGGTGTTTGTTTGTTTGTTTGTTTTTGTTTTTGTTCTCTCAAACTATTTCATGCTTGTTGGAGAGGACTGGCTTACTCTCTTCAGAGACTTCACCTGTAGAAGTAGTAAGTCCTTTTGTACGCCATTGGCCGTGTTTGCTGTCATCAGCTGAGGGGGTCCCATACTTGGGTTGAGCTATTTCTGTTCCTTTACTCCATGGGGAGAGGGTCGAGGGAGGGAGTGGGTTTGGAAATGAAACAAGAAGGGAGGGTATTCTCTAGAGTGGCTGATGAGGAAGAGCTTCCTTCTCATTGGGGAATAGAGATTTTATGTTCTTTTGAAGGAAAGCACAGCCGATACCTTTGTGTAACTTAGAGTCATGGGCAAACTCATCATCAAACCGTTGCGAATGTCAATGAACTCTCTTACATTCTGCAGCTTTGAACTTGTTCCTCAGTGTCACCAGGTCCCAAAATTGACTGTTACGGTTATGCTGCAGAGAGCACGCTGGCATGTTAGTGTCTAGTGTGTATGCCTGTGTGTGCCAAAAATGAGTGGGCAGCAGCCCTGATGCGCATGAGTATGGGGATTTTGTCGTCTAAGTTGTCCCGCCTTCTTCCTAAGACCTGAGCTCTAAGTTCCAAGAACTGAGTGTGTGATAAATTCTACACAAGGTAAAAAGCATAGCTTCCCCACAAGAATATTTTTATTCAGCCAGCCACCTCAGATTATAGGTGTTCCTTGGAGATATTACAGACCATTGCAATAAAGTGCATGAGTCAATAACCAATTGTACAGTTTGTTTTTGGTTTCCCAGTGTATAAAGAAGTTCTATTTACATAATACTTTAGTCTGTTGAGTGCACGATACCTTATGTCACCATATCAGTGTACATGCCTTAAATAAAAAATACTTTACTGCTAGAAAATGCTCACCATCATCTGAACCTTCAGGGAGTGGTAATTTAATGTTGGTGGAGAGTCTTATCTTCATATTGATGAAAATGCAATGTCTGCCAAGTGCAATAAATTGAAACTCAACAAACAAGTATTGGGGATAGAAAAAAGAGCTTCCAGTTTTTCACTATGTTTTTATTTAAACCTCATGCAGATGAGGTTTCATGAGGTGCTGTGAATAGGTAATGAGAGGAAGGAATTCTTTTCACAGGGAATTGATGATTTTTAAATAATAATATTTGTTTTATTTATGTAGCATTTCTGTCATTTCCCAGGATGCTCTGAACCTCACCATTAGAGAAAAATATGATGTAATGCAATCATAGAAAAAAGTGTTAATTTTTACTTGTTAATTGTAGTGTTAATTATATAAGGAATTAAGTGTTGATAGAGTAAATTTTTGATGATTAATTCATAGTATAAATCTTTGAAGATGATAGAATCACACATAAACTTTCTATAAATGGGGTCTAGGTGTCCAGTGCTGTCGGTCCCACAAATCATGTATTTGGGGTGTTTTAGGACTCTGTGGCCTTTGAAGATGTGGCTGTGAACTTCAGTCTGGAGGAGTGGACTTTACTGCATCCTTCACAGAAGAAACTCTACAGAGATGTGATGAGGGAAACCTTCAGGAACCTGGCCTCCTTAGGTAAGGATGACAGGTTACCTTCACTTCCTCAATTAGAGGGCAGATATTTCTTACTCTTCAACATTGTTCTGAGATGTGGGATATGGGAGGGGAGGACATGTAAATAAACTGGTCACAGTCACAGCTCGTCATAGATCTAGAAGCTAATGATTTTTCTGTAATTTCTAATACTTTGGAATGACTTCTCTGGGTCTGCATTATAGGTAAAAAATGGAAAGATGTTGTTATGGAAGACCAGTACAAAAACCAGGGGAGAAAACAAAGGTGAGTCACACAATAGAAAACAGGGTCTGACATAAAAATCCTGTTTTGTTACAAAATTTTAAAAAGAAGCAACCAAAGCAACCGCTGCTTCAATTACTTCTTGGAAATTTTCACCAAATTGCTTTCTTATTTATGACATAGATGTTCGCTTTTGCAAACTAGTTTAGATAGAAACAGCATTAAGAAACCCTCTGTGAATGTCACTATTTTGATAATAGCAAGGTAAAATTGTTTTTCAGACTTTTCAGTGTAGTCTATTTCAAACAATACTGATAAAGCAGAATATCTACAATTTTCCTACAAATTATAAAAATGTAGTTCAATTATTCTACTAATAAATATAAAATCAGTGATAAATAGCTAATGAACAATGTGCTTCTTGGTTTTTTTTTTTTGACAGAAGTCACATGGTAGAGAGATTCTGTAAAGGGGAAAAAAGTAACCAATGTGGAGAAAACTTCAGCTCTATTCCAAATCTCAGTGTGAAGAAGAAAACTCTTCCTGGAGTAAAACCCTGGGAATGCAGTGTGTCGGGGGAAATCCTCATGCATCACTCATCCCATAATGGGGATGTAAGATATCACACTGGATACAAGCCCTCTGAGTATCAGAAATATGGAGAGAAGCCATATAAATGTAACATATGTGGGAGAGCTTTCAGCTATCTTCAGTGTTTTGAAAAACATGAACAAAATCACAATGCTGAGAAACCATATAAATGTGTGGAATGCGGCAAAACCTTCATGCGGCTCAAAATCCTTCAAAGACACATGATCATACATACTATAGATGCTCCATATAAATGTAAGGTGTGTGCAAAAACCTTTAGTTCTCCAACTTCATTGCAAATATGTGAAAGAACACATGCAGGAGAGAAGCCCTATCGATGCCAACACTGTGGAAAAGCCTTCAGATGTTATAAAAGTTTTCAAAGACACGAAAGAAATCACACTGAAGAGAAACCCTATCAGTGTAAAAAATGTAATAAAGCATTCATGTATCCCAGTTATCTTCGAATACACGAAAGATCTCACACTGAAGAGAAACCCTATGAATGTAAGGAGTGTGAGAAGGCCTTCAAATCTTCCAGTTCCTTACAATCACATAAAAGGACTCACATAGGAGAGAAACCCTATGAATGCAAAGAATGTGGAAAAGCCTTCAGTATTTATAGGTCCTTACAAATACATGCAAGGTCACATACTGGAGAGAAACCTTATGAATGTAAACATTGTGGTAAAGCATTCAGCGCTCCCAATTATCTTCGAAAACATGAAAGAACTCATATTGCAGAAAAACCATATAAATGTAAGGAATGTGGGAAAGGCTTTAGGTTTTCTAATTCCTTGCAAACACATGAAAGGACTCACATGGGAGAGAAACCCTATGAATGTAAAGCATGTGGAAAAGCCTTCAGATCTTCTGGTAACTTACAAATACATGAAAGAACTCACACAGGAGAGAAACCCTACGTATGTACAAAATGCAGTAAAACATTCGGATATCCCAGTAATCTTCGAATACATGAAAGAATTCACAGTGGAGAGAGACCCTATGAATGTAAGGAGTGTGGAAAGGCCTTCATATCTTATAGTTCCTTACAAACGCACGAAAGGACTCACACTGGAGAGAAACCCTTTGAATGTAAACATTGTGGTAAAGCCTTCATTTCTCGAAAATCCCTGCAAAGACACATGAAAATGCATACTTGAAATACAGTTTTTCAATGTAAGGAATGTGGAAAAGCACTCACTTGCCTTCATCTGTATGAAAGGTATAAAAGATTTTCACACTGGAAAGAAACACTGTGAATGAAAACAATGTGGTAAAGCCTACATAGAATTGAGTTCCTTACAATGATATGAAAGAACTTATATTGGAAAAAAAACCTGTAAATGTTAGGTATGTGGAAAAGCTTTTATTTTTAACAAAATCCTTCAAAGTCACAAGGTGAGAGTGTACACAACTGAGAAAAATATATAAATGTGAGGCATGTGAGATAACCTTCAGTCATTTCTCTTCTGAAAGCATGAGAGGACTCGCTGGATCAAATCTCTTGAATGTAAATAGTGTAGGAAAGACTTAATTAGGCCTATATCCATACATATTAAACTTCATTCAGAAATATAAAAATGTAAATAACATAAGAAGGCTTGATGAAAATTAATTCATATATAATTTTCTAGAAAACTTTTGACGTTAAAGCATTGATAATAAAATTGTAAATTATGTGGGGGGCATATATAAGGGGATTAAATGGTAATAGAAAAAATACAATAATTTTTTAAATTGTAAATTATGTTTACCAAGCTTCTTTCTTTCCTTACTATCCAGTGAATCATTGTACAGCTTAAGCTGGTCCTCTGCATGGATAGATTCCCAATTTTTTATAGATATTTTAATCCCAGTATAAGTGGACCTATGCAATTCAAGCTTTTGTTGTTCAGTTTTGCTGTAATTACTTAATAAGTAATAAGTCCATTATATATAGCTTTCCTTTCTTACTGAATAAGCCTCCTTATTCCATTCTTATAAAAAGTTGAAGTAAATTTTATGTTTGTCAAGTTTATGAAAAGATAAAATTTCATTTGAGTTATTTTTAATTTTAAACTTTTGTTTTTTCTCTTGACTGGCATATAGTAAACAGTGGCTGATTTAGGAAGAGAGACCTGTGGACAAAATATCTAAGTTGGGGATATTCCCTCTTTTGAAAGTGTTAGAAAGTAGATTTTCCAAGATTCATTTTCTCTGCGGTTCCATATTAAAATTCATCAGTGGCCTCGCCTGCGTGTGATTGGCAGGCAGATGCAAAGATGGCATTAGCCAAACGTGGGAGCCGCCACCACACAGGAGGAGACAGAGACACAGGGGACTTCGAGGACACTGTCTTCCAGCTGATTTCTTACCCTTCAACTCTTAGGTTTTCATTTTCTTAGAGATGTGGTTTTCCTCTGATATCTTCACAAGATCTACATCAAAGATCTATCAGAGCGTGGATTAGTTTCAAGTCCTCTTGTGTCCACTGAGGAACTGATTCAGGCTTTTATGCTGGGAATGTTCTCTGACTTTCTTCTTCTCTGGGTCATATCAGTATAAAGTCGAATTTGCAATGGTGCCATCAGAAAGAAGGACCCAGGAATTTGTTTCTCTGCTGTGTGTGCAGCGGCTGCCTTGACCGGGCCCTTCTGTGTGAGAATCAGCACCTTCCTCCTGTCGGGAAGCTGTGGGTGTTTTCTGTCACTTGGAGCTGAATCATCCCTCAGTATGTTTCCAGTTGTGTGTGACTATGTGCAATTAAAACCATGTGCATATTTTTTCAAACTAACACGTAATTCAGTTGCTTCATAGAAATATTTTATTAACTGTTTTTTAAGCCATAGAATGCTAACAAATACTGTGCTTCCTGTGATAATATATTAACATGTTCCATTATAATTATGGAATTCCAGATGAAGTTTGCAATTTTCAATTTAATTATTATACATTATGAGACAATTTTATCATGTGCATGTAATTTCAGGTATTTTTTTCCTCAGGCAAAATTTATTTTTTATTCTTTTTTTAAATTCAATTCAATTAAAAAAAATTTAACCCTGACCTGTGTGGCCCAATTGGTTGGAGCATCATCCTGTGGCTGAAAAGTTGTGGGTTTGATCCGCAGTCAGGACGCATACGGGAGGCAGCTGATCGATGCTTCTTTCACACGTTGATGTTTTTCTTTCTCTTCCTTCCTCTCCTTCTAAAAGCAATGAAAAAAATTTAGTGTAAGCTCATGTGTAGGAGGGGTTTTATTCAAATGGGCACCACAAGTATTCTTTTGCTTTTTGTCTTTTGGTGTCAGTGTACATTGGTGAAAACTCACAAGTAACCTAAACTATTTTATATATGTATATTTAATTTAATATATACAAGGGGGGGCCCCCATAAAACTGGAATTATCTTCTGGAGGGCAGGCCTCTTATACTATAGGCTTCCCCCGCTGGGTGAGTGTTCTAGGAACCCGTCTGTGTCAGTGAACCAACTGGCATCATTGTGAGAGGCTGCGTTTGCCTTCAGTGAATTTGTTTTTGAAGACTCTTTCAGTGTGTTTGCCCATTTTATGATGGGTGATTTACGAGTGCACCTGGCGACACTGCACTGAGTTCAGCAGTTTTTGATAAAAAATGTCGCGATCCCTGTGCCCCACCTTCCCTAGTTGCCTGATCTCACCCCGAGAGACTGGTTTTTCTTGTTTCCCTGGATGATAAAAGTCCTCAAAGGGACACATCTCGCTGGTGTGGAAGAGGTGACACAAAAAATGGCAGAAGCACTAAAAGGTATCAAAATCAACAAGTTCAAAAACTGTTTTGAGCAGTGGAAGAAAAGTCTGGATAGGTGTACTGGATCAAATGGAGAGTACTTTGAAGGTGACTGAAGTTTAAACATGTAAGAATAAATACACAATTTTTAATAAATAAATTCCTTTGGGGGGGGCCCCCATATATATTAGAAACTGAATGATACATTGGCTTTTCTATGTTAGGAGAATGTTAAAATCTCCTGAGCCTTGATTTTTATATGTTCAGTTCTTTCCACCATTGCAGGATCCTTGTCAGGAAGAATTGAATAACTAGGGAAGAAGGACACAGGCACAAACAGGACTTTCTTGCAACTCTGTTGTAACTAAGAAAACACCCTCTAGGGTTGCACTGCCCTCGTGTTGTACACATAACTAGGAGTGAAGGGACAGGGCTCCTGGAATATGCCCAGGAGTTTAAACCCGGTTCCTTAGACAAGTCTCTGGATGCACTGTTTTTCAGAAACATAAAGATGTGTCTCACGCAGGCTCTGCCTGGGGACGTCCTCAGTCAAGTGCATCAGTGCCATTTTCTTTCATCACCTTCACAGACCAGCTCTGGCTTTTTGGTGTTTTGTGTTTTTTTTTTAATTGTTCGAGTACAGTTGTCTCCATTTTCCCTCTACCACTCCGCCTCCCCATCCCTGCTTCCCACCCTGGATCCTACCCTCTTTGGCTTTGTCCGTGTGTCCTTCATACAGGTTCCTTAACGGCCCTTCCCCTATTTCCCCCATTATCCCTCTCTCCTCCTCTCCAGTTACTGTCAGTTCTTTATTTTAATGTCTCTGGTTATATTTTGCTCACTTGTTTGCTTTGTTTAGTTTCCACTCATTGGTGAGATTATATGGTATTTGTCTTTTACCACCTGCCTTATTTCACTTAGCATATTCGCTCCTACTCTGTTCTAAATTGGAAACAATTTTAGAAATTCATACGTGTCCCGCTCTGAAAAATTTCTTTGAGGCCATACTAGGGGGCTGTGAGCTGAGAGAGTGACACAGCAGGTGTAGGACCTATATGATAGGCACATTCTGGTAGCTCACGACAATCGCAGCTCTGGTGTACTTAGTTAGAACTGCTTGCTTACTCATTGACACAGCACTTAAAAATGGACAGACTTTGAATTAAGAAACAAATGGTTCAAGAATTTGTCAAAGTAACAGTCACTCCATTTGGACTTCCCACATCTGTTTACCCGTAAATGCTGCATCAGCCTTATTTTATGCATTGAAGGTGCCTAAATCACCCAATGCATTCTTGTACCAGCAACTATTGTCCTCAGCTGGTGCTGCCCACAACTAGAGCACCTACCGCTGGAACTGGCAGAGCCCTTTTTAAACAGAGGCCTCCCAGGGCCTGAGTTGGTGACCCTCCACAGCCAGCTTCCTGTTTTGTCTTGGGTCATGAATGCAGGTTCCCTCAGGCTTTCTAACCCGATCCTTCCCACTAAACAGATATTGGTTACTTAAAGAATGGAGACAAAAATGTTTCCTCTGGTGTATCTCATCTACAGGAGCAAGTGTGTTCTCCTTTTTTCTGATTGATGCAATCCATTCTATAGAAGAGGTCTTCTTTTTAGACACATTGGCCATGTTGGGAGTCATTGTCACTTGGGAGCACATGTGTGAGAGAGCAGGGAGATAGATAGTAGTTTTATAGACAGTGTGCCCAACCATATCTGATGGCATTTATTCCATCATTTTGTCCCTATTTAAACAGGCTATTCCTGATCAAAGATTTGACCAAATTATTAGCTCAATTAATTTAGTGCAGTTGTGCCAGCACTAGACAATTGCCCGGGCAAGAATTGAATTACTCTGCCCAGTGTTACAGTTCCTTTGACCAGGACGATGACTTAGCTGCCATACTCCAACAATACCAACAGCTCCTTATTTGAGGTTGCCCCACTGACATGAGGAACTCTGGGAATATCTTGCCTCAATAGTACCCTAGCACAAAACAAATCAAGGTCACTCCTTACTCTGCGCATATTAAACCTCATTCTTAAGAGGCCCATTTCATTGCTCAGAGTGATAAATTGACTCCAATTTCTGAGACACAAACTGACACTGCATACCTAGTGGTATAAATCTTGACCCTGGGGCAAGTAATACAAACTATTCAGCGACCTCTAAAGTTCTAGGCAAAATTCAAGGGATATTTCTTCTCTGCTATGGCTGACTTAGTGATTAACCAATGTGGGAAAATGTGGGAAAATGTGTCCCGCTGATAATATATTCAATGCACATATTTTCCAGGCCAAGGAAGGGCAGCAAACAAACTTTGGCTGCAAACAGACTTTGTAAGACCTTTTACTTATCTGCTGGGCTTTTTGCTGTGATTGAACCATGTGTGATAGAAACTCATATAGACAAATTAGGTACGTATTCTATAATAATTCAGCACACTAGATATTATTGATATTATCAAAACATTTATCAAAACATTTTTAAAAACACTGCTCTCGTAAAAGGTATTCAGCAGAACTAGTACCTCCCTATAGACTCCTGGTTACAGTCCTCATAGGATGGCCTAGTGGCTTACTTAGACAAGCCCTGCCTTCTTTTACAGAATCTTGCTGCTGATGGTAGTATTAGTTCCATTCAACCCCCGGGCTTTGGGAGCTATTATGTTGTTCTGCTCATCAGGCTTACTGGCACCTTGTAAGTAGAGCCTTTGTTTCTTCGTTTAGTTATTTACTGTGACCAGCAGCATCTGTTCATTGGACAACTGCAGGTTCTCTCCCAATAGATACAATCCCATTGCTTTATTCAGGGGCTTGCACATTCCAGCCAGGGAGGGAGGAAGGGACGAAGGCACAATGAAAGACACAGATGTGTCAGTGGCGGAAATTTTTGGGTTTTCGTTAAAGAAAAAAGAACATCGTCAATATCGTATTCATAAGTACCTGTGGGATACAGCGCTTGACTGTTGTGGATCTGCACCTATGTCTGTCTTCTCATCTTGTACATACAGCATATGTCCACCAGCAGCTTTCCATAGAGTCAAAACAACGGTCAGGGAGGAAAAAGTATTAACAGGAGCAGGCACAAGAAGGAGGCTTTGGGAAGCACCGGCCGCTGCTCAGCAGAGGCAGGGGTTACGCAGGAAGGTCTTGCCACTCTTCTCGAACTCCTGCATCTCCTCCTGGAGCTCATTCTCCCTGTCCTTCCTGTGCTGAATGCACTGGCCGAGCTCACAGATGAGGAACCCCCCCAGGGTGGTCTCTTTGTGGTTGTCCCGGATGTCCCCTTTGAACAGGTTTCCTGCTCTCTCAAGTTCAGATCTTTCACTACCTGGTTGTATACCCTCTCTTCGCAGGTGAGGATCTGGTAAAACAGGTCTTTGTGTGGGAGGCAGTTAGACAGACATGAGCAGAGCAAGGACCATGGGGCAGATACAGAAGGTCAACAGGGCGGAAAGTCCTGGGTGCCTAGCAACAGGCAAAACTGGGAAAACAAGGACCTTGGGCCCAGGGCGACATTTCCTCCCCTAATATGTCACTGGTCCTGTCATTCAGACCCTTCCCTGACCTTTCCTCCCCTGGCACATTGTTAGTCATGCAGGTTAGACGCCCTTTAGGGAGGGAACGAACAAGGGAGCCAGAGAATAGTGCTTCAGCGTTAAGTCCCCAGGACAATGAGGTTTTGACCCACATCAAATATATCTAAGACTCAGTTGTGTTTCAGCTCTAGGCCCAGAAAAGCAGCAAAACCAGACAAGTGACTCCTTGGCTGCCTCAGGACCAGCTGCATTGACTAATGACTTCCCCCGCACAGTTGACCAATCAGTAGAGACCACAACCATGAAAGGACACACCTGGAGAGCTGATGAATATTCTATTGAGATCCTCCCCTGGTACCTCCCTAAAAGCCCTTAGGCCAGGGACCTTCCCGGAGCACCAGCAAGTCTGCACCTACCCCATCCCCCCACACCCCTCCCACCCCCAGCCTAGGAGAGTTACCTTTATCTCTCTCTTAAGCTCCAAAGGGCCCTTCTTTTGCTTTTGTAACTTGTTTCCTGAGTCCATTTCTTCTACAGCTCGCTTCTTCTACCTCTGTGACTTTTTAAGTTATTATTATTATTATTATTATTATTATTATGTTAACCTTTACCCAAGGATTTATTTATTGACTTTAGATGGGGGGGGAGGGGAGGGAGAGAAACATTGATCAGTTGCCTCCCACAGTGATTGAACCCACAACCTAGGTATATGCCCTGACCAGGATCAAACGTGCAGCCTTTTGGTGCATGGGATGACGCTCCAACCAACTGTGCCACCTGGCCAGGGTCTCTGTGACTTTCTAAATAAACTTAATCTTATAGTTTGAGTCTTGGCTCTGATTTCTTTCTTAGTCAGAACTCAGGCCCTGAGGCTATTGAACGGAGGTCGAGTCTGACTCTGCCGATCTAACACCTGGTGCCATTCCACCCCGGGAAGTAGCATGTTGTTTTTCCCTCACCTGTTTGTGTTTTTTTCTAGTTTTCTTCTTCTTTTTGACAAGTTCTTCCATCTTTATTTTTGTAAAAAACAGAACACAAAAAAAACTGAAAACAATGATCGCCACCACTGGACAGCTCACCAAGCAAGGTCTTGATGCCCCCCCTCCTTCATGTCCCACGTGCCTCATCAACAGTGGAAGGGAAGCAGTCGATATTGATGTTAGCTTCTCCCAAAGGGACTATCACAAAAAGGGCTTGGAAAAGGCAGGGAAGGCTTTGAGATAGGTTTTCATCATTGAGAAGCTGCTTAAAACCAATTTGCTTTCAATAAGTGGTATGTCTGAAATATAGAAAAGAAAGACCATGCTGTCAGAAGTGTCTCCCTATAACGAATATGTTGGTCTAGGGGAGGGTCACGTCAGAGTTGTGTTTTAAGGAATCAGAATGGTTTCATGAGCTTGCTCATTGCTCCTGGAACAAAGACCATGATGAAGATTAAATACACATTACTTGTTAGGCTTATTCTATGGTGGGTCAAGGGCTGCAGGTCTAAGTCCTCGTTAATGTATTTAGTGCTGGTGAGAAGGCAGGGTCCCGCCTTGGACACTGAAGTCCTCTAAAGACAAAGCAGAGGTCACGGTGAGCCCTGTATCTTAGGACCCCCACCCGCCTCACCACCACCCTCGCTGAATGACGGGGATCTGGATGAGGAAGTCTCAGCTATTGGCCTCTTTCCAACCGATGTGATGCTGACTTCGGCCAAGCCAGAGGAAGGATCCTGATTCCTTAGGAGTGTTGGGTGAGCCCAAGTCTGGGAGAAAGGAGCAAGTGTAGTCCCTTCTGAGCTGACCTGCAGGGCCACCCTGCACTGTGACCTGGCCACAGCCTTCAGCACTAGGCGGGCCTTGGCACAGGTGGTTTAGGCATAGCTGCTGGTCATCTGACTAGTGGCTGCATTGCTGCCTGCTCCTCACCAGGCCTGGAAGCTGAAGAAGGTGCTGACTCCATAGGCAATCATCTCTAAACACATGAAGAAGGAGGCAGCTGAATGCTGGTTATAAGGCCGGGTGCCCTTCAGGGACATCTGCTCAGCCTCAGCGAAACAGGTGATGAAGGCCATGATGTAGAGAACAGTGGTGCCCCTGTTAAATATCATCAGCACCGGCGGCCAGGGCACCATGCACAACTTCATGTGCTGCGAAAACAGGTAGAGGACAAAGACGATTGTCACCAGCCACAGGAAGACAGCGACGAACGCCACCCAGCCGTAGGCCGGGTACAGATTGTAGGGGGTGCCAGCAATCAGGGCCCACACCTGCAGCCCCCGTGCCAATGGCAGCAGTAGGCGCTGCGAGGCCGGAGGGCACGGAGCCCAGATGGGGGCATAGGGCTGAGATTGAGGCCCCAGTGCCCTGCGCGGGGCTGCTGGTCCATGTCCTCACTTTATTTTATCTTATTTCTTTAATACAATTTATTCTTTAAATATTCTAACAGAAGCAGTATTGCACTTCGAGTTTACAAGCACATCCTCCTTGAACATTTTATTTCATGATGCTAGTAATGGTTCATCTCATATTTAAGTGTTCTCAACACTTAAACATGTGCTAAAGTGACAGGTGATCTTTATAAACACAGACCTGTCTTTAATATACATAAAGTGTCACATGCCCTAAATATCAATGCATTTGAAAAATTATTCAGAAAAAAACAGCATGAGAGGTTAAATGCAATAAGGAGACTTGGGTTGTCTGGGGTGATCAGTCCTTTCTAGAGACCAGAGGTCCAGCATTCACCAAGAGGGCAGTATCTACCTTGTTATCCAGAATTTAACTGTCATGTACCAATTAAGCTTTCCTCGCAATATTTCTCCACACCAAGGCATTTCCTGAGAAGCAGTTCTTTTCCTATCCAAATTATAAGCATTAATATATTATTGTTGTTGTTGTTGTGCTCCTTGAAGCCAAATGAAACTTGTCCTGTGGAATATCATGGAGCAAAGGTACTGAAAACCTACCCTCTGGTCCTATCACAAAAAGAATCTATAATTACCTACTTTTCAAAAGGGAAAGGTATTAAGTTTATGATCTTTAAGAAATCATAAACATTATTTATATTAATAAAATATGTAATCTTGAAAACACTAATCAATGTACAAATTATATTTCACTCAAAATTTACTATAAAAGATGAATCACTATATCCTTCTTTCTTAAACTTCTTGAGGAATCTAAGCAGCCTAAAGGGTCAGACAATAACAAAGACAATACAGTTACAATCCCATTTGTTTTCACGGATTCCTCTAAGTTTTGAGACATTGCTTCACAGTCTAACATCTCCCACTTGAATAAAAAAATCAAATAATTGAACTATTCATACATTTCATTATAAAATGTGAAAAGGACCTTTGTTAACAATACACTGGCTGGAAACCTAATTGTGAAATAATTTGCCAAGAGGTTCCAATTTAAAACCCTTGTTATCTTCTGATTAAGTCCAGTCAAACATAACCTTGTATTTTTTAATTGTTAAACTTATTTTTGTCACATTAAACAGCAGAGCTGAGCATTTAGTTTATTCTAAATCAACAATAACTTTTCTCTGTGAGACAGTTTATACCAAAACATTTCTTTTTGTGCCCAAGTATAATTTGCAATGATAAAAGGTACAAGCACCTGAAGAAAGCACAGAAAAGCCTTCGAAGGAATTTAGAAGTTAAGCTAATAATAATGTCTTGCATTTGACTAGGCATTAAAAATTCAGAAAAACTCTTCACATACCTGCCTTATTTGATCTTTTTTTAATTGTTCAAATACATTTGTCTCCATTTTCCCACCACGACTTTCCCCTGCTCCACCCACCCCCACCTCCCACCCTCAATCCTTCCCCACTTTGGCTTTGCCAGTGGGTCCTTTATACATTTCCTTGATTTGACTTTTCCCCTTCTTTTCTCTGTTACCCTCTCCCTTCTTCCCTCTCGTTACTGTCAGTTTGTTTTTTCTTTCAATGTTGCTGGTTATATTTTTCTTGCTTGTTTGTTTTGTTGACTAGGTTCCACTTATAAGTGAGATCATATGCTATTTGTCTTTCACTGCCTGGCTTATTTCACTTAGCACAATGCTCTCCAGTTCCATCCATGCTGTCGTGAAGGGTAGTAGCTCTTTCTTTCCTTCTGCTGTGTAGTATTCCAATGTGTAGACGTACCATAGTTTTTTGATCCACTCATTTACTGATGGGCACTTAGGTTGCTTTCAGCATTTGGCTATAGTAAATTGAGCTGCTACGAACATTGAGGTGTATAGGTTCTTCTGAATTGGTGTTTCAGGATTCTTAGGGTATAATCCCAGCAGTGGAATTGCTGGGTCAAAAGGCAGTTCCATTTTTAGCTTCTTGAGGAAATTCCAAACTGTTTTCCACAGTAGCTGTACCAGTCTGCATTCCCACCAACAATGTACTAGGTTTCTCTTTTCTCCACATCCTCGCCAGCACTTGTCTGTTGATTTGTTTATGATGGCCATTCTGACCACTGTGAAGTGGTATCTCACTGTGGTTTTAATTTGCATTTATTTCTCTGATGGCTAATGATGGCTAATTTCCCTTCATATGTCTCTGGGCCCTGTGTATGCCCTCCTTGGAGAAGTGTCTGTTCAGGTCCTTTGCCCATTTTTTAATTAGGTTGTTTGTCTTCCAGGAGTGGAGTCATGTGAGTTCTTTTTATAGTTTGGAGATCAAACCCTTGCCTGAGATTTCATCGGCAAATATAACTTCCCATACAGTTGGTTCCCTTTTCATTTTGCTGATGTTTTCTTTGGCTGTGCAGACTCTTCTTATTTTGATGAACATGACACCAGCACAGAAATAATCAAGTAGATCAATAAAATAAAATGAGCATTCTAGAAAAAACATATATATATATGTATCTAACAATGTAATATATGATTACATTGATGTTTCAAATTAATGGGGAAAATAAGGCTTATTCAACATATAAAATGCATGGACCACTATTACTTGAAATAAAACAAACAGAGCCCTATTTCACTCATCATACAAAAAATATTCAGAGGAGTTAAAAATCAATATGTAAAATCTAAGGAGTTTTTGGAGAAAATGCAAAATAATATTTTTCTTGCCCGGAAATAAAATATTCAAACCCAGAAGCTATAAAGTAAAATATTGACAATATGACTATATTAAACATTTAAGACTATATAGTAATATACATATAAGAAAGTTAAAGGACAAGTACTAGAATAGGAAAGTATTTGCAACACATCTAAAAAAGAGTTGATAGTTTTTTTTAGGGAAAAAATTCTACAAACATTCAGTCAAAAAAATGGATAAAGAATACAAAAAAGTCATTTAAAGCTTTAAAAAAATAGAAATAGGCAAGAAATATACAAAAACAGATTTAGTTTCAACAAACAATAAAGTAACAAAATAACACATCTTTGTCACAATCAGATTAATACATATTAAAAATATTGGTAATATCAAGTATTAGTGACTGTGAAAGGAACTGGGTATTCATAGACTCTTTTTCTTCATCTTCTTAAAGCAGCCCCTTTAGCATATTTTGCAATGGTAGCTTGATGAAGGTATATTCTTTTAGCTTTCTTTTGTCTGGGAAACTCCTTATTTCACCTTCCATTTTCACTGAGAGCCTTGCTGGGTAGTGTAGTCTTGGTTGCAGGCCTTTGCTTTTCATGACTTGGAATATTTCTTGCCATTCCCTTATGGCTTGCAGTGTTTGTGTTGAGAAGTCAGGGGCTAGCCGTATCATGGCTCCCTTGTATATTACTGCCTGTTTCTCCCTTGCTGCCTTTAGATTCTCTATTTGTCTTTGATATTTGCCATTTTAATGATGATGTGTCTTGGAGTGGGCCTCATTGGGTTCCTCCTGAATAGGACCTTCTGTGTTTCCTGGACTTGTGTGACTTTCTCTCTCCTCAAATTAGGGAAGTTTTCCATCATTACTTTTTCAAACAGGTTCTCTATATCCCTTCCTCCTCTTCTTCTCGTTCTGGTATCCTTATTATACAGATGTTATTACACTTAATGCTGTCCTGCATTTCCCTAAATGCCTCTTCATTCTTTTTTAATCTTTTTTCATTTTCTTGCTCTTTCTGGGAGCTTTTTTCTACCTTATCTTCCAGCTCGCTGATTCGATCCTCTGCTTCATCTAGCCTGCTGTGGGCGCCCCACCCACCTTCTCGAGTCTCGAGTCTCGAGTCTTCACCCCTTACCAGTTAGGTTGTGCTAAAGCTGATTCAAAGTTATAAGGCTTCTCTCTCACTATTGTTCAGTTGTTTGATTCTGGTGATTTGTCCACATTTTAGTTGTAATTCCAGATTGGTCCTGGAAGGAGGTCAGGGTGACTTCCATTCACTCCTCTGCCATCTTGAAATCTCTCTACATGCTCACTTTAGAAGGGAACTCGGCTATCCCAGCTTCCTTTGCCTTCGTGAGGTCACTCCTTAGCATTGCCACCTCTTCCACTGTGGGCACCGGCTCCTGCACTGCTCCTCCTGTGACCCAGGTCCATGAGGCCTAGTTTTCTTCTTGTAATTTACAATTTCATACCATTGTGGTCAGAAAAGATGCTTGATATGATTTCAGTCTTAAATTTATTGAATTTTGTTTTGTGGCCTAACATGATTTAATCTGTAGAATGTTTCATGTGCACTTGAAGAGAATGTGTTCTGTATGTGGATGGAATATTCTGCAATATCTGTTAAGTCCATCTGTATAATGAGTCATTTGGGCCAAGTTTTCCTTGTTGATTTTGTGTTGGGATGATCCATCCATTGAATTAATAGTTTTAATAGGTTTACACATCTATCATTGCTATAGTGTCAATAGCTCCCTTTATATCTGTTAATTTTTTCTTTATATTTAAGTGTTCCTATGTTGGGTGCATAGATGTTTACAAATGTTATATCCTCTTGTTAGATTAATATCCTTATCACTATATAATGTCCTTTGTCTTTTGTTACAGTTTTAGTTTTAAAGCCTTTTTCATCTGGTATAAGCATTGCTACCCCAGCTTTCTTTTCATTTTCATTTGCATGACACATCTTTTTCCATCCCTTCATTTTTAGTCCATGTCTTTAGCTCTGAGGTGAATCTTTGCAAGCAGCTATGTTTGGGTCTTGTTTTATCTTAATCCCTTCAGCCACCTCATGACTTATTATTTGAGCATTTCATTTATTGACTGGTACATTTAAAATAATTATTGCTAGATATGTACATATTGCTATTGTATAATATTAAGTGTTTTCTGGTTGTTTTTATAGTTACTCTCTTATTTTGTCTCTTGTTTTTTTTTTTCTTGGGCATTGATGACTTTCTTTAGTGTTATATTTGGATACATTTCTCTTTGGGTTTATTGGTATTTATTATAAGGTTTTTTTTTGTGATTACCATGAGCTTCATGTATGACAACATATGTTTTATGTCAAACTATTTTAAAATCACTACACTTATTACACTTCCTACACATTACATTTATGATATATTTTATATTTTTGTGTTTGTCCTTTAATTATTTAGATAATCCTGATTTAATACCATTGCCTTAACCATCATAGTAGCTTTGTAAGTAGTTGATCTATTACTTGTACAAAATGTTTCTTTCTTTATTATTATTATTATAAATCCTCACCTGAGGATATGGTTTATTGATTTTAGAGAGAGAGGAAGGTAGGGGGAGAGAGACACACACATCCATGTGAGAGAGAAACATCAATTGGTTGCCTACTGTACACATTCCAACTGGGGATCCACTAGCAACCTCGGTATGTGCCCTGACTGGAGCCAACTGCTGACCTTTCAACTGTGCTGGACTATGCCCAGCAACTGAGCCACCCAGCCAGGGCACAAAACGTTTGCTTTTATCACTGAGATTTTTTTTATTTGGGAATTTTTAAGATCTTTTATTCTGAATGATAATTTTGTTGGGTGGAGTTTTCCTGATTGCAGGCTTCTTTTTCTTTTTATCTTTTTGAATATATTATGCTGTTTCCTTCTTGACTGCCACATTATACTGAAAATCAGCTGATAGTTTTGTGGGTGTTCCCGTTATGTATCCAGCTGCTTTTCTTGTGCTACTTTTAAGATTCTCTTTTCTTTTTTCTCATTAAACTTTGTTTTAATGGGTCTCAACATTCTGTAACAAATTTTTTGTCAAGTTGTTTTCATTGAAAAGTACTGATTTTTTTTTTTTTTAAATTAATAACTTAAAAGTAGCCACACAAAAAATTTTAAGTGGTCTGGAAAACATTCATTTTATCTCCCTCTCTCTCTCTTTCTCTATTTCCTGAAGGTTATAGGATGCATTGTAATCGTTAACCAAACTTTACCAGTAAACTTCAATAGGTCTGGAAGAGGGGCTGGCTGGCCTGGCCTCAAGCAGCTCCGCCCCAGAGCAGGCAACCTGCCGGCGCCAACACCCCGCTCTTACAACCGGGCCACCCAGGCAGGCACGCTCCTGCTAGGGACCCATTGGGGACCTGCTGGCCTTGAGCCCATGCCGATGGGCGCCCGCCTGGCCCTTGCCCTGACCCGCACTACCCCGGCCACTGGAGCGAGGGGAAGGGAGGCCCGGGCTTCCGCCGGGAAAACAGGGGTCTGGGGGTGGGTGCATGGGGTGAACGGGGACAAGACTGGATTGGGAGCAGGGAGCAGTAGCATATGCAAGAAATCCCAAATAGCCGTTGTAAGGTTTTAGGGGTCCCATCTCGAGTTCTGGAGTGTCAGGATCCCGGCGCGTGCAGGTGTGTGTGGCTGGGGGTGATGGGGAGGGCACCAGTGAGCAGGGTGGGCGGTGCCCCGGGCCCTAGCAGCCCCGCCACAGGCCTGCGCGGCGTGGGCGCGCGGTCGGAGTGAGGGTGCAGGCGGCTTGGTGTGGCTCGGGTATCCTCGGTCCCGCTGGGAACTGCAGAGGAGGGGGTTAGTCCCTGGGCGCATAGCCGCCACCGGCCCGAACAAGTGCTGCTCCTCGAGCAGCAGCAGGAGCCCAAGCGCCCCGAGGTGCCAGGAGCCGCGGAAGAGCCGCGGCGGCCGCCAGGTGCGGTCTGTGGGGACCCGCAGGGCCAGCCCCGAATCTGCAAGGCAGACGAGTGCCCGGGGAGAGGGAAGCAGGCTGGAAACCGCTCATATCCCACCTGCATGACCGAGCTGACTGGGGTGCGTCTAAGGAGCTCGCCTTTGGGGCCCACCCAAAATATCTGGATAATGTTTCCCCGTCCTCAGTGCGTTGGACTTGGTGTAGACTCGGGTTCTACACTCGTGTAGGCCGGGGGGACCACCGCAATAATCGGGTATCTGGGGAAACCATCTCCTGCAGTCCGGATGATGTAAGAACTCATTGTGACTTTTATGAAGTCAAAACCTGACATCGGCCCCCGTACCCCGCCTGCTCCCTACCCCTGGAGCCCCGGCCACCTACCCCTCTCCACGGGGAAGGGGCTGCAGGCAGAAACCCACGCGGGGCTCGCCCCTCACTCCGCCGTCCGCGCTCCACGTGCACCTTCTCCAGTCCTCGCCCGGCGGGCTGGAGGCCTCTCATCGGCGTCCCTCCGACCCTGAGCCTTGCCTGCCCAGCTTCGGGGCCACCAGGGCGCTATCCCCACAATTACGATCTTTGCAAAGAACAAACGAAAGCGGCGCGGGTTTGGAGGCGCCCAGCCTCAGCGAGTGTAACAGCCCAGCGGCAAGCCCGCGGCGGGGTCCCGTGCCCCGCGCGGGTCTCCCCGACGGCCGCCCGAGGCAAGCGCCAGAAGCCCGGCCGGGGCTCGACGGCGGAGGGGAGCTCACTGCGAGGCTGGAGGCTGCGTCCGTGGGCGCGCTAGGAGCCGAGGCAGGAGCGAGGGCTCTGTGGTACACGGTGGGGGCTACTGAAGGCGCTCGCCCTGGATAAGCCTCTGCCTGGCGCTTGGAGATCCGCCTGGACCTTGTAGGGCTCGGATTGTGTATTTAGCTCTGGGAGGGGCGCCCCGCTCAGGGTCAGCCTCCACTGGAAGCAAGGGACAGATGCCCAGGCCGGCACCGGAACCTACAGGACCCGACAGCACGAGAATATATTGGCTGGTGGTGCCTGTGCCTCGGGTGCCCACTCTGTAATACCAGACAGCTCACCAGGATCCTTAAGTACATCTGCTGCTGCTGCCTCTGCATCTACTGCAACACAGATCCTGATTCTGTTTTGGTGACAACAGTTACAGTCTGTGGCACAGCAATGGGACTAGTTTGAACTAGACTCAAGCCCAGGGTCCTTACGTCCTATACAATAATTATTTCAACCATAGAGGCCTCTAAACCTGGTGTCACTGATTTGAGGCCCTTGGGGAAAAAAGATTTTGAATAGCGGGGTTGACAGATTACATACTCTCTCACTATTTATATAGTGGCATAAAATACAAAACAGACAATAGTATGAGAAAAGCAACAAGAGTAAAAAAGATAAACAATTTGCCCCAGTTGAAAATCTAAACTATACAGAAAGAATTTACAGGAAAAAAAATAAAGAACACTTTTTGGATTTTGAGTCTCTAAGAATAATGTTGAATTGTCAACCATCTTGTGTAACATAGTAATATGCAACCTTTTATACAATCCAATGCTGGGTCTCAAGTTGTAATTATACCTGGGATCTCAATAAATTGAAGCAAGTTACCCTGTGTCTTAGGGGAATTACTGAAATAATATGGAGGAGAGAGGCATATACTTTATTTTTAAAATCAAGAGTCTGCTTTGACTGACCTATGGTCATATAACCCACTCTCCTAAAATAGCCTTAGTGAGCAAGAAAGCTCTGAAACAATAATTCATAAATTAAAATTTGATTAAATTAAGTCTTTACCACTTTGAATTGGCTTCACAAAATGAGACTCTATGGTCCTTAACTTTTAGTAACGTTAGCTAATATGGCCCAGTGTGAATTAAACATGGCCTTCAAGAATTGAAAACGGTTATAAGTAACTTATTAGAAAGAAGTGATTTGCTTGGCCCTGGCCAGGTAGTACCATTGGTTAGAGCATCATCCTGATACTCAGGGTTGTGGGTTTGATCCCTGGTCAGGGCACATACAAGAAACAACCAATAAATGCATAAATAAGTGGAACAACAAATTCTCTCTCAAATCAATAAATAAAAATTTTAGAAAAGAAGGAAGTAATGTTCTCCAGTTATACTTTGAACAGATGAATTTTGCTTGTTTTTAAACCTAGAAAAGAATGAGGCGGTCTGCCTGAGCGGACGGCTGCTGCTGACGGGGGCCTGGGTCAGTGCCAGGGTCCTGCCAGCTGCTCTCTGGGTTTGCTCCCCAGGGCCTCCTTCCCCAGTCTCTCCGCGGGTGTCTCTAGCCCACTCTGCCCAGCCTTTGCCAAGCCCAGGTGCCCTCTCACATGGCAGAGCACGTGGGAAGGCCCAGAAGATCCTTTACAATGCCTTAGAGGTCTTGTATCTCGTGCCCTTGAAATACAGACCTGGGTAGAGAAATTGTAAGGACAGGCTCTTCTCTCTGATACACTTGACCTGTCAGAACTCTTTTACCCAGACACATTTCTCAATTCTCTTTGCCAAGGAACTGCAAGTACAACGGGCTGTTCTATGGATAGCCTTAAATTTGTAGCCTCTTGGAAAGGTCGACTGCAAGAAGCAAAGCTGCAGATCAAGGTCAGTGGCTTATTATTGGAAGGATGCAGTTTTGATGGAAATCGACTTTCTGAAAATCAGCATGATTCTCCTAGTGTATCAGTTCTCCCTTGTTTTATGGGCTGGATTCCACAGGGAGCATATGGCCCATATTCCCCTGATGAGTGCAAATCTTCGCCTGTTTACTCAAGTGCAGAAAGGGACCATGTGGTGACCAATATGGACGTTCTATGTGGAGGTGACAAAGACCAGTGGATCCAGAGTGGAGCAGCTCTGTTTCTAAAAAAATCAGTAGCATCTAGCAAAAGGAAACACTTATCGTTTAAGCTTTAAATAAAATACATGCTAAATCTACATTTGAAATGTTAATTCAAAATATTGTCCTGTAGTTACCCTATGTTATTGATCTCATTGAGTTTTTATTTTAATGGGTAATGACAGCACAGTAATGTTTTAGGTATGATGTTTAAAACAGTATATTTAAGGAATCATTAATAAATGTTATACCTATTAAAAAGGAAAAAGAAAAAAAAAAGAATGAATAGCTCCTCACACTGGATCACTGCAATCATGAGGTAGTGCTTTTAGCAAATAAATTTGTATTTGTATTTTCTAACATTATGAAAATTACGGACTTCATTTACTAAGTAACTGGTACGTATTCTGCTGTGATAGTTTTGGGTAAGTCTGTTCTATTCAATACCTATTTTAACAGCCTTTTTAGCACAGTTGGGCTTCTCCTTGAAGAAAGGACAGGATACACCTTTACCTGGTTGCCCTCAGGGAACCTCAACACCATTGCTGCTGCACACAGTCTCTGCAGGTAAGATCTGAACTGCATTTACCTTGCTCCAGAACAGGTATGACATTACCTTCGTGACCTTCTCAGTTGGACCCAGTCTTTTGACATTTAGGAAATGCATATGTTGAAAGAAAGGGGCTTGCACAAGGGAGATGGACCATTGCCTGAAACATGTGAGGCCTGATGCCCTGGTTACCTTTTTTTTTTAAAACTATTTTAATGAACAAAATGCCACAATCTTTTTGACACCATGAAGACATAACTATAGTACACTCAGCATCCCCCACATTATCTAGATGATTTTGTGTGTGTGTTTGTGCGGCAACATATTCTTTGTTCATAAATATGCTTGAGTCTCTTTGTGCTGTTACATGGAAACTGTCAACTTTGAATAGGCACCCCTACTGTAGAAGGCTCTGGAATGTTTAAACTGCCACACAATGGGCACACTTTGTCATGTCCTCAAAGACTCCTTCATTATAAGGCTCCAGTGACCACCTCTCACACCTCCGGGAATTACCCATGATGGAGGATGGCCTTATGCTGTAATTCCTGCTTCCCTCTTTTCTTAGTTATATTTAATAGCTGGGTTTTTTTTTTTTATTCATTCGGTCAAAGAAATAGCTATTTTTGTTTTAACTTTTAAATCAACCTTCCACAATTATATCAATTACTTTTCTGATTTTTGTTTTATATGGCTTACTTTGGGTTTGATTAACTCTTCCTTTTATAATTTTCTAAGTTGGATGTTCATATTAATGATTATAGATTTTTTTTTTGCTAGTGTATTTGGTAACACAAAAGAATGCTGGGCATTATAGGCTTTGCTGCGTCTCACAAATTTTGATGTATTTTTCTTTCATGGAGTTGAAACTAACTTTTTAAATTTCTCTTGAGACTTCTTTTTTAATTCGATATATTATTTAAAAGTATCTTGTTGAACGATCACACATTTGGGGATTTTTCTCACTATTGTGTTATTGATTTCTAGATTAATGCCTCTGTGATCTGAGTGGGAGCAAATTCTGTATGGTTTTTGTGCTGTTTTGTTGTTTATTATGTTTAGTGTCATGTGAGCTTCCTTGATTAACAGTTTTTGTCTGACTTTAATTTTAGGTAAATTCCAGTGATTGGTACTACATTGATTGTTTCTTTTTGTCTTTTTTGGTTTTAGGTATTCCCATAATGTGTTTTTACTGAATTGTACACATTAAAGGGATGCATTATATGGCATGTCTATTATACTTCAATAAAGCTATTCAAATATATAAATAATTAGAAGTTTTGAACCATTGAGTTTTCACATAATCCCATTTTCCAAAATCTTTTATTGTTTTTATATTGGTGAAAATAGAAATTCAGTTGCCTTATGGATATCAAAGCCAGTATATTATAAATATAAATCTCATTTATATTACACACTGAAAAATTACCAAAAATAAATTTTCTCCTACTTTAAAATGTACACCTGTGAGTTTTGTTGAGCACAGCTCAAGCTTATGATCTTTCATAGAAGAGTCTCTGAACCCATGTGGTTCTGCTGGGTTCAAATTTGCCACCAGCTCCAAATGTTTGGGAAGTCATGGGACTCTTTAGCTAAAACACCACACGTATGGAGGTGGCGATTGGCTGGGTAGATGTCTGAACACTGTCAGCAAACGTCAGTATGGAGCCAGGCTCTCTATTGTATATGGTAAGGTAATTTTTAAGTGTGTTTATAAACCTTTTTTTGTGTTTCACAATTATTATTTTAAAAATATTTTACTTATTTATTTATTTATTTGGGAAGGAAGGGAGAAAGAGAGGGAAACATCACCTGGATTGGTGTCTCAGAGAGAGAAACATTGACTGGATTGCCCTTCGCCTGTGCCCCCACCAGGGACCGAACTTCAACCCAGGAATGTGCCCTGACCAGGAATTGAACCTGCTACCTTTTGGTTTGCAGAACCACACCTGCCCAACTGAGCCACACCAGCCAGGGCTCACACTTATTTTTAATTTGGTAATATATCATGAACATTTTTCCAGTCCATAGCATTTTGGGGGTGGAGCGGAATAAATGTAGTTTATTTTGGAGGGATCCTAGCTGACGGGAGTGACGGAATAGGGAGAGTGAGACAGGGATGGAGGAAAGGCCAGATGCACCTTTGAGGACGCTGCATGCAGGTGGGTAGGGTTACGGTTTTAAGTGTGTTTGCCAACCTCTCACCGGGGGAATACTTCTCTCCCTCTGGTACCCTTTTGCTGAGGAGAAGAGCATCTCAACATCTGAAATTTCCTATGCACATCTGTGTCCCCATTCAGAATAAGCTGCAGGAAGATGCCACGATCCCTTTAGAATCAGGAAGTTTTGTTTAAAAGCAAACGTCCCTAGGGGTGGTCACAGTCCAACCCTTGCCTTGGCATTGGGAGAACATTTGATAGCTGAGCCCGCTCTTCCTGCCCCGTAACCACCCCCAGTCCCCAACACACACAGAATAGTGCATAAGCAGATCTAGTCCTCAGACAAATCCACGAACACAGTGCGTACAGGAATGTCATGTCGTCCAAAGAAATTTTCCAAACAACTACCCTAAACCCCTGTGATGTCTGAAGAGTGGAGACCTGGTGTCCAACGATCTGTGCGGGGTTCATGACATGATTCAGGAGCCAAATATATTTTTCCCTTTAGCCAGCCTCGTCCAAAAGATCAACAGAACTGAAGTATATGTGGGGATCGTCAGTAAAAATTGTTTTCAAATTTAATATATGGTAGTGTTCAGTGGATGTTTGAAAAAAATATACAAAGTGTTCATACCTGTGCATGAGGTGTATTCTTCACAGCTATAGAGATCAGTTAACTGCAACTGCAAGTAGGTTACTGTAAGGTGTTTAACATAAAATTTCTTCTAGTCACTTTTTCTACTAATAAAATTGACTGTTTGACTATACCTGTTACTTTTGTTAAATAGTTTGTGTGTTGATTAAAAAGAAAAAAGAAGAAGAAACTTCCCTGGAGGGGATGATCCCGCCCACCAGCGGAAGCTGGTTCTGCTTAGCCATCTGAGCCGTTTCCTTGGTTGTCACTCAGGAATAAGGGAGGCGGGTCCTCGCGAACTGTCCAATCAGGGGTGGAGCAGGGCAGGTGGCGCAGCTCAGCAAACCTGTGGACATTCCTGGCCTCCTTGAGTCGAGTCTCACCTGAGCATAAACGGTATAGGCACCTCTGCTGCAGCGTCAGTCCCGCTGTGGCTTGTACCCGCCGCGGGAGCAGAAGGGACCATGCAGGGGGACCCCAGAAGCTGGGAAATGGTGAGTGTGCATGGCTGGGGTTCTAGGTTGGGGACTAGGGGCCCTTGGAACCGTCCGAGGCAAGACCCATCTGCCCCGTGGTCCAGAGTGGAGTCCGCGGACGCGAGACTGATCCGGACGCAGCTCCGACTTGGTTTCCGGGGTTCTTGAGCGGGAGGAGCTGTGGTTCTCTTTTCATCTCTGGGTTAACAGTTTTTTTCCCCTAAGTTTTCAAACTGTTTGGAAAGCATTTCTCAAATCCAAGATCCTGTTCCCCTAAGTTGGCTCTTCCTAGGAGTGGCAATAAATCTCCGAGTTTCCAAATTCCTTCTCAAATTCCCAATGCCATATATGGGTCTTGGAGTCACAGTCTGACTTTTCAAAAAATAGTGGCTGCTATTCAAAAAATAGTAATTTTTAACGGTTTATATTTGTTGTGGATGTTTTACATAAGAGGAAAGCCGACAATAACTATCTGAAGACGTAGATGAGATCTTCGTTGGTCTCCCCCAGGACCTTCCCTGGGCACAGACATCCCCTGGGAAGTCCTTTTAGGGAAAGTTTCTCCTTGGAAACTTTCCTGGGTGTTCTCTCCTGTCAGCATTGTCCCTCCCTGGCTTTGTCACTTGAAAACATTTATTAGTTTAAGTGTCATTTGTGTTCAATAAAGGTAAAATGTCATTAATAGAGCTTGAAAGGCGATATAAAATAGTTCCAAACAGGCACGAAAAGTGTGAACTCAGAAAAAATAAAAATATTGCAGTGTTTTATTCTGTTTTTGTAGAATTCTTTCACTCTTTCTTCCTGTGCATGTATAGTAAGTTTCTGACATTAGTTTTATTTTTGGAGTTTTAATATGTAATTCCAGGGCTTAGTCTTGCAAAACAGAGAAAAGCCACAGAGCCTGGAGAGCTGGGGATGCAAGGCAGGTGGGGAATGGGGAACAGAGCAGGGAGGGGTGGGGAAGGGCTTCGTGATGATGTCCTTTCCCAGTTGTAGTTGTGGCTTTTTACGCTTAGGCATTTTTAGATTTTGTTGTTTTGTGTTCAGATTATAGTTTGTGCACATTGAGAAAGTCTGAAGATCAAGTGTTTTATCTCACAGACAAGTGGTTCATGAAATTGGGGGGTCATTTGGGTCAGAACCTTAAACTAAAACAGGCTGGCGTGTCCTCAACTGGGCGAACGGGAGCCTGGGGGAGGGAGCGCCTCCCTGCTTGCAGGAGAGGGTGTGGAGCTCTGGGAGTCCTGTCCTGGGGCTGCTCAGGTGTCCCCACCCTCCTTCCCCACCGACTGACCGACTCTGGGGGTTTTGTCTCAACTGGGGTTGTCTGAACCTCAAATCTGGTGTTAACATAAAAATGTCCAAAGCTTTGGAAAAATAAAGAGTTTATTTGGCCGAAACATAGGGTAGGCCTGGAAGCAAGAACCCATCAGGCTGAGAAAATGCTCCTGAGAATGTGTTTGCAGTTCTTTTAACACTTTTGGAATTAAGCGGGGAACAAACAAATGACACGAAGGTGAAAGAAGGCAAGGCTAGGAATGGATTACAGGACACTGATCAAGATTCTGTGCTCCCTTGAGGGAGGTTACAGCTCAGGGGACTGAAAAAAGACAGAACGCTCACATTTCAGAGGTGTGGCAACCTTGTAGTAGGAACCAAAGGCCTGAGGCTGGATGACTGTTCCTGACTCACCCAGTTGCGACTTTGTAATCAGATCACCCTCTGATGTAACTGTCCTCAATGAGCTTTGCCAGATTTATTATGGAGACCCTCTTTATGCAAACGGGAAATAGATTCGGTTTTCTTACGGTGGCTTTTTCTTCTGAACTCTAGGGAAGCAGACCAATATATTTTGATTCCAAGATCTGAGTTTCTTTTCTTCGGATTTTTTTCTCTCCATTGAACATTACAGCTCTTTTCGTTTAGTTTACCTTAGCACTTGGGCTTTTACTGTATAAGTTGAGGTATACCATGTGAGGCAAGGAAATTCTGTAATTGATAGAATTTTGGCTCTATTTAGACAAGAGAAGCAAAAGAAGTGAAATGTCTCAGATACTTTTTCCATTTTTTTTGGTTATTATTTGTAAGTTTATATCTCTAGAACAGTTTGATTATTAAAAGGTCATACTAATTCTAAGGCAAATGAATTCCTATTTAAATGGATGTGAGGAAAAACGATTGAATTTCTATATTCTTTGGTATTAGGAAAACACCTCACAACAGGGAAATCTTTGGAATTCCTAGTTCATTTTGGAGGAGGGGTTTAATTACAAACCCCAAATGCAGGTAGTCATTATATAACTATCTTCAGAGTGAAATATATTAGAATGTCTCTTGTCCTTTTTATCAGAAAGGGATTTGCAAGTTTTTGATGGTCCTTAGTACTGTATCCTTAAATGGTTAAAAGATTGAATTTTGGAGTGGTTTTGTCAAAAAGTTAATTTTAAAATTTAAAAGTTAGATACGGTGATTAAGGATTGGAAAATGTAGTGTATATAAATAGCTTTGTTTTAAATAAACAATTCATGGAAATACTTAAGCGAGGTAACTAACCTAAGAAGACCTGCTGCCTGCATATCTCAGTAGAGTTCCAGCCTTTTACTGTAGCTACCCTGATGAAATGACCAATTTTGATTATTTGTAGAATTTTCTGTTAGTGTTTCTTCATATAAAAGCAAGCCAGTGCTATAATGCATATTTTTTTTACATGTGCTTGTTCTTGTCATGAGTACTGTGGATCCAAGTCTGATGTTTGTTTCCTGAAAACCGAAGCCTCAGCGCTCACTCCCCCCGCACTCCTTCCTTATCTGGGCAGGCTGATGAGAAACTTGGACAATTAGGGACAGGAGCTGTTCCTTGCTGGGGACCTTCTGTAAGCCTTGCTGCCTGTGTTACATTGTTGATACTGCGGAGCCTGGGTTCTCTGTGCATGGTACTCCAAGTTTTAAGTTTTGATAGTTTGTTGTATTTTGGGAGCATGAGTGTGGAAATGGGGCCTTCCTTATAGTGGTTTTGGGTCAGTGTCTTGACCGGAGCCTGTGTATGTGTTTGAGTGAAATTGTGACTGAAACTGAGTTCTCACCATGAATTTGGGCCTCGGGTCAGCTACTGGAATAATTACACCCTGTGGGGTACGTCTATTAGATGGTCAGTCCTGAAAGAACAAGCGCTTTTTTTTTTTTTTAACTCTGTTAAAAAATCCTTTTTGAAATTTATTTTTTATTAAAGTGTATTTGACATATGATATTATATTATTTTCAAGTGCACAACATAGTGATTTGACATTTATACACCTTACGCTGTGACAACCACAGTAAGTCTGGTAACTATCACCATACAGTGTTGTTATACTGCCTGTATTCCCTGCGCGGCACATTCTTGTATGTACAAAATGGACGGCTTTATTTTATAACTGGAAATCTGTACCTCTGACTCCTCTTTACCTTTCCCACACATCCCCTTTGTCCCCGTTCTCTCTGGAAGCCCTCAGTTTGTTTCGTGTTTCTATGAGTCTGTTTTTCTTTTGTTTTGTTTGTTAATTTGGTTTATTTTTATATTTTTGAATCTCACATTTGGTATTTGTCTTTGTCTGACCTATTTCACTGAGCTTAATGCCGTCTAGGTCCTTCCGTGGTTTGCAAATGGCAAGCTTTCCATTCACTTTTTTTTTATGGCTGAGCAATATTTCATTATATGTAAATACCTGATCTTCTTTATCCATTCATCGGTCTGTGGACACCTAGGTGGCTTTCCTAGCTTGGCTATTGTAAGTAATGCTGCAGTGAACATAGTGGTGCATATGTTTTTTGAATTAGTGTTCTTGTTTTCTTCATAAAAATACCCAGAATTGGAATTCCTTGGTCGTGTGGTAGTACTGTTTTTAATTTTTTGAGGAATTTCCATAATGTTTCCCACAGCGGCTGTACCAGTTTACAGTCCCACTGACAGGACACGGTGGTTTCCTTGTCTCTGCATCCTCGCCAATGTTTGTTCCTTTTTGAATTTTTATAGTAGCCATCTGGTAGGTGTAAAGTGATTTCTCATTGTGGTTAGATTGGCTTTTCTCTAATAATTATTGATGAGCATCTGTTCACATGTCTGCAGTTATCTGTATGTCTTTGGAGAAATGTCTATTCATATCCTCTATCCATTTTTTCATTGGTTTAAAAAATTTTTTTGAGTTGTATGAATTTATATTAAGCCCCAATCTGAAAAATCATTTTCAAATATCTCCTACTCAGTAGGTTGTCTTTTCATTTTGGTCATGTTTTTTTCCCCCCACAATGAAAAACTTTTTAGTTTGGTGTCCCCCTATTTGGTTATTTTTGCTCTTGTCCTTGCCTGAGGAGACACATCCAAAAAAATTATTGCTAAGATTGATGTCAAAGAGCTTACTGACTATGTGTCCTTCTAGGAGTTTTATGATTTCCGGTTTTCCATTTAATTCTTTAATTCACTTTGAGTTTATTTTTGTTTATGGTGTAAGAATGTGGTTCATCTTCAGTGTTTTGCATGTGCCCACTCAATTTTCTTAACATCATTGATTGAAGGCACTGTCTTTGCCCCATTGTATATTCCTGCCTCTTTTATCATAGACTAATTGACCATATAAGCTTGGGTTAATTTGTGTGCTTTGTATTCTGTTCTGCTTTGTCAGTGTTTGTGCCAGTACCATACTGTTTGAGTACTAAAGCTTTATAGTATATGTAAAATCATTGAGACTGGGACTTAGAGCTTTGTTCTTCTTTCTTAATGTTTCTTTGACTTTTGGGGTCTTTTATGGTTCCATAAGTTTTAGGATTATTTGTTTCATTTCTTTGAAAAATGTCATTATGATTTTGATAGGGAGGCATTGAAGCTTTGGGTAGTATAGACGCTTAAACATACGAATTCCTCCAGTCCATAAGCATGGTATATCCTTACATGTATGTTTGTTGTGTTCAAAATCTTTTATCAATGTCTTACAGTTTCAGATTTCAAGCCTTTGCCTCCTCAATTTAATTTATTTCTGGTTATTTTTTATGCAGTTGTAAATGATAATGTTTTCCTTATTTTACCTTCTGATCATTTGTTTTTAGTGTATAGAAATGTGCTTGATTTTAGTATATTTTTACCCTGCAACCCTACTGAATTTATTTAGTCTAATAGTTTTCTGATAGAGTTTTTAGGGTTTTTTCTATAAACAGTATTATATCATCTGCCAGTAGCGACAATTTCACTTCATCCTTTTCAATTTTGATGACTTTTATTCTATTTTCTTTTTTCTTGTCTGATTGCCATGGCTAGGACTTCCAAAACTTTATTGATTATAGTCATGAGTGTGGTCATCCTTGTCTTCCTCCTGATCTTGGGGATAAAGCACTTTATCCCCAAGTTGTATATGATGGTACCTGTTGGTCTGTCATATATGGCTTTTTTAATGTTATGTTCTTTTTGTTCCTACATTGTTGAGAATTTTTATCATAAATGGTATTGCATTTTGTCAAATGATTCTCCTGTGTAATTGAGATCATATGACATTTATGCATTTTTAATGTGTATTACATTGATTGCTTTGCAAATATAGAATTTACATCCCTAGAATAAATCCCACTTCCTCACAATGTATTGTTAAATCCAGTGTGGTTTTATTGTGTTGAGGGATTTTGCATCTCTGTTCCTCAGGCATATTGGTCTGTAAATTCTTTTTGTAGTATTTTTGGTTTTGGTATCAGGGTATTGCTGTCTTTGTAGAATATTCAGTAGAATATTTTTATCTTTGATATTTTGAAATAGTTTAAGAAATACAAGTATTTATTCCTTAAAAGTATTTGGTAGAATTCATTGGGGGAGGTTTTTTTTTTGTGGTTGTTGTTGTTGTTGTTGTTTTTTTATACTACATGTTCAGTTTTGTTTCTGGTAATTGCATTGTTTAGATCGTCTGTGCCATTCTGATTCTTTTTTTGGAACAGTGGAGGTTTCTAAGAATTCATCCTTTTCTTTTAGGTTGTCCCGTTTGTTGATGAATAGCTCATAGTATATACTTAGGATCCTTTATATTTCTGTTATATTGGTTGTAACTTTTCCTCTTTCATTTTGGCTTGTTTTTATTTGGGCTTAGATTTAGCTATGGTTCTCATCACACTGTTCTGGTGGCAAGTTCTTGCCGTAAAGAGAGGAGATTCTGTTTTTGTCTCTAACTTTTGGCATTTTAATGATGTTGTATCGTGTTATGGGTCTCTTTGGGTTTCTCTTGTTTAAAATTTTCTGTGTCTCCTGACTTAAATGTCAGTTTTCTTCACCAGGTTAGAGACATTTTCAGCCAATATTTCTTCATATCGGTTCACTGTCTTTTTCTCCTTTTTTTTTTTGTAACACCAGTGATGCAAATATTAGTGTGCTTGATGTTGTTTCAAGGGTCTCCTAAACTATCTTTGTTCTTTAACGTTCTTTTCATCTTTTTACTGCTTTGATTGTATGATTTCCAGTATCTTGTCTTCCAGATCACTGATATGTTTTTCCACATCATCTAATCTGCTGTTGATTCCCTCGTGTGTGTGTGTGTGTGTGTGTGTGTGTGTGTGTGTGTGTGTTTTAATTTCGTTATCATATTTTTCAGTTCCAATAGTTTCTTTCTTACGGTTTTTATCTCTTTGTGAGCATCCTCATTGAGTTCATCTGTTCTACCATGATTTTGTTGAGTATTTTTACATCCATTGCTTTCATCCATTGCTTTGAGTTCTTTATCTATTAGATTGCTTGTTTCTTTTTCATTTAGTTCATTATCTGGAGTTTTTTCTTTTTCTTTAATTTGGAAAATAGTCCATTGTCTCATTTTGTTCCTCTCTCTGTTTGCTTCTGTGTGTTACATAGATCAATTACGTCTCCTATTTTTACAAGAGTGGTTTTATGTTGAAAGTGTTATGTGGGCCACCTGGCACAATCCCCGTTGGTCCTCAGAGCCATGTGCTCTACAGGTGTCTCCTGGGTGGGTTCTGTGTGCCTTTCTGTCATAGTTTGGTGGGGATTAGTGTGGGTACTACTATGGGTGGGATTTTTTCTTATGCTGATGAGCTACTAAAACTTGTAATGATTAATGTGCACAACCTGGTGTACAGGGCTTGGCCCCAATGGCAGCAGCTGCTTTGAGGGGTCCTGGTGCTGACTGAGTCTCCCCCTCAGTGTGTCACTTATGGTAACTTGGATGTGGCACTCCCATGAGACGAAACTGGTTTCCAAATATGCCAGCTCTGCAGCCTCTTTGGAGTAGCTGGCTGTGGGCAGAGGCCAGCTGCAGGTTGTGGGTGGCGGGGGGCAGCAGCGATTTTATCTGAGGTCGGCTGCTACAGATGTCAGGTCTGGGTTGCTTGGAAGAGCCAAGGCTGGTTGTTGTGTGTGCCACTGTTGGAGCCACTTGGGACAAGGTACAGTGCAAGCTGAGGATGGCTGCCACATGTGACAAGGTTGGATCTACCTTTGGGAGTAGTACTATTAGAATGGTATAATTTTAAAATGATCCTGGGCAGATGTCTGTGTTGGATCCTGCACTTAGAGTGAGGCTTTGACAGAGGCTTGGGTTGCCCTGAGAGTAGGAAGGGAGTCTTAGCGGACAAAGAAATATTGTATGGTGTGAATAAGGTACGCCTATCTGATGATCACATCTTCAAGAGAGAGAAAGAGAAGAGACTGGGAAAAGCAGCCAATTGATGGAGGGCTCAGTTCACTCACCTAATACCAGAGAGTTTATCAGAACCCTTAAGTACCTCTGCTGGCTCTGTTTCTATTGCAACAAAGATCTTGACTTTCTGGTTATTGGGGACAACACTTAGAGTCTGTCTGTGGCACAGCAATGGGACTCAAGCCCCGGATCCTTAAGTCCTATATAGCAATCATTTTCGTAGGTGTGGCCTCTAACCCAGATGGCACTGATTTGGCCCTCTGAAGGAAAAATTTAATGGATACCAGGGTAGAGAGACTGTACAATCCTGTGATGTTTTCATAGTACCTAAAGTATAAAGCAGGTAGTGACTTGAGCAAAGGAACAAGAGGCACAAAAAGTATTGAAAATGGTAGAGAATTTGACTTAATTGGAAATTCAAAATATACAGGAAGAATTAAATAAAAATGATTAAAGGTCACTCTTTGGATTTTGAATCTCTAAAAATAATTTCGGCCCTGCCCTGTGTGGCTCAGTTGGTTGGGCATCATCTTGCAAAGCGAAGCATTATTGGTTGATTCTGGGTTGGGGCACAGGCCTGGGTTGTGGGTTCACTCCCTGGTCGGGGTGCATATGAGAGACAACCTATTGATAAGTTTCTCTCTTACATTGTTGTTTCTCTCCCTCTCTTTCTCCTTCCCTTTCCTGCTCTTTAAAAAATAATTTCTTTTTAAAACAATAAAAATAATTTTGGATTGTTAACCATCTTTTGTAATGCAGTAATATGCAACATTTAGTGGAATTCTCAGTGCTTGGTGTCAAGTTACAGTTATACCTGGGTTCTCATAAAATTAAAGCAAGGCACCCCAAGATTTAGGGGAATTACTGAAATAATATGGAAAAGAAAGGCATACCCCCTGTAAAAATCAAGTCTGCCCTGATTTACGGTCATAAGACCCATTCTTAAAAAATATCCATAGTGATCAGGAAGGCTCTGAACCAATAATTCATTAATTAAAATTTAATTAAGTCTTCACAACTTACAAATTGGCTTTAACAAAATTATACTCTATGGTCCCTACCATTTAGTAATGTTAGTTAAAATGATACAGGGTAGATTATAACTTTGTCAGTTGGATGCTCACATTAATCATTATAGATTTTTACTTTTGCTAGTATATGTCTTTAGTGGTATAAATTTCTTTTTGTGTATTACTTTTTCTGTATTCCACAACTTGTAATGTTGTCTCTTCATTTTGTGGAGTTCAAAATAATTTTTTATTTCTCTTGAGACTTTTAAAAACATCCCATATGTTATTCAGAAATGCCCTTTTGAATGACCACCCAGTTGGGGATTTTCTAGCTATCCTGTTACTGATTTCTAGAGTAATGCTTCTGTGATGTAAGAGCATATTGCGTATGATTTCCATTCTTTCAAATTTGTTAAGGTATGTTTTAAGTACAGGATGTGTTCTGTCTTATTGAATGTACCATGTGAACTTGAGAATAATGAGTATTCTCTTGTTGAATGAAGTATTTCTTAGATTACAATGAAATCCATTTGTTACATGGCACAGTTGAGTTTCTCTCTCGTTGGTAATGTTCTTTCCGCTAGAATTTATAATTCATGGTAAGGGGTTGTTAAAGTTGACAACTATACTAGTGCTTTTATCCATGCCTTTTAAAATTCTTTTTGCCTTATGTAGCTTGACTCTCTGGTACGCACATACACAGGAAAAATTGCAATCTCTTCTTGGAGAATTGGCCTTTTATCATTATTTTTAATTTAAGTCTATATTGTTTTAAACAATATGTAAAACAGTATGTCATCTGTTACATTAATTATGATAAGAAAAAATAAAAAATATTTAACATTCATTCATTTTTAATTGACAGGTATCAACATTTATGTTCTTTCTGATGAATTCTTGAATTATTCTCTAAAGTAGGTGTACTCATGACAGATTTTCTCAGTTCTTATCTCAGAACATTCTTTCCTTTTTTTTGAAGAATAATTTTGCTTGACACAGAATTCTAGGATAACCTTTTTTTCTTTCAAAAGTTAAATATATCATTTTACTGCCCTCTTGCTAGCATATTTTATAAAGTGATGTTTTAAATTTAGGTCTAAATTTTGTTCAAACATATACTCTCATGTTTGGTGATCGGAAAGCTTCTATTTCTTAACTAAATTTTAGTCATTGAATGCAGGTTTCACATTCTGACTCAGGAGTGCTGTAAGTTGTTAATAATAAGAAAGGAGCTAAATGAATTTTTATGAGGCATTGATGTTATTAAAATAATATTGTTTGTTTCATTTGTATAGATTTTGTCATTTCTCAATATGCATTGTATCCTGCTCTTAGAGAAATAATGATGTGATATGATCACAGTAAAAATGTGTAAACAATTTCTGTGTGCTTGACGGTGTTAAATTTATGAGGAAATAAATGTGGAAAGAAAGTTTCTTCGGTCAAGTCATTGAATAAATATTTGTAGGGGATAGATCACATGTGTAACCTTATAAATGGATTACAGATGTTCAGGCTTTCAGTCGCACAAATTTTACTCTACACATCTATGGAGTGTTTTAGGAGTCAGTCATCCTTGAGGATGTGGCTGTGATCTTTACCCTGGAGGAGTGGGCTTTACTGAACCCGTCACAGAAGAAGCTCTACAGAGACGTGATGCGGGAAACCTTCAGGCACCTGGCCTCCATAGGTGAGCATGACCAGTTCCCTTCACTTGGTCAATTAGAGCACAGTTGGTTTTTACTCATCTATATTGTCTGAGATGTGTAATTTGGGAAGGAAGGACATTGACAAATTGTCATGGCTCATCATAGAAGTAGAATATACTAATTTTTCAATAATTTCTAATACTTTGGAATTATTTTTCTGGGTCTCCTTTTTTAGGTAAAATATGGAAAGATCACGATATCAAAGATCAGTATAAAAACCAGAAGAGAAAGCAAAGGTGAGTCATACGCACAAGGGAGAGCAGTGTCTCCTATGAAAAATCAGTTATCTTTGAAATTTTAAAAAGAAGTAACCAAAATAACTGCTGCTTTACATGTATTACATCTTACAAAATTTTCACCGAATTGCTTTCTTATATATGACATAAATTACCAGTGTTTGCAAAATAGATTAGGAAGCAGTGTTTATTCAACTCTGTATATGAATATCACCATTTTATTAATAGCAAGGGTAAACTTGTCTTGCAGAGCCCTCAGTATGTTAAATTTTGAACAGTTTGGGAAAAACATAAAACCTACACTTTCAGCATAAGTCATAAAATATAGTTCAAATATTTTACTAATAAACATAAAGTTATTAATAAAAATAATTAATGATATGTTTCTTGTTTTTTACAGAAGTCATATGTTGGAGGGAGTCTGTGAAGGGGAAAAGGTTAGTCGATGTGGAGAAAACATCAGCCTTATTCCAAATTTCAATCTGAAGAGGAAAATTCTTCCTGGAGGAAAACGATGTGAATGCAGAATGTTTGACAAAGCCCTTATGGATCATTCATCCCGTAATAGACACAGCAGATGTGATACTGAACAAAAGTTCTCTGAGTGTCAGAGATATGGAGAGAAGCCATATAAATGTAACATATGTGGGAGAGCCTTTAGTTACCTCCAGTGCTTTGAAAATCATGAAAGAACTCACAATGGAGAGAAACCTTATAAATGTAAGGAATGTGGGAAAGCCTTCATGTGGCTCAAAATCCTCCAGAGACACATGATCACACATACTGCACATGCTCCTTATAAATGTAAGGTGTGTGCAAAAACCTTTAGTTCTTCCACTTCTCTTCAAACATGTGAGAGAACCCACACTGGAGAGAAGCCCTATAAGTGTAAAAAATGTAGTAAAGCATTCATGCATCCCAGCCACCTCCAAATACATGAAAAAAGTCACAGTGCAGAGAAACCATATGAATGTAGGATATGTGGAAAGGCCTTCAAATATTTCAAATCCTTAGAACCACACAAAATTACTCACATGGCAGAAAAACCCTATGAATGTAAGGAATGTGGAAGAGCATTCAGACACTACAGTTCCTTAGAAATACACAAAAAGTTTCACACCGGAGAGAAATCCTATGAATGTAAACACTGCGGTAAAGCCTATAGTTACCCCAGCTCCCTTAAAGGACACATGAAAATACACACTGGAAATACCCCTTACCAGTGTCCGCGGTGCGGGAAGGCATTCACTCTCCTTAGGTCATATCGAAATCATGAAAGGTATCACAATGCAGAGAAGACCTATCAGTGTAAAAAATGTAGTAAAGCATTCATGTATCCGAGTTGTCTTCGAAGACATGAAAGAACTCACAATGAAGAAAAACCATATGAATGTAAGATATGTGGAAAGACCTTCAAATATTTCAGATCCTTAGAACCACATAAAATGACTCACACAGCAGAAAAACCCTATGAATGTAAGGAATGTGGAAAAGCCTTCAGATATTACAGTTCCTTAGAAATACACAAAAAGTTTCACACTGGAAAGAAATCCTATGAATGTAAACACTGTGGCAAAGCCTACAGTTATCCCTGCTCCCTTAAAGGACACATGAAAATGCACACTGGAAATACCCCTTACCAGTGTCTGCAGTGCGGGAAGGCGTTCACTTGCCTTAGCTTGTATCAAAGACATGAAAGAACTCACACTGGAGAGAAACCCTATGAATGTAAACAATGTGGTAAAACCTATAAAGATCACAGTAACTTACAAATACATGAAAGGAATCATACGGGAGAGAAACCCTACAAGTGTAAAGAATGTAGAAAAGCCTTCACTTGTAACAAAAACCTTCAATTACATGTGAGAAGGCACAATGGAGACAAACCGCATAAATGTGAAGAATGTGGGAAAGCCTTTGTTGATCGCTCATCCTTACGAAGGCACAAGAGGAGTCACTGAATAAAACCTAGTGAATGTAAGTAGTGTGGCAAAGACTTTGGTTATTCCTCTCCTTTCCAGAGACATCTGAGGACTCACTGGATAAAACCTCATGAATGTAAAGTGTGTGGGAAAAATTTCAGCTGGCCCACATCTTTATATGTGAAACTTCCACTGAAGGAAATAAAAATGTAAATAACCTGAGAAGGCTTGATGGAAATTAATTGACATAAAATGTTTCAGAAAACTTTCAAGGTTAAAGAGTTACTTTTGAAATTGTAAATAATTGTGGTTTCCCAGCCAGAAGTTGAAATGACAGTTTACCCTTTTACAAGTGTTTGAATTGCTGCTTAAAAGTGGACCCTTGTGATCAAGCCCGTGTTGTCCAGGAGTCGGCTGTAATTTCTTTCAGAAATGAATATTACAGTGTGATAATGCTGGGACAGACACGTCTTTCCATAGCATTACACATCATCAATAACTAGTGATTTTTCATTAAGTCATTATTGACTCTTTGAAGCCCATTAGTGTGTGAATTCCAGTGTACTTCTAATATGGAAACAGGTTCTTTTTTAAAAAAAAAAATGATATTTTATTCATTTTATGTTAAAGTAACAGTAAACATTACAGTTTGGTATTTTTTATTTTGGTATTTGGGTTGTTTTTTTTTTAATGGGCCATGTGAAATGTGATGGACATTCCTACTGCATTATATATATGTTATATAAATATCACATATATCCCTTTATTACTGATAATGCTTTTTTGGGGGGGGGGTGATTGGTATAAGAGTTTTTTTCCATATTCTTTGCAATAAATGGAGTAAATATTTATGTGTGTAAAGTTTATGAAAGAGTATATTTCCATGTGAATTCTTTAATATTTGATCTTGTTTTCTTTTATTTTCCTCCCCACTGACATGTTAGATATTTTGATTTAAGAGGAGAGACCTGTGATATGACCAAAAATCTATGTTTGGAGATATCCCCATGTAGGTAATGTTAAGAACTAGATTTTCCCGAATTTATGTTCTGAGATTCCATCTTAGACTTTACCCGTAGCCTCACTTAATGACATCTGGAAGGCTATCTCAAAGGCATTAGGCAGATCGTAAGGCCACCAAATAAGGAAATAGATACTTAGGGGCTTTAACATAGGACACCTTTTTCCAGGTCATTTTTTGGGTTCTTTGTGCTTTTAGTCAAGAGCATCTTCAAAACAACTATGATCTGTTTGATTTCCATTTTCTTAGAGGTATAGTTTTCCAGTGATGTCTTCACAAGATTCACATCAAAGATCCATCAGAACGACCTTTGCTGTAAGAAGCTTTCTTGTGTCCAACTGGAAGCTAGTTCAACTTTTCATGCGTGGGACTATTGTCTGATTCTTTGCTTCTCTAGGTGTTATCTGTATAAAATCTACTTTGTGTAGGAAGCAGCTTATGCTGTTAATAGTACTGGAAAGTATGTTTTGTTGATTCATATTTACAAAAACGCATTGGATAAAAGAAAATGGGGTTTGTTCCTTTACCGCATTGTGCAGTAGTTGGCTTGACCTGGCCTTTCAGTGGGATAGTAAGTGCCTTCCTCCTGCCGGGAATACTGGGTATTTTTTGTTACTTTTAGGTGAATGTAATCTCTCAGAATGTTTTTTTTCATTTATGTTTTATTGTATGTAATTAAAACTACGTGCATTTTTTGTCAACAATTCTGTAGTCATCTCATGCAAATATTTTATGAGCTGTGTTTTAAGCCACAGAGTGCTAAATGTTCTGTTAGAGGGTGTGATTCCTATTCAAGGAAACAAGACCTTTTTTTATATTGAATGCTGCGAAGAGGTAAACTGTATCCTGTCATTACCATTCAATATATTTGTTTTCTAGAAGTTAAAGACAATAGAGCGGTGCTAATCTTAATTTGTAAGAGGCTCCAGTCAGTGATATTAATATGAAGTGGAGAATATTATTATTTGGAACTATATTTTACCATTTTTAGAGATATGTTATAAAATACTGTTATAAATGTCAGGTTCTCCCCTTCTAACTGACAATACTCCTGTTAGGGGGGCTGGGAATCCCTTTTCTTGAGGGGGCCACGGCTGGGGGAAGCTTGCCTGGGTGTGAGCGAGGCAGGGCTCGCCTCTCCAGAGGGGCTGCGCGGCGGCAGGCGCGGTGGGCCCAGCAGCGTTTCCCAGAAGCAGAGCCTGGGACGTCCGCTGTGCGTGAGGCCAGAGGGCCGGGGACTCGACTAGAGGCTGAATTTGGGATCTGTCAAGATGACGGGGTTGCCCCGGAGGATTATCAAGGAAACCCAGCGTTTGCTGGCAGAACCGCTTCCGGCATTAAAGCAGAACCAGGTGACAGCGACACCCGTTATTTTCATGGCGTCATTGCTAGCCCCCAGGATTCCCACTTTGAAGGAACTTTTAAACATGAACTATTCCTTCCAGAAGAAGGAATCAAAGTTTAGATGGCAGCATCTAAAGTACGTTTCATGACCACAATTTATTGCACTGTAGGCACGATCGGCACAGTTCTGCTGTTGGTCCAGGCTTTGTGAAGCGCTCCCAATCCAGACGGTCCACGAGCAAATGACGCGGGGAGCAGTGGAGCACCCACAAAGCCCACGCCTAGGAAGAGGCAGGGCGCGGACTAGGCTGTATGCCATGACTAATACTTAAATCGATCCGATCCTCAGGTGTGCATCCCTTCTCCTGTTCCACCAAGACTGCTTCTGTTTGCATTTAATGGACACAGTCTTAGAAAAATTACAGAATAAAAGCCCAGGCATCTTCAGTCCTTTGGTGATTAGTACATCTATTTCTTGTCCTGATTCACTGCTGTAAAGCTGAGCAGAGGTGGGGATCATCATCTGGATTGTGGTGAAATGTTTAAAAGCCATGACCCCTCTCTGCTTTTATTCATTGCCCCCGTCATGGTTTAACTATAAAGCACTGTGAATGGAGGCAGTTGTCAAGGTTAACTGCAGGGATGTGGTGGGTATTTATTTATTTATCTATTTATAGAGGGAAAGGTAGGGAGAAGGAGGGGGAGAGAACCATTGATGTGTGAGAGAAACATCGATGGGTTGCCCCTCACTTGTAGCCCAACTGGGGACCAGGCCCGCCCCCCAGGCATGAGCCCCGACCAGGAGTTGAACTGGCGACACTTTGCTTTTGTGGGATGGTGTTCAACCAGCGGAGCCATGCTGGTCGGGGATAGGTATTATGATGCATTTTAAAATACAAGTTAAGGCCAAAATTCACGTTGCTTTAATGTGAGAGTAGACTTAAAGCTAGTACTGTATCATATCAAATCACAGCGTACAAACTGTATCGCCCCATGCCAGTCCGGTATGTGCTAGTCAGCACTGCTGTGGGAGTGGTGTTAGGTGGCGCTCCTTCCTCTGATTTTTCTTTTGTACTCTTGGGAACACCAGGCACATCAGAGGAAAGTTCACTTAGCATTTTCTAATAAGAGGGTCTTTGCAGAAGGATTTCTCTACATTTGAGAATCAGTGACACCTGATTCTACAGACACATCTTTCTCTGCAGCTGTTGCTACCTGAACAGTTTGTATCTTGTGGCCACAAAATAATCAGTGGCTGTGGTGTCCGAATGGGTCCCTGTGATGCCAGGCGGTGCCCAGCGAGGCCAGGGGAGTCCTCCACCTGATACCAATACAGGGGTCTATGCTCTTGTCGCCACCCAGGAGAGAATTCAAGAGGATGAAAAGATGTAACAAGGCACAGTCAATCTATTAAAGTCAAAGTATGTGCTCAGAAAGTTAGAGTGGAAGACCTTGGAGGACCAGAGGCTGCGACGGGGTCTTGGTGGAATGTTTTTATTAAATGTAGGCAAGAGCAGGGGACAGGGTGCTTCCCGGCTTGTGATGCTGGTGGGGTGACTGCTGAAGCGGCTCATCCTCGTCCCTTTTTTCCAGGTAGTGATTTCTTTTTTAGATTCTCCCTGAACTGTCATGGCAACTTGGGGGCCAGAGTAGTCCCGCAACCAAAATGCTAATTTCTTATAAAGATACTATAGTGGCCCTGTTGGCTACTCTCAGGTCAATGATGGCTGCTGAATCTGGTTGAGTTCAGTTTTTTCCTCAGCTACAGGGAATTGGGGCAGGAGAAGCCAGGGGAACAGGTGGTCAGTACATGTTCCAGCCAGGACAGAAAAGGGGTGGGAAGAGCTTGAGTTCTTTGTTTCCTATTCTAACTTTCCTTCCTCGCCTGGACATGTCCAGTTTGGCCCGAACGTAACTAGCAGAGCTATAGCTGGGAGACTCTTCCAATGCCTGATCCAACTACAGAAACTGGAAGGACTTAATTTTGACCTGTCTGGGCCTGCATATGTGCAGATTTGCTCCCTGCTTCTAAAGCTGTTACACTTCTGTGCTGCCGAGATTCACTTGGTTCCATGGTCATTTGTCTCATATATATTTTCTGACACATCTGCTTATTATTAAGACATTGGTAATTGCCAATTCATTCAAGAACATAGTTAATAAAAAAAAAAGACATTTGTAACCAACGCCTTGCTCCTTTTCCATTTTCTTCTTTCTTTATTCCACTGCAAAGGGATTTACTAAGAGGCCTCATCACTGCTTAGGGTCGTGAGGAGGACAGGACGGGGAGCCAGCGACCCCACCCAGCACTGGCTGCAGGGGAGGGGGGCCCACGTCAGCTCTGAGGAGGCAGCTGTGGCTTCTGTGCTGAGCTGGGCAGCTGTGTGATTTCAAAGTTAATTATTACCAAGCCATATTCTTGACAAATTTTTAACAGCGATAACATGAACTTAATTTTGTAAATCCAGGTGAAACATAAATACCATATGAAATGTTAATAACTCTAAAAAACATCAACCAAACTTAAACCAACATTAATATAAAATATTTTCCCAGATCATCGGATCTTGAAAAGCATCTGTGTTATTTTCTACTGTATTTTTAAGTTTATATATATATATTTATTTCCTTTAAGCCAGTAAAATATTATAAACCAGTAACACCATCCAGAGGCAGAAAACATCATTCTGTACATACATAAACAGACAAACGCAGACCTCACACACAGATCAAAACAAGCAGAGTCACTAACAATTTTAGAAGAGACACAGAGTTTCCATGTACCCTTGGCAACATTTATTTAACAAGGCTGGAGAAAGGTGGAGGGGGTGTCAGGCACCTGTGACTTCAGCCAATTGTGTTTTCAAAAGTGCCCCCTTTTTCCTTCAATTACACCAGCCTTGTTTACATTTCTGATTACTCAGCAGGAAGATTTGTTGAGGCTTTCAAAATATTTGTATCAGACTTTGAAAAACCAGCTTGCAATATTGTTAAATTTCTGATCAATTATTAAACTTTTAAAAACCTGTTCAAATATACAAATTCTCATAATCTTTTATCTCGGTAACACTTAAAAAATTTCCATTTTGTTGTGACATCTCCAACTTCCCTTTCTGCCTTAAAAAATTTTTTTTTTAATTAACCCAGTTTGGATCTGTAAGAACCAAAGAGCTAAATAACAAATTAAAAAGTCTTAATACTAGTTATATTCTATGTAGCTATTTTTTTCCCCTTAAGTACAGGGCAATTGTACTTTTAATGTGTTAATTTTTAAGATAATCTGCAAATAAAAAGAGGTCTGAGTGGACTCCGATTTTTGTTTTAATTTTGTTTATCCATCTTATTAACGGTGTCTTAATGACTAGTTATACTAATATAATGCTGTAACAGTGTAGAAACTTTATTTCTTTAATATGACCTTTTCTCCTTTCTTCTGATTCAAACTGGCCTCATCCAGCCCCCTCACTCACCTGCTTCCTTGCAGAACAACTCCCTTAATCATTAAGCCCTCAGGGCAAGAAGGCTCTGATCAGCAGCAAATAGTCTTAGGAACGTAGCTTTAGGCCTGTTGACGCCAGACACAGAGCTTTCAGTCAAACTAGAGATGACATCTAGGTCTCAGTTGTGTTTCAGCTGCAGGCCCAGAAAAGCAGCAAAACCAGCAATGCTATGGCTGACATCAGGACCAGATGCACCAACCAGCTACCTCCTACCCTAGAGCTGAGCAAGCAGTAGAGACCATGACCCTGACCACAACCCTGCCTTTCTGAGTTACCACAATTAATGATTTTCTCTCTAGAAGCCATGGGGGTTTCAGGTCGTTGAGCATTAGCTAACCTGTTACCAGGCATGGTCCACTCTTTCAACCAATAAACTCTTAGTTTCATTGCTGCAAAATCCTGCCTGTGTCTTAGTGGGATTTGATGCATGCAGGTAAATGGACTCCTCTTGTCAGGTAACACTGATGCCAAAAGGGGCCCCCTTTTGCCTGTGGATTTGTTGACCCCAGGCACAGGGCTTGCCACCCCTTGCCACTGGGTCCCCCACTAGCAGCTGCTCTGACCTGTTGTCTTGGAGGCGGAGGATAGATGGTGTTCCATGACCCTGTGCTGTTGACCAGTGGCACTTTTGTTTGCAGCGTAAGAAAGGAGGAATTGAAAAGGACTAGGTTTTGAATTTGCTTTGGTTTTTGAAATTGAAGAGTTTTTCTGATAAGGTGTCACGGGTGATGACCCCAGGAAAACCACCCTCTTCCAAGGCTCAGGCTCCAATGGGAACAGGGAGGGATATGGTTCCTGAGAAACCTTAGTTTGTTTGTCTGGTCTCCCCACAGACTCAAAACTTGCAGGGAACCAAGAGGGAGATGTCTTGTTTGCCTGCTCTAGTCTTTCAGACTTGAGAAACTCGGTGGGAACCAAGGGAAAGAATTCTTATCTGTCAGCCTGCTTGAGGCTCTACTTGTTACCTGTTGGGTCTGTGTCTCATCTTGTGGAAGGGGGCCAACTCTGACCTCACTTCTGCAAACCTTGAAGGAGCGGGCAGCGGTAGCTTGTTCAGGTCTGACTCAAGGCGGCTGTCCATCTCATCTTGCCTGGACTGAGCGGAACTCGTGTTTGTTTCCTCAGAGAGAGTAATACTCAGGTTTGACATATAGCAAGAAGTTTGAGCCACCCCACTTCTCCAACTGTCTGGTCTGTTGTGTCTGACTTATTACCAACTGAAATTTTGTAAGGGTTGCTGAATTATTATTACATATTGTAACTGCTTGTTTCTTGTTTGTTCTTTTGTGTAAACTGTCTAATTCTAGGACTTATTTAAGGATACCCAGGCAGAAAATAAGTAATTACTTTTGAAAGCGAAAAAGTCAGCATTTGTGCTGCCTGTCACTACCAGACCCAGTAGGTATAGACAAGGATTGACTCTTTATGGGCGCTTTACTTGGATACCAGTGATCTGAGAATATGGTGGGTTATATACCCTAAAAACCATCTTAACATCTCATCTTAAGCATGCCTTTTGATAAGGAGGAGAAAAGGGTAGGTAAAGGGTTTGGAAAGAGGTTAGTCTCATAAGAGTTACAGTCTGGTGGTAACTTTCCTGGTATTTCTTTACCCACTGATTACCTCAGATACCGTGAGATTGCTTGCAGACCCCGGGGGCACACAGGTTGAATTGCTTGTCGACCTCCTGGAGTCACGCAGGTCAGATATTCCAGCTCCTGGAACACCAGCCTTCCATATACATTAATCACTTAAGCCTATCCACTGTAACTAAAGCTAAAATCTTTAACTACTGAGTTCCCCTATCACTTTGATTGATAAAGACCTTAGTAACATGGGTAATTCTGTATCTGTAGTCCTATGTGGCTTTCTGGGCTGTATCTTATAGAACTTAAGTACACTTAGCTACAAACCTGTGAAAGAAATAATTGGGCTAAATACAGTGGTATCTTGGTAGTTGTCGTTAATTTGTTATGGAACTTGTGACAAGTGCCAAAACTGGCAGGTACTGAATGAATTCTCCCATAAGAAATTTTTTCTTGCGTGACGGTGTCATGACTCTTATAAGTTCTAGCTGGTGTGACAAGACCCAAGTAAGCGCTAAGAGCTAAGACATTTTTTGGTCAAAATGTGACGAGTACTGGGTTTGATGAGGTCTGAAACCATTGAGTACTGAAGTATGACTGTAAAACTGTCCTTAATGGGGTTAAGACAAAGGTTTTAGTACCTCACTGCCAAAGGCTGTATCGGGCCAAATTGACCCGCTGTTGGCCCCTTAAGGTTAAAGGGCCCCAAACAAGTCTGCTCTATTTAGCTCAGTGTGGAGAAATTTAAAAGACTGGAAGGAAGAGATTACAATGAGAAACCTGACCAACATTCACTTGGGGCATTTGTGAGGCTGGTTAAATCAAGTTAAAGATCAATAACGGGCCAGTGTCCCTTGGCTTAACTCCTCACTGAGGGTGATACAGAGAGATCTGAACAGAACACTGGGGAGGAGAAGGGAGGAGCCGTAGGAAGAAGTTGCCGAGGCAACGGTAAATAGTCTGGGATGGGACTGGCTGGGAAGCTGAAGGCCTCTGGAGCGCATGGAATTATGGGCCAGAAGATTGGCAATAAAAAGAGGGCAGAGACTGGCTCTTTGGCTCTCTCTTCCTCAAGGACGGCTGGATGATCGTGCTGCAGGTGCCCGCATTTCCCAAAGCATGGTATTTTGGAGGGGAGAGGAAACTGGGCACAGCCTAGGATGGGGCTGGCCGGGCGGAGTGTGGCAGGCTTATTCTTCCTTGGGTGCCCTAGACGGGTCGAGCTCTGAGGCAGAAACCTGTCATTCTTCCAAAATTGTGTAGCTTTTGTGTCTTATGTTGTTTTAGTTTGTAAACTGATCCCATAGAAATAAGATAATCAAAAACTAAAGGGGGGGAGGGGGATGATGGAGAACTCAGGTGTTAAAGATTTTAGCCTTAGTTGATTGGCTTAAGTGATTACAGCTGTAACTAAGGAGTTAAAGCTTTTAGCCTCAATTGATATGCAGGTGGAAAGCTGTTATTCCCAAGTTGTGTAGCTTTTGAATAAAGACTCCTTTCCTTTACCACCAAACTTTTCCTCTGGAATTTTGCCCAGAGGGTGGCAGCGGACAGCAGGACCCCACTCCTTGTTTGGTAACAGGGTCACAAAGACTTTTTACTCTGCAGTGGGTAAAATGCTCAGAGGGTAGAAAAGAGAAATTCCTAGGATGCCTTGAGATGGAAACTCCTGAACATTGGTGCAAAAACTCATTGGTGGAGCCCTGACTCAGACTACAGTTAGATTAAAGACTATGAAAATGTAAAGATTAATGAGATTAGAATAATTGGAACATTTAAACAGGCTTTATGTTAAAGTAATGGCAACCTCAATTGACCACATCTCTCTTACCTGACTATATGGTAGAAACAGACATTGAAGAACAGGTCGTATCCTGTGGCTGACCCCAGAGCCGGCTCTGAGGCCTGGTTTTCCCTGGCTTCTCACTGGGCCAATGCAGCTGCGCCCGGGCTCCTTCCTGTTGCTTCTCTGTTTTAAATTCTTCCTTGTTTCATGACCCCCAACTTTAATAAATATACTCTCAAAGTCAGAAAGAGAAAAAGAAATGAAATGCTTATATAAATTGAGAAATTAAAACTCTCAAGTTACTTTTTCATGATTATTGTGGTCTTGAAAAATACTGGATATTAAAGCTGGTTTAAGTGTGGTTGACGTCTCTTAGAGTTATTAACATAAAATACATATTCGTTTTGCCTTGGTTTAAAAAAATTAACATTATCACTATTACAAACTTTGCCAATGAAATTGCTTGAATTATAATTGACTTTACAAATTCATAGAGTTGTTAAGAATTAATAAATAGATGTAACTAAAATAAAGGGTTCATTAATAATTATATAGATGCCTAAACATAGTGTTGTAAAGTCCATTGGTAACTTGAAACTTGAGTTTTTCTAAGTTAAATGATAAAAATTATCGAATATATAACTATTTTGAAATAACATGAGATACTGAAACATTGATTGCTAGACAAGTCTTAAATTCACCTACTTTTTGGCTTTTTATTACAGAGAAGCTAGAAAATCTGGAGCTGTTAATGAATATCTTACACTTAATTAAAAGTGTGTCTCTTGAAAGTCTGTGCGTGTTTGCCAGTGGAGGGGCCTGTGTTTCTAGAAGTTATGAAATGTATTTGTCAATCTAAATAATGCTAATTGCTTGCATTTTAGTTTTCACTAAAAATGAAGGTTTCTAAGAGTTAGGAATTCTCATTAAGTTTGAAAGGAACTGTATGGTTTTGGTAATAGAAGGTATAAGGTATGGAGATACTTTTTGAAGGGAAAGAAAAAAGTGAGTTCTTTTAAAGTTGGTTATTTTTCAATGAGATGAGAAGAAGTAAACTGAAAGAGACTAGGAAAGTTGTAGAAGGTTTGTGGAGTCTTGAGAGGAAATTATATAGTTAAACTGAATAATGAATTTAATTAAGTAAATGAATTTAAATATCAAAGTAAGCTAATACAGACTTAGAGTTCGGTTCTTTTTCACTGTGTTAATTGCTTCCCAGATATAAGGAAACCTATTTTTTTCTTAAAGCAGTTTGGTAAATTATACTTTTATAATCAATATTAAAGTATTCATATTTTTCTTCTTTTCTGTTCCCTCCAGAATTTGGAAACTCTTAATAAGTGAATATTAATGATTTTCATGGCAATATGTTTGTTTGCATGAATCGAAAAGAATCTGATCTTTCTAAGAGGACACAATTGGAAATTGGTCTTATTAACCAAGACTTGGATTGTAATGTCATGTTTGAGAGAGACATGTCTAGACTCTGGATGCCATCAGAAAGCTTTAAGGAATTAAGATTGACTTTGGAAGCTTATAAAAGCCCCTTGGAAAATCAGCTTGGTACTTTGCTTGTTTGCATGGTTTATGGCAGTCTTTCCAGGTGAGAAATGAAGGTTGCTTTCCTGGGAGATGGCAAGGAAAGAACCACAAGACATTTTGGGTGACTTCAAGACCTTGAGGAATTCACCCAACCTTATAGGTATTGCAGACAAAGGCTGGTGGGTGGCAACTATGGGTTTGGTTTCCTGACCCTGAGGGGGCTAATTAAAGTTCAATCTGGAGATTCCTTATGAGATTCCAGCACATCAAATTTAAAAGAGCTTATATGATCAATTACTATTCTTGTTGTGTTTATGCAAATAATCAGGCCAAATTGAAACTGGACTTAATACAGTAAATAAATTGGTCTTATTTTTATTATTTATAAAAATGAGGGTGATTATAGGGAGAAAATAGTTTCAATAGAATTTTTAATACACACTTGTGGATATATTAGACTCTGGCTCAGTTAATCGTCTTCAAAGTTTTATTTTTCGTCTATAAACTGAACTGGATCCTGAATTTTTTTAGTTTTTAAAACACATTTGCCTACAACTCTCCAAACTAATGTTTCATTTTTCTCCCATTTTTTGATTTGGAATTATTGAGAATTAAACTTTTTTCTAAGCTTTGCAATAGCAAATTACAGCCAAAAGTGGTTGATAGAAACTTTAAAACATTGCTACAACAGCTTAAAAAAAATCTTAGTGACTGATGCTATGTAAACCACACACAGAATTTACCTGAGCACCTGATGATATCACCAGAGATATTACTTATCAGTCAAGGCACATAACATCTGAAATCTTTGTCAACCAAAGATTTGGTATCCTTACCTGGATATTCCCCTTAATATTCATCATAATTCTGGTCAGTCTAGCTTTTGCCCCAATAACAGTAAGATTTGTAAGCCAGTTTGTCTCTGTCAGGTTACAAGCCTGGTTCCTGCTCTGGGAGTGCCGCCCGTCACTGACTCTAGACACCAGCACACCCTCCTTCCATGCCCAGGCCTCACCGTCCCCCTGACAGAGGGCAGGGATCACTTGGCTCTGAAGAAAAACTCCTCCCTCTTCAGCCGAAAGCAGCTACAGTGGAGACCCTGCACTGCTTTTCCTTAAAGAGTTCAGAGCCAAAAACCCTTAAAAGGGGGAGGGTTTGGTAGGCTGTTTAGGCAGACAGAAGCAGAGCGGGAACAATAGGCCAGGTACAGGAGGTCACGGGATGGAAAGTCCCAGGTGTGTTGCAATGGGCAAAACTAGGGAAACAAGTATTGGAGGGTGGGACTTTGTCCACTGGGTGACCTTTCCTCCCCTGGCATATTGCTAGTCATATGACAGACCCCCTTCAAGGAGGAACAAGGGGGCCAGAGATCAGCCTCATACAACTCCCGTATAAGCCCTTGCACAACCACTCCCTTTAGTATTAAACCCTCAGGACAACGAGGTTCTGACCTGAATCGAAAACTTCAAGAACAAAGCCTCAGGTCTTTTGACCACTGAGACGGAGTTCTGGTCAACCTAAAGATACCATCCAAGCCTCAGATGCGTTTTTGCTTCGGGCCCAGGAAAGCAGCAGAACCAGATGAACTGATGCCATGGCCGCCTCAGGACCAGCTGTAATGACTAATGTCCTGCCCTGGCACCAACCAAGCAATAAAGGTCTCGATCCTGAAGGACACATCTGGAAAAAATTGATGAACATTCTAATGACATCCTCCCCTGAGACCTTTCCTAATATTCCTGCTTTTGGAAAGCAGGTAAGAACTCTCAGAATGAAGGACCCAGCGTTTTCTCTCTCTCTCTCTTCCTCTGGAACATGCCCACGCCGTTCCCCCTGCCTTTCCTCCAGGCACATTTTCTTTGCTTTTCTTTCTCCTGAGCTCCAAGGACCCTTCTTTTGCTTCTGTAACTTGTTTCCTGAGTCCACACAGCCCATCTGGCTTACTTTTTCTATGTCTGTGACTTTCTAAATAAACTTTTGCTGGTATTTGAATTCTTGGCTCCAAATTCTTTCTTGACCAAGCTCAAGGGCTTAGTTCTAGCTTTGCAGGTAATATCTGGTGCCATTTGCTATTAACAAGACCCTTCTCCCTCATCACCTCTAAAGATTTTAGAGGTGAAAGTCTCTAAGAGGGCAATGAAGCAGGATAGAAAGAAGTCAGAGAAAAATTCTGACATGTGGAATGAGGAAGTAGGAGCCCACAGCCTCTCACCAGCATCCCCAGCTCTGGGCGTGATCTGAGAGAAAACGGTGTATGGCAGGAAAGCCCCCGCAGTGGTTGTAGAGGTCAACAACAAGGCCTGGCCAGAGCCGGGTTACTCCAAGATGGAGGAAAAATTGACCAGAGATCAACCCCAAAGCTTATTGTATCATTGTAATGAAAACTGACACCACAAGTAGAAAGAGGACCAGTGGAGACAAACACCGCGACACTTACGGAATGGACTATATTAGGAATGATGCCCCCTCCCAACCAGAAGGCACAGTCAGAATTTGGCACTACAAAGTTTGGAGACAACCCCCCTATCCTGGAAACACCAAGTCCCAAGAACTAACTGACTGAAGGCCACAAACTAACTCTCGAGTTGGCCCATGTCCACTCGGACGTGTACTTTTTCTTTCTCAGCAGCACCTGTGCCCTGGCCTCTTTTCTCTATCGGAATAAAACTTGCTTTATTCTCACTTCGATTTGTGCTTGAAATCTTTCCTGAGTGAGTCACGGACCTGGAGGTCACCTGACACGTGGAAGGCCCAGGGCAGGGCCAGGGCAGGGCCAGCCGCCAGCACAGAAGCAAACCGGTAACAGCGCCACATTAAAAAAATTGTGCTATGAGGAATTATATTTTTTGAAATTATTAAATGTGTTCATAATTGTATCAATCTCAAGTATACTAATTTCTTCTTAGTTGTAACTGGAAATTGAGGTTCGTAAGAGTTAAGATTTCTATTTAAGATGGAAAGAAACATTTTTAGTAATAGAAGTTATAAAGTATGGAAATTTATTTTTTGAAAAATTTAAAAGAATGAGGTCGGTTCTAAAATAAAGTTGGTTATAATGGGTAAGAAAAGACAAGCTAGGGGGACTAAGAAAGTTGCAAAAGAAAAACTTTGAAGAAAAACCCTGAGCCCTGGCTGGTGTGGCTCAGTGGACTGAACACTGGCCTATGAACATAAGGGCCGCTGGTTCGATTCCCAGTAGGGGGGTCCATGCATGGGTTGAGGGCCAGGTCCCTGGTGGGTGGCATGTGAGAGGCAACCACACATTGATGTTTCTCTCCTTCTCTTTCTCCCTCTCTTCCCCTCTATCTAAAAATAAGTAAATCTTTAAAAAAAAGAAAAATCCTGAGAAAATTTTACATACAGTTAAGCTAAGGTTGAATTTAAATAAATGAATTTAAATATCAAAAGTAAGCTAATGTAGAGAGTTTGGTTCTTTTTCACTTCCTTAAAAAGAAGGGTTTTTCTTGCATTTATTCTACTCTAAGATATTATAGAAGATTTTCTACCTAGAAAGCAGAGATTGTTTTATTTATTTAAAAATTATTTTTAACTTTTTTTTTACACTGGATGACTATTGTGTTAGCTGTTGTCATTTTATTTTTGACAATCTAGAGGAAAAGAGGTCAGTGGCCCTAACTAAATCATGAGGCGATATTGGGTATATAAGATATTTTTTGGATGAAGGAGCAAGGGGGAAATGTGGTATTATATTTCAGAAGTGAGAATGGGCAATTTACAGGTTGTTAAGACAGGGCAGAACACAAAGAGCAAGGAAGTCCTCACTAGGAGCTAGGCGCTGGGTGCCTCAGAAACAATGGGGCACAGGGGGTGCCTAACAGCAGGTTCCTGCGAAAGCCCCCTTCTTTACCATACTTAATTAAAATTAGGCTAAAGCAGCATTCTAAGACCTCCTTCCTGAAATAGTTTTGTTTGTCTGAATGTCTTAGGCAAAAAAAAAAAAAAAGGACAGAGCCAAAGTTTCACTGAGTCTTTTGTGTACTAAGTAACAGTTTAGCCCTGGCTGGTGTGGCTCAGTGGATTGTGTAGGACTCAAAGAGTTGCTGGTTTGACTTCCAGTCAGGGCACATGCTTGGGTTGTGGGCTGGGTTCCCAGTTGGGGGCGTGTGAGAGGCAATGGATTGATATAACTCTCACATATTGATGTTTCTCTCCCTTTCTCCCTCCTGGTCCTCTCTCTAAAAATAAATAAAACCTTGGGGAAAAAATAGTTTAAAAAATATTCTAAAAGGGCAGCTTCACAGTGGCAGAATTTGGTCCGTTCATAGGGCACTTTGAATCCGCTTTGTTCCTCTGAAAGCAGGAGATAGATCTCTCATGTGAAATCTGCCCTTCTTGCACCAGAAGAGTTGACTGTGTCCCTGTCATCTGAGACAAGAGATGTGGCACTGAGAAGGTAGTACAAAAAACCTTATTTCTTCACCACTTATTGTACCTAGCCTAAACTAAATGTTTTGGCCTTGTCAATTCTTCACAAAGTTATTGTTTCTTTGTCCAAAAGGTATAAAAGCTTCCTGCTGTCACAGGTGGGCACAGGTAACCAGGTTCTTGGTGATTGCGGACAAAAAATTGAACCGAACACAGTTTGTAGCAGAAAGTGAGGAAAAGCAGATTTATTAAGCCACACAGAACATGGGAACAGGCCAACTCTGAGCAGAGTGGAACAAAGAAAGAAGAGCCTAACAGCAGCAGCAGCAGCAGCAGCAGCAGCAGCAGCAGCAGCAGCAGCAGGGGCAGCTGGAGCAGGGCAAAAAAGGGAGGCACTCAGGGGCTAGAGGACTTTTATTCCTTAGGGTGGGCCTCCCTTTCCTTGATTGGCTCCTGGGAAGAGGGTCCCACAATGCTAATTCATTATAATGAAGCAGGGGTCAGGGAGCATCTTCTGCGCAGGGGCAGTCCTGATTCTCTAGGATTCAATGCTTCTCCAGATGCAGAAACCACCAGACTTAGGACAGGGTCTCTGCCCTTTATCCATGTTCTTTATCTCCCGGGGCGCCTCTGGAGTTTCCTCCTTCCTGACTATCTCCTGCCTCAACTTCCGCCTTGAGAGACATGGTTCTCAAAAATCTTTTTGGGGTTGTTGAAGGGTGAAGGTCATCCTTCTGTAACTTCTTCTGGCTTATATGGGGGCAGTAGTCCCTGCCTATCGAGAACCACGAAACTCTCGCCCTATTTTATCTAGAGGTTGAGAGGAACCTCTGAGGCCATCACAGATGCTGCATGTTGGTCAGCTTCGATGTCATTCTCAGGGAGGGGTTGGAAACCCTGGACCATCATCAATTTGAAATGGAACTGCTTAAGTCTAGAAGATACAAATTTAACAAGTAAATGAAATAAACAAAGTCCTAAAAATAATAAGATCAACAATATTATTAAGGGACTTAGGAGTGGTAGTAGCCATGTTAAACTAGGGAGCCAGGAGGTCAGGGTATCCCTAGTTTCTTGGCCCTGTTGATTATATCTGTGTAGCCACTCTGCCTGATCATAAATTTTCCTTATGTTAGTTTCAACCATTCCAGAATTATTTATATAGGTGCAGCAGGTTTTATTGATAACAGCACACACTCCACATTGTTCTGCTAGAAGATAGTCAGGGGCGAGGTGATTATCCATGACTACATTTGCCAGTGAATCTACTGATCTTGATAGTCCAGCTGGAGCATTAGCAGTATCTTGGGAAACTCCTTCTATAATCTCAGTGAGTTCCGTTAAGGTGGCCTCATGGTAGGCAAAGCCTTCCTCAGGGGCTGCAGCAGCTGCGGTGGCAACAGCTCCAGCCCCTACTAAGCCAAAAGCTCGTTTTTCTCTCCCTAGAGACAGATTTCTAGGACTCTGGGTTATGTTTATAACAGTAAGGTCCAGGGGTGCCAGGGTCCCTAAGGTACAGTCACCTCCGTGTTTAGCGTTGCTGAGATGTGTGTAAGCAATAGCTTCTTGGAGTTCTGAAGGCTCTGTTAGCCAGTTTCTGGGAGTCCCACAGAGCCAGACAAGGCCCGGGGGTGCTGCAATGACAGTGGCTTTGGCAGAGTTATATATTAAGGAGGGTAAATGGCAAGGGGGAAAGGCAATTTTTAAGGGGGCCTAGATTACATCCCTGATCTTCCCTTCCTGCAGGAGGTGATAGGAATTTTGCTAATAATACCAGGTTGGTTCAATTTCCAACTAACACATTTTGAAGTATCATTGGTATCTGCATTATGAGTTTTGTCAAAGCAGCAATGGGTACTATTAGGAATGCAGTTAGAATCATAATTTGGGTAGCATAATATATGTGACCAATTTAAAGGTTTAAAAATTTCTCCCTCAGAAAGATTCCCTAGGAATTTGGAACTTGAAAGAGAGACCAGGGCTTCAAATGGGTTAATAGCCCCGATATGAGTATTATTATAACATGTTCTTTATCTCCTGGGGCGCCTCTGGAGTTTCCTCCTTCCTGACTATCTCCTGTCTCAACTTCCGCCTTGAGAGACATGGTTCTCAAAAATCTTTTTTTTTTCTATAAAAGGGGTGCATTCTATGGTACTGTCGCATTTAAGAGAGGTAGTGGAATAATTAAATGGCTTTATATTTGGTCAATCTATTTTCTGTTAGCCAGAGGTGCCCTTTCATTTCTAAAACTCCTTTTACCTGGTGTGGGGTTAAGACCTCTAACTTCTGACCAAGAGTTAGTTTACCAGCTTCCTCAGTTAGTATCGCTGTGGCTGCAACTGCTCTTAAATTCGGAGGCCACCCGGTTGCTACAGTGTCCAGTTTCTTTGAGAAATATGCAACCGGTTGAGGTTCATTCCCTAGTCTCTGGACTAAGACCCCTAAGGCTATTCCTTGCCTTTCTACTACATATAGAAAGGCTTGTTTAAGTTAGGGATGCCTACGGCTGGCGCCTCGGCTAGGGTCTGCTTGATTTTGTTAAAAGCCTGATTACATTCCTTCTCCCATATAATGGGTTCAGTGTCTCTCCTAACCGGTTTTAGGTTGTTTACAGCATACAGTGGTGGAGAGGTCAATTCCTCTAAGGCTGGGGCAGAGGTTCCTGAATTCTGGGGTCCCCCCATCTCCCGTGAGAGACAGGTGGGGAACTGAGGAAGGTATCTTCTAATTGATCAACACTTGGGCCCTTCGGTTCTGTTGGGGCAGTGCTGGGGCAAAAGGAGGGATCTCGGTACAGAGCCATAAATGCCTGCACGTAAGGCATTTCAGACCATTTATCTTCCCCCCAGCAGAATAGATCTAGTTGTAAGATAGTGTTATAATTCCTGCTCCCATTTGCAGGCCACCTCTCTCCATCTCCTAATTTATACTGGGGCCAAACAGTGTTACAAAAGAAAACTAATCTCTTCCTTTTTAGATTTTCAGGGTCAAATTTATTCCAGTTGCTAAGAATGCAACTCAGTGGTGATTTGGAAGGGATGGAAGATGTGGTTCCCATCTAGACTGTGCTGATCCTAAAGAGAAACACAAAGAGACTCCGTTGCGATCTAGAGGCGTCCCTCTTTGCTTGCCTCGGGAGCTTTCCCAGTGGGCCATAGGGCGTCCCTCGGGGATCCCACCGAATTACCAGACGTCTCTGGCAAAAGAAATCCTAGCGAGTGTCGGCCGACAGAAATCAAAGACTTGAGAGGATCGCCAGTCTAGTTTTGTAGAACTATTGGGAGGAACCACCCCAGCATTCTTGAGCAATTGTCTATAATCCTGATGATCCCAGACCCACTGCTCTACCTAAGGCATCAGAACACGTTCTGACTCTTGTATTTTCCATCTATAGCTGTCAGGTCTGGGGCAAAGGAGGTGTCTTACTAGCAAAATGGTTTCTGGCCCCATAAGCTACCAAGAGAGACATCAAGATGACCTTATTACAAAATTATTCTTTTTCAAATCACAAAGAGGACACTCAGGTATTCTACCTAATTTTATAAAGCTTTAAGAGATTGTACCAAAGTCCTATATTTCCCAGTAGGGACCTGAAAAGGTGTCTGAAGCCCCGCCCATAGGGGATTTACAACAGGGTCCAGAACTTGGGGTATTCGAGAAAAACAGGACATTTCTTTCCCCTTCACAAGGCAGGTAGCCATGGGGGATGGGAGTCAGGAAGCAGGACCCCTGTGAATCACTTTCCTTAACACTAACAGGACAAGGGCTGCCATGGGGGATGGGGTAGCAGAGACAATGCAAAGACCAAGCAGGAAGCAAGGGGAGGAAAACTTCCCCCGCCAGTGGGCCATGAGACGGCGCCACATGGCTCCAGACTAAGTAATGGAGATCACCGCGACACAGCCGATGGTGCTAGGAGCTGCGAGAGGCCTCTCTAGCTGGGCTCTGGACACACACTCCCCTTACTCTGAAGGAAGGCACCCTTCCCCAGAACTGAACAAGGCACCCAGACTGGCCGACGGGCCTAATGGGGCAAAGTGGGGGAAGGTAGGACCGTGCGTTGGTCAATGTCCCACAGGGACTCCGAAACCCAACAGCAACATTCACTACCCAAAACCTACATAACCCTTGAACAACTAGTCCCCTTCTCAAATAGGTCTAATATTTGGTAACATTCTGGGTACAAAGACAGCAGGAACCCTACCGAAACAAAGAGGCAAGTGGAATATGGGTGCAGGTAGAAAGGCCAAAACTAATTGAGGACAAGCATAAAAGATTCTCTGTGGACCTGCTGAGGAGACTGAACAAGGGAATCATAGCACAGGCAAGGTGGTGACTGATATCCCGTGTGGAAGGTCAAACCGTGCCTATGAGGGAGCGGCCGCAGGGTGGGGCAGTGTGTTATGGTTTTCACAGTGTGCCTGACTGGTGTGCGGACATTTTCTTGCACCTGGCGGGGACTAAGACTAACGCCGTTCTGCACCCAGGTTATCCTATCACGGGTATCTTCAAGCGGCGGGCGCCCTTGTGGCTTTTAACAGCCCGACCCATGCCCGCAATTTAGCGGCCGACCTTCCATCAGGGAACATCAGACTCACCAAAACAGAATAAATGGCAATAGAAAGGGGCATCCTTGAATGGCAGGGAAGCAAAGGGGCTTACCGCTCTGGTGTCTACTCCTGGCTGGCTCGCCAAAAACTGTCACAGGTGGGCACAGGTAACCAGGTTCTTGGTGATTGCGGACAAAAAATTGAACCGAACACACAGTTTATAGCAGAAAGCAAGGAAAAGCAGATTTATTAAGCCACACAGAACATGGGAACAGGCCAACTCTGAGCAGAGTGGAACAAAGAAAGAAGAGCCTAACAGCAGCAGCAGCAGCAGCAGCAGCAGCAGCAGGGGCAGCTGGAGCAGGGCAAAAAAGGGAGGCACTCAGGGGCTAGAGGACTTTTATTCCTTAGGGTGGGCCTCCCTTTCCTTGATTGGCTCCTGGGAAGAGGGTCCCACAATGCTAATTCATTATAATGAAGCAGGGGTCAGGGAGCATCTTCTGCGCAGGGGCAGTCCTGATTCTCTAGGATTCAATGCTTCTCCAGATGCAGAAACCACCAGACTTAGGACAGGGTCTCTGCCCTTTATCCATGTTCTTTATCTCCCGGGGCGCCTCTGGAGTTTCCTCCTTCCTGACTATCTCCTGCCTCACTGCTATGGTTGCTTCTTTGAGTCTTATTTTTTGATTGGTCTCCCATCTATAAGAAATTAATTTTTTGGTTATTTTGTCTTATGTAATTAATTTTTCTTATTTTGTGTTATGTCATTTTATTTATTAGACCAGGCAAAGAATCTGGAAAGAGAAAAACGAAAAATTGCCTGTCCCTGCTACCAGAAAGGGAACCTGGCCCTGAGTGGGCCAGCCTTGTGCTGGCTGGTAGCGTGTGGGTCCTTGGTTTTGCACAGGGAAGATTTCACAAAAGGAGTCCAGGCGATTTTGAGAGTGAATTTATTTAAGCTGGTGACAGTGAAACAAGGAAGGGCCTAACGTAGAAGAAGCAAGAAGAGAGCCTTGGCAAGGCTGCTTTGGTTCACTGAGAAGTCAAAGAAAAGAGGGCCTTGGAGACAGGTTTAGGGGGCTGCCCTGGGGTGAGCTGCCGCTGCCCAGTGCTCCCCTGGTTACAAGTCTGGTGGGGTCCCTTAGAGTTTCAGAGACGCAGGCCCGGGAGGGAAGAAGAAGGGGGAAAAGAAAGGCTGGGGTGTACCCCTGGGAGGGGGAGTAAAAGCAGAGTTTTTTGTTACAAGAGTTTTTAAAGGCTGGTAACTTAGAGAAGGGTTTCAATAGAATATTCATCAGCTTTTTCAGGCATGAATTTTCAGAAGGGGTCATTAGTAGTTGTAGCTGGTTCTGGCATTGCCAACCTGGTTTTGCTGCTTTTCTTGTCCTGGAGCTAGAATACTTCTGAGGCCTAGATGTTATCTCTAGGGAGGTGACCGTCTGCATCTGGCTATAGATTGCTTGGCAGTTTGTTCAGCTCTCTGTCTTTTTCTCCATTCTACTTGCCAAAGAATTTTTCTAGCTTCTTTCTTTTTCTGCCTTATCCCTACATTTGCATATAGAAAATTCTAAGGAATTAAAAAAAAAAAAACCCAACAAAAAACCAAACCAAAAAACCAAAAAGGATTAGAACTGATGATTGAGTTGTGCGATGTTGTAGGATACAAAGTCAAAATATAAAAATCAGTTGTATTTTTGCAATGAACATTCTTATAATGAAAAAAAACCAAATGCATTTATAATAGCATATGAGGAATCAAATACTAAAAAGTAAATTTAAGAAAAGAAAGTACTATGAAAAATACAAACATTATGGAAAGAAATTAACGGATATAAATACTTTGGAAATCACCCAAAGTACTTGGGAAAATTTCCATCTTCATAGATGAAGAGACTTCAGTGAAGTGGTACTGCTGCTCCTCAGGGTAATCAGAACAGGCGGCACAGTACTTATCATAAACCAGATAATTTTATTATAGAAATTGGCAAGGAGGTTTATAAACTTATATGAAATTTTCCAGAATCAAAATAGCCGAACCCTTCTTGAAAGAGAGGAGCAAATTTGTTGACTAATATTTTCTGACTTCAAAACTTAGTACAAAGCAAATGTAATCAAGAAGGTGTTGTACTGACACAATGAGAGACCTACAGATTTACAAAGTAGATTAAGATTTGAGAAATAAGCCCCCACATCTATGGTCAAGTGGTATTTGGAAGAAGTGTCAAGGGCCAAGAATGGAGAAAAGAATATTCCTTGCATAAATTGGTGCTGGGCCGGGTGGCTAGCAAGATGAAATAAAAAGAGGCGGTACATTATCATACCACATAAAATACTTTTCCAAAAAGGATAAGACTTAAATATAAGACTAAAACTATAATACACTTAGATAAAATATAGGAAATAAACCTGATCATCGATTTGACAAAGAATTTTTAGATATAACACTAAGAGTAAATTCAGAAGAAAAAATTATTGGGACTTCTTCAAATTAATGGTTTTTGTGTTTTAAAGGAGAAAAACAAAGTGAAAACACCCATTGGAAACTTTGCACCCTATTGCTTGGAGTATAAAATTGTGTTGCAGGTATGAAAAATTCATGGCAGTTTCTCAAAATATTAGGAACTGTGTTACCATCTGATCTATCAATTCTACTTCTGGGTAAGTACCTGAAAGATTTGAAAAAAGGGGAATAAACAGTTATATGTCCACCCATATTCATAGTAATCTTATTTACAGTAGTCAAAAGGTAGAAGTAACCTAAGCGATCAACAACATTTGGTGTATGCACAAAACCTAGTATTTTAGCTTCCAAAAGAAAGCAAATCCTGACACGTGCTACAACATGGATGAACCTTAAGGACATTAGGTTAAATGAAATTATTCTGTTAAAAAGGTCAAATATTATATAATTTCGCTGGTATAAGGTACCTAGAGTAGGGAAATTTATAGAGACAAAAAGAATTGTTGGTTCTAGGCACTGGGGTAACGATTGGATGTGGAGTTGTGTCAATGAGACAGATTTTCTGTTTTGCAAAATAGAAATAGTTCTGGAGACCGATACACTTCACCCTACTGAATTATATGGTTAAAAATGGTTAATGTGGCCCTGGCCGGTGTGGCTCGGTTGGTTGCACATTTGAGAAAAAGTCACCAGTTTGATTCCGGTCGGGGCACATGACTGGGTTTCTGGTTCCGTCCCAGACTGGGTGTGTAGGAGCGGCAATCCATGGATATTTTTCTTTCACATCGATATTTCTTTCCCTCTCATTGTCCCTTCCTTCCCTTCTCATTGTCCCTTCCTTCCCCTCTCTCTAAAAATAAAAAAAATCTTTTAAAAAAATGGTTAAAATGCAAAGTTTATTGTATGTGCATATCATCACAATTTAAAGTAAAAATGTTCAGCAAGGGAGTTAAAACACAGCCTACAGATGAAAGATAACGCAAATTATAGAGCAGATAATAGACTTGTGTAGAAAATGACTAAAAACCCTTTATAATTTAAATATAAAGTCAAATACTCAAATTAAAAATGTTAAAAAATACGAATACACATTTTCCAAGGGAGTTATGCAAATGGCCAAGAGCACGTGAAAATATGCTTGACATTGGTGTCATCAGAAAATGCAACTCTGTCCTGGCCAAATAGTGGTTAGAGTGTCATCCAGATATGCCACATTTGCTGGCACACACAAGAATCAACCAATGAAGTGGAAGAACAAACTGATGTCTCTCTCTCTCAAAATCAATAAGTAAAATTACAAAAAAAAGAAAATGGAAAATGCAACTCAAACCCCCAATGAGACACCACTTCACAATCATTAGGATTGCTAGAATCAAAATGTTAGATAATAACAAACGTTGAGTTTATGTGGAATATTGAACCCAATATACCGGTGGAGCAAAATATAAAATGGTGCAACGGTTTTGGAAAACAGTCTGGCAGACTGCTAAAAATTAAAGCTGGAAATGCCATATGACTTATCAATTCCTCTTCTAGGTATATCCCCATAAAAAAAAAGAAAAAAGAAAGAAAACATGTTTGAACAAATACTTGTACAAAATTCCCATTAAGGAATTTTATAAGCAGTGTTATTTATACTAGCTCCATTTGGAAACTCAGGCGTTTCCCGTGCACACCTGTGTCCACGTGTTCGCAAAGAACTGGGTGAATACAGTACAGTCAGCCCCAGGCCAGGAAAGAGTTCCATTGAAAGTGCCAGGAAGAGAAAGGAGCGTCCCGGAGCCCGAAGCTGGGGGAGCTCCTTCCCGTGTGGTCCTTCTCGGTTCTGTCAATCACGCATGAAGGGGATGGGCACTGATTTCTGTCCAATCGCGATAGCCGCTGGGACAGATGGGTGGGGCCACGCAGCGCACAGGTGTAGAAGTCCCAACTCAGTTCCTCCGTGGGTGATGATCGTGTGGTCCCTGCCGTAACAGTCTCTGTCGCTTTCTGATCTCACAGGTGGTTGGAGTGACAGGAAGGACTTAGGGAGACCGAGGAAACCTAGAAATGGTGAGTGTGCCACGCTAGGTGCAGAGACTGGGAGGAGGAGGAAATGACTGGAATCGGCTGCGGCTGGGATGTGGTCCCCCTAGGTCAAGTCCAGAGTCTGCGCGCCCAAGTCCTCGTGCGGGCGCCGTTACAATGTCGTTCCCCACTGACTCGCACGTGGGGGCTGGGCTGTTAGACGGGACCCCGAGCGTCCGGTCCCTTCTCCGCAGGGCGACTTCAGCCAGGACCCTCTCTGGGCCGCTCTGCGCCCGCAGCCCTCGTGTCTCCCCAGATGGTGAGGTGACCACGAGGAGGGTCCAAGGGAACAATCGTGACTCAGCCTTTGGGGTTCGTGCGTTGGAGCTGCTGTTGTCTGTGGTCCCTAGTCCTTTTCAGGGAGACCGATTTTCTCTTGAGTTTTTCAAATGTTTGGGAAGCGGAGTCTCCAGTCCACAACCCCGTCCTCCCATAGTGGCCATTACTAGGACTGGCAACAAGTCCCTACATTTTTAGATTCTTTCACCAAATCCCAAAGCCAAATAACTATCCCTCTTTGAGTCACCGCATCATCAACTATTTGTCCTTCGGTGCGTTTCAAGCATTTCTGTTGCCGTTTCACGCCCGAGCGAAACCCAAAGAAGCACGCGGCAAACATGGGGGTGACCCGGGTGATGAGGGTGGCTGTGCCATGAGATAGCCCCCTTGATGCTCTTTCTAAAAAGTCTTCCCGAAACAGTTAAAGGTACCAGTATGCATGGGGAGCTGTCCAGGCAAACTTGGGGGCTGTATTTGCAGTCAGACTGTAACCATGTCCAGGGTGCAGCGCGAACACCAGGCACATGCTTCTAAATCCGCTGGCCAATGGGTTCGTGAGTGCGCTGCCAGGCTTCGGCGGGTCCGCAGCGGTTTGCCCATCAGCGTGTCTGCGTGCCCTGCTGCCTGGCTCCACTGCCTCCCTTAGCACTTCTTACCTGGACAGGCGGATCGGAAAGCTGGGAGCATTAGGGACTGTGCACTATTTGTTTCTGGGGCGCTTCTGTGAGCCCCGCTGTCTTGTGTTATACTGTTGACACTGCCAAGCCTGGGTTCTGTATACAAGGTACTCGGAGATGTAAATTTTGATGTATTTTTGGGAGCATGAGTATGGGAATAGGGCCCTCCTTACAGTGGTTTTGAGTCAATGTTTTTTTTTTTTAATTGAAATTATTGGGGTGACATTGGTTAATAAAATTGTGTAGGTTTCAAGTGCACAATTCTATAATACATCACCTGTATATTATACTGTGTGTTCACTACCCCAAGTCAAGGCTCCGATCACCGTTTCCCCCCCTTTCCCCTCGCCTTCCTTCCCCCATTCACCCTTCCCTTCTGGTAAGTGCTCAACCCCCCTCCCCTCTGACCGCTCTCAGGCTGTTCTTTGTATCTCTGAGTCTGTTTCTATTTTGTTAGTTTATTTTGTTCATTAAATTCCACATATAAGTGAAATCATATGGTCCTTGTAAGCCACTCTGACTGGCTTATTTCACTTGGCATAACACCCTTTAGAACCATCTGTGCTGTTGCAAAGGGTAAGATTTCTTTCTTTCTTTCTTTTTTTTTTTACAGCTGAGCAATAGTCCATCCTGTAAATGTACCACAGGTCTTTTATCCACTCATCTACTTGAGTCGATATCTTGATTGGAACCTCTATCTGTGTGTTTAGAGAAAAGTTGAAAGCTGAGTTCTCACGGGTGGTGGGGGCTGGTACTAGGATGATGATACCCTTTGAGTTAAGTCTACATCAGATTGTCACTCCTTAAAGAACAGGATTTGTTTTTTTACTGAGTTAAAAAAAATCTTTAAAATTTATCTTTTATTAAAGTGTATTTGATATATAATATATTATTTTCAGGTATGTAGCACAATGATTTGCATTTACTCGCCTTGTGATGTGACCACCAGCATAATACATCTAGTCACCATACGATCTTACATCACTGACTGTATTATCTGTGTAGTACGTTACCTCCCTGTGGCTTATTTATTTTATAACTGGAAATCTGTACCCCTTATTTCTTTTTGCCTTTTCCATCCATCCCCTTTGCCTTCATTCCCTCTGGGAGCCATTAGTTTATTCTGTGTTTCTATGACCCTGTTTCTGTTTTGTTTATTAATTTTTTAATTTTATTTTTTGATTCCACATGCAATGTTTGTCTTCGTCTAGCTGACTCATTTCACTGAGAATAATGCCATCTAGGTCCTTCCATGTTTCACAAATGGCAAACTTTCATTCACTTTTTTATGGCTGAGCAGTATTTCATTATATGTAAACACCCGATCTTCTTTATTCAATCATCTACCTATGGACACGTAGGTGGCTTCTGTCTTAGCTATTGTAAATAATGCTGCAATAAATCTTGGGGTACATATATGTTTTTTTGAATTAGTGTTTTTGGTTTCTTCATATAAATTCCTGGAATTAGAATTCCTTGCTCATATAGTAGTACTACGTTTAATTTTTTGAGGAACCTCCACGCAGTTTTCCATAGTGGCTGCACCAATTTACAGCCTCACCCACAGTGCACGAGGGGCTCCTTTTCATCCTTGCCAATACTTGTTACTTTTGAATTTTTATAGCAGCCGTCTGACTGGTCTTGGGTGGTATCTTATTGTGGTTTGATTTGCATTTCCCTGATGATTAGTGATGTTGAGCATCTTTTCATATGTCTGTGCTTCTCTGTATGTCTTTGTAGAAATGTCTGTTCAGAGTCTCTTTTTTCCATCAGGTTCATTTTTTTTCATTAGATTTTTTTTGATGTTGAGTTGTATGAGCTTTTATATAGTATGGTTATTAAGTCCTTATCTGACATATCATTTTCAAATATTTTTTCTCATTCAATAGGTTGTGTTTTCATTTTGTTGATTTCCTTTACAGTGCAAAAACTTTTATTTGATGTCCTCCTGTTTGATTATTTTTGCTCTTGTTGTTCTTGCCTGGGGAGACATATCCAAGAAAATATTGCTAAGACTGTTTTCAAAGAGCTTACTGATTATGAGTCCTTCTAGGAGTTTTATGATTTCAGGTTTTACATTTAATTCTTTAATCTGCTTTGAGTTTATTTTTGTTTATGGTGTAAGAAAGTGATCCATCTTCAATTCTTTGCATGTTTCTGTCCAGTTTTCTTAACACCATTGATTGAAGGCACTGTCTTTGCTGCATTGTATATTTCTCCCTTTTTTATTGTACATTAGTTGACCTTATAATCTTGGGTTAATTTTTTTGCTTTCTATTCTGTCCTAGTTATTTTTCAGTTTTTGTGACAGTATCTTACTATTTTGATTACAAAAGCTTTCTAGTAAAAATTTAAATAAGTGAGTGTGATACCTAAGCTTTGTTCTTTCTCAAGGCTTCTTTGACTCTTTGGGGTCTTTCGTGGTTCCATCAAAATTTTAGGATTATTTTTATTTCTTTGAAAAATGCCATTATTATTTTGATATGAACAAATTGAATCTGTAGGTTGCTTTGAGTATGATGGACACTTTAAATGTATTAATTCTTCCAATCCATGAACATGATATATTATTACACATATGTGTGTTTTTTTTCAATCTCTTTCATCAGTGTTTTATAGGTTCCAGAGTATAGGCCTTTTGCAAATTTAGTCGAATTTATTTTTAGGTCTTTTATGTTTTTGATGTAATTGTAAATAAAATTGTTTTCTTAATTTTCCTTCTGATCATTTGTTATCAATGTAGAAATCCATTGATTTCTGTATAACTTCGTATCTTGCAACTTTACTAAATAGACTTCATAGTTCTAGTAGGCTTTTTGTAGAACTGCGATAATGTTGGGAACTGGAAATACAGGTTATTTGTTATGAATACAACCTCCAGGTTGCAGTAATCCAGTGTGAGGAATCATTCATTCTTTCCAGATTTCAGAACAGGCGAAATCCAGCTGTTCATAGTATAAGTGGAAATAATCACTACTTCCTAAAAGGCTACTTATAACAGTTTTCAATTTATACTGGGCTATCCTTACTATTATAACTAGGGAATAAGGACCATGTCGTCTCATTTTATGAAGCCAATTGGGAAGTGGTGAAGACTGAATTTAATGGAATTTTAACTTGTGCATTATTTGTTCAGAGCTTTCCTTCTCACTATGGATATTTTAAGAGAGCGAGTTTTATGACCACAAATCAAGGCACATTTTTGATTTTTGAGGTGAAGTATATCCCTTTCTTCTCTTTTCTTTCAGTCTTTTCCCTAAGATCATAAAATCCCTAGATTCAGTTAATTGAGATCCCAGGTAGCTTGAGACAAAAGATAGCTAATACTCAAAATTATTTTTATAGACTCAAAATCCAAGGAGTGCCCATTACTCTTTTGTTGTTGTTTTTTTTTTAATGTAAAATCTTTCTCTATATTTTGGATTCCTAATTGGGTCAAATTGTATACAGTTTTTTAATACCTTTTTTCTTCTTGTCTCTTCTCTCATGCCCTTACCTTTTTTATATTTTAGGTAAATATATAAAGATCAAGATAGTGTGGGATCTCTCTGCCTTGGTATCTGTAAACTTTTTTCCACCATTAGTGCCATCAGCATTAGACACTGAACATGACAAACAAAAGAAGTGCTCACCAAGTCTCATATTAAAGTAGACAAAGGTTAAAGACAAACAAACAATATCTATTGAAAAAAAGCCAGAGGAGAAAATGCCTTCCATATACAAAATAAATATTAGAATTAAATCAGTGCCATCAGCATTAGAACCCTTCACGGCAGTCACACCTGGGCGTGTCCTCAGAGACACTTCATTATAAGGCTTCAGTGACCAGCTCTCATACCTCCGGCAGTTACCCACGATGGAGGATGGTTTTATGTTGTAATTCCTGCTTCCCTCTTTAGTTAGTTCTATTTATGAATGTTGTTCATCTGGTCAAAGAAGGAGCTATTTTTGTTTGAATTTTCTTCATTGATTTCCCACGATTACCTTGATGACCTTTCTAATTTTTATTATTATTTTATAATTTTACTCTGCTTACTTTAGGTTTAATTGGCCTTTCCTTTTATTACTTTATATGGTAGGTGCACACACTAATGATTATAGTTGTTGTTGGTTTTTTTTTTGGCTGGTGTATTTGTTCAGTGGCATAAATTTCCCTTTGGGCATTTCTTTTGCTGCATCCCACGACTTTGAAGTCTTATTTTTATTTCATGGAATTTAAAATAATTTTTTAATTTTTTGAGACACCTTTTTTGAATTTTTATATTATTTGGAGTGTCAAGGAGTGTCTTTTAAAATGACTGTACTTTTGGGGATTTTCTCACTATCCTGTTATCGATTTCTAGCGCAATGCCTCTGTGGCATGAGACCATATTTTGTATGACTTGTGTTCTTTCAGATTTGTTAAGGGGAGTTTCATGTTTCAGGATGAGTTTTGGCTTGGTGAACTCGAGCAGAGTGAGTATTCCACTCTTGCTGGATGAGTATTTCATAGATTACAATTAAATCGGTTGTCACACGGCACGGTTGAGTGCTTCTCGGTCCTTGGCGATATTCTCTCTGTAAGGATATAATTCCGGGTAGGGCGTTGTTGGACTCGACAACTGTACAAGTACTTTTGTCCATTTCTTTTTGCCTTTTGCTTTTTGCTTTTTTGTTAGGCACGTACAAAAAGAATTGATACTCCTTCTTAGAGAATTGACCTTTTATTATTATTTTAAATTTAAGTCTGTATTGTTTTAAACAAAGTGTCATCTGTTACATTATAAGAAATACAAAATATATTTAATCTTTATTTGCTTTTAATTGACAAGTATAATTATTTATATTCTTCTGATAAGTTTTTGAATGTTTCTTTTAATGGAGGTGTCCTCATGTCAAAGTCCCTCAGTTTTATCTCATAATATCTTTATTTTTCTTTATTTTTCAAGGATAATTTTTCTTGACACAAATCTAGGATAGTGGTTTTTTCTTTCAAAATTTGAATATATTGTTTTACTCTCTTGCTAACATTATTCACAAAGAGAAGGTTGATATATTCTAATATTTGTTTTTTATATGTGAGGCATTTTCTCCTTTGGCTTTTTTTCAATACATATTGTCTTTAATCTTTGTCTAATCTGATATGAGACTTGAGTGAGCACTTTTGTTGTTTGTCGTGTTTAGTGTCCTGTGAACTTCCTGAATTTACTGTTTGGTGTCTATTGTTAATTTTAGGAAAACTTTAGTGATTGAGACTGCACTGATTTGTTTATTTCTGTCTTTCTTTTTAAAAAAGTATTCCCATGATGTGTTTTAAACTTTTTATTTAAAGAATGTTGTCCTAGGGTTCATGGATATTGCTTTCTGTCCTTTTGATTATTTGTTGTTTTTCCATTATTTTTCACTGAGATAAATTTGAGTACTGGTCATGTTTAGAACAGAATGTTTGGGCGATATTTTAAAATGTCATGTCCATTTGCTCTTTCCCAATATTTGAAACATCAGATGCCCTGTGATGTAAATTATCTTATGGATCTAAGAATAGAAGTTCATTTTAACTTTTTAAACTTTTTTCCTGTATTTGGTGGAATGACATAAGTTACTTAAATTCCAACCCTGAAACTCGAAGTCTCTGACTCTAATTATTGATGTTTGCTGACAGCTTTAAAACTTCATAACTTTTCCCCCTCTTTGTCTCCACATTGATCCAAGACAAGAAAGTACTTTGTCCTTTGGGATAGGAAGAGGTTGACTACACCCAAGCTCAGCCCTTGTGTGTGAACTCTAGTCCCCTCCCCTCACCCCCAAGCTTAGTAAAACAAGTCCACGCACCTTTCCTTACTCTCTAAGCTATTTCATGCCTGCTTGAGGGGCCTGCTTTACTTTCCCCAGAGACCTAAATTATACAGGTAATAAACCCTTTCATACCCTATTGGCAACGTGTGGTGTCATCAGCTGAGGGATTTCTATGGCCAGGAGTTAAGTTATTTTGCCCCTTCACAGCAGACCTTGGAAATGACAGAAGAAGGAAAGACATTGTCTAGATACACAAATACTTACACTTGTGTTGCAGTTGCCTGCAGTATTCAGTACAATAACGCACTGACAGGTTTGCAGCCTGGGAGTGATTTGCTACACCATAAATCCTTGGTATGGGGTAGGCTGTATACTCCCACAATGAGAAATGCGTCTAACAATACATATCTCAGGTTGATTCCTTGTCCGTAAGTGGCATGATTAACATTTTAGTTCATCAAATTGTAGAGAAACAGGAAGGAAGAACTGAAACTGAGGTAAACATTACACAAGGTAAAAGCAGTGCTTCTCAATGGACTATTTTCAACCAGCCAGATGCATCTGATCACTTGTAAAGTCCTGGGAGACTGTGAGATTCGGCCAGCTGCACCTCGTTAAAACTTGGGTCACCAACGATCACATGGACTCTCATGTTGGGTGATCAGAAAGCTTCTATTTCTTAACTAAATTTTATTCATTGAATTCAGGTTTGACCTTCTGTGAGTAATAAGGAAGAAAATGAATGAATTTTCCTCACAATGCATTGATGATATTAAAATGGTAATATTTGTTTTATTTATATAGCATTTCTGTCATTTCCCAACATGCTCTGAACTTTGCTGTTAGAGAAATAAAAATGTAATGAGATCACACTAAAAATGAGTAAACAATTTCCATGTGTTCATGATGGTGTTAAGGTTATGAGGGAGAAAGTGTGGACAGAGAGGAAGTTTCAGATGGTCCAGTCATTGAATAAATGTTTGGAGATGGCAGAATCATATGCAACCTTCTCTTCAATGGGTTATAGGTGTCCAGTGCTGTCATTTTACTCTACATATATATGAACTGTTATAGGGCTCATTTGTCCTTAAAGATGTGGCTGTAATATTCACCCTGGAGGAGTGGGCTTTACTGAACCCTTCACAGAAGAAACTCTACAGAGATGTGATGTGGGAAACCTTCAGGAACCTGGCCTCCATAGGTGAGCATGACAAGTTCCCTTCAGTTCTTCATTTGGAGGACTAATGTTTCTTACCCATCAACATATTCTAAGATGTGTAGCGTGGGAAGGAAGGACATTGGCAAAAAGCTACAGCTCATCATAGAAGTAGAATATACTAAATTTTCTATAATTTCTATTTTGCAGCCTGGGAGTAATTTGCTACACCATAAATCCTTGGTATGTGGTAGGCTGTATACTCCCACAATGAGAAATGCGTCTCGTATATATTTCTAATATTTTGTAATGATGTTTCTGGGTCTGCACTTTTAGGGAAAAAATGGGAAGATCGCGATATTGAAGATCAGTACAAAAGCCAGGGACGAAAACGAAGGTGAGTATTACTCATAAGAGAAAGCAGTGTCTCAGGTGAGAAATCTTTTCTCTATGAAATTTCAAAAAGAAGCAACCAAAACAACCCCTACTTTGAATGTATTACTTCCTAGAATATTTTCACCAAGTTACATTTTTATATATGACAGTCAGCATTTGCAAAATAGATAAAAATATCAGCATTATGAAACCCTGTCTATAAATATCAATTTTATTAATAGCAAGGAGGAAATCGTCTTGCAGAGCCTTTAGTATATTAAATTTCAAACAATTCAGGCAAAACATAAAACCTGTACTTTTGATATGAATCATAAATATTCAAATATTTTAGTAATAAATATAAAAGAACTAATAAAAGTCATTAATAATGTACTTCCTGGTTTTTACAGAATTCTTGCATTAAAGAAAATCTGTGAAGAGAAAAATGATAGTCAATGTGGAGAAAATGTCAGTCTTACTCCAAATCTCAATCTGAACAAGACATCTCTTCCTGGAGTAAAGCCATATGACTACAGAGCACGTGGGGATGTCTTCATGGATCATGCATCTCACAATAGGCAAATCAGATGTCACACTGGACATGCATTCTCTCAGGATCGGAAATATGGAGAGAAGCCATATAAATGTAGCATATGTGGGCCAGCCTTTAGTTCTCTTCAGTACTTTGAAAAACATGAAGGAACTCGCAATGTAGAGAAAAACTATAAATGTAAGGAATGTGGGAAAACCTTCACGGGGCTCAAAATCCTCCAAAAACACATGATTACACATACTGCACAAACTCTTCATAAATGTAAGGTGTGTGGGAAAACCTTTAGTTCTTTAACTTCCCTTCAATCATGTGAGAGAGCCCACACTGGAGAGAATCTCTATACATGTAAACACTGTGGGAAGGCCCTTAGAAATTATCGAAGTTTTCAAAGACATGAAAGAAGTCACACTGAAGAGAAGACCTATGAATGTAAGTTATGTGGGAAGGCCTTCAGATATTACAGCTCCATAGAATCACACAAATGGACTCACACAGCAGAAAAACCCTATGAGTGTAAGGAATGTGGAAGGTCATTCAAACAGTACAGTTCCTTACAAACACATAAAGAGGCTCACACAGGACAGAAATCCTATGAATGTAAACACTGTGGCAAAGCCTACAGTTATCTCAGCTCCCTTCAAGTACACATGAAGATGATCACTGGAAATACTCCTTTTCAGTGTAAGGAATGCGGGAAAGCATTCACCCGACTTAGCTGGTATCAAAGACATGAAAGAACTCACACTGGAGAGAAACCCTATGGATGTAAACAATGTGGTAAAACCTACAGAGATCATAGTTCCTTACAAATACACAAAAGAAAGCATACTGGAGAGAAGCCTTTTAACTGTAAGGAATGTGGGAAAGCCTTCATTTGTAACAAAACCCTTCAATTACACTTGAGAGTGCACACTAGAGAGAAACCATTTAAATGTGAAGAATGTGGGAAAGGCTTTATTGATCACTCTTCTTTACGAAGGCATGAAAAGATTCACTGAATAAAAAGGATTCACTATTGACAGTGAATATCAATAGTGTGGGAAAGACTTCAGTTTGCCCACATCTTTATCTGTGAAAAAAATAAAAATGTAAATAGCCTGATCAGGCTTGATGAAAATTAATTTCTGTATAATGTTCTAGGAAACTTGTAAGGTAAAAGAGTTATCAAAATGAAAAATAATTGTGTTTATCAAGTTTCTCTCAGTGTGTTATTGGAATGTGGGTTTCTCCTATAGTTGTCCCTTGAACAACATAGGGATTGGGGCCCCAACTGTCCCTGTAGTCAATCTTTGTATAATTTAAGCCACTTCTCCACGTGGTTTTTCAACCACGAATGAAAACTACAGTTTACTTTTTAACAACAAGTGTTTAAACTGCCATTTATAAATGAACTCTTGCAGTTCAAGGATTAAATATAAATACTTTCAGAAATGAGTATTGCAGTGATGTAATTTTAGGAGTTGTCTTTCAAAAATATTACATATTAATAAGTAGTGAGTTTTCATTTTAATAATATTGTCTATTTACTGTTTGAAGTCTACTGGATTTAAATGATCTGAATTCAAGTGTACTTCTACAATATAATATTTTTATTTTTTTTATGATGTATTATTTGTGCTGTGTTAAGGGGGTATTAAAAAATGGCAGTTTGTTAGTTTTGATTTTGCTCTTTGAATTTTCCTACTGGCTTTGTGGAATGTTGTGGGCATCTCTCTTGTATTGTATATGTTCTCTCTTTTTACTGACAAAGCTCCTCTTCAGAAGGTTATGGTATAAGAGGCTTTCCTCCTTTTTCTTAGCAATAAAAAGTTGGAGTAAATTTTTATGTATGTCAAGACTATGAAAGAACATATTTTTATGTTTATTACTTTTATATTTGACTGTGCTTTTGGATTTTTTTCCTGGGAGGCATGTTGGATATATTTTGATGGGAGGGGAGAGATCTGTAATATGATCAAAAATCTAGATTTGGAGATCTCTCCCTGTAGGTAATGTTAGGAACTAGATTTTCTGCAGTTCGTTTTGCCTGTGGCTCCACGTTAGACTTTGCCAGCAGCCTGGCCGTCACGAGATGGGGAAGGCCGACATAAGGATGGCATCAGTCACAGAGCAGAGCCACGTACGGGGAGAGAGGCTAATACGCAGGGGCTTCCAGGACACCATCTTCCTGCTCCTTGTTTAGATTCTTCGCCTTTCTGGTTAAGAGTATTCTCAAAATAGCCACGATCTGTTTGATTTCCATTTTCTTCGGGGTTTAGTTTTCCACTGGTGTTTTCAAAAGATTCACTTCTAAGAGCCTTTAGGGTCTGGCCTTTTCTGCTTGTGTCTACCAGGTCACGCAGGGGACTCTTGTCTGGTCTCCCTCACTTCTAGATTCTCCCCAGGTGCGGTCTAATATGTATGGGAAGCCGCCTGTGCTGTGATCGGTGCCGGTGAGACTGTGCGGCCCTCATTCACCATGACATCTACAATTGTGAATTGGAAAAAACATGGGACTTTGTTTCTTTACTGCATTTTGCAGTGTTTGGCTTGATCTGGTTTTTTAATAGGACAGTAAACACTTCCCTTCTGTCAAGAATATTGGGTATTTTCTGATATTTGTAGCTTAATGTAATTCCTCAGAGTGGTTTCATTTATGTTTGATTATAAGTGATTAAAAGTATGCATTTGTTCAAACATTTTTCTTGTGATTTTATACAAAAATGTTATTAACTGTTTTGTAAACTGTGGAATGCTAACAGATAGTGTGCTAGAGGTTATAATTTCTATTCAAGGAAACAAGACTTTTTCCTGTGCTGAATACTGTGAAGAGGTAAACTTTATTCTGTCATTGCCATTCATAATGCTTGTTTTCTAGAAGGTAAAAACAATATAGTGGAGCTAACCTTAATTTGTAAGAAGCTCTAGTCAGTGATATTAGTATGGAGAAGGGAAGGCTGGTCATTATTATGATTTGGAACTGTATCTTTACCATTTTTAGAGATGGTTATAAAATACCATTATAATTTTTAGTACTTTCTGGTCACTGATTACCTTGATGAAGGTGGTATGTGATATTTTCCTCTTCAGCAAGATAAGACTTGCCCTTGCAAAGATTTCAAGCCAGGTACTAACTAGTCTTCTGCAACAGTTTTGTTTTTGTTATTTAAATGCTGGTCTATTTTTTATGATATATTAGACACCATTTACTGTCAAGTACTCAGTTAAAAATATAAATTTATTTCTAAGTGTACTGCACAGTATATTATTTTTTTATGACTCAACTGAGGCCTTTGTGATTAAGTTAAAAAAACCCCCAGAAACCTAGCAATGGAGAGAGGAACACTATTTCAACCAAACCTTACTTCTCAGAGGCTACACTCTTACTGCTAATTTTTCAGTATTCCTTGTTATACCATGCACTTTCTCTTTTTCTCTTATTTTTTCCATTATCATTTACCCCTGCTATATCCTCTCGCATCTCTGCCCACACCCCGCCCCCTGCAGCCACCCTGCTGTGGTCCATGACCCTGAGTTCTTTTTTTCTTTTTTGCTCCATCCCTCCACCCCTAAGCCCTCATGCCACGCACTTTTAGCACATTGAGCACAGATAATCAAGACACGGTCAGATTTGGAAATATGGGCATGAAACAAGTTATTTTCATCCTGGTGCTTATATTTTGGTGGGAAGAGAGAGATGGTTAACAAGTGATAAATCTTTGGTTTGTAAATGAAAATGAAAGCTGTGATAGAATGTAAAAAAATAACAAAATAGAATAAGGAGTCTGGGGTGTGTGTAACTCTTCCACATGAGTATGGAACTGGAATGCAGGCTTGGCTGCCTGCCACAGCAAAAGCCAAACTCGTGAGGAGAGGTGCTGGTGGAAACGCCAAGAGCTCTAGTCAGCTGCCACGATCTGGACGGACGTTGGACTCCTGTCTCAAAGGCCATCTTCCGGCTCCAGCCTGCAGTTCTGATAGGGACAGGGAGGGGAGGGGGATTGTTTTTCTGTCCAATCATCTTGCTAGTATACATAGGCCAAGCAGTGGTACAATTAATAACCAATTCCTTCTTAGTCATTGGATCATAGCTTTACATGGACCGATGGCTAAAATTCAGCCCAGTGGGCCCTTTTCAGGAGTTGAAACAGAACAAAAGTTCTGTTGGCACAAAAGTACTAACCCAAAAGCGTAACTACAGAAAGACTCCCAAGTGGGAACATATGAACAAACTTGGATCCATAATTCCATTAGCCCAAATGAACACTCACAAGCAAGTCCTAGCATCTTATCTCCTATCAATCGATGCTGCAGGCGGTCCTGACCAGGCCCAAATGACATGCAGCCCAAGTTGCACAAGCCCAACTGGCAGGGATAGCCTACAAACTGGTACCACAAATGTTCCTAGCCAGGCCCAAGTGGCACAAAGCCCAAGTGGCATAAAACCCAAGGGGCACAGTTAGCCTGTCAACTGGTACCTCAAGTGGTTTTAACCAGACCCAAGTGGCACAAAGCCCAAGGGGCAGGGATAGAGGATCCCTGGTGTGCACCCTGGTTCAACTGACCCAGCCTTGAAGTCTGTCTGCCCCCCACAAACCCATTTTCTTTCACTAGCTGATGCCTTGAGAAAAAGAGCAGAGAAATTCTGCAAGAAAAGCCCTTGGCAGCTGCTGGGAAGTTCCTGCAGCCCCACTCCTGCGATTGGCCTGCCACAGGCAGCTAGGACCCCAGCCCAGACCCTCCAGGACTTACTGAGGTCCATGCTCTTCCATCTGAGTTACGAAAAACTTTAACTAAACAAGTGGGTTTAGCTGCCTCCCACAACAAAGGCCAAACGTATGAGACAGGAGCTGGTGCAAACGGAAAGAGGTCTATTTAGGTACCTCAGCCTGGTGCACTCCTGTCTCAAAGACCTCCCCCTCTTCCTGCTCAAGCCTATAGTTCTTATAGGGGTGGGCTTTTCCCCCTGTCCATTTATCTTTCTAGCTTTTGGCATGCTCAGTCTAAGAACCTCCCCCTGCACCATCTTGGCCAATGTGGGAGACTCCCCAGGGTTCCATGACTGTCTACGGTATGGGGGGGGTGGGCGTGCTGCAGGACCCACCATCAGGAAGTCTGGAGATGCCACAGCTCTCAGCTCACCTCCTGACACTGGATGCAGCACCCACACATCCGAGGGAGTCTGCGGGGCACCCCTGGATCGCAGCATGCCTGAGTCCTCTGTGCTGCCTCCACGCAGCCCGCCTCTCCAAAGCAGCCAGGCAGGCCCTTTCTCCAACTGACAGCTGCCTCCAGTACCAGGCAGAAATTTCAGTGAGTGATGATGTCATCACTGATCAATTGGATTCCTACCATCTTAAACAGTTTCAGGAACTGGTTGGGTGTGAAAGTGAACAGAGCCCAGCAATATAGAAAGTCCTGCATTTTTGTAATTGACAAGAACAATTCCCCATAAAGATATAGACATCATTTATCTTCATTTTAACACTTGATAAAATTTTTGTAGAAGTAGGAAGAGGTTGTCACTGCAGATTTAAAAACAAGCCATGATATAAGTATATGCTGTTTACACCACACTGTGGATTTAAAGATACAAACAGATTGAAAGTAAAAACATGGGAAAGATGCACCCATAAGATAGATGGTGAGATGATACAAATATCAGCAAAATAGACTTGAAAACAAAAAATATTACTAAAGATATCGAGGGACATTATATAAAGCCTAAAATGGCCAAAGATTATGGCTTGCTTCTAAACAACATGAAAAACAATGGTAAAAATTATGCCAATTCTAGGAAAAATTCTCAAGTCCGTAACTTAACCTTTTATTAAACAGACTTGGAAAGGTAAGGTACTATATCCAAAGCAAGGAGGAAAAGAAATAATTAAAAATTGAGCAGAAATTTATGAAATGATGAATAGAAAGTCAAACACAGAAGTAGGCTCTATGGAAAGATTAACAAAATAAACAAATCTTAAGCTAGATTGATCTAGAGAAAAAGGGGAATGATTAAAATTCATACGATCTAAAAGAGGGATATGACTACCAAAAACACAGAAATGTAAAGAATTATAAAGGAATTCAAGGAACAATTCATGGTAACAAATTAGGTAAATAAGAAAGAGAAGAATTCCTAGAAAGGCCAAAATTACTGAAACAAACTTAAGAAAGATGGAAACATGAATAGAAGCTATAACAAGTGAGGTGGTTGAATTCGTAAACAAAGAAGCAAAAAAACACTAAGCAAGCCTAAGTTTACTTCACTTATTTGACAAAGTTGAGTACCATTTTACGATTAAAACGCTAAGCATACCAAAATAGAAGGAAAAATTTTAATCTTATGATGGAGAAACATCTATGGAAACCCCCCACCTGGTACTATATTTAATGGTAAGACTAGAAGGCTTTCCCCTGACATAAGGAACTGGAGGAGAACGTCTGGCCTTGCCCCTTCTGTTCTAAAATGTATTGGAAAGTTTAGTCAGAATCATTAGACAAAAAGAAAGAAAGAGAGAAATACATACATACATACATACATACATACATGCAGGTACATTAGGAAGATGTAAAATTATCCCTATTTCCAGACGAGGGAACTTGTGTTCTCAATATTTCGCCTCAGGATATGGCATATGGGTGTACTGATTATTTTGAATTAAAAGCACTTGAGAAACAACTAGTGCAAGTAGGGCAATCTGACCCTCCTTTGTCCTTCTGAAAGCAGATGAATCTCCTATGTGAAAGGTGCCTGTTGTGCCTCAGGAGGGTAGATAGCATTTTTATTATCAGAGACAGAAAATTTAGGATGTGAATGCTGTATAAAGCAGTCCCACTTCTGGGAATGTATCTGAAAAAACCAAAACACTAGTTCAAAAGAAAATAAACACCCCTATGTTTGTTGCAGCCTTATTTACAATCACCAAGATACAGAAGCAGCCCATGCGCCCATCAGTAGATGAGCGGATTAAACGTCTGTGGGACATTGGCACAATGGAATACTACCCAGCAGTACTGGTCAGGGTTGGACAGTCCTCATTTTTAAAAAAATTCTCTTTTCTTTTTGATGCTGTTTGGGTGCTTCCTGTTATTTTGTCCTCTAAATCACTGACTTGATCCTCTGCTTCATCTAACCTGCTTTTGATTTCTTCTACTGTAGCCTTCATTTCAGATAGGTATTCATTTCTGTCTTTTTTTCTTTTATGACTTCTATGTTCTTTTTAATGCTTACTATCTCTTTGTTTAAGTTCTCATTGAGGTTATCCATTCTTCCCCTAAGGTCCTTGGGCATCTTTATAACCATTGTTTTAAACTCTGAGTCTGGTATTTTGGTTGCTTCCATTTCACTGAATTCTTTTTTTTTTCTGGGGTTTTCTCTTGTTCTTTCATTTGGGGCATATTTCTTTGTCTCTCTATTTTGTCTGACTTTTTGTGCTTGTCTTTTTATATTAGGTAGAAATCAATTTGTTACAATACGATGACTTTGTGATGTAGCTGTCTTGTTGGGCTCAGCGGCAGAATCTTCAGATCACCTGAGCTCAGTGCTCCAGGAAATGTTTCTCGTGGACTATGTGCACCCCCCTGTTGTAGTTGAAAGTTGCCATTGGCGCTTTCATGGGTGGAATTGATGCCTCAGGCTGGCTGATTATAAGGAGAAACCTCCATCACTGTGTATGAGTCACTGTGCAGGGGTTGCTCCACCTTCCCTGAGGTGGGGCCGTCCCCAGCAGGGTCTGGTGCCTGCCTGAATCCTCCTTTGGGTGTGCGCCTATGTGGCTATTTGGGTCAAGCCCTGGTGTGGCCTGAAGTCCTCTTTTTTAATTTCTGAAAAAACCTTTCAAACTTTATTCCATAGCAGCCATACTGATTTGCATTTCTAATATACTTGTTATTTTTTGTCCTTTTGTTAACAGTCATTCCTTCAGGTGTGACTTTTTCATTTGCATTGCTTGATTAGTTGAACACTTTTTCATGTACCTATAGGCCATCTGCATGTTTTATTTGGAAAAAATGTCTATTTAGATCTTCCACCCATTTTTAATTGGATTGTTTTGTCAATTTGCTATGAAGTTATATAAGTTTTTAATATATTTTAATATTAAGCCCTATTTAGATATGATTTGCAAACATTTTCTACCATGCAATGATTTGAATTTTAATTTTATTAATGGCTTCCTTTGTAGTGGAGAAGCTTTTCAGTTTGAAATAATCCCACTTTTTTTTTTATTACTTCTGTTGTCTTTCCCTTTTGTTAAATTCAGAAAATTACCACCAATGTCTACGTCAAGAAGCTGCAGCCTGCTAGCATTTTTATAGTTTCCAGTCTTAACATTCAAGTCTTCATCCATTTTGAACTACTTTCTGTGTATGGTATAGATAGTGGTCCATTCTCATTCATTTGCATGTAGGTGTCCATTTCCCCCAACACCGTTTATTGAAGAGACTGTCCTTTGCCTATTGTATAGTCTTGGCTTTTTTGTTATAATTTATTTATTATTTATTTACATGATCTAAGTTTAGTTTATTGCAAAGATCAAGTCAGCACACTAGGCGTTGGCAGCTTCTATTTCACACTATTCATAGCACTCAATTCTTCACTTCATTTACTCACGCACGCAAAAAAAAAAAGTCAGTATACACACAATGATGTCTGATGTTTCTTGGTTTCCATAGCACAATAGGAAACTTGACATTTCAATTTAAAAGGTAAAATGGGGATATTTATCATCAGACTATAAAATTCCTTTTCTGGAAGAGGGATACTATGGTGTCGAAGACGTTTTGGAAAAATTATATGCAAAGTGAAAGGGGCACCATTTCAAGAACAGCAGGACTACATTAAACTTAAATAAATCCCAACACTCATAGTAAACAAATCTAGTCTTAACAAAATTTCTAATAAGCTACAATCATCTTAACAGGCATGACGAACAGTGTAAACACTGTTATGGTCACCAAGTTTAATAGAGCAGACAATAATTGCTTCTGCGTTTACACGTTCTTTTTTTCAATTACATTTTTTAAAAAATGGTGCTGCTTAAGCTATGAATGTTTTAAAAAAATTAATAAATGCATCAAATGCTAAAAATCTAGCCAGATTATCATGCAAGATATTATATAACCAAGACAAATTTATAATAAATGCAATGTGCATTCAAAGTGAACTCTATATTTTATTAAAAGGGCAAACATCATGAATTGACCTAGCTGCTTACTTGGATTACAAAAGTAACATGACTCAGTATGAAAATAAGAAACTATCTACAAATCTGACAGTAATAAATGGCAACATACAATGCATACAGGAGTCATACAGAGCAACAAACTCATACAAAACAAAAATATTTTAATACCTGTAAAATCCAAATTTTTCTTCAAAATCATTCATGAAAAAGATTTTCAAGTCAGAATGAACACCTCAATTAGTCAAGCATCAGGAAGCTACATTATAATTATTTAATATACAAAGAGACATCCTTTTACTGGTCCTTTCTTTCCAATGTCGCTGCTTTGGAATCATACAGACTCTTGCTTCTCTGTATTTCCCCCTCCATCATTTCTTCTGATCATGAGGACTGAATTGATTGAACACCAGAAACCTGTTGATACGATGTGTAAACTATAACATTTTGTTGTTGACCATATGCAGCTACTAAGCCAGCTGGTAGCTGGTTAGTAAATGCCTCCTTGTTAGCTCTTCACTTAGTCCATCTGCAGCTGTGGCTGCTCTGCCGCTTCCTTTCTCTTTTCACTGCCTCTCAATTTCGAAAGGTATAATTTTAGAGGTTCTACATAACTGTCAAAGGCTAAGGTAGACATGGTAAAAAGAATATTTTCTCCATTGATTGTCTTCTGTTTCTCTTGATGGCATCTTTCACTTGCTTCAGGTGTTAATAAAGCTGATGAACTCACACATTCTTGAACACGCTCTTTGGCATCTTTTGCAATCTTTCCCGTGTGAGATATGCATTTTTAATGATCCTTGCCACATTTGTAATAGGAAGATATGTGTCTTGTTCTCTGAAACTTTCTTTTGAACCATTTGTGTCTTTGTGATCATTCTGTCCTCAGTGTATCATCATGAGGCTGTATAACAAGACTTCCTCCAATATAGTCTGCAGAAAGTCCTGGTTGAGAAGCATCTGTGGTAGAACTGTCACCATCCATTTTCATGAAATACTGTCAGAACCGTGTTGTTAGTGGTGTTCAAGAACTCACTCCAGTCTGAATCGGGGCCTAATCTTTGCCCCATTTCAACCTCCAGTGCAGCCCTGCTTGGCTCCCATCTCCAATCGGCTGTTTGGCTGGACAGAAAATGGCTGCGAGGGAACCAGTCCCAGCGTGGGGCTCCGCTTCCAGCACTCAGCATCCGCTTTTTTTGTTATAATTAATTGACTATATATAGGTGTGGGTTTATTTCTGGGTTCTATTTTTGTTGTTGTTGATCCATGTGTCTAGTTTCTTTTTGTTTGTAAATAAGGATTGTAGTGCCATTGGCGGAATCCCAGCCTATGCCCAATCCTCGCTAGGGGAGGACCTGAGACTTACTGGCCCCTTAGATTTGCAGCTGGGCCCTGGAGCCCCTCTGGTTTGGTACGAGGACACTGCTCCACCTGGAAACTGAGTCTGGACTTCCCTGTGCACAGCTGTACCCCACTTGAGTTGGCAAGTTGGCTATGCAGAATCTTGAATAATTTGAATAATTTCAAGATTCTGCATAGCCAAAACAAATTTGGCTCTGGCTGGTGTGGCTCAGTGGATTGAGTGCCGGCCTGCGAACCGAAGGGTTGCTGATTTGATGCCTGGTTAGGGCACATGCTTGGGTTGAGGGTCAGGTCCCTTGTAGGGGGCACATGAGAAGTAACCACATATTGATGTTTCTCTCCCTCTCTTTCTCCCTCCCTTACCCTCTAAAACTAAATAAAATCTTAAAAAAAAAAAGAAAAAAAAAGAGCGCTGGCCTGAGAACCAAAGGTTTGCTGGTTTCATTCCTGGTTTAGGGCACATGCCTGGGTTGCAGGCCAAGTCCCCACTAGGGGATGTGGGAGAGGCAACCACACATTGAGGTTTCTCTCCCTTTCTTTCTCACTCCTTTCTCCTCTTTCTAAAAATAAAATCTTTAAAAGAAAGAAAATATTTTTTAAAAACTCACCAAACTTGGAACAGAATCTAGAGCCCAGATATAAACCTTCATATACATGGCAAAGTGTTTTTCTACAAGGGTGCCAAGACCACTTAATGGGGAAAGGACATACTTTCAACATATTGTATTGGGAAAAGTGGCAAACTGAAAGTAAGGCATGAGGATTCCGCGCATACAGGGACCAAGGCAGAGTCCCTGAGCGAGCTCAGTCCACAGGTGACCAGCCCTGAGTGGCATTGCTAATTTGGAATATTTTAACCATGGAAGGGGCAGTGTATTGTTCTTCCTGGGATAGACACTTACTCTGGATACAGATTTGCCTTCCCCACATCAATGCTTCTGTCAAAACCACGACGCATGGATTTGGAGATGTCCTATCCGCTGTCACGGTGTTCCACACAGCATTGTTTCTGATAAAGGAACTCATTGCATAGGAAATGAAGTGTGGCCATGAGCAAATGCTCATGGGATTCACTGGTCTTCCCATATTTCCCACCGTCCTGAGGCAGCTGGACTGATATGACAGCAGAATGGGCTTTGGAGGATAGTCAGTGTCCTCTGGGTCGCTTTGCCTTGCGGGTCTGGGGCGATGTTCTCCAGGAGGCTGTGTGCGCTCTAAATTAGAGTTCATCATATGGCACTGATTTTCCTGTAGCCAGGGTTTTCCAGGGATCGAGGGTGGAAACAGGAGTGGCGCCGTTCACTGTTGCCACTGTGACCCCCTAGTGATCCATTAGCAGCATTTTGGCTGCCCATCATGTGACTTTATGCTCTGCTGCCCTAGTGGCCTTAATTCCTGACCGAGTCTTCGACCAGGAGACACTTTGATTTCACCGAACTGGCAGCTAAGCCTGTCCCTGACCACTTTGGTGCCCTCAGGCCTTTGAATCAGCTGGCAAAGGATAAGATTTCAGTACTGACAGGGGTGACTAATCCCGATTACCAAGTGGAAATTGGTCAGCTGCTCCGCTATGAAGGTAAAAAAAAAACACAAAAAAACAAGGTCTGCCATTCAGAATATTTCTTAGGGTATCTTGGTAACACCATGCTCTATGATTAAAGTCAATGGAAAAATACAAGAAACCAATATCAGGATAACCTATCGCCCAAAGATTTCAGGAATAAAAGTTTGGGTCATTAAGTTAGGCAAAAAAACATGACTAGCTGAGATGCTTGCTGATATGAATAATGGAAGCAGTTACTGGTGGTTGCAGATCCCACCTGTGAAAAGCTACAACCGCCCCCCCCCCCACATGAATTATATATATAATTTACAGAAAGTGAAAAAAACTGGCGAACTAAATCTTTGCTGCAGATGTGGGCTCCTTCTTAACTCGCAGAGAACTTTGATCTTTTCACCCTGCAAGCCCGCCCCCTTAGCTCCTTGTTAACCTCCATTTCCACCTTTTCTCATGCTGCACTACCTCCAGGGCCCACCAGGGGGCAGACACTCCCACTAACAAGACCTTGACCTGGGCCGGGCTCTGGGCTACAGAAAAGCGGGGACTGGAACTGAGGCCAGAGGCTTTTCAGCCTAGTCCTCTCTGATGACAGATAGGGAGACTGAGGATGAAATCTGCCCAGTACCGAGAGCTCAGGGTTCAGTGCGGGGCTTTCTGCTTCCTAATAGTATCCTGACCCCTCATGCCCACCTTGAGACTCACCCCCTGACAGTCGTCCATCACACTGTCCAGCAGCTGCAGGTAAGTGAGGATGGTGCTCGAGGAGGAGGAGGAGGGCGCCCTGTGCCTTCAGTGCCGGGCGGTGAGGAGCAGCCACTCAGCCTTGGCCTCCTGCCCCCACCCCCACTCCAGGGTCCCCGCATGGACCTGCCTAGGACCCTTAGCAGCCTTTTCTTCATTTCGCCTTCTCTTCCCTTCCAGGGCACCAGAACCACTCCAGTCACCTCCAGGACCAGCTTTGAACAAATTCCAAAGTAAATGGTTCCTGCCTGCCCGCACCTCCGTCCCCCCGATTCATCCTGTATCCCGCTCTTCCAGGCCAAGAGCAATGCAGGCCTCCCAGGCTCCGTGGCACCAAGGCACCGGGCGCTGGGCTGGAGAGGGAAGGCCTGCTCTCTGAAGCGGGCCTCCAGCGGGGACCGAGGGGGGCCACTCCGGGGCCCTTCCCCCACAGGCACGCTTTTATTTAAAAGGCAAATCACTTTTATCTAAGTAGCCAGAAGATCCGACCAGCCTAGATGAGGGTTTCACTGGGTCCCCTGAGCCCGGAGGTCTCGTGGGACTGGGCAGGGGGCGCTCATGTTGCCACCTGGGGCCTCCATTCCCACTTCTACAAAGCAGATCTGTTTCTACCAGTGTTGGTTTCAGGACAAAGTTCTCCTGATGCAAAAGATGCACTTGAAAATCTCCCGTTTGGCTCAGCTCGGGGTCTGACGTTTAATGAATGTGGTTCCTGAAGCAGGACCGCTGACCTAAAGTCCGGGGAGAACCAGAGACCCCGCCAACCAGGTCAGGCCCCGCCCCCAGCCTGCTGCCTCCCAGGAGGTCCCAGCTGACTGAGGGCAGTGCCAGTGACACAGGGGCTCCTGGTCCACCCGGGAGCTCGGACGGAGAGCGGCCTACACACCAGGGCACTGTCCCAGGCCTTCTCCAGACGGCGAAGCGAGGGGCTTTGCCGACCAGATGCAACGACATGTGAGGAGGAGAAGTCCCCGAGGGCTCGGCTGAGAGGGGGGAACTAGAGCACGCTGCTGCCTGTGGCTTCTGTCCCCTCGCTGACTCCTCCTGTCCTGGATGACACAGAGAGCCGAGAGAGGGCACACCTGGGACCCGAGGAGTAACCCTCCCAGAAGGGAGAATTCTAGCTCAGCCCAAGGAAAGAGCCAGTAGGAGGTGAGCCTCCAGCAGTGGGGCTGGGAGTCAAGGGGGCCAGACCCCAGCCTCCAATCCTGAGAGCAGGGAAAGTGAATGTGAATTTCCCAGGGCTCCATAGATCCCTGGGCCACCTTGATCCACAGCTCCACCACCCTGTCCCTGTCCTGGGCCACCATACTTGGGTCCCCGAGAAGTGTAGTAATGACACAATTGGCCACGTTGTTGAAGAGGGAGACAGTGGCACAGATGGGGCACCAGGTGTTCATTGCCCCTGCTGGTCCCATGGGGACAGATGGAAGCCCAGCAGTGAAGGGGTGCCACCTTCTTGAACAGATCCTGAGAAGGACAGGGAGGGTCGCCAAACCTCATAGGACCGGCTCAGCATCCACAGTCCCCGGTGGGTCACTAGAGCCCATGAAGCTGAGCATGTGGCACGTGGAGTGAGCTTTGTGGGAATTTTTGTTTTGTTTTTCCTTTGTCCACTGAGGGCCCTGGCTGGAAAGGGAGAGTGACATTTGCACCAGCCCAGCTTCATTTCCTCTAAGTGCCAGATGGTGGCTCACCCCTGCCCGTTCTAAGCGGCAGCTTCCGCCCATTCTGATGACTCTTCTACTCAGACTCCCCCTTCAGATGCACATTCTTTTGTGGCAGCTAAAACCAGGGGCTTTGTTTGACTCTCATGTGGACAAGTATACACTGGGTGCCTAATAAGTGCCCAGGCTCTTGATGCCCCCTGGGCAAATGGGTGGCTGACCCAAGGACCAGGCAGCACCTCAGGGAGCCGCCCTCCCTCATGAGCAGGTGGGGCCTTGCCCACCTTCTCTCTGTGCCACCTCATCGATGTGCTTGGCCCCTCTGCCTGCCAGGTCCTCTCAGTGTCCAGCTCTACTGTCCCTGTGTGGACACTGAAGTCTTGGGGGTTAAGAAAGTTGCCCAGGTCACACAGTAAGAAAATGGGGGATCTGGGATTTGGGCAAAATCATACATTCCAGATCAGCAAATGGCAGGTATGGGGAAGCTGATGGCAAAGGGAAGGCCTGTCACCCCAGCCCAGAGGCTCACTGCATCCATCAGCGTCAACCACCCCGCCGCCAGCTGAGGAGGGAACCCGAGAGGTTAGGCTTCCTCTTGCTCAGTGGGTTCTTGTGGTCACAGCCCCGGGGCCAGAGGCTCTGGGGCTGAAGCTGGCTCTGTCGTTACTGGTGCAGCTGGAGAGGGAATTTGCTTTGAAGCCAAAGGTCCAGCTGGCTCCAGCTCAGCAGCGGGCCCTGGGGCTGGAGCTGATGTTGGCACTCACTCCAGCTCCACAGGGACTGATGGAGGTGACATTGGCTCCGGCCCTTGCACAGGTGGCAGAATTAGAGCTGGAGCTGGCGCTAGCCCGGGGCTGGTCCTTGCTGTGGCGCTGGCGCTGGTGTGGAACATGCCTGACTTTCCCTGGGCTTTTCCGGAGTCAGAAAAGATGCTACCGCCTTAGAGGGAACTCCAGCCCCTGGCCCCACCTCAAACAGTTTTCCCATCACCACGAGCCACGGGAAGGATCGAGGCCTGGAGCTCACCCAGGAGCTCCCAGCCACTCAGGGTTGTGTGCGGAAGGACAGTAGTGGCCAAGCTGAAAAAGATTCTGGGCTTTCAAAGTATAATTTGAGTTTAGGGGGCAGGGAAGGATTATGTAATCATTCCCTTTAAGACTTTTTTTTTTGGTCTGAGGAAAGGCCTGTGTGCATTAATAGTCTGTATTAAGAGCATTGTCCCAACGAACAACCCAATTATAGAGATGAGAAAGCAGTGGCTTAGGGATGTCAAGTGACCGCTCAAGACCCTGCAGGACTAGGCTGGGAGCTGTCCAGAGCAGGGCTGCGCCATGTTCCCTCTGGGCCACTGAGGCTTCATCTGCCCCTGCCGGGGACCGAAAGCTTCTGAGGAGCGTCACCCCTCCCCTGTTTGGGGACCTTGTACAGGGCAGACACACTCTCTGAGAGCCCTCTTAATTTCCATAAGAATGCAGATCGTTCTTCCTTTTATATTAAATTGCGTTTTGAGACCCTCTTTATGGAGGTTCCAGATTTAGCAAAGGGACGACTGCTTGGAGATTTCAGGAAGGAAGACAGTCCATCCCATGGAAAGGATCTGGGCAGATGACTCGGAGAAGAGTACATGGTAAACAGCTGACAGGTGACAGAAAGTATCACTGGGGCCATTGCAAATCAAGGACAACCATGACAGCATTGGACAACCTGACACCACGTTGGTTTCAATTTTACAAAATGATAACTTCCAAGTCGGGCTGAAGGCGAGGAAGCAGCCACCACCAGAGAGTACAGGGGACAATGTCACTGCAACAGCCTTTTCTGTTCGGAATCTGGCTGTGGCTTCGTATCCATGAAAATGTTACACATGCATAGCCTTCCACCAGCAGTCCTCTCCCTGGGCCACTCTTCAGCCACGGATTAGTGTGTGTTAAGAGCTGAATTTTGTCTCTCAAACTCACGTGTCGATGTCTGAAGGCCAATGACCTCAGAATGGGCCTGTACAAATACATGGCCCTAAAGGAAATAAGGTTGAGTGAGTTCATTGGGGTGGGCCCTAATCCAATATGACTGGTGTCCTTATAAGAGCATGTAGGGTCACAGAGAAGCACAGAGATCAAAGCCGCTCCTTTACAAGACAAGCAGAAGGGCCTCTGGAAGAACCGGAACTGCTTGCACCCTGATCTAAAATTTCTAGCTTCCAGAACTGTGAGAAAATAAATGTTTGTTGTCTACCCCAACCAACATGGAACTACGTTATGGCAGCCCGAGTAAATTAATAGCGCCCGTCAGGACACAGAGGTTCCCGACAGGCCTGCAGACACAGCGACTGAACTGACTCAGGCCGAGGGGAAGCGGCGCTGGGAGACCACATCAGTGCGGCTGACAGCCTCCCTGTGGGACATCATGGGGCAAGCGAGGCCCCAGCTCCTGGCCGTGGGGAGCCCTGGTCTGTGAGATGACAAGTTGCACAGAAACCTATGCAATAGTTTAATCGTTTTCCTTTTCATGTACAAACCATCCTATTAAGTGTGATGTGTGTGAGGCTTGGAGAAGTTCTGAAGGGACAGTGAAACTGACTGCTACACAGGACACCTGGGGCAGGTAGTTCAAACAATCAAAACAGCAGCAAAATACAAGATGCTCATGGCCTAGGGTGAAGTCAAACAACATACCGCTTCTTCTAATCTCACAAATATGTGAGGGCTGCTCTCTACCCTTTCACGTAGCTGGTGGTGGGGAGAATGGAGGGTCGGGTTCTTCTGGGAGTGGGACAGTGGGACACTCTTGTGGAAAAGCCTGGGAGGGCCCCAAGGAGGCCCCGGGTTTGAGTCCAGGTTCCGGGCCCACTGAGGTCCTGGGTGTGCACACCCGTCTGTGCCCACTGTCCCCTCTACCTGGCACTGACTGTTGGTGGCCTGTTGCACCTGCCCAGGGAGATGGAGGAGCTGCACCTGTCCACCTGTCCCCCCGCGGTCTCCTGGGTTGAGCTCTGTAGAGACACTGTCTGGTGTCCCGCACAGGGACCAGCAACACTAGAGACCGGCCTGGGCATGACCGCAGAGGTAAACTCATCATAAATCCTGTCCCCCTGATCAGGGTCAGAGGGGCATCTGCGGAGACCTCCAGCTGGGAGGGAACAAATGACACCTCAAGGGCCCAGGATTACAGGTCGGTAAAGAAGCTTGTCCCAGCCCTTGCTTCTTATCTGCCAACGATGACTTGGGCTGTAACTTGACAGACCCACCGGGCTTCCAACACCTAAGAAATTGCTGCTGCTGTTGCCCAGGCAGGGCCCCCCGCCGTTGTCTCCCACCCCAGTGCGCACACACAAGAAGAGGCGAGGGCTGAGCGGCTGCCCATGGGGGATCACAGCGGTGGTCTTACCTCGACTGGCCTGCCCTGCGTGGCCATACGTTACCAGAGGTTACATGCTGCTCGAGGAGCGCGGGTGTTGGAGGGGCGGTCAGAGCCACTGTCTACAGTGAGTGAAACAGCTTTCCCAACCAGCTTTCCAGAATCCACAGCCTTGGGAAGTTGGGAGGGAACTGGGAACATGCTGCTCTCTCATCTGCCTCCAGCCAAGTGAGCCGGAGAGAGGCCAGTCTCCAGAATGTGCGTACCTGGTTACCAGAGTTCTATCTTCTGTCTTCTTCTGTCACCAAGGATATGAGGTCACCTTCCTCAAGAGTCCATTATCTGGCCCCGGCTGGTGTGGACTGAGCGCCAACTTGCAAACCAAAGGGTTGTGTGTTCGATTCCCAGTCAGGGCACATGCCTGGGTTGTGGGCCAGGTCCCCAGCTAGGGACATCAAACCACACATTGATGTTTCTTTCCCTCTTTTTCTCCCTTCCTTTCTCTAAAAATAAATAAATAAAATCTTAAAAAAAAAAAAGGAGTCCATTAACTGGGCCCCTTCCTTCAATCAGACCCACTCAGAGCCCCCTCTGGGCCGGTGACGGCTCACCCTCCTCACCCATGTCACCTCTGTAACTGTACACAGGCGTCGGACACAGCCTTCCACATTGCTCTGTAGAAATGTACCCAGGGTCCGAGCTTTGAGGAGACAGAGCTGAGTTTAGACCTGTTATATTCTGACCATTCTGTGTCCTGGAAAAGCCGTTGTGCCTCTCAGGGCCTTTGCAGTGTCCCAATCCGGGCACAGGGGAATTAATGCCAGAGACTAATTCCTGGGGACATCGGCAGGTGTGTATGACATAAACCTACAACACCTGTGGGCTGGTGTCCCCTGTGCCTGAGGCAAAACCTCAGAGACGGCAGAATTACAGAAGCGGTGGGACGGAGCATGAACACCAATCAAAACAGGCCTGGGTTTCTGGTTTGTGATCTTGGGAATGTCCAATGCTTCTGAACCACCTTAAGGTCTGCACTTTTAAGGGACTGAGATTAAGGAAATTCAGACATTGCCATCTGCTAGCATGGAAGCTTCTGTGGTCCCCTGTCACACCTGAAATCATACGTTGTACCTCCTGTGAGCATCTGGAAGGACATGTCCTAGATGTCTCTTGGGATGTGGAGCTCAGGCAGCACAGCCCTCCCATAGCCCTCTAGGAAGTTGGGGACTTACCTGGGGCAGGGGACAATTCCAGGGCCAGTGGTGGCTCTGGGCATGAAGCTCCTTGCACTGTGGCTGGCTCTGTATCTGTGGAGAGAGTAGCGTGTGGGAGCTGAGTGCTCTTCTCGGGCAGGATTTTCTTGGGTTTTAAGGGTGTGACCAGGAGAAAGCACCAATGAGTCAAATTTCAAACACCCGCGTGTGTGTGTATGTGTGTATGTGTGTATTATATATAATGATATTATATGAAATTCTGAATTAACATATTACTCAAGGACAAAAAAATAAAGATCTAGAAGTGTATATCTCATTTGAGAACATAGATATAACAGCTCTTTAATGAAATATTATGTTGGAATTTATTGGAATACTAACACCCATAAAAACATTATCCATTCTGAATGGGTAGGTGTGCGCTCTGACTGTGAGGGCGAACCCTGGAAAATTGCACGACTTGGATCATTCTCCACTGGCTTCGCAATACAAAAAAAAAAAATGTACATAGCAAATGAAAATGAATATGAAAAACTAATATGTCCATTCTTTCCTCACCTAAAACCCAATCTCTCACCTCAAAAAAAACCATAAGCAACTAAGAAAAGGCTTCCAGCTGCCCCGGGAGGTCCTGTCCTGGCCCCGCACGGAGCCCTGCGGCTCACACTCAGCGACATGGTTGTGCTGTGCACATCCTGAGCTCCTGTGAGGACCTGGCGTTCCCTGCCCACACCAGGGGGCCCATACCACGTGGGAGTTCAATACTGAAGACTGAACTATTTTAGCCCAGAGAGCAGAGCATGTGCACGTCCCACGTGAAGAAGAGGAGGGGGAAGCTCCACTAGGCCTCCAACTCCCCTTGGGACCCTCAGCACGCTGCATCCTGGGCCTCAGCCCATCTTCCCTGAGCGCCCTCTTCAAACCTCCGTCCAGGCCCAGGCCACTGCCCCCCAGAGCTGCTCTGGGCTTCCCGAGACAAAGCTGGCAATGCGCCCCTTGCCGGCTGAATTCAGCCTGGACCACTGCAGCCTGGGGCCCTGGCCCTGCTCTGCATTTAGACCTCTGCCTCCCGCCCTGAATCTGCAGATCATCCAGGAGGCTCAGAGATGTCTCTCCTAAGGGGATTGTCCCCGAGGACCCACCCCACAATCAAGAACTGGCACGCGCAACTCAGGGGCACGGAGCCCCTGCCCCTTCCAGTGCATCTGGACAGACTCTATCTTACTCATCATTCTGGTCTGGGTTACACTTCCAATGGGAATGTTGGATTTCTTGAGTTTTAATATATTGTTATAAAAGCGCACTGGCTCTATTTGTGTTTACTTTTAAAATGTTTTTGTTCAAAAATTTGAAATCCCATATGGTGTAGTATTGTTTCTATTGGAATTGGCTGGACAAAACGTAGGAGAGCTAAGCCCAATGAGTGGGCAGTAATGAATTCCCAAGACAAAGGAAGCTCTGCCACCTTCCAAGAAGCTGCAGTTGACCCCACAGCACATATGCATGCGCGCACTCATACTGTGAGGTGATTAAAAAAACTAACATATTGTGGTCAGCATTTTACAATATACACATATATCAAATCATAATGCTGTATACCTTAAGCTTACACAATGTTATATGCCAATTATATCTTGATAGATCTGGGATGAAGGAGATAAATCCAGATAGATCTGGATTTATCTGGAGTTTCATAGGAACCACATTTGTAGTTATCTTGGTAGATTTGTAGTAGTGGGTGTAGGTGGTGTGTGTATAGAGAGTGTGTGGGTAGTATGTATTATTCCACTTTGGTTGAAGATCAAAACAGGTATTATTTTAGCAGTTGTTTTTTTCCTTTAAGAAAGCAGATGTTTGTATTTAAGTGCTGATGAGTAGAGAGGAAGATATCCACTGTCTTTAGTACCGGGCATATCATAGGTGCTTAATAAATTTGTTCCAAAATTTTTTTAATACAGAAAAAGAGCATTGTTACTATGATAAAGTTAATATGATTTGGAAGAGAGTTCATGGCACCCTTAAATGTTTTTCAATCTTTTCCACCCAGGGCAGTGAGTCCTGTCTTCTCAGCATGTCAAAGCCAAGGCCCACATGAGGGGGGAGACTCTGTGGGCAGCGGGGGCAGGGCCTACTATCCAAGCCCAGGGAGGCGCCCGGCTGCGGGGACCCTCAGTGAGGGCTCAGCGTCCCTCTGACCCTCCCACTGTTGGTGGGAGTGCAGCCTGGTGCAGCCACTGGAAAACAGTATCACGTTTCCTCAAAAAATTAAAAATGAAACAGCCTTTTGACCCAGCAATCCTACTTCTGGGAATATACCTTAAGAATCACAAAAAACCAACTCAAAAGAATATATGCACCCCTACGTTCATAGCAGTGTTATTTACAATAGCCAAGATTTGGAAACAGCCCAAATGCCCATCAGTAGATGAGCGGATCAAAAATCTGTGGTACATTTACACAATGGGCTACTACATGGCTGTAAAAAAGAAGGAAATCGTACAGTTTGCAGCATGGATGGACCCATGCTAAGTGAACTAAGCCAGTCACAGAACAACAAATGCCATATGATCTTACTTATATGCAGAATCTAACAAATAAAAATAAACGAACAAAACAGAAACAGAGGCATGGATGCACAGAATAGACTGACAGCTCTCAGAGCGAGGCGGGGTGGGGGGCCGGGATGCATGGAGGTGAAGGGGTTAGCCGAGGGACACGAATAGATAACTCACAGACACAGACCACAGTGTGGTGAGGGCCAGAGGGAAATGGGGGCGAGGGGAGGGGGAGGTGGCCAAAGGGGAGGGGGAATGGGGTCAGAAGGAGGCTTTGCTTGGGGTGATGGGCACACGGTGCAGTGTGCAGATGATGTTTTATTGAGTTGTACCCTTTAATCCTGTATGGTCTTGTAACCAATGTCACCCAATAAATTCAATTAAAAATTTACAGTCATTTCTGCTAATATTAACAAACAAAAAAATAAAATCAACAACCTAAACTATTATCTTACCAGACTTGACATGATACCAAACCCAAAGAAGCGGGAAGGAAATAATAAAAATTTGTGCAGAAATGAATGAAATAGGAAATAGAAAAAATCATGCAGAATGTCAGTAAAAACAAAACGGGTTCTTCTGTTGGGCGGGACAGGCTCCCAGGGACAGTGCACGCAGGCGCGCCTGGAATTCATGGACGACAAAGCTTCTCCATCACCGCAACTTGAAAGGCCCCCGTGAGCGAGGGCGATGTGCTCACTCTATTGGAGTCAGAACAAGAGGCTCCAGGCCATGCTGAATTTGTGACTAGGTCCTGGATGTCTGGGTGGACCACATGGCCCATAGGTATGATGCTCGACTGTTAATAAAACATTTATACAGAGTATTTGTATGTAAAAACAAGACAAAATAGAATGTCTAAGGAATCCACTAAAAAATTTTTGGAACTAATAATTGAGTTAAGCAAGATTATAGAATTCAAGGTCAAAATATAAAAATCAATTATATTCCTATACACTTGTAATGAACAATCTGATAATGAAATTAAGAAATGCATTTACAATATAATCAAAAAATGAAATACTTTAAAAAATTTAACAAAATAGGTACAAAACGCATACTCTGAAAATGACCAAACATGTCAAAAAATGAATAAATGTATAAATAAATGGGAAAACATCCCAATTTCATGGATCAGAAGATTTAACATTGATTAAGTGCCATGATCCCACAAAATGATCTAGAGATTCAGGGCAATACCTATCATGATCCAGCTGTAATCTTTATAGAAACTGGCAAGCTGCTTCATAAATTTATGTGGGATTGCAAATGAACCAGATTCACCAAATCCATTCTTGAGAAAAACAAATAGGTCTAACATTTCTTGAATTCAAAACCTTTTTATAAACCAAAGAGGATCAAGATAGTTTGGAGGATCAAGATGGTTTGGAGGATCAAGGTGTTTTGGAACTAACACTGGGATAGGCACACAGATCTGTAGAATAGATTGAGATTTGTAACCCCCTACATCTATTGCCAACTAATATTTGAAAAAAGTACCAAGAATGGGGAAATAATTAATTTTTTTCATTACTTTTTATAAATTGGTGCTGGATCAACTGGACAACCACGTGCAAAGAAACAGGTTGTACTGTATGCATCACACCACACACTCATAAGTTACCTGAAAGGCTCAAAAACCTAAACATCAGATGTAACTAAAACAAACCTAGATAAAAGATAGAAGAAAATTCTGGACCTTGGATTTCACCAAATGGTATTAGATATGACACAAAGGGCAATAGTGGAAAAAAATTAGTAATTTAGACCTCATGATATTAATGATTTTTCGTACTTCAAAGGACACCACCCAAAGATGAAAACACCCATTGAAACCCTTGTGCAAAACTGCTGGGAACATAAAATTGTGTTGCCACTTTGAAAACATGACAATTTATCTAAAAATTAAGTACTGAGTTACTATTCCATCTAGCAATTCTACTTCGGCGTAAATACCCAAAAGAATTGAAAGCCAGAACTCAAGCGGATATATGTCTACTCATGTTTACATTAGTGCTATTCACAAAAGCCCAAAGGAGGAAATAACCCAAGCATTCATCATCAGATGAATGGGTCAAAAAAAACTGGCACATCCATACAACAGAATATTTTCCAGCTTTAAAAAGAAAGCAAATTCTAACACATGCCGCGACATGGAAGAATTTTAAGGACACTATGCTAACTGAAATCAGCTTGTCAGAAAAGGCCGAACACTGTACAGTTTTATTTGTATAAGGTAGACAGTCAAATTTATATAGACAAAAAGTGGAATGCTTGTTGCCAGAAGCTGGGCTGAGGGGAATGAGAAGTTTTGTCTTACAGGGTAAGAGGGTCACTTTTGTAAGATGAAAGTAGCCCTGGAGATTTGTTTTAAAATGTCAATATTCTTTTCTCTACTGAAAAACACACTTACAAAAATGTCAAAATGTAAATTTTATAGTATGTACACGTTACCACAGTTAGAAGTAAATTTTTAAGGCAAGAAAGTGAAAACACAACCACACAACCCACAGACTGGAAGAATTTGACAAATATATCTGATAAGAAACTTGCATCAAAAATATCTGGAGACCTCTTATAACTTAGTTATAGAAAGTCAAAAAACTCCAATTTAAAAATGGCAAAGGGTTGAATGCACCTTTTTCCAAGGAAGATAGACAAATGGTCAAGAGCCCATGAAAAAATGTTGGACGTCATTCCTCATCCACCAAATGCTAAAGTGAAATGAAGTCATCAATCAAAACCCCAATGTGATATCATTTCACAGCCACTAGGACAGCTGGAATCAAAGTGAGACAGTAACAAACATTGTCAAGGGCATGTGGAGAAAAGTGAACCCTTACACACAGGCGGCGTAATATAAAATGGTGTAGGCACTATGGAAAACCTCCTGGGAGTTTCCTCAAAAATTAAACCTAGAATTACCATATAATTAATCAATTCCTATCACAAGTATGTGCTCAAGAAAAATAAAAACATGTTTAAACATAAACTTGTATATAAATTTTATAGCAACATTATTCACAGTAGCCAAAAAGTAGAAATAAACTAAAGGTATATAATGGGTGAATAGATCAATTTATCCATCCAGTGGAGTACTATTTGGTCATAAAAATAAGTGAAGTATTGGTACATGTTATGACCTGGATGGTTTTGAAAAAATTATGCTGTATCAATGAAGTAATTCACAAAGACCATAGGTAATAGAATTCCTTTTGCAATAAAGCCCTGGATAGGGCAATCTGTAGAGACAGAAAGTAAACTCACAGCTTCTCAGGGTTAGGGATTGGAGAGGAAGATGAAAAGTTTGGAAGTCATAGCTTTGCTTTTTTAAGGTGACAAAAAATATTCAAAAATTGATTGTAGTGATGATTGCACATACATGTAAATATCCTGAAAACCATTGAATTGTACACTTTGACATGTACACGTTAGGTGTAGTGCATAGTATGAAGATTACATCTCAGTAAAAGTTGTTCATATAAATAAATAAATGCATTCAGAGTTTTGCAATCCAATCTCTCAGGCACATTAAAGTTTCAGGGTTAACACATCCATCACATCATATAGTTACTGTTTTCTGTTGTGGTGAGAACACTTAGTTCACTCTTTAAGCAAATTTCAAGTATAAGATACAATATGTGTATCTTAAATCATCATGTTGTAATCTTTAAATATAGACAACTTTTTTCTTTTATCCAATTTGGCTTTTACTTTATTGGAAATAAAATGATCCAAAGCCAAAGTGTGTTACTTTTGGTGAAGCACTTGCAAATAGCCACCTGAAATGCTGTCTCCTCTTTTAGAAGCAAAACATGGAAACTATAATAACAAAGTAATAGATTTTTAAAAGTGCAAAATTCAAGAATTCCAAATATCAGGTCATGGAAACAGTTTGGAGGGCTGTAACACACAGTTAAATATCAGTCTACATATTAATACACATTTGGTCCCCAAATACAATATTAATATGTCATTTTGACTTTGCAGATAAACCATGCTCTTTCTTGCACACTTAATTAAGTGACATGTATCACTTGTTAAGTGAGGAAAATACAAACTTTGTCTTTATATTATGAATGTTATTAAAGAATGTATTAAATATAAAAGTTATAATATAACCTTTAATAGTATACTGATCTAAATTCATTTTTAACTTAAATTTGCTTCCTTTTACATACCATACTTTTTAAAATTTATTTTTCAATTACAGTTGACACAATATTATATTAGACTCAGGTGTACAACATAGTGATTACACATTTATTAAGTACTGTACAGACAATTTTATTTTTCAATTCTACCTCAATAAAGCTGGGAGAAAAGTTTCCATGTGCATCCCACATCTACATAATGATTTATTATTTTTCTTATATTATTAAATATAGGAATAAATTGCCTTAAGGATGTTATAGTTTGCATTTTAAAGTTCTCTAGGGACACAGGCAAAAAGTGATCTAAATTAAATTTCCTTCCAGTGTGAAATGTACATCTGAGAACGTAATGGACACATTTAACCCTGTGGTTTGACTGAGAAGAGTCCTTGCGCCCAAGCTCATGCTTGGGGGTTTGAACTTCCCACGTTAGCTAAGTGCTCTGGGATTCTTTCTCTTAAGGACAGAATGGTGGGGGTGGGGAAGAGATGGATGGAAAGTTTAGGCTTGCAAGGATCAAAGACTAAAACGGAGCCAGACGCAATTACAGTTGGGGAAGTCATATTTAAGTGTCTGCATTTCTAACAAAGGGTCACAGTCCCGTGAGTGGACTCACAGAATTGACCCCTAAAGGACATAAGACCTTTTTGTTCCATTGTGGCTTCGCTTGGGTCACCTTCGTGTCTGTACTTACCTGTTCCATCTGGAAACTGAGTCAGGATTCCCTGCACACAACTGTGCCCTCGCATTCACAAAGCGGTGGGTCTACTACATGGGCAGCCCCAGGATTAGAACAAATTCTGTTTATGCAAACATTCCAAGCAGGGTCAGCTTCCAGTTCACCACGCGACGCGGTTTCAGCAGAGCCAGAGTTCTCCTTCTGGCTGTCACTCAGGCTTGGGACCTGTCCAATCAAGAGCGCGCTGGGGCAAGTGGGTGGAGCAACGCACTGCAAGGGCTAGTACATCCTTCTAGCTGCAGAAGTGCCTAGGATCCAGCGTCGCCCGCTTTTCACCCTCCCGAGTGAGCCTCCTGCAGCGTCTGTCGCGCTGTAACCTATCTTGGGAGTCATAGGAAGAACTCAAGGAGACCCAGGACCTAGAAATGGTGAGTGCCCAGCCTGGGCCAGTGGGGGATGGGAGGAGGGGCTGGTCGGAACTGGTTGGAACCGGCTGTGGAGGGTCTCCACTCTACGCACCCCCTCAGTCACCTCGGAGTCTTGAGTACCCAAGTCCCTAGGGGCGCTGCCTGGACTAGGTCCCCTCAGGCTCGCGAGGTGGGTGCTGGGCCGGCAGGGGCAACCCCAGGCGTCCTGTCCCGTCACTGCGCGAGACTTCAGCCCCGGAGCCTCTCTCGGCAGCTCTGCGCTCCGCAGCCGCGCGTCTCCCCAGATGGTGCGGTGACCACGGGGACGGTCATCAGGGGACAATTGTGACTCGGTTTCCGGGGTTCATTTATGAGAGGCGCTGTGGTCAGCGGAGTCCCCAGTGTGGAGGAAAAAAGGGGCCCTATAATAAATCTAACCGAAAGTAACCTAACAGGGTGATCAAATCATAAATTCCTAACTGGGCAGGTCATGGGCACACCCCAGGCACACAACTCCTTTAGGATTATCTTTGTCTTAAGCAAGGCGTGTGCATTGTTCTTGTGCATCTAGGTTAGCATACCTTTGAAACGCCTCTTTTTCAGACATCTTGGAAACATAACCACCCTCAAGGGAGCACACAATCTTGTTAAGTATCGTGTAATTCAATTCCCACCTTGCTTTCTCCCACAGTAATGTAATAATCTTCCTTCGGTTCCCTCCTTAGTTCCAAATGCATAAAAGAAACTGCAAACTGGAAGAAATTTGTAAAGGTCTTTTACTGAGAAGCAATGTTCTCCGTCTGTAGAGAGCTTGCTTTTAGGCAGATCCTCTGTTTGGAGCAAATAAACTCTAATAAACAAAAAATATTCTACAGGGACATTTCTTAGCCTGACATCAGTCCTTTCTGTGTCCCCAGAAGACTCTTTTTGTCCCGAGTTTTCCAAATACTTGGGGAGCAGGCTCTCAGTGTACCTCCAACTTAGCTGTTTCTGGGACAAGTCCTTAAATTTTTAAAGATTTTTTTTTATATGCCTGTGGATATTTTACATGAGAGGAAAACAGAGAACAACCACGTGGAAAACTTGAAATCCTTGACATAAGATTGCTTGAAATCCCCAGGATCTTTGCTGGACAGGGACATCCTATGGACAAGCCCTTTGGGTAGAGGCTCCTCTTTGGAAAATTTCCTGGGTGATCTCCCCTGTCAGCACTGCTCCTCCCGGGGTCTGTCACCTTGAGAAGATCAATAGGGATAAAATGTATTCAATCAGTAGAGCTTGAAACAATACAGATAGTTTCAAACAGGCAATAAAGAGGTGTGAATTTCAGAAAAAAGAAAATAATTCCAGTACTACATTCCATTTGTATAGAATTCTTCTACTCTTTAGTCCCCTAAGCATGTGTAGTAAGTTGCTGAGGTCTGTTTCTTACTTTAGGGTGTTTTCAAATCAAATTGCAGATTAGAAGCATTTAAGTATGATTAATTATTTACAAACCAAGTATTTTCCCTGGAAATACAATTAACTGACATTTTTCTGAAAGAAGCATTATAAGTTTTCTAATTGAACTAGTAAAAGACCCTTTACGGTTTTCTTTCTTTCTTTCCACACATAAGGCTGGGTTTATGTGATTTCGGCAGATTTTTAAAACACTGGGCTTTTGTTGTTTAAAATATCAAAAGTGGTCCAAAGCAACTCAGGTGGGGGTTAGAGACCGGTGGTCAGTGACTCAAGCTGAAGCCCCTTGGGCCTGCACGGGGGAGCGCTTGAGGGCCCAGTTACTCTTCCTGGGGAGCCTCCCCCTGCAGGTGTCCTGCCTGCTCTCTCCCACCAGGGAAGCAGCCTCTTTACACCGAGAGAAGGCACAGCCCTGGGAAGCTGGGGTGCACCTGCACGTGGGGGAGAGGGTGGTGGGGAGGGTGATGATGGGCTCTTTGAGGTTATAGCTTCTTAGGCCCAGACATTTTTAGACCTGAGGTTTGAGTTTTGCACCCACAGTGTAGGTGCACTCAAGTGTAATTTTTGCACATTGAGAAAGTCTGTGAAGATCAGGGATTCTGACTTCTGGATAAAGGTTTGATGAATTGGGGAAGAATTTGGTTCAGGGCCTTAAGCTGAATCAGGGTGGAGTTCCTTCACGGTGAGAACGGAAGCCTGGGGGACGGAACGCCTCTCTGCTTAGAGGAGAGGGGAGCGTGTGGAGCTCCCAGAGTTCGCTCCTGGGGCTGCTAGGGTGTCTCCCCCTCCTTTCCACTCTGGGGGTTCTGTCTCAGAAAGGGGCGTCCAGACTCCAGGTTTGTGATTGTGTTCAGCCTCCTCAATGTGGGTTTTTCCTTAGCTGTAGGGAAGCAGGCTGCTTCTCTGTTTTGATTCCACCATTGCTGTCTTTTCCTTGGATTCTTTTTTCTCTTGAATATTGCAGCCCTTTAGCTCTCATTCCCATTAGTACTTGGATTTTAAAATACAACTTCATTGAGGGAAATGATGTGAATAAAGCAAGATTGTGCAAATAAATAAAATTTCATTTTTGTTCAGGCAAGAAAGCATGAAGGTATGAGATGGGTGTTTTTAAGTTCTCAGGTGCACTTTCCATTTGTACGTCAGTTTTGTATGTGCCTGTCCCTAGGGAACTGTGACATGTAAAAGGTTATACTATTCTTAAAGTAAATAAAACTCCTATTTTACAGGATGGGAGGAAAACAACAATTGTTTTTTGATTTTCATTGCTATGAAGAAACACATCAAAGCTTATGTAAATTTTTGAAATTTCTAGTATAGGGCTGAGTTGCAAACTCTTAATGCATAAATGCCCAGAGTGTGAAATATAGCGGATGGAAAAATATTATAATTCCCTTTGGGTTTTTTTTTTTTTTAAGAAAGGGATTTGTAAGTTTTTCATATTCTTGCAGATCATTTAATTTTTAAAGGCTTAAACTTTAAAGTGGTTTGTAATGTAGAAAAGTTTAAAACAATTAATTTAAAAAGCAAAGTTGATTAACCACAGGAAATAGGGTGTATATAAATTTCTGTTCTTGTTTTAAATAAATAATGAATGGGAACGTTTTTTAAAACGCCTGAAAGGAAGCTAATCGAAGGTTGCTGCCTCCATACCCTGCTCTGCTCCAACTCCCTCCACCTTCAAATGACCAGTTTTGATCGCTTCTTGCTTACGCTGTTAGTGTGTCTTTCTGTGTCTTTATATAAAAACAAGCTAGTAGGATTGCATATTTTTCATACTTGTGTTTGTTCTTGTCGTGGGTGGTCAGGCTCCACGTGTTTGTTTACTGACAACTCCTGCCTCAGCCTCCCTCTCCCCCTGGTCCTTGTCTGCCAGGCTGCCGAGAACCTGGTGGCTCCTGCTCTGTGAGCAGCTGCTTGCTGGGTGCCCTCCCGGGAGCCGTGCTGCCCTGGGTTGTATTGCTGACCCCACCGAGCCTGGGTGCTGTATTCAGAGGACTCTTGAGTTGACAGTTTAAGGCAATTTCTCATCCTTTGGGAGCAGGAGTATGGGAATCAGACCCTCCTTAAAGTGGACCTGGGTCAGTGTCTTGGCTGGAACCTATATGTGTCATTAGCATGAAGGTGTGAATGAGGCTGAGGTCACGGACAGGACAGTAGGACATTCAGGTGGGTCTGTCCTAGGAGGGGTTTAAGAATGATTATACCCCAAGAATGAGAGGAGCCCATCAGATGGTCACTTTTTAAAGAGCAGGTATTTCAGAGGGAAAGAGCAGAGATGGAAAAGGCAGCCCATAAATGGTAGGCCAAGTCCACTTCCCTAATATGAGGACTTCCCAGGACCCTTAAGTACGTCTGCTGCTGCACCTGCGTCTGTACTGCATCCAAGATCCCGACTCTCTGATATACTGGAGTCAACACCCACAGTCTCATGGTGGCACAGCAAAGGTATTAGTTTAAACTAGACTTAAGCCCAGGGTCCTTAAATCCTGCATAGCAGCCATTTCCATGGGGGCGGTCTCTCACTCAAATGGACTTGAGGTCCTCTAGACCTTGCTCCAGGAGGACAGGTATGATGTGACACTCATGGCACTTTGTGGGCATTCGTTTGACATTCAGGGCATACATATATGGGAAAAGGGGATCAGAAAAAGTGGATGAGCTGTTGCCCCACACACATGGTGAGGCCCTAGGCCTTGGTTACATTTAAAAAAATTATTTAATAAACAGAAGACGATTCACTTTGTGACACCATGAAGAAATAGCTATAGTCTCTCTCAGCTCCCACACATTGTCTAGATTCTTTTGTGTTTGGGAGGCAGCATATTCCTTATTTACTAATTTTATTTGAACCCATTTATGCTGTTACTCACAATCTGCTCCACCTTGAGTGGGTGTTCCTACCATAGAAGGCTCTAGACCGTTTCAGTTGTCACAGGACAGGCACCCCTGATGGCATCCTCAGAGACCCCTTCACTATAGACACTTCATTAACCACCTCTCTGAGCTCCTTAGACTTACCCGTGATGGCCTTACGTTGCAATTTTTGTCTCCCTTTCCTTCATTTTGTTGAGTAGATGCTTGTCAATTTTATTAATTGTCTCAAAAAACAGCTTTTTTGTTTTGTGTTTACAATTGCATTGATTTTTTCCCCCTAATTTTCTATTCTAACTTTTAGCACTTATTTTGGGTTTAATGTGCTTGGCTTTTTATTGCTTCCTAAAATAGATCCTTACATTATATGATTGTAGATCTTTCTTTTGCCCAGTGTATTTGTTCAATGGCATAAATTTTTCTTTAGGTATTGCTTTTGCTGCATCCCACAACCTTTGTAAAGTTGTAGTTTCATTTCATTTAGTTCAAATAATTTTTCATTTATTTTAAGGCAACTTCTTTGATCCTGTGTATTATTTACATTTATGTTGCTGAATCTCCACATATTTGGATGTTTTCCAACTCTTTTGCTATTACTGATTTCTAGCTTAATGTCTGTGGTGTAAGAGCTTATTTTGTATGATTTCTGTCCTTTCAAATTTGTTAAGATGTGTTTTATGTCCCAGAATGTGTTCTGTCTTGGTGAGTGTTCCATGTGAACTTGAGAAGAATGTGTATTCTCTTGTTGCTGTATGAAGTAGACCCATAATTTAAATTTTTAAGGCATAGATTTTAATCACATATTATAATTTTTAAATTAAATTTTGTTGTTACATGACAGTGTTCAGTTAAACCCTGTTCTTTGTGATTTCTTTCTGCTGGAATTTATAATTTGTGATAGAGTGTTTAAATCTACAGCAATCCTAGTGGGCTCAGCTATTTCTCCTTGCAGTTTGTCTGCCCCTGCCTCAAGTATTTTACCCCTGTACTGTTATGTAGAAGCATATAAAGAACTGCTGTGCCTTCTTGGAGAATGGACCTCTTTATCATTATGTAATGTCTGTCTTTACCTATGAGTTCTTTTTCTTTTGGTCTGAAACCTGCATTGTCTGAAATTCATATATTTATGCCAGCTTTCTTTTTTTCTTAATTGTTGTTCAATTACAGTTGTTCCCATTTTCCCCCCATTACTCTCCCCTGCCTTACCCACCCCCCACCTCCCACATTACATTTTTTTCTATGCCTTTACCTTTCACCTATCTGGGTCTTCATATTTAAAGTGGGCTTATTATTGTGGGCAACATATAATTGTCATTTTAAAATCTGATAGTCCAGTACTTTATTTGTCTTTCAGTTGTAGTGAGGCCATTGATGATTAAAGTGGTGATTGATACAGTTGGATTAATATCTGCCATAACTTGTTCTGTGTTTCATTTGTTGCCCTTGCTCTTTGTTTCTTCTTCGTTTTCAACCTTTTTTCTTCATTCTTTGACTTTAATTGAGCATTTGACCTGATTTATTTTCTCCTCTCTTACATCAAATACACATATTTTCTTAAACATTTTAGTGGTTGCCTTTGAGTTTTGCGGATACATTTACAACTTCGCCGCCACCTTTGTCAAGTCACATTGTACCCCTTCACTGGTTGTGCAACCACCTTACACCACTATTCCCAATTCCCCCGCTTTGTTCCTTGTCACATTGCTTTCATTTATTTCAGTTGTCCATAGCTTGAAATCACTAAATACATGATTTCTAATATTGTAAACAAGATGTCATCTATTGTATGATGTGTTTAGTGTTCTGTGTTCATCCTGTATCTGCAGTGTGCCATCTGTCATTAATTTGAGGAAATCTCAGTGAGTGTTACTTTATTGTCTTTCTGTCTTTTATGTTTCTCAGGTAGTTCCATCAGGTGTATTTAACCTTCTGTTTAAAGAAGGTATCTAGGGATTATAGATATTGTGTTCTGCTTTTTTGATCCTTTTTTGTTTGTTTGTTTGTTTTTGGCCTTTGCATTAGACTTTGCTGAGATAGATTTTTTTAAAGATTTTATTTGCTTTCAGAGAGAGGGAAAAGGAGGGGGAGAGAAACATCAGTGTGTGAGAGATACATTGATTGGTTGCCTCTCACACAACCCCAACTGGGAACCTGGTCTGCAACTGAGGCATGCGCCCTGACCGGGAATCAAACTAGCAATCTTTAGGTTCACAGGACACTGCTCAATCCACTGCGCCATACCAGTTAGGGCTGAAATAGATTTTTTTTGAGTACAGGCCATATTTACAACAGAATATTTGGGATATTTTTCTAAATGCCAAGTTTATTTTCTCTTTTCCAATTTTGGTGACATCGAGTTGCCCTGTGACCTAAATGCTTTGATACATCTAAGAAGAGAAGTTCCTTTCAAATTTTTTAGGTGGTTTTTTTTTTTTGTTGGTTTTTTTTGTGAGTTTGGGAATGACAACTTCTAAGTTACTTAAATGTCAGGCCAGAAACCGTCAGTCTCCCACTCTGATTTTTTTCTTGCTCTCATTCTTAATTTCCTTCTTTTATTGATTTTAAAGAAAGAGTAAGGGAGGCAGAAACACTGATGTGAGAAACATCGATGGGTTGCCACCTGCATGCACTCTAACTCAGGACGGAATCTGCAACCCAGGCATGTGCCCTGAGTGGGAATCAATCCGACCTTTCATGTCTGTGGGATGATGCCCAATCCACTGGACCATACCAGCTAGGGCAGCCTGCTTTAATTCTTGATGATCGATTGCTGAGAGCTCTAGAGCCTCATTCCTGCTCTTTTTGCTTGTGCTCCACGTCTATATAAGGTGATGAGAAAGCCTCAGTGCGCCCTCCTTGTGACTAAATCCTCACAAGCTTCTGCTCCCGTGTGCTAATGCTCACCCTAGCTCACCCTGTAACCTGCACCTCTCTTCTCTTGCAGGCTATTCAATACCCTCCTGAGAGACCTGCCTTACTCTGTCCAGTCACCTCTTTTGGGACAGTAATAAACCCATACATACCCTATAGGTTGGGTGTGCTGCCATCTGCAGAGGGTTCTCATGCTCAAGGTTGAGCTATGCTGTTCCTTGACTCCACCAGGAGTTTGGAAATGACAGAAGGGAGGGTGGCCCACAGAGTGGCTGTTCAGGAGACACTTCCTGCTGATTGGAGAATGGATGTTATATGCTCTTTTGAAGGAAATCACTGCTGCAACCTTTACATATTTTATAATCATGAGCTCTCTTGCACCCTAAACCTCTTATTCTGATCCTCCATGTCAGCAGCTCCCATGAAAGAGTATTATAGTTGTGCTGGAAAGAGCTCTTCTGCTATATTATTATCTCAGCGTGTGCCTGTGTGTGCCGAGAACCAGCCCTGAGGCATGTGTAGGGATTTTGTTATGTAATTTGTCATGCCTTCTACTTTGTGTCTGAGCTTTAAGTCTGAAATAACTTTTTAGGCCATCAAATGAGACAAAGAGAAAGGAAAAACAGTCTGTGGAAAATACTTCACAGGGTAAGAGCAGTGCTTTTCCACAAGGAGATTTCCATGCAACCAGCTGCCTGTGGTTACTTCTCACATCCTGGAGGAATTTAGGACAATATGGCCAGATGGGCTTTGTTACAAGTTGGATTTCCACACGCCTCTTGGATGCTCATGTTTGGGAAGGAACTAGAACAAAAAGCTTGTAGCTCTTCACTGTGTTTTTATTCATTAAAACCTCATTGCAGATGTAAACATCTGCCTCATGGAATGCTGTAAATGGTGGGCAGAGAGGAAGGAGATGAAAAACCGTTTCTCAAAAAGAATTGATGGCCTTACAATGATAATATTTCATTTGAATAGTAATGCTGTTATTTTCAAACATGCTCTGAACCCTGCCATTAGAAAAAAAAAAAAGGTGTGAGTATAGTAACAACGTGTAAACAATTTTCATGCATTCATGATGGTGTTAAATTTATGAGGAAACAAGTGTGGACAGAGAGTGAGTTTCTTATAATCAAATCATAGAATAGATGTAGGGAGACAATAGAACTATACATGACCTTCCTATAAATGGGGTCTAGGTGTCCACTGCTGTCATTCTCACCCATTGAACAGTACACATATTTTGGGTTTTTAGGATTTGGTGGCCTTTGAGGATGTGGCTGTGAACTTCAGTCTGGAGGAGTGGGCCTTACTGGATTCTCCACAGAAGAAACTCTACAGAGATGTGATGCAGGAAACCTTCAGGAACCTGGCCTCCATAGGTAAGCATGACAAGTTATCTTTACTTTGTTAATCAGAGGACAGGTGTTTTTTGGCCATCAACATTGATCTTAGATGCGGGATGTGGGAAGGGAGGACATTGGTAACCAAACTGGGCATGGTCACAGCTCATCATAGAACTAGAATCTAATGATTTTTCTAGAATTTCTAATACTTTGGAATCAATTTTCTGGGTCTGCATTTTAGGAAAGAAATGGGAAGATCATGGCATTGAAGATCAGTACAAAAATCAAAGGAGAAAACAAAGGTGAGTCACACTCACAATACAAAGCACTATCTTTTTTTAGGAAATTGTTATGCTACCAAATTTAAAAAGAAGCAACCAAAATAATTTCTTCTTCGAATTTTATTACTTCTCAGAAAATTTCCACGTATTTTCTTATATATGACAAAGTTCAATGTTTGAAAAGTAATTTGAATCAAAAGAGTGTTGATAAACCCCTTAGATGAATATCACTGTTTTGATAGTAGCAAAGGTAAACTCCTCTTGCAAAGCATTCAGTACATTAAGTTTCTAATCATTCATTCAGACAAGGAGAAAATCTATATTTTTGCTATAAATCTTGAAAATATAGTTCAAATATTGTACTAATAATTTAAAAATCATTAATGAAAAAGTAATGTACTTCTCAATTTTTATAGAAATCCAACATTAGAGAGAATCTGTGAAGGGAAAGAGAGTAGTCAATATGCGGAAAACTTCAGCCTTATTCCAAATCTCCATCTGAAGAAGAAAACTCCTCCAGGAGGAAAACCCTGGGAATACAGCATGTGTGGGAAAGTCTTCATGCATCATTCATCCCCTAATGGGCACGTCCGATGTCACACTGGACACAAAGCATGTGGTCATCAAAATTATGGAAACAAACTATATAATTATGATGCATGTGAGAGAGCCTTCAGTTATCTTCAGTGTTTTGACAAACGTGAAAGAAATCCCAATGGAGAAGAAGCCTATAAATGTAAGGAATGTGGGAAAACCTTTAGTTCTTCAAATTCATTTCAAATACATGAAAGATCCCACACTGGAGAAAAACCTTATAAATGTAAACAATGTGGTAAAGCATTCAGTTGTCTCAGTTCTCTTCGACGTCATGAAAAAATTCACACTGGAGAAAAACCCTATGAATGTAAGGAGTGTGGAAAAACCTTCAGATATTATCAAAATTATCGAAGACATGAAAGTAAATTTACTGGAGAGAAGCCCTATCAATGTAAGGAGTGTGCAGGAGTCTTCATATGTTATCAAAGTTTTCGAAAACATGAAAGAAATCACAGAGAAGTGAAACCATATGTATGTAAACAATGTGGTAAAACATTTAGTTGTCTCCGTTATCTTCGAAAACATGAAAGAAATCACACTGGAAAGAAACCCTATGAATGTAAAAAGTGTAGTAAAGCATTTAGGTATCCCAGTGATCTTCAAAAACATGAAAGAAATCACACTGGAGAGAAACCCTTTGGATGTCTGGAGTGTGGGAAAGCCTACAGAGATCCCAGTTCCCTACAAACACATCAAAGAACCCATATTGGAGAGAAACCCTATGAATGTAAGGAATGTGGAAAAGCTTTCAGTTCTCATCAGTGTGTCCAAATACATGAAAGAAATCACACTGGAGAGAAACCCTATCAATGTAAAATATGTAGCAAAACATTTGGTTATCCCAGTTCTCTTCGATATCACAAAAGGACGCATACAGGAGAGAAATCCTATGAATGTAAGGAATGTGGGAAAGCCTATAGATATCTCAGTTCCTTACGAATACATGAAAGGATTCATACTGGAGAGAAACCTTATGAATGTAAGGAATGTGGAAAATCCTACAGATGTTATCAAAGTTTCCAAACACATGAAAGTAATCACACTGGAGAGAAACCCTATGTATGTAAAAAATGTAGTAAAGCATTTACTTGTCTCCATTATCTTCGAAAACATGAAATAAATCACACTGGAAAGAAACCCTATCAATGTAAAAATTGTAATAAAACATTTAGGTATCCTAGTGATCTTCAGAAACATGAAAGAAATCACACTGGAGAAAAACCCTTTGAATGTAAGGAGTGTGGGAAAGCCTACGGAGATCACAGTTCCCTGCAAACACATGAAAAAACTCACACTGTGGACAAACCCTATGAATGTAAGGAATGTGGGAAAGCCTTCAGGTGGTATCGAAGTTATCAAACACATGAAAGAAATCACACTGGGGAGAAGCCATATGTATGTAAAAAATGTAGTAAAGCATTTACTTGTCTCCGTTACCTTCGAAAACATGAAAGAACTCACACTGGAGAGAACCCCATATATGTAAGCAATTTGGAAAAGTCTTCATTTATCACACAACCTTTCAAAATGTGAAAATGCACACTGGAGAAAAACCATATTAATGTGCAGAATTTGGGAGAGGTACACTTTTCCCAGTTCCTCTCAAGATCATAAAAGGACTCACTGGATAAAAACTCTAGAATGTAAACAGTTTGAGAAAAGATTTGAGTTGGTTCACAGTCTTACAAGTGAAAGTTTCCTTCAAAAAAGAAATTAAAATGTTAGTAATGTGAGAAAGCTTGATAGAAATTAGTCCACATATAATGTGCCAGAAAGTTTTCAACGTGAATGAGTTCTCCTTAATGTTATAAATATGTTGTGTTTATTGAAGCTTTTTCTGTACTTCATTATTGGACTGTGGATTTCTACTAATTACTTTCAGAAATGAATACTCACATGAGACAATAATGAGAATCTTTCAACAATAGTACATAAAGTTAATAGGTAGTGCTGTTTTCTTAAAACATTTAATATTTTGTCTCTGTCTTGAAGCCTGTTATTAATAGATACATAGATGAATTGAAGTCTGTTTTTTATATGCATTTAGGTTAAATATCTTTCTATAATCTTCTATTTATTTATACTTATGGGACCATTGGAAAATGACAGTTTTGTATTAGGGTTTTCCCAGTGCCTGAGATAGTCCTTTATATCCCTAGTCCATTATATACATTCTGCTTTTCCCTCTGACAAAGCTCCTTTTTTGGCATGGTAAGTGTAGGAGCCTTTTTCTATTTTCTATACTGATAAATATTTGGGATAAATTTCATGTATGGCAAGTTCAGGAAAGAATATAGTTATATGTGAATTATTTTAATATTTGGACCTTTGCTTTTTGTTCCTCCTTTGGACTGATGTTTGGTGAAGACACTTCGAATGAAGAACAGGGACCTGTGATAGGGCAGCAAAATCAAGAGCTGCAGATTTCCCCTCCTGTTGGGTAATGGTAGGACCTTGATTTTCCAGAGTCCATCTTCTTCTTGGTCTCTGTTAGAATTCCTTATAGCCTCACTTGCATGAGATTTGGAAGGCAAAAACAAAGGCGGCCAGCATTCCCACAGACAGACACAGGAGCTTCAAGGACAAGATCTTCTACCCTGTTCCCTGTATTGTTTGACCTTCCAATAAAGACTAACCTCAAAACCACCACCAACTGTTGGATGACCATTTTCTGAGGAGTGTAGGTTTCTGCTGATGTCTTCACGAATTCCACATCAAAGATCCATCAGAGCTTAGATTTTTCTGTAAACCCTCTTGTGTCCACTAGGAAACTGATTCACACTTCATGCTCATGTCTGATTCGCCTCTTCTCTAGATTATAGAGAAGATCTAACTCGTATAGGAAACACCTTATGCACTTAACAGTGCTAATGAATGTGTTTCTTACTGCAACGTCTACAATGGTGCCGTCAGAAAGTGACACCTGTCGGTAAGGTTGTAGGTGTTTCCTATTGTAGCTGCATGTAATTCTTCAACATGTTTTCAATCATGTTTGATTGTATGTGATTAAAAGTATGTGTACTGTCAAATGAACACTTCTGCAGATACTCTATTGAAGTATTTTATTAACTTTTTTCTAAGGTCTTGTATGCTGACAAATCTGTGTTTTTATTTCCTGAGAAGGTATGTTAAAATGTTCCATAATAATTATGGATTTCCAAATAAACTTTGTAATTCTCTTCATTAATTATACTTTATGGGTTAATTTTATTATGTGCATTTATGATCAGGTAATTTTTCCTCAGGCATATTTTGCTTTTTTTTTTTCATAGTTACAGCTTTTGTCATGACAGAAATTGCCATTCAATCTTAATACCAAAACTCTAAATCATGGTTTTTTCAATGCTCTCTTGCCAGTGACCTGTGTGATTGAGGCTGTAATTAAAAAGGAATGTAATGAATTCTAACAACAATAACCCACAAAGTACACATGACTGTGGGGTGTAACATAAAGGTTGATGAGGACTTTTATAGGATTTGGTCTGTGATACATGATATTATGGCTGTTTAAGGTATCAAGACATTTTTGTATACTCAATGCTCTGAGGAGGTAAATACATTTATTATGTTACTGGTAATTATAAACCTTATTTTTTGGAAAGCATTGTAGTGGAAATTTGTCAGAAGCCCCAGTGAGTCACATTAGTAAGAAGAGGGCAATATTGGCCACTTTTATAATTTGGCATTGTCACCTTTGTCATTTTGTGAGCCACTGTCCATCATGGTCACCAAGGACCTTTGCTGAAGGTGTGAGACATTGTTCTCTTGGCAGGGATGAGGCTCGGCTGTGCAATGACTGCAGCTCCTGTCCTCTGAGACAGCCTGTGGCTTTGGTACTTACCTCCGAACACTGGTGTGTTTCCTACAGTGCGTTACACCATTTGCTATAGTGTATTTCAGTTAAAATATGTAAAGTCACTTCTTAGTGTACTGCATAATACTAATAATGCATTTCTGACTCATCAGAGCCCTCTACGTGTAGGTAAGTTGTGAGAGAACACAAACCTAGCAAGGGAGAAAGTCAGGACCACTGGCCTGTCAGGCCTCTGTTGCTCAGAGACTGCTCTTGACGCCAATGATTCAATATCCTTCCTTTCCATGCACTTAGTCATCGTGCGTAATTCAGCACAAATAATCAAGGCCCTGTAGAATTTGGATACAGTAACCTGAGACAAACATGTTCTTGCAGTCCTGGTGCTTATATTTTGTGGGAAAAGAGAGATGGTTAACAAATGGTAAAGCTTTAGTTTATAAGAAGGAAATAAGGGCTATGAAGGAAAGTGAGAACTGACGTGATGTAATAGGGAGTGTGTGTGTCTATGTTATGAGAGTAGGAGCCTCACTGAGTGAGGATGTTGTTATTGATCACTTGTAGTTTGACCATGTAACACATCTGAAACTCTGTTTCAGAAGCTGCTTGGTTATGGAAATACAGGATGGTAACACAGAGTTTCCTGCTTTCACTGATTCACAGTAAAGATTCACCATAAAGATAAAGATACAAACATGGTTTATCTTTACATGGTTGTTACAGATGTGTGTCTATAACGTGGTCATGAGTTTGGGCATTGTTTTGTGGAACTTGAGACTTCCTATTGATTTTAGCCACAGACTTGTGGTGTCTTTCTGTGCTTAATTCATTTGAAAGGATTTACACTTGACTTTAAATATTTAATATCTTGTATATGCCATTTTTATATTGCTGCTGTACACACTGACACAATGTATATACACCAGTGCACCACAGAGTCCTCCCAGTTGAAGAAAGAGTTACGTTCACCTGCACCGTTCTAGGCCATCCTGAGTTTACTTTATGTGTGGATGATACCCATGCCAGTCTGCTGTGATTCCCCCGTGGAAACAGCACGAAGAGTTGTGCATATGTAAAGGCAGTCGTCCAAGGAAAAATTGATGTGAGTTGCAGAGAGAGGATATTATTTTGAGTCATATCCTAACTGAGTATGACAGGAGAGATGGGAACTTCATGACATCTTTTTCTTGCAAGAGTAGAGGGAAGTCTTTTGTTTCGTGATCCAGCCCTGTGGCCCGTTTGCTGTTCACATGGCCCATTTGCTGTTGCAGAAGTGAATAACACACTTGCTTTCTTTCATATGCTGAGAGCGTGATCCTATCTCCTGCCCTAGCCAGATGGCTTGGTGGGAGCATCATTCCTTAACTGAAAGGTTGTGGGTTTGGTTTCCGGTCAGGGCACTTGCCTAGGTTGTGGGTTCAATCCCTAGTCAGGAAGCCTAAGGGAGGCAACCAATCTCCGCTTCTCTCTCACTTCAGTGTTTCTCTCTCTAAAAAGCAATTTTTAAAATGCCCCCTGGTGAGGATTAAAAAAATAATAATGCTCAGTTCTGAAACTTGATTTTTATGTGTTCAGAACTTCTTACCATGTAACTGATGCTCATCTGGGCACATACGATGCCATCCAACAAATGCACCATTTATGCCAATGGAGAAATGTCGAACACACTCAGGTTACATGTAGTAGACAGCTAATGCTTTAGATGATTTCTTGAAGGAAAAGTCTGCAGTCATGGTAGCTGATGGTCACTTGGCTTTGGATTACTTATTAGCAGCCAGGGAGAGTTCTGTTCCCCTAAAAGGACCACTGGCTGCATGCGGGCAGGCTGCCCTGGCAAGGCGCCACCAATAACACATGAGACAACAGATTGAAATAAGCACATTTCTAAAATATTTAAACAGAGTTCTGGAATCATATTAACAGTTTCCTGGATCATCCAAACACTCTGGGATGACTAGATTCAAAAACTTTTTAAAAGCTTCATTTTTTAAATTATAATGTTAATACATTGCTTGTGCTTTTCACATGGCTTTTTAAAAATGATTTTTAAAAAAATTTTTAGAGGAGAAACAAGGGAGAAAGACGGCTTAGAAAGTGATGTGCAAGGGAAATAGGGATCAGTTGCCTCATTCACGTCCCCAGCTGGGGTCCTGGCCTGCATCCCAGGCCTGTGCCCTGACTGGTAACAGAACCGGCAGCCTTTCAGTCTGCAGGCCAGCACTCGATCCATTGAGCCACGACAGCCAGGGCTTCACATGGCTTTTAACTTAATGTTCAAATTTAAATTTATGAGTTTTGGCTAATTCATCGATTGAATCAGGTACTTTTTGAGGAAAACGACCCCTGCAATATTGCTACCACTCGGACCTGACTGGGCCATGAAGGTTGTCTGTGTACTCCGTGTAGCTGATGCTGATATAACCCCTTCAGGTCCACCAGGCAGAAGGTGGTCACTTCCAGGGTGGATCTCCCACCACCCGCGGTTGAGTGGGGCGGGGGTAGTGGATTGAAAAATGTCTCCCAGAAATTCATGTCTACCCAGAATCTTAGAATTTGACTTTATATAAAAACTGAGTCTTTGCAGACATGATTAGTTAAAGATATGAAGATGAACTCACCCTGAATTTAGGGTGGGCCTTATATCCAATGACTGAGTCCTTACAAAAAAAAGAGAGGACACAGAGACATGAAGGGAAGACCACCATGTGAAACACAGAGGCAGAGGCTGGAGCTCTGCTGACACCAGGCAAGGAATGCAGGCTCCGCCAGGAGCTGCTGGTGAAGAGCTGTGAATCAATGTGCAGTCTTCCATTCATTCTTAACTCAAACTATCGAAACCTAATAGCACCTTGTCTTAAAAAGTCTAATTATCACGTGGCTTATCATGTGGACGTCCTGAAGATCATTAATCATACTGGATGCCATCATGTGATCACACCTGAACGCTTTCATTTTTCACTGTGACTCACTGAAATCATAGTTTACATCTGGGGAACACTCAGGAATAATTTAAATACATGAGAGACAAAAAACCCCAACTAAAACTAAGATAAAATAATTTAACAGAATGTAAGAGAGGTGAAGAAAAGATTGAATGAGGGGAAAAATCAGCTCACATTAACAGGAGTAGGTATGCCCAGGCACAGGGGCAGGCGCTGTACAAATGCTGGGCAGGTCTTCTCCTGACCACCCCCGATGCCCACCTACTGTGCTCTCCTCCCAGTCATCTCAAAGCCTGTCAGCTGCTTCTACACTGTGACCTCACACAGCTCCACTTGTCAGAACTCCAGGTCTGACACGTAAGAACCCTGTGTATACCTGGCTCCACCTGTTTCTAAAAGGGTCCTGTGCCTGGATTCCACTGGACCATGGAGGGCCATGTGACGCCCCTCTCCCCCAGAACCCCTGCTAGAACTGTGCTGTCTAAAGCCCAAGGAAGTCCAGAAAATGCCTGATCGTTTTAAACTCCCATCACTCCTTTTCTGTCTTGGCCCAGTGAAAGAATCTCCTTATTCTTGCTTCTGTAATTTGACATTTTTTCCCCACCAAATACTGTCGATCACCTGTTGATTGAAAGATGATAATGTGTCCTATGCTGCAAGCATATTAACAAGTTTCTTGACTCAGGACCTAGGACCAGGGCCAAGACAATGAGCCTGCTGCCAAGGTTCTCTCTGTGTGAAATGTTCCCAGAAAACACGTCCTTCTGAAGAATCTGAGGTCAGCTCTAAACAAATCACCCAGGTAATTTTTAGTAACAGATAGCAGAAGTGCTAATTAAATTATAGTATAATGTCTTATATCCGAATTAGCATTTGGCAAAAAACAAAACAAAACAAAACAAAAACAAACCCAGAAAGATACAACTTATGTTAGAATGAGATATAAAAGCAAGCTTAATAAAATCATATTTGTATGGAATCAAATTAATTTACCATTAAAACAATCTCTGTAGCCCTAGTAGGTGTGGCTCAGTGGATTGAGTGCTGGTCTGTGAACTGAAAGGTTGCTGGTTTGATTCTCAGTTAAGGCACCTGCCTGGGTTGCGGGCCAGGTCCCCAGCTGGGGGTGCGAGAGGCAACCAATCGATGTTTCTCTCTCTTCCCTTCTCTCTAAAAATAAATAAAATCTTTAAAAAAATCTCTGTACGGTAGATATCACCTTTTCCTAAAGTGTAAGTATTATAACAAGAAATGGTAACTGATCCATCTCCAAGGGACCTCTGTAGAAAGTAATGTAAAAGTGAATAAAAATCATAGGAAACAGAAAGTAAGGTGTACGAAGACAAGATCTCCTTTCTTGTCTCATGAAACCCAATCTCTCACCCACAAAACCATCTCCTCTTCATATTTTTGTCTCTCAAAAGAGTTTTATAATGTACAATCTTACTATAACAAAGCATCGTAGCCCAAGCAAGAAGCAGGACTGACAATAAAGGACACTAGGACACTGAGAGCAGTCTTGGTGGACCACTTCCCAAAAGCCACGCCCCTGGACTTTTTTGGCACAAGCTCCTCATAATTTTCATTCAGTTTTCACAGTGTCTTTCTCGGCTCCTGGCTCTCTCTGCCTCCCTGGCCAGCCTGTCTGCCCTCAAGGCCACAGCCAGTCTCTCCCTGGCTTTTTTCACTTTCAGAGTCTGTCTCCGGATACTTGTACGGGTAACTGGTTGTCTGCAGAGAAGCTGTGGGACACAGAGACCGGCTCCTGGGATCATCTCTGCCCAATCTGAAGACCACGCTGTGGTGGGCTTGGGGCTGGTGTGTAGAGGCCCAGGACGAGCGAGGCCCAGGGATTCACCTGCACTTTTCAGTGCACTTGTATTCACGGTATTCATGACATTCAATGCACTCAAAGGCTCTCCTTCACTGCCGCAGGCCTGGAGTCCCTGCAGTCTCCTGTATGCACAGACTTGTCGGGGCCTCTCCAAGGTCTTCTCCTGCCGCTTGCGCCAGACCTCATCGCCAGGATGGGAAGTTATCCTTGTGACGGGCCTCTTGAAAATGCAGCTGGTCAGCCTCATAGGAAGTTCAGTCCTTTCATGACGCCTCCTCTTCATCTTGGATAAATGTTGTCTCTTCTTCTCTAAGGTCTGGGGCATCATATTTCTTTTGAGTTTTCCCTTTGAAAACAAAATAAAAGTTAAATAACAAGGAAGATAAAGGCTTTCAGTTCATTTGGATCCTCTACCTGCCTCTCTTTCTGGAGAAATGTATCTGTCCATCACAGTCATCTGGAAAGGTGTTAAAACTCAGTTTTCTGGACCTCAATCCAAGTAGGCCCAGGGTAGGGTCACACATTTACATTCCTAAGGGTTCCCAGATGGTGTCGATGTTGCTACACAGGCACTGCACATTAAGAGCCAGATTGGGGACATCAAACAGATATGAGTCAAGAATAGAAGGCTCAAGGTGATTATCCGAGTTCAGGTCTAGACCATTCCATCACCACCTTCCTCTGAAGATGTTTCCCTCTTGCCATTCTTGTCAATGCCAGCTACGCATATGCTGGTACCTCTAACCCAGTGAAGTTATGGGCCTTTCAACCCCTCAACACGCACTTTCACTTGCACACCCAAGTCCCATCTTTCTTTAAATATTCTCTGGTTTAGAATAAATAACAGACATATCATATTTCCATCACACAGTTTCTTTTTTGCACAGAGACCTTCAGTGTCAATCACCATTTTTATCCCGCTGACTCCCTCCTTCTCTCCTTCTGCTCCTCCCTATTAATCTCAGCTGCTCTATCTGACTTCACCCAATTGGTGCTTCATAGAAATCAGTCCTGCTCTCACATTTGTTCTACATCCGCACCCTTTCTAGGCCATCCATCCATTTCCCTGGCTACAAATACCATTAATGAAGTAGAAATGCCCATAGAATCAGTGCAATCTGACTTCAACCCTGGGACTCAAATATCCATCTGCCCACTTAGAACATCAGTGCTCACATCCTTAACTCACAGTGACCAGGTGTCACGCTGAACCAACCAGTTCCCAAATAATGCACCACTATCCCAGTGTCCCCGAAAGTCACTTGTTGATGGTAAAATCCTGTTTAAAACTGAGTGTCATTCTGGACACTCTGCCACCCCTCTGAATCCATGTAAATTTTCTCAACTTTTGAATAATTTTTGAACATCTTTCTTTCCTATTTCCTTCAAAATACTGTTTACACAGAACGACCTTCCCTGATCCAGCAATCAAAATTAATATTACATTTTCTTCATCACTACAAGTCCAACGCGCTATCCATTGCGCCACAGAGCCCACTTATATTACATTTTCTGTGTTAATTTTTTCAATTTTTATTTGTATGTGTATTATTATCTACTTCTTTTATATTACTTTTCTCACTAAGCTGGACTCTCCATGAAGAGAAGTTTAATGTGGACTTTAATGTTTTACACTGCTATATTCACTTCTTGCTTTGCTCTTAGATGGTGCTCAGATATATTTATTGGAAAAAAAATTATTCAAACTCCAAAAAGCTCTAATTATTTCAAACACATTTACTCAACCAGAATTACACAATGATCTGCAATTATATTATCACTGCCTGGGAGTTCAAATCCTTTCCCTCTGTAATCCCTTATAAAACTCTAGTCACAATAATCTATTTAAAATGTAAATCCAATCAGCACACCTTTTGTTTTAAATACCTCATTTCTGTTTTCAGAGGTACTTTTTAAAGGAGAAACCATAAATCTCATTGCATTTCTATTATCCTGCCATAATTAATACTGTCCCTTCCATTGCCCAAGAAGTCTCAGTTTGGAGGGAAAGTTATGTGATTTCCCATTTAGAGAGCCTCTATTATATACCAAGTTGTGTACTAAAACCTATGATTTAGAATTTAACTTAAAAGTCACTGCCCCTGTTGATTTTAATCTGGCTTGGAGGAACGAGTTAATAGACTCATGAATGTCTAATATCGTGTTAGGTATAATTAAGTGCTGCGAGAAACAGTAAGGCCAACACAGAGACAGAGAGAAAGAGGAAGAGATGGAGGATGAGAGGTTAAAAGGGGTAGAGAAAGAAAATAACTACAATTATTGCTGACAAAGAGACTAACTGATGACAAGATTTTGAGTACAGAACTAAATTTTTGTTTAAATGACCACGCACACTGTATATAAATAAATTTCCAGAGAGGAGAACAACTTAAACAGTGCAGGGTCAAATATTACTAATTTCTAGTGATGTTTGATATTAGTTAAAAACAAAGCAAAACCAGGACAAAACAAAAAAAAAAAAAATCAGGCCTATTATCCCAAGAAAGCTTTATGCACAATCAAATGTACAATCCCTTGAACATTATTTAACAAACATTAACACCTAAGAATTGACCTTTAGTAAGATGCTTTCTTGTCTTAAGGTCAACAGTCTACAAATTTTAGGAGGTTTCACAAAAGGAAAAGTATACAGATGGGCACTCTTGCTATCGATACGGAATCTGTACTCACCAGAATAGGCTGGTTTGTAATCCAGAGCGATGCAGGTTCCCCCATAGCTGCAGAGCTGTCTTGCTGACCCACTTCTGAGATGCAAAAAGCCAGTGGCTTGCTGAAAAATGCACTGACTTTTGCCGCTGATTCCCCTTTTATGGAGGAAGGGAGTGGATAATCCAATTAGCAGAACCTCTGACATCTTGTCTTACATCAATGGTATTAGAGAGGTTTCTTTAGAGATCTAAAGAAATCTAAATCTTTATATAGAAACACAAAAATATGGGAGTATTGACACTGTTAAAAACTGTTATAGATTTTAAAAATTAATGCATTCATATGTGTGCGCTGGCTGGGGACTGAACCCGCATGGGTTTGATTTTGTGTACGGCCAGGGGCTCTGGTCAGCTGGGCCTCTGAGTGGGGGCGAAATGACCAGCTTTTAAGGGTTGCACCAAAAGGAGGGAGGTCCTGCATCTAGATAAATGTACTGACCTCTTTTCTTTCTTAGGAAATGTATACTATCAAATGACATTTAAAATATCAGTATGAAAGTCCTTTTTACTGTGGCTGTATATAGCAAAATTAGGTAAATACTTTATTAACAACTGAAAAAAATCAACGCATTTGTTGGTATATTTTCAGTTTCTAGCAACATTTGAATGATTTTTATCACCCACATGGTTACAGTCTAAATGGACAAGAATGGAAGTTTCTATGCCCAAAAATTTCCATGCAATTTACGTCTTAATAGAAAAACATAGAGTGTTTAAATACACAGTCATTAAAAGTAAATCAATGCATATTTGCATTTCACTTAATTACCAATAAATTTGAGATTATTTCAATCATCTCACTCTTTTCCTTCCCTTTGACCTAATTAGATAATATCCCTTTACTCTCTATTTCACTGACTTTGATTTAACTATTTTATTATTTCATTGTTCCATCTATAAATTTGTTAGTTGATATCATGTACAAATCTTTGTGTAATTACACTGATGATTAAATCGTGCATCCTTTAATATACTATACTACAATTAATTACTTTTCCCACTACCCCAAATGCTAATGCCTTAGAATGTTTTCAATTCTATTTTTAACCTTCCTAACTTTTGCATTACTGTTGTCATTCATTTTAATTCAATATGCTTAGTCTTTTAAATGTGTTTTCTTTCAAAAAATTGAAATCCCATATAGTGCATTGTTGTTTCTATTGCACTTGGTTGGACAAAGCATAGGATAGATAACTAAGCCCACAAGAATGAATTGTAATGAATCCCCAAGGCGAAGGAAGCTCTGCCACCTTCCAAGAAGGTACAATTTATGCTGCAGCACAGGTGTGTACACACACACACACTTGAAAATGTACATGATTTTGTCAACGTAAGAATCATCCAAACCTGTAGAGAATTATTTTAGTTCATTTAAGCCAAGGTGATGACATATGTCAGGGACCAAGACCTCAAATGCTCCCAAGAATAACAGTTTTGCAGCAGCTTTTATGCATTTAAAATTAAGGAGGAGATGTAAGGAAGATTACGTGGAGGTGGGAGAAAGCAAGATAGTGAAGGATTGGATTACAGAATAGTTAACAAGGTTATGTACTTTCTTGAGGGTGGTTACCGCTTAGTCCAAAGGTGTGCTAACCTAGATGCACAGAAACAATGAATAGGGCTTGCTTAAGGCTATAAGCCTTTCAGTAAAGACTTTACATACATGGGGCATGCCAACCCACCATGACCTGCCCAGTTAGAAATTTATGATCACATCATTCTGTGAGGTTACTTTCCACAGAACCTTTTTTTATCCACAGGCTCAAACTTTTTTTCCCTTGGTCTCTCTCTTTCCCTTTATCTTCATACACCGCCCCTCCCTCATACTGTGAGGTGATGGATGTGTTAATTAACCTTATTGGGCTTTTCATTCATATATATATACACACACACACATACATACATTGCATTTTATACCTTAAATTTATACTGTGTTATATTTATGTCAATCATATCTCAATAAAGCTGGGAAACAAAGATTTAGCTGGAGTGTTATAGAACCCATATCTGTAGTCATCTTGGTAGGTTTATAGTAAGTGTGTAGTAGTATGTGTATGTGGCATGGGAGTGTAGAGCATGTTTGTGTGTAGTATGTACTATTCTATTTATTTGAAGACCAAAACAAGACCTGTTTTACCAGTCATTTGTTTCCTTTAAGATAGTAGATATTTGAGCATATTTAAATGCTGATGAATTTATGAATGTCTCATACGTGAAAAAATTAACATAGAAAAGGACCATTGTTAATATATTAAACTTAATGGAATTTAGAAAAGAGTTCACTGGACCCTTAAACTTTTTTCAGCCTTCACATTTGCTTCACTCTTAGGATATAGTCTGATTATTGGTCAGTATAGGGTAAACATGCTGCATTAACAAACACATACCACCGCCCCCTCCCACAGCCTGGCCCCACCCCAGCCTGGCCCCGCCCACAGCTGCCCTCCTCAGTCTGGTTCCCTTCCCAGCAGGTAACCCAGCCCAGGGCCCAACCTTGTTCAAACTAAACAAACTAAAACACCTGGGCCTGAGGCAGGGCTGGGAAGGCCAGTTACACCGCCCATCGCTTCAGCTGAGACCCCTAAAGCTCAGCTCTCAGTGCGGGGAGGCTGAGGCCGGAAGCAGAGGTGCGGATGCAGAAGGTGTTGCTGTGGGGCTGGGGGCGGGAGCAGAGGGGTGGTGAGACGCCGGGGATCCCACCCAGGATCCCGACGCCTGTCGTCGCAGCACTACCCACCAGAGCCTGCATGAGGGGCAGGCTTTGGTCAGCGACAGGGGCCGGGTTTTCGTCAGAGCCAGCGATGGGCTTGGACCACAGACATTCCACGTCAGGGCCTGGAGTCCCTCCGTCCCTCCCGGGAGCTCTGTTTCTCTCCAGGAGCCTCTGCTGTTCCCTCGGGTCAGCCCGAAGCTGCTGTGTCCTCCCAGCTAAAGACACAGTCCACCCCTCTTCCAACAGCCTCTTCTGTCACCCTACCTTGGGGGCATTCTGTCCCCCACCCTTCCCCTCCCCGCCTTTCTGGCCACGTCTGGAGACACTGTTAGTTCTCACGGATAGGGAGGAAGCGGGAGAGGTACTGGCATCTAGAGCGTGGTGACGAAAAATGCTGCTCAGCGTCTGCAATGGGCAGGACCACCCCACCACAGAGACTTATCCTGCCGCCTGAATATCAGTAGTGCTGGGCTTAGGAAACCCTGCTCTCGGGCCTTAAAATGTGTAGAGTCCTTGAATTAACTGTGGAAGTCCTTTACAATTCAGCATTTAGTCACTTGTGGACCCCTAAGTGATAAACCACGTTTCAAGTGCCTGGAGTCACCATAAACTCTAATCTAGCCAACTGAGTTCAGCCAGTAAACGTACCAGCTTGAAGCTGCTTCCTCTCATTTGGGAGGTAAATCCAGCCAAGGCTGGCAGGCTGGGTATTACATCTTAAATCAGGTTAATTAAATTATTTGATTTAATTATAAAATAATTAATATTTACACTTCTGTTTAATTTTTTCATTTGTTTGGAAACTAGGATGTGTGTAATATGTTTACCAGCAAAGGCACAAAGGACATGGACGTGAACAAAGTTGTATCAGGGTGAGGAAATTACTACAGATCGTTAAAAAAGAAAAGTGTACTTATTTTGGCTAAAACTGCCATCTTCCAGTAATAGGCCAGAATGACTAACACAAAGGAAAAGAGGAGACACACCTACTACATGGAGTTGTTCCTTTGGCTACATACATACAAATCTACAAGAAAGGTGATAGTCTAGACGTCAAGGGAATGGGCACTGTTCAAAAAGGAATGCCCCACAAATGTTCCCATGGCAAAACTGGAAAAGTCTACAATGTCACCCAGCGTATGGTGGGTGTTGTAAATAAGTTAAAGGGCAAGACTCTTGGCGAGAGAATTAATGTATGTATTGAGCACATTACGTATTCTAAGGGCCAAGATAGCTTCCTGAGATTAGAAAGAGAAGGAAGCCAAAGAGAAAGACACCTGCCTTTAACTGAAGTGTCAGCCCGCTCCACTCATAGAAGCACACTTTGTGAAAAATCAATGGAAGGGAGTGCAGGCTGCCGGATCCCGCTCCCTATGAATTCATGGCATGATGAGGGTAAAAATAAAAGATGGCTGTATTGTTGAAAAAAAAAGTGCAATATATTGGGTTACATCATTAATAGACACAATCTCCATAACAATAACACCATAAAAATGGCAGAAGGAAATAGAGCTTGATGAGAAAATTCTGAGATGTTCTAAAAAAAAAAAGACACAACTGTTAGTCTGTTAATAGCTGTAAGCCACTCAACAAATACTAACAAAGATGATCCAGCAAAATATACAAAGAATTATATATCAGGACCAAGTGGGATTTCTTCTAAGGATGAAAGGTTGAGTTAACAGCTCAAAATTCATTAATGTAATACATGAGATGAGTAGGGTTAAAACCCAAAGTGCAACATTTTCTCAATAGACTCAAAGAAAATACATTGACAAAACCCAATGCCCTTTCATAATTAAAATACTCAGCATACTCAGAATAGGAGGACATTTCCAAAAATCATTGTGAACATCTGTGGAAAACCTACAGCTAATATACTTAATCATGAGCTTTTCCACACTACGTAGAGAGGGGCCTATTCGGCGTTCTCAATTCCCCCGTAACTTACAGGAAAACTTTCACAATGTCTGGAGTCCTTGGTGTCCTGCAAATGAAGAAAAAGGATGCCCTCAAATTCCATGCAGCAAGAACCCACTTAGGTGGCACCAACTTTGACTTCCAAATAGAACAGTACATCTACAGAGGGAAAAGTGATGGCATCTATACCATAAATCTGAACAGAACCTGGGAGAAGCTTCTGCTGGCAGCTCATGCCATTGCTGCCATGGAGAACCCCACTGATGTCAGTGTCATATTGTCCAGGAGTACAGGCCAGCGAGCTGTGCTGAAATTTGCTGCTGCCACTGGAGCCACTCCTGCAGCTTCACTCCTGGAAACTTCCCTAACCAGATCCAGGCAGGCTTCTGGGGGCTGAGATTTCTGGTGGTTACCAACCACAGGGCTGACCACAAGCCTCTCACAGAGGCGCCTTATGTTAACCTGCCTACTCTTGCTCATGCAACACACTCTCTGGGCTATGTGAACATTACCATCCCTCGCAACAACAAGAGGCTCACTCAGTGGGTCCGATGTGGTGGATGCTGGTCGGGGAAGTTCCGCACATGCGTGGCACCACCTCCTGTGAACACCCATGGGAGGCTGTACCTGATCTCTACTTCTACAGAGATCCTAAAGAGATTGAGAAGGAAGAGCGGGCCACTGCTGAAAAGGTTGTGAACAAGGAGGAATTTCAGGGTGAATGGATGGCTCTGGCTCCTGAGTTCACTGCTGTTTGGCCTGAGGTCACAGACTGGTGTGAAGGAGTGCCAAGTGCCCTCTGTGCCTATTCAGCAGTTTTCTACTGAAGACCGGAGCCCTCAGCCTGACACTGAAGACTGGCCTGCAGTCCCCACTGCAAAGGCCACTGAGTGGGCGGGAACAACCACTGAGTGGTCTTAAGCTATGCTTCCACAAGCTCTTAACAGGACAGAAATAAGGTTGATGGAAAATAAAGTTTCTTTAAAAAAAAAAATCATGAATGGTTGAGTGCTTTTCCCTGAAGATAAGGAACCAAAGAATGATGTCTACTCTTGTCACACAATTCACCAGTTTACTGGAGATTTTAGCCAGCACCTTTAGACAAGAAAAGAAATAAAATGCATGCAAATCAGTTAGGAAGATGTAAAACTATCTTAACTCCTGTATGAAGTGTCTTGTATATGGAAAACTCTAAGGAATCCACAAAAGAGCAACAACCAAAAAAAAAAACAACAACAAAAAAAACCAAAAACAAAACCCCAAACTATTCAAACTAAGAATTGAGTTCAGCAAGTTTGTAGGATTCAAAATTACAATATAAAACTCAACTGTATTTCTATACAGTGGTAATGAACAACCTGATAATGAAATTAAGAAAAGAAATGAATACACAATAGAATCAAAGGAATAAAATATTTATATAAATTTAACAAATGCTCTGAAAACTACCAAGTATCATCAAAAAGTGTTTAATAAATGTATAAATGATTAGAAAGCATTTCAATTTCATGGATCAGAAGACCTGTCGAAATGCCACTACTCCACAAAATAATCTAGAGATTCAGGGCAGTATCTATTAGATCTCAGCTGTAATCTTTCTAGAAATTGGCAAGCTGTTTCATGAATTTATATGGAATTGCACATAAACCAAAATGACCAAATTCTTCTTGAACAAGAACAAAGTAGTAGAACTAACATTTCCTGATTTTGAAAATTTGTGCACCAAAAGGAATCAGGATGGCGTGATACTGACACAAAAATAGAAATACAAATCTATGGAATAGATTGAGATTTGAGAAACAAACCCCTGAATCTATGATCAACTGATATTTCAAAAAGGTAACAAATACTGGGAAAATAATTTCTTCATATACTGGTGCTGGACCAACTGGATAACCACATGCTAAAGAAAGAGGCTGTACCATTACATCACACCATATAGTATCATTTCCCAAAAAGATGCAGATGCATAACCTAAACATTAAACAAAGCTATGATAAAGTTAGATAAAACCTAGAAAAAAATTCCTGACCTTGGATTTGGCAAAGCATTGTTAGATATGGTACAAAGAGCTATAATTTTAAAAATTGGTAATTTAGACAATCAAATTAGCAACTTTTGTACTTTAAAAGACACCACCCAGAAAGGGAAAACACCTCTGAAACCCTTGTGCACCATTGCTGGGAATATAAAATAGTGTTGCTGGTATGAAAAACAACATGGCGGTTCATCAAAAAATTAAGAATGAGTTACCATCTAATCTCGCAGTTCTACTTCTGGGTATATATCCAAAAGAATCAAAAGCTAGGACTCAAGCGGATATATGTCTACTCATGCTCATGATGCATTTTTCCCCATAATAACCTAAAGGTAGAAGTAACCCAAGCATTCATCAACAGATAAATTAGTTTCAAAAATTTGGCACATCCATTCAATAGAGTATAATTCAGTATTTAAAAAAGCAATCTCTGACATGTGTTACAACATGGAAGAACTTTAAGGACACTATGCTAAGTGAAATCAGCCTGTCAAAAAGGCCAGACACTGTATGATTTTATTTGTATAAGGTAGATAGAATAGTCAAATTTATATAGACAAAAAGTAGAGTGGTTGTTGCCAGGAGCTGGGCTGAGGGGAATGAGTTTTGTCTAATGGGATAGAGTGTCCCTTTTGCAAGATGAAAGTAGCCCTGGAGATTCGTTTTAAAATGTCAGTGTTCTTCTCCCTACTGAAAAACACACTTATAAAATGTCAAAAATGTAAATTTTATAGTATGTACACGTTACCACAATTAGAAGTAAAATTTTAAGGCAAGAGAGTGAGAACACAACCCAGAGAATGGAAGAATTTGGCAAATATACCTGATAACAAACTTGCATTAAAAACATGTGGAGATCTCTTATAACTTAGCTACAGAAAGTAAAAAAAAACTCAATTTAAAAATGGCACAGGGTTAAATACATCCTTTCCAAAGGAAGATAGATGGTCAAGAGCCCATGAAAAAAATGTTGGATGTCATTCCTCATCCACCAAATGCTAAAGTGAAATGAAGTCATCAGTCAAAACCCCAATCCGATTCCACTTCACAGCCACTAGAATAGCTAGACTCAAAAAGTGAAATCATAACAAACATTGTCAAGGACATGTAGAGAAATTCGAACCTTCATACATAGGTGGTGCAATACAAAATGGTGTAGGCACTGTGGAAAACCTTCTGGGAGTTTCCTCAAAAATTAAACCCAGAATTACCATATAATTAATCAATGCCTATCACAAGTATGTGCTCAAGAAAAATGAAAACATGTTTGAATGAAAACTTGTATATAAATTTCATAGCAACATTATTCACAGTAACCAAAAAGTGGAAACAAACCAAATGGACATTAATGGGTGGATAGTTAAATGACATGTGTTGTACCCGTCCAATGGGATATTACTCGGCCATAAAAACAAATGAAGTATTGGTACATTTACAACCTGGATGACTTTGAAAAAATTATGCTCTATCAACGAAGTCAATCACAAAGACCGTAGATATAAAATTCCTTTCCTATTAATGCCTGGATAGAGATAGAAAGTACATTCGGGGTTGCCCAGTGCTGGGGACTGGAGAAGAAGATAGGATGTTGGGAGTTATAGCTAAATGAAAAAGGGTTTTTTTTTTTCAGGTGTTGAAAATGTTAAAAAATGGACTATGATGATGATTGCACATATATGCAAATATGCTGAAAAACATTGAATTGTACACTTTGAATTGTATACTTTAACTAGGTGTAGTGAATAATATGTGGATCACATCTCAATGAAAGTTGTTCATATAAATAAATAAATAATGAGCTTTGCAATTTAGTCTCTCAGGTACATTAAACGTTCCAGGTTAAGTAACAAATCCATCACCTCACTTATTTATGGTTTTGGTGTGTGGTGAGAACGCTAAATTTACTGTTTCAGCAAATTTCAAGTATGTGATACAAGGAATGTACAAGAGGGGACCCCCCCAGAAAACACTGGAATTACCTTCTGGGGAGAAGGCCCCTTGTAGTACAGGTTTCCTGCTCTATGTGAGCATTCTGCCAGCTGGTATTGTTGTGAGAGGCTGAGTTTGGCTTCAGTAAATTTTTTTGGATGACTCTTTCAACACATTCTCCCAGCTCGTGATGGGTGATTTATAGGCACACCCACTTCCATTGTGCCGCGTGTTCAGTGTTTCAGTATTTGACTAAAAATGGCATGACCCCTGTACCCCACCCTCCCTATTCACCTGATCTCACTCCAAGTGACCTTTTTTTGTTTCCTCTGATGAAAAAAGTCCTCAAAGGGAAACGTTTGGCTGATGTGGAAGAGGTGAAACAAAAAAGGGAAGAAGCACTAAAAGGCATGAAAATTGATGAGTTCAAAAACTGTTTTTGAGCAGTGGAAAAAAAGTCTCTATAGGTGTATTGCAGCAAATGGAGAGTACCTTGAAGGTGACAGAAGTTTAAACATGTAAACATACACAATTTTTGATAAATAAATTCTGGGTTTTTTGGGTCTCCCCTTATATATCCAATCACATTGTAATCTTTAAATATAGACAATCTATTATTCCATTATACCACGATAAATCTGATGGGGAGAAAAGTTTCCAGGTGCATTCCATTTTACATAACCGCTTTTTAAAGTATACATAGAACAGGAAAGGTGAGTGGTAGCTGCAGGTATTATGTTGAAATGAGCTGGCAAAGACTCTCCAGATTGTTCTCGTGTGCAGTTGGTGAGCCAATGGTTACAACCAGCCACAGCCCTTGGAAATACGCTGTACAGTTTTTCATATATACTAATATTAATCAGTGGTCATTGGTGATAATTCAGTGCCAGGAGGAATCCCCAATTTGGGGTGCAGTGAAGAAGGAAACTTGATTCAGTGCAAATGCTCAATTGTGATACAGCAGGGCTGAGAAAACAGCATGGTGGTTCGTCAGCCCTAGGCCCATGGGCCTAAGGGCCAGGCCCCTCTCTGGCTAGATAGGTCTGGTCTGCTGCGTGTCATCTTTGGTGTTTTCACCTCCAGCAGGGAAACACAGTTTTTAGTCTTTGGTGAAAAGGGAAAGTATGTTCTCTAAACCAAAGGGGAGCTGACAGATAGAAGTCCCTGACTCCGGTCCCTGATCGACCTGTCCTCATGCAAATGAGGACTCCCAATTTTTCAAAGTTTGATTGATCCAAAAGGCACTATCCTGACTGGTCAGAATGGAGCTTCTCTGATTGGTCAGTGAAGATTCTAATGTGGATATAGCTGCACAGCTCCAATTGAATGGGAAAAAAAAAATCTCAGTTCTGTTGGTTAAAATAAGATTCCTGGAACTCCTCTACAACAGCTGACGCAGATGGCAGGAACAGAGTGCAGGCAGATAGTTCAGTGCAGGCAGATAGTTCAATGCAGGTTTCTACCTGAAGTGCAGTTTGCGTGACAATCTCCTGTGTAGAAATGTCTGGTAGTCTGTTTCTTTGTTTTTGTTTTTTGTTTTTAATTTGAGGCCAGTTAAGCGACCAGGAGCCCTTCTTGGTAGGTATCTTCTTTCTCAAGGTCCACACAAAGAAATAGGAATCAATTGTCTAAGGGATAATATAGTCATTGGCATTTCAGTGTTCCCTAGGGAGTAGACAAAAACTGGTGAAAATTAAATTCCTTTCCAGTGTAAAATGTACACCTGAGGATGTAATGAACACATCTCACACCCTGTAGTTAGATTGAGAAGAGTCCTTGCACCCCGGTTAGGAGTTCAGGGTTTCAACTTCCCACCACAGCTAACTGCTCTGGGATTCTTTTTCTTAAGGGCCAAATGATTAGGGGTGAGGGAGGGATTGGGTGAAATGTTTCAGGCTTGCAAGGAGCAAGACTAAAATGCACACCTAGACTCTACTGCACACGGTGAAGTTACATTTAAGTGTGGGAGTTTCTAAACAAGACTCACAGTTCCATGAGTGGGTTTACCAGCCTTAAGCCAAGCCCTTCACACCTAGAAAGCAAGACGTTAAGACCCTCTTATTCCAGTTTGGCCCCTCCTGGCCCACTATATTGTCTGTATTGACTCCATTTGGAAACTGAATAAGGAATTCAGCGTGTCCCCATGTGCCCCGCTGTTCACAAAGCGCTGAGAAAAAACAACACAGCTCCAGGACCAGAAAAATTTTTTTATGTAAGTATTCCAGGCTGAGTCAGTTTCCCTCCCTCCCGTTGAAAGGCGTTTCCTAGGAGCCAGAGTCCTCCTGCCGGTTGTCACTCAGGTACGAGGGGGCGGGGCCTTAAGAGTTGCTCAATCAGGAGCAGAATTGGGGCAGGTGGGTGGGGCGACGCTAGGTGAAGCCTTGGTGATCCGAACTCCATCTAGCGGCGCTGAGAATGGGATGTCGTCTGTTCTCTGATCTCTCTGCCGCAGCCTGTGTCGCACTGTAATGTGCACTGGCCGTGGGGGTCGTAGGCAGTACTCAGGGAGAACCAGGAAACCTAGAAATGGTGAGTGTATGGCCGGGTGCGGAGACGGGGAGGAGGGGCTGGTCGGAACCGGCTTCCCCTCGGTCAAGTCAGACTCTCTGGACGTAAGTCAGCGGCGCCTGTGGAACATCTATTCCCACCTGCAGGCAGCCTGGGAGGTGGGCCTTCAGCCAGGCCAAGGTGTCCTGTTCCGTCACTGCATGCGATGTCTTCAGCTGGCCTGCAGCTCTTCAGGCATCTCTGAGCCCCCAGACCCACTTCTCAGTCTTCCCAGATGGTGCCATGACCGAGGAGAGCGTCATCAGGGGACAATCTGACTCATTCTCGGGTTGGTGCATGGGAGGAGCTGGGGTCCCTTGGGTCCTCAGTCCCTTCTTTCTCCCCAGGGAGTGCCCGTTTTCTCCTGAGTTTTCCAAATGGAAAGCAGGGTCTCAAATCCAGACCCTGTCCCTCCAGCCTAACTTTTCCTGGGCCTGGCAATAAATCCCTAAACTTCTAGTTTTCTCCTGTTTCTCCCAAACATCAGCTTACCCTCTCTGATTCACGAGTCGTTATCAACTATTCGTTTATTATTTTTCTGTAGAGCCACGGATGGCTCTTTATAAAGATTTATATTTACAAATCAAGTTGCTTGTAATCCCTGTTCTTCTCCCTCAGGACCTTCTCCTGGGTACAGACATCTCATAGGAAGGCCTTTGGGTGGAGGATCCTCTTTGGAAACTTTCCTGGGTGTTTTGGCCTTGAGCACCTTTCCTCCCTGGTTTTCTCACCTGAAAAAATTGACCTACTTATGTATGTCTTTGTTTTTCAGTAAGGGTATAATATATTTAATTATAGAGCTTGAAAGACAGTAGTTCCAAACAGGCAAGAAAGACATGAATTTCAGAAAAAATAAAATATTCCAGTATTACATTTCATTTGTATAGAGTTTTTCTTTCACACTTTTCTTCCCTGAGCACGTGTAGTAAGTTTCTGAGGTCTCTCTCTCTCTCTCTCTTTTTTTTTTTTAACTTTTGGTTGTTTTCAGATCAAATTCCAGGTTTCGACTTGCAGGGCGGAAGTGTTCAAGTGTAATATGGGGGTGGGCAAAGGGTAGCTTTATACTTGTGAGTGTACAAAACCCAGGGTTTATTCTTGTAGTATTATTTATTAATTATTATATTATTTAGTTGTATTACAACTGTAAAATTACTTTTGCCTACCCCTATATTATTTACAAACCAATTACTTTCCCTGGAAATACAATTAACTGACATGTATTTATGACAAGAATAGCTATTAGAGGTTTTCTAATTGAACTAGAAGAATTTTATCTCTTTTCCCCATAGACTCTGGGTTTAAGTAAATTTGATGGATCGTTCATACACTGGGTGTTTACCATTTAGAATATCAACAGTGGTCCAAAGCAACTCTAGTGGGAAGCAGAGGCCTGTGGTCAGTGACCCAAGCTAAGGCCCCCTTGATGCTGCACCAGGAAGTACTTGAAGGCCCAGCTATTGTTCCTGGGGGGCGTCTCCCTGCCGGTGTCCTGCGGGCTGACGCCCACCTGGGACTGAGCCTGTGTAATGAGGGAAGCTACAGCCCTGCGAAGCTGGGGGTGCACATGCACATAACAAAAAGTGATGCCCTTTCTAAAGTTGAGGTTGTGGTTTTCCTAGGCGTAGACATTTTTAGACACTGGATTTAAGTTTTACATCCACAATGTAGGTGAACTCAAGAGTGTAATTTGTGCACATGAGAAGTCTGTGAAGACCAGGAATTCCGTCTTAGAGAAAAGGGGTTCATGAATTTGGAAGTACATGGTGGGTCAGAATTTAAACTGAATCGGGCTGAGAGTTCCCTCACTGTGAGGACGGAAGCCTGTGGAGGGAACAGGAACGCTTCGATGCTTTCAGGAAAGGGGAGGGTGTGGAGCTCCCGCAGTTCACTCCTGGGGCTGCTCGAGTGTCCCTCCTGTCCTTCCCCAGGGACCGACCAGTTCTAGAGATTCTCAACAGCGGGTGCCTCGACCCTCAAGCCTGGGAACATGTTCAACTTTCTGAGTGTGCGTTTCCTTCTGAACTGTAGGGAAGCAGGCTGCTTCTCTGTATTGATTCCGGTATTGCTGTTTGATCTCATTGGATTCCTTTCTCCCTTGAATATTGCAGCCCTTTGATTCTAGTTTCCTTTAGCGCTTGGGCTTTTAAAATAGAATTTGGGAGATACTGTGAATAAGGCGAGAAACTTGGGCAACCAAATAGAATTTTGGTTGCATTTAGGCAGGAGAAATTGAAGATGTGAGATGGGCGTTTTTAAGATTTCAGCAGCTTTTTCCATTTTCGGTCATTTTTTTGTGTGACCAGGTCTTTAGAGAACTTTGACTTTTAAAAGCCTATACTAGTTTTAAGTGTTAGTGCATGCAGAGCCAGGGGAAAACCCCAATACTGGAAATTACCTCCATAAATGGGAGGCAGAAAAAGATCAATGGAAGAGGCTGTCCACTTCAGTCTGGTGATTAATAAGAGTTCATACGAGGCATGTCTTCTTGATTGGCTGTAAGACAAAATGAATTCCCATGCCTCTTGGCAGGTGCCAAAGAATTTTGTAGGGTAAAAGGGGGGAGTAGTCCCTAGTACTAGTAACTGAATGTGCCCAGGTATGAAAAATTACAGGCTTGACCAGGTCAGGACAACAACCTGGCCCAAGAACCAGCACATAGCAGGAGACAAGGATGGGCTGCCGATTCAAGAACGTCAAGTATGGTCAGTGAGACAGCCTCTACAAAGAGATGGAGCAGTTGCAGAAAGCAGCTTCCTCGCTGGTTGGGTCCAGCTTGTTGGATAGATAGTAGACATGTCATGGAACAGTTTCTCCTCCACACTAAGACAAATGAATTCCTGTGTTTTAATGGGTGTGAGCAAAAAGCAACGACATATGTGTTCTCATTAACATGAACGAAACACCTCAAGCTTATGTAAGTCTTTGAAATTCATAGTCTATTTTAGGGCTTTATGGCAGCCCCGAGTGCATTATAATATGCCACTCAATCCTGAAACTATCTCCAGTGTGAAATACAGTGGATGGAAAAAATGTTATATAATGCCCCTTGGGTTTTTTTTTTTTCTTTTAAGTTAGAAAGGGATGTGTGAATTTTTTATGGTCTGGTGTTTTATATCATTCAGGATTAAATCTTAGAGTTGTTTCCTATGTAGACAAGTTAAAATTCAGTTTTAAAAAGCAAAGTTAGGTAATAATGATGATTAATCATAGGAAAATAAGGTGTATGTCAATTTCTATCCTTGTTTTAAGTAAGTAATGAATGGGAAAGTTATAAAAAGAAATTTAGGCACTAGGACGCCAGTTTAAGGCCGCTCTGCCTGCAGCTCCTGCTCCACTCCTGTGCGCTCTCTTTCTCCAGTCACCTTCAAAAAATACATTTTGATCACTTCTGTATCATCCTGTTAATGTTTCTTAAAAACAAGCCAGTGAAAATTCATATTTTTCTGGTTTGTTCTCATAAAGAGGAGTCAGAGTCCACATGTATGTTGCTTGTTTATTGACAACGTAAGCCTCAGCCCTTCCTCTCCCCTGCAACCTCCCTGGCCCTTCTTACCTGCCGGGCTGATAAGAACCTGGCTGCTCCTGCTCTGTGAGCAGCTGCCTGCTGGGAGCCCTCCCGGGAGCTGTGCTGCCGCTGTGTTGTATAGTTTACATCGCTGAGCCTGGGTTCTGTATTGAGAGGACTGTGGGTTGAGAATTTAGGTAATTCCTTGTCATTGACACAGGAAGATGGGAGTGGTGTACTTATTAAAAACAGTCCTGTGTTGGTCTTGGTTGGAACCCTCCCATGTGCTTTGCTTGAAGGTGTGACTGAGGCTAGAGTTGCCCCAACAGGAGGGCTTCTAAGGGGGATTTCCAGGATGACTGTACCCTGTGAATGAGGTGAGCTTACCAGGTGGTCACTCTTTAAAGAACAGTTATTTCAGACAAAAATAGAGAAAGAAAAGAGAAGGGGAAATGTAGCCCACAGCTGACAGGCTGAGTCTACTCTCCTAATACAAGAGAGCTCACTGAGACCCTTAACTACCTCCGCTGAGCTCTGCACCTGCTTCTGTGGCAGCACAGAGAGTGACGCCCCAGGCTATTGGGGACAACACCCAAAGTCTCACTGTGTCACAGCAAAGGCTCTAGTTCAAACTGGACTTTTAAGCCCAGAGTCCTTAGATCCTATACAGCAGCCATTTCCATGGGGGAGGCCTCTAACCCAAGTGGCACTGATTCGATGCCATTAGAAGGAAAAAATGTATGGGTACCGGGGTAAAGGGGATCCTTTACCCTGTCCCAGTCCCTCAAAGTTTATCCAGTGATCTAAATATAAAAGGGAAGGGAATGAGAGAAGGAACAGGAGAAAAAGGATATTGAAAAAGGTCTAAGATTTGACCTAATGGGAAATCCAAAATATACTAAAAGTATTTACGTTACAGAAAGTCAAAGGGCTCTCCTTGGCTTTTAAGCCTTAAAAATGTAAGTTTTGAATCAATGTTATCTTCTTCTGTAATAGTAATTCAACAAATGTTCATGCAATTACTCAGTGCTAGGTTAAATTACAGTTATACCTGGGATCTCAGTAAATTTAAGCAAGGTACCCCATGATATTAGGGAAATTCTGATTATTTTATGTAGGACAAAATGGTGTGCTTTGCCTTAACGATCAGATGTCTTTGTCTTTTCTCACAGGCAAAGCACCCATTGTCTTAAATGTCCCATAGTGAGCTGGACAGCTCTGAACCAATAATTCATCAATTTAAATTAAATTAAATCTTCACTATTTCCTAATTGGTTTCACGAATTGGGACTCCATGGTCCCTACCCCTCACTTTAATTACTTAATATGGCCCCGTGGAAATTAAACAGGGCCTTCAAGAACTGAACACTATGGTGAGAAGCCTTTTAGGAAGAAGCGATTATCCCCAGTGCTTCTTTGAACAGCTGAGTTTGGTCTGGTCTTAAACCTGGAGAGAATGAGTAACACCTCACACTGGATTACCGCAGCCTTGAGGCAGTGGTGCCACCAAATTACCCCCGATTCCCAGTCCCCAGCATTGTGGAAATTACTGCCTCCATCCACTCAGCAACTGGTACACATCCTGCTGCCCTGGATTTAGGTAAGTCTGTTCTGTTCGGTGCCTACGTCAACAGTCTCATCTGCAGCTGGCCTTCACCTCCCAGGGACATGCTGCACCTTTACCAGGTTCCCGTCAGGGAACCTCAGCGCCACTGCCACTGCACACAGCCTCTGCGGGCAGGACCTGAACTGCGTTTACCTTGCTCCAGGAGATACGACATTACATTCATGACAGTCTCTTTTGTGCACATCTGTTGGACATTTAGGACATACACGTATTGGAAAAGGTAGGCTCATAGAAAGTGGATGTCCTGTGTCCTCACACATATTTTGCAGCCCCGAGCCCTTGGTTACATTTTTAAAAACTATTTAATAAGCAGAAGGTCACTCCCTTTTTCAGAACATGAAGAAATAACTATAGTTCCTCTTAGCATCCCCAGCATATTGTCTCAATTATTTTGGTGTTGGGAAGACAACATAGTCCTACGTTACCAATTTTCCCTGAGCCCATTTGTGCTGTTATTGGTGCACTGCACACCTTGTGTGGGCGCCTTCACCACAGCAGGCTCCAGGCTGATTATATTGCCATGCAAGAGGCACACCTGGCCGTGTCCTTAGAGGCTCCTCAACTGTAGAGGTGTAGTATAGAGTTTCCCATGACAGCCTTAGGGTGCAATTTTTTTCTCCCTCTTTTCTTAGTTGTGTTTACTAAATGCTTATCAATTTTACTAATCTTACCAAAGAACAGCTTTTTTATCTTTCTCCATTGATTTCCCACAATTCCATTGATTTCTAATTTTCTTTATTATGCTTTGAGTTTCATTAGCTCTTCTTTTCCTAAACTAAATGCTTACATTATTTGATTATAGATCTTTCTTTTTCTAGTGTATTTTTTCAATGGCATAAATTTTCCTCCAGGCATTGCTTTTGTTGCATCTCACAATCTTTGAGAAGTAATTTTATTTTATTTAGTTCAAATTATTTTTTATTTCTCTTGAGACTTGTCCTTTGATCCCATGTGTTATTTAGAAGAGTGTTCTTGAATATTCACATATTTGGATGTTTTCCAACTCTCTTGCTGTTACTGATTTCTAGACTAATGCCCATAGTGTGAGAGCATATTTAATAGGACATAGATTTTAAATCATAGATTTTATCACCAATTACAATTTTAAAACTGAATTTTGTTGTTACATCGCGCTGTTCAATTTAACTCTGTCCTTTGTGATTTTTTTGCTGCTGGAATTTGTTGTAAGGGAATGTTGATATTTGCAGCTATAGTAGTGGATTAATCTATTTCTCCTTGCATTCCATCATCTTGCCTCATGTATTTTACCCCTGTTGTTATGCACCTACACCCAAAGGATTACTGTGCCTTCTTGGAGATGGACTCCTTTGTCATTAAGTAATGTCCTTTTATTTCTGAGGGTTGTTTTTTTTTTTTTTTTGGTCTGAAATTTACACTGTTTGAAATTTATATACCCATGCCAACTTTCCTTTGATTACTGTTGGCATATACATTTTCTCCATGCCTTTACCTTTTACCTGTCTGTGTCTTCATATTTAAAGTGGGTTTCTTGTGGACAGCATATAATTAAGTGTGATTTTTAAAATTTGATATTATAGTACCATATTAGTCTCTCAGTTGTAGTGAGACCATTGATGATTAAAGTGGTGATTGATACAGTTGGATTAATATCTACCACAATTTGTCCTGTGTTCTGTTTATTGCCCATATTCTGTGTTTCTTTTTGTCCTTTACTTTTATTCTTCCTTCTCTGACTTTGAGCATTTTCCTGATTCTTTTTCCCTGTCTTTTCATATCAATTACAAATAACTTTAAAACTTTTTCTAGTGATTGCCCTTGAGTTTTTGGTTACAGCTAAGTCACTGCCTCTGTCAAGTTACACTGTACCATGTCACTGGTCATACGAGTACCTGAAAACACACTGTTCCCAATTCCTTCTTCTGTGTCCCCGTCCTATTGTCATTTAGTTTAATTACTCAGCTTATAACTGACAAACACATTATTATTAATATTATTTTTTTAAACTTTCATCCACTATAAGAAATCTAAAAAGATTTTACTTTCATTTACAAATTCTAATTCTTCACCTTCATTACTTATTTATTCTGATGGATATTTGAATTTATTTTCCAAGTAGGTGTATGAATGTCAAATTACTTCAGAGTTTGTCTCAGAAAATATTTATTTCTCCTTTATTTTTGAAGAATAATTTTGCTTGACACAGACTTTTAATTTAAGAGAGTATGTTTTTTTCTTTCACAACTTTAAATATTCTACTCCAATTCTTGATGATTGATTGCTGACATCTCTAGCGCCTCATTCCTGCTCCTTCTCCTTGTGCCCCATGTCTGTATGAGGTGATGAGAAAGCCTGTGCGCCCTCCGTGTGGCCGCGAGTGACTGAATCCTCGCACGCTGCTGTGCACATGCGCAACCCTCACCCTAGCTCACCCTGTAACCTCGTAAAAGAACGTGTCCCTGCGCCTCTCTTCTCTCCCAGGCTATTCAATGCCCTCTTGCGAGGCCTGCCGTACTCTGTCCAGACACCTCACTTGGGACATTGATAAACTCGCTCCTACCCTGCAGGTTGGGTGGGCCGCCATCCGCGGAGGGATCCCATGCTCGGGGTTGAGTCATCTATGCTGTTCCTTGACTCCGCCGGGAGCTTGGAATGGAAATCGTAGAAGGGAGGGCGGCCCCCGGAGTGGCTCGTCAGGAAACGCTTCCTGCTGACCGGGGAGTGGACGTTATATGCTCTTTTGGAGGAAACCACTGCTGCAACCTTTGCCTATTTTATAATCATGAGCAAGTTTATTATCACACCATTGTGGATGTCTGGATGTTAATAAACTCCCTTGTAATCTAAAGCTCCTAACCCATCCTGAGTGTCAGCAGGACCCAGGACAGACTGTTCGGGCTGTGCTGAAGAGAGCTCTTCTGCCATATTATTTTCTCAGTGTGTGCCCGTGTGTGCCGAGAACCAGCCCTGAGGCACGTGAGTGTAGGGATTGGTGATGTAAGTTGTTGTGCCTTCTTCCTTTTCTCTGAGCTCTAAGTTCCAAATAAATTTTTAACCTGTTAGATAAGAGAAAGACTGAATCTGTGATAAGCATTACATCAGGTAAGAGCAGTGTTTCTCTACAAAGATGTTTCCATTCAGCCAGCTATAAGCAGCTACTTCCGATTTTTCTGAAAAAATGTAGAACAAGGTGGCCAGCTGGACTTTGTTAAAAGTTGGATTTTCACAGTCTCCTGGACTCCCATGTGTGGTGACAGGAATAGAACAAAAAGCTTGTATTTCTTTAGTATGTTTTTATGTATTGAAACCTTATTGCAGATGTTAACATCTGCTTTATGAGGTGCTGTAAATGGTGGCTGTGAGGAAGGAGATGAAGGTATTTTTCTCCAAAGGAATTGATGGTCTTAGAGTGACGATACCTGTTTCACATGAATCACATTTCTGTCACTCCCAGCGTGCCCTGAACCCTGCCACTAGAATAATGCAAGATGTAATGTGATCACAGTAAAGGTGTGTTATTTCCATGTGTTCATAATGCTGTCAAACTTTTGAGGAAGTAATTGTGGACAGAGAGTAACTTTCTGATGATCACGTTGTAAGAATAAATGTTTGAAGATAAGAGAATCATACGTAACCTTCTGTGTGGCATGTGAGAACATGGGCCCCTTCCCAAGCTCCAGCTCCGCCTCCTACCCTGTGGGACTATAATGAAGGCCTTTTGTAAGTGCAAGTGGGACCTTGGAAGCCTGGCCAGCTCCTTGGTCAAGGAATGACCAAAAAACAAACAAAAAACCTCTTCCTGGTTGTGAGCCTGCATTGTCAACAGCTGGCGTTTTGATCTCATGCAGCTTGCACATGAGCACGTCCACTCTGCACACATGATTTATTGCCCTGTCTGCTCTGTTTTCTGTCCTCTTTATAACCCTGGACTGAGCAAGCCTGTGTTGCAGAGACTTCACTGGCAGGCCGCCCCTGGTGCGCACATGAGTCCTAAATAAACTCATGTTGTTCTCAGCCAGTCTTTTGGGTTATTTCTTTGGAATGGGCAAGCAATACGCTGTGGCCTTCTCAGACCTTGGCTCTACGCTTAACACTTTCCTATAAAAGGGGTCCATGTGTCCAGTGCTGTCAGCCTCACACATCACGTATTTGGGGTGTTTTAGGACTCAGTGGCCTTTGAGGATGTAGCTGTGAGTTTCAGCCTGGAGGAGTGGGCTTTACTGGATCCTTCACAGAAGAAACTCTACAGAGATGTGATGCAGGAAACCTTCAGGCACCTGGCCTCCATAGGTAAGCATGATGACTATTCTTTACCTTGTCAAGTAGAGGACAGGGGTTTCTTACCCATCAGAACTGTTCTCATTTGTGGGAGGTGGGAAGGGAGGATGCTGGTGAGTAAACTGGGCATGGTCACAGCTCATTGTAGAATTAGAATGCTTTTGAATCCTAATTTGGATCTTTATTTTAGGGTAAACATAGGAAGATCATGACATTGAAGATCAGTCCAAAAACCAGAGAGGAAAACGAAGGTGAGTCACAGTCACAATAGGAAGCAGCGTCTAACATGACAATCTCAGTATTCTATAAAATTTTTAAAAGAAGCAAACAAAACAGCCTCTGCTTCAAATTTATTACTTCTCAGAATATTTCTACCAGATTACTTTCTTGTATATAAGATAGATGTTCGGTTTTTGAAAAAATAGTTCAAATGGACAACCCCATTAAAAAACCCTATGTGAATATCACTGTTTTATATTAGCAAGTATGAAGTTTTCTTGCAGAGTTTTCAGCCTATGTGTGCAATTTATTTATTATCCTTAACTGAGGATATGTTTTTTTGTCATTTATTTTTTGGAGAGAGAGGAAGAGAGAGAGAGAGAGAGAGAGAGAGAGACATTGATCAGTTGTCTCTGGTACATGCCCTTATTGGGCATCAAACCGGCAACATAGGTATGTAACCTGACCAGGAATCAAACCTGTGATCTTTTGGTGTACGGGATGATACTCCAACCAACTGAGCCAGGGCATGTATTCAATTTTAAATAATTCATTCAGACAAAGGGAAAACCTACAGTCTTGTTATAAAAACTTTGGTATAAAAATATAGGTTAAGTATTCTAATAAATATAAAATTACTGGTAAAGAAATAATTAATAAAATACTTCCTTTTTTTTTTTTTAATAGAAGTCATGTGGCAGAGAGAATCTGTGAAGGGAAAGAAGGTAGTCAACATGGAGAAAATTTCAGCCTTTTTCCAAATTTCAGTCTGAAGAAGAAAACTCTTCCTGGAGTAAAACCATGGGAATACAGTGTGTGGAGGGAAGTCTTCATGCATCGTTCATCCCATAATAAGCACATCAGAGATCATACCGGACACAAGTCCTCTCAGTATAAGAATTGCAGAGAGAAGCCATATAAATGTAATGTATGTGAGAGAGTCTTCAGTTACCTCCAGTGTTTTGAAAAGCATGAAAGAAATCACAGCAGGGAGAAACCCTGTGAATGTGAGGCATGTGGGAAAATCTTTAGTTCTTCAACTTCACCTTAGATACATGAAAGAACCCACATTGGAGAGAAACTTTATCAATGTAAACAGTGTGTTAAAGCCTACATGTATTACAGTGCCTTACAAAAACACCAAAGAATTCACACAGGCGAGAAACCCTATGAATGTAAGCAATGTGGTAAAGCTTTCAGTTCTCATCTAGGTTTTCAAATACATGAAAGGAGTCACACTGGAGAGAAACCCTATGAATGTAAAAAATATAGTAAAGCATTCAGTTGTCTCAGTTACCTTCGAAGTCATGAGAAAATTCACACTGTAGAGAAACCCTATGAATGTAAGAAATGTGGAAAAGTCTTCAAGATATTATCATAATTACCAACACATGAAAGAAAATTTACTGGAGAGAAGCCCTATGAATGTAAGGAATGTGGAAAAGCCTTCAGATGTTATCAAAGCTCTCAAAAACATGAAAGAATTCATACTGGGGAGAAACCCTTTGGATGTGTGGAATATGGGCAGTCCTATAGATACTACAGCATATTACGAAGACACAGAAGGACTCACACTGGAGAGAAACCCTATAAATGTAAACAATGTGGTCAAACCTACAGAGGTCATAGTGCCTTACACGCACATGAAAGCTCTCACACAGGTGAGAAACCCTATGAATGTAAGCAATGTGGAAAAGATTTTATTTCTCATCTAGGCTTCCAAATACATGAAAGAAGTCACACTGAAGAGAAACCTTATGAGTGGAAAATATGTAGTAAAGACTTCAGTTGTGTCAGTTACCTTCGACATCATGAAAAAATTCACGATGGACAGAAACACCATGAATGTAAGGAGTGTGGGCTAGCCTACAGACATTATACTACTTTGCAAAGACATGAAAGAACTCATACTGGAGAGAAGCCTTATGAATGTAAGAAATGTGGACTAGCCTACAGATATTTCAGCACCTTAAAAAATCATGAAAGAATTCATACTGGAGAGAAACCTTATGAATGTAAAGAATGTGGGAGGGCCTTCAGATGGTATCAGAGTTTTCAAACACATGAAAAAAAATCACACTGGAAAGAAACGCTATGAATGTAAAATTTGTAGCAAACGATTTAGTTGTCTCCGCTATCTTCGAAGGCATGAAAGAAATCACACTGCAAAGAAATGCTATGAATGTAAAAACTGTAATAAAGCATTTAGGTATCCTAGTGATCTTCAAAATCATGAGAGAAATCACACCGGAGAGAAACCCTTTGAATGCAAACAATGTGATAAAGCCTACAGAGATCACAGTTCTTAACAAACCCACAAAAGGACTCAGACTGGAGAGAAACCCTGTGAATGCAAACAATGTGGGAAAGACTTCATTTATCACACAACCTTTCGAAGACACATATCAATACATACTAAAGAAAAACCATAGAAAAGTGTAGAATTTGGGAAAGGCTTCATTTATTGCAGTTCCTATCAGAATAAGAAAGGACTCACTAAATTAATGTTCTTGAATGTAAGCAGCTTGGAAAAGTCTTGAATTGGTCCACATTGTTGCATGTGAAAACTCTAACAAAAAAAAGAAGGAATAAAAAGGTAAGTTTTGTGAGAAAGCTTATTAAAAATTCAGGTATGATGTCTTAGAAAACTTTCAACATGAAATAGTTATTAATGTTTTTGTTTGGTTTGCAGGCTGGCACTCAATCCACCAAGCTACACCAGCCACAATTTAATGTTTGAAATATATTGCATTTGTTGAACCTCTTCTAATAGTGCATCATTGGACTGTGGATTTTTTTCTAATTACTTTCAGAAATAAATACATGAGATATTTCAGGGAGACATCTTACAAAATTAATACATTAACAGGTAGTGCTTTTTCCTTAAAATTTCTAACAATATTTCCCTGGGTTTTGAAACCCGTTAGACCCATGAATGAATTGAAGTTTTTTAAAAAATATATGTAGTTAGGTTAAATTTTTAAATAATATTTTATTCTGTTTCAGGAGCCTTTGAAAAATGATAGTTTGGTATTAGGGTTTTCCTAGTGTCCTGCGGCAGCCCTTTACATCCCCAGTCCACTACATACATTCTACCTTTCCCTCTGACTAAGCTCCTTTTGGGTTGTGATATATATTAGGACCTTCTTTCTATTTTCCATACTAGTGAACAGTTGTAATAAATTTTATGTATGGCAAGTTTAGAAAAGAATATTGATTCACGTAAATTTTTATTTTCATATTTGGATCTTTGCTCTTTCTTCTAACTGATGTTTGGTGAATAGACTTTGAATTAAAAAGAGGGACCCGTGATAGGACAACAAAATTTAGAGCTGGAGATTCTCTCTCTGATTGGTAATGGTAGGACCTTGATATTCCAGAATCCATCTCCTTTATGGTCCATGTTAGAATTCCTTAGTAGCCTCACTTGCAAGAGATTTGGAAGGCAAATACAAAGAAGGCATCAGACTGGTTTTGGAGCCACCATTCAGACTAACAGACAAATACATTGGATCTTTGAAAACATCTCCCAGCCCATCATAATTGAATGCTTTGGCCATCCAAACAAGACTACCCTCAATGCCACCACCAGCTGCCCTATATCCCTATATCCATTTTCTGAGAGGTGTAGCTTTCTACTGATGTCGTCACAAGAGCCACACCAAAGATCCATCAGAGTTTGGATTTTTCTGTAAACCCTTTTGTGTCTACCAGGAAACTGGTTCACACTTCTTGCTTATGTTTGATTCCCCTCTTTTTTAGATTTTACCAGTATAAAGTCTAAATTCTGTAGAAATACAGTGTTGTCACTAGGTATGTTTCCTGATTGCCCATGACATCTGCAATGGTGCCGTCAGAAAGGACATGGGATAGTGTTTCTCTGCTGCGTGTGCAGTGGCTGCCTTCACCTGGCCCTTCCATGTAAGAATCAGCACCTTCCCTCTGTCGGGAAGCTGTGGGAGTTTCCTATTACTTATGTTTTCAGTTATTCTTAATTCAGTACATTCTTAAATTATGTGTATTTTTTTGTCATATGAACGCTTTTGTAACTTTTATAAGATATTTCATTAACTGTTTTTTAGGCTGTAGTATACTAACAAATACTGTGTTTTTCAAATGTTAAAATGTCCCATTATAATTATGAATTTTGAAATAAACTTTGCAAATCTCTTGATTTAATCAGTATACACTATGTCTGTTTTATCATGTGCATTCAAATTCAGGTAAATTTTTCAGGCATATTTTGTGTTTTATTCTTTTATAGTTACAATTTTTGTCATGACACTAATTGATATAAAAACTATAACTCATGGTTTTTTTAGTGTCCTCTTACTAGTGACCTGTAGGATTGTACATGTCATCAAAGACAAGAGTATAATGAATTGTAATAAGAATGACCACAAAGTATATACGATGGTGGGATGTAACATAAAAGATTGCTTAGAACTTTTACAGGATTTTTGCCTATTTTAGATAATTAGATGGTTATTAAAGGCACAAATATGTTTTTGTATACTGAATGCTATATGGAAGTAAACTTATGTTACTGTAATCATAAGCCTTGTTTACTGCAATGTGTTGGAGCTAAAGTTAATTTGTAACAAGCCCAGTGAGTCATAATAAGAGGAGAATGATATTGGTCATTTTTATGATTTAGACTAGAAATAGAACAAACTAAATCTTAAATTATAAAAATTTAGGAAATAAAGATTAGAGCAGAAAATAAATAGAATATAGAAAAATAGAATATTATTAAAACAACAGAACAGAATAGAATAATATTAAAACAGCAGGGTTTTTCCATGGGATTTCCATTTCAACAAGTGGAGTTTTTCAGTGCATGTAGAGTTACAGTTTTGAAAGACGAAAAAGTTCTGGATATTGGTTTCACAATATCAGTGTACTTCATATGCTGAACTGTACACTTAACAATGTTGAAAATGTAAATTTTATCCCATGGGCATATTTTTACAATTGAAATTAAACTTTTAAAACAACGAAGTGAAAACCCAACCCACAGAATGGAGGACAATTTGCAAAATTCATATATCTGATAAGAAACTTGTATAGAGAATACAGGTTTCCAGGAAAGAGAGAAGTGGAATTCTAATGCAAATGGAGGGATAACACCGGAACTAAGAAGCCAGTTTGGGAAGCTGCAGATTTCCCTTCCAGCTCCCGCTCACAGGAGAAACAGCCCTCCTGCACCCCCAGTAGAAATATCCCCCAGCCCCGCCCCCTTCCCCCACATTGAAAACTCAAGGTAAGGTGGATGTTAGGGTTTTAATCTGACACCTAAATTGCTAGCCTCTGATATTAAGAGAAGTGCAATTATAATAATCCAATCCCTGTCTCGGCTTCTTGGCTAAGCGGTGACAGGCAGCCCGGCCTCGGTTGCCCTCCAGTTTCAAAAATGAGCAAATGGCGGGGGTGTGTGGTTGGGATTAGTTTTTGGTCTGCTATATTGTTTTACTTTCATCTTGTGTCTGTCTGGCTTTTAATGGTTTTCTTTTCTTTTTTTTTATTATTTGTAACCCTCACTTCATCTGTCCATGGGTTTAGCTGGCACAAACGATATTAATTGGGTCTCTGTTCTCTATTTCCCCAACCGGGGAGGCTTAAGCTTCATATTCTTTGGTTAGGGAGGAGAGGTAGAAACCATTTGCACTCAGGTGTTCTTGGTTAGGGGAAATAGGTCTTGTGATTCACTACCTGGCTGCAAGTTGCTTTGTTTGGCCTTGTTCATTTTACTTCAGTTTCCCCATTCCACTTGCCCAGGAATTTTCCTTGCTTTTTACTATCCTGTTACAAAAACACAATCACTGAATCAGAGTAGAGACCACAAACCCTCTCTTTGCTTTTATTATTATCATGTTAATTGTTAACTGTTGACTATCCTGTACCTACCTATGTAAAGAAGTTTGTCTCTTTTACTTTTTATCCAGTCCTAGGGACTTCCTTGCTTTGTTTTCTCCTGCCTCCCTAATCTACCACCAGTGGGTTTTATATAACCCTCTAACATCTTCCCCTTTGATTCTGATCTATAAAATAAGTAATAAGACTGTAATTTTCTGAGGCATTTTGCTCAATCCCTGGAAATTTTGCTTCCCAGCAATTGTTATCAGTTTGGCTCAAATAAACTCATATAATTCTTACAGGTTTGGATGTTTCTTACGTTGACAATTTAAGGACCAAAGGAGTGGGGTTGGGGAAAGGATGGGTACAAAGCTCAGTGCTTGCAAGTGTCAAAGACGAGAATGGAGCCAGGCTTTATTTAAAAACGGTGCGTCACTTTTCAGTGTTTGCATTTCTAAACAAAGGTCACAGTTCCGTGAGTTGCTTCACAGCTTCACTCCAAGCCCTTGCCAGGACCTAAGGCACTTGCTCCATTAAGACCTGGCCTAACCCTCTTGTCTGTTTCTGTACCGTCTGCAACGAAGTGCCCCAGCGTTCACATACAGCTGGGTGAAAACAACTTGGACATACCCAAGCCCCTAAAAAGTTGTTTCAAGGCAAGTGCGCCAAGTGGGGTCAGGTTCCCGCCCACCAACCGAAAGTGTGTCCCAAAAACCTGTGTTCTCCCCCCGCTGTCACTCAGGAACGAGGGGGCGCGGCCTTGTGAGCTGTCCAATCAGGGATTTCGCTGGGGGCAGGTGGGTGGGGCGACGCATCCAGAGGTCGCGGACTGCTCAACTCACCTAAGAGGTTTCAACGGCTCTGGGTAGTTCGGTTGCCGAGGTTTTTGGTGACTTGGCAGCCTGTGTCTTCTGTCATCTGCCCTGGGCCTGAGTTCTCCCCAGGATTGAGGGAGACCCAGGAAACCTAGAAATGGTGAGTGTGCGGGCCGGGGTTCGGAGACGGGAGGAGGGGCTGGTTGGAATTGGCGGTTTCGGACCGGGCTTACCCGCTACACCTCGGGAGCCTGCTGATTGCAGTCCCCGGGGGGCGACGCTCGGACCTCATTCCTTTCTGGCTTGCAGCGTCGGGGCTGGGGCAGCTGCCGGTACCCCTGGCGTCTTTGTCCCGTCACTGCCTGCGGCGACTTTGGCTCACGAGACTATCTGGGCAGCTGTGCGTCCGCAGCACCGTTTCTCCCCAGATGGTGCGGTGACCATCGTGGGGTGGGGGGCGCCATCTAGGATCAGTCGTGACTGGGACAGCAGGGTTTGTGCGTGGAAACAGCTGTGGTCTGTGGGGTTCCCAGTCCTTCCGTTTCCCCCTGGGGGACCAGTTTTCTCCTGAGTTTTCCAAGCGTTTGGGAAGCAAGGTCTCAATTCCACAGCTCTCTGTCCCTAGCCTACCTCTTGTGGCTGGCAACCACGCTCCTCGAATTCCGAAGCCAACTTTCCCTCTAGGAGTCAGAGCACCGTTATCAACAATTTGTCCCCCGTAGTACGTTTCAAAGAGACCCGATATTTTATTTGTTTAATTTTTTTCCCACAGAGTTATGGTTAGCTTCATTTTTAGAGAGTTACACATTTTTGTGGCTATTTTAAATGAGTGGAAAGGCAAGAAGAACCACCTGGAACTTCCCTCTGTGAAATCCTGGTTCTCTCCCCCAAGGATCTGTCCTGGGCACAGACCTCCTAGGGGAATTCTTTGGGTGAAGATTCCTGTTTGGAGATTTTCCTGGGTGATCTCTCCTGTCAGCAAGGACCCTGTCTGGATTTCTCAACTTGAAAAGATTTAATGACTTAAATGTTTGTTTTTTGATAGGGGTATATTTTGGAGCTTTAGAGACTATAAAATAGTTCCAAACACACAAAAAATAGGTAAATTTAAAAAAATTTTGATTACATTTTATTTTTGTATCTTACACTCTTCTTTTGAGCATGTGTAGTAAATGTACGAGGTCTGGTTTTTGCATTTTGGGGGTTTTCAAATCAAATTGCAGAGTTTAGACTTGCAGAGCAGATGTGTTCAAGTGTGATTAACTGTTTCCAAACCAGTTTCTTTTTCTAGAAATATAATTGACTGATATCTTTTACTGAAAGGAATAGATATTTGGGGTTTTCTAGTTGAACTAGGAAAAGACCCTTAAAATTTTCTTATTTCCTTTCCATTTAAATACTGTATTTAAGTGATTTTGCTGGATTGTTCAAATTCTGGGATTGTGTCATTTAAAATATTAATAGTGGTCCTGAGCAACTCCATTGGAGAGCAGAAACCTATGTTCAGTGACCCAAGCTAAGACTCCTCTGAGCCTGCAAAGGGAAGTACTTGAAGGCCCAGTTGGTGTTCCTGGGGAGCTTCCTCTTACGGGTGCCTTACCTGCTTGCCTCCACCAAGTAGGAACCGTTACACTGAGAGAAGCGGCAGTCCTGGAAAGCTGGGGATGCAAGTATACGTGGGATTTGGAGAGGGGATATGCTTTCTGAGGTTGTGGTTGTGGTTTCTAAGGCCTGAACATTTTTAGATCGTATGTATGAACTTTTCCATCACCAATGCAGTTGACCTCAAAGTCTAATTTATGCATATTGAGAAAGTCTATGTAGATCAGGGGTTCCAAGTTTTTGACAGAGGGTTTATGAATGGGGGGTAGGGGGTTCATTGGGTCGGAACTTTAACTTAATCTGGCTGAGAGTTTCCTCACTATGAAAATGGAAGTCAGGGGTAGAAAGCACTTCTATGCTTACAGGAAAGGGGAGGGTGTGTGGAGCTCCCAGAGTTCAATTCTGTGTCTGCTCGGGTGTCTCTTCCATTGTTCCCCACTCCGAGGTTTCTCTCTCAGGTAGGGGAATCTATTACCCCATGTTTGTAATTATGTTCACCTTTTTTAATGTAGGTTTCTTTGTGAACAATCTTGATTGCAATATTTATTTATTTATTTATTTTGTATTTTTTTGACTGATCTGATTTCCACAGTAGTTATTTTTCTTTTTGTTGGATTTCTTTCTCCAGGGAGTATTGTAACCCTTTGATGCTAGTTTCCTTGGGCTTTAAATGTTTAAGTTGATTGAGAGATACCGTGTGAGTAACGCAAGATAAATGGGGAACTGATAGCGGTATCCCCAACCCCTGGACCGGTACTGGTCTGTGGCCTATTAGGTACCTGGCTGCACAGCAGGAGGTGAGCAGCGGGCAGGAGAGTGAAGCTTCATCTGTATTTACAGCTGCTCCCCGTCACGCGCCTTACCACCTGAGCTCCGCTTCCTGTCAGATCAGTGACAGCAATAGGAGCGTGAACCCTACTGTGAACTGCTCATGCAAGGGATCTAGGCTACGTGCGCCTTGTGAGCATCTAATGCCTGATGATCTGAGGTAGAGCTGAGGCGGTGATGCTGGCACTGGGGAACGGCTGCAAATACAGATTATCATGAGCAGAGAGGTTTGACTGCACAGAGACCATAATATGTCAGTTGCTTGCAGACTCATATCAAAACCCTATCATTGAGTGACAAGTGACAATTAAGCTGCATCTGGTGGTAGGCTTTATAGTGGCAAGTGAGTTGATGTACTTCAATTGTACAGCTGCATCTGGTGGCAGGCTTTTAAGTCAGAGTCCAACACTTTGGGTGTCACTGTCTCCTGTCACCCCCAAATGGGACCGTCTGGTTGCAGGAAGACAAGCTCAGGGTTCCCACTCATTCTGCATTATGATGAGTTGTATAATTATTTCTATATATATTACAATGTAATGATAATAGAAATAAAGTGCACAAGAAATGTAATGTGCTTGAATCATCCCAAAACCATCTCCTCCTTTCCCTGGTCTGTGGAAAAATTGTATTCCATGAAACTGGTCCCTGGTGCCAAAAAAGTTGGGGACTGCTGCCATAGGTAGTTAACTAGATATTACTAAAGAGAGCAAAGAGAACTGGACATAGAGTTTGATAAACTGGGGAGGATGAGCCTCTTGGCTTCACCAGGAATCTACAGCTTCACAACCCAGAGGATTACAGCATTCCTCCACCAAGGGGATTGATACTTCCTCCTTCCCCACTCCAGTACCAGATTGTTGGTGGGTGCAGGGGAAGGTGCTGGACTAATAATAGAGGTCTGTCAGTCTAGCTAGGGGGTGGGCCCATCAAAAAGCCGACAAAAACTTGGGAAGTTGATTGGTTCTTTTGAAAAAGCATCTGATCCATCCCAAACCCAAGCTAATATAATGCCAAGGGAACAGAGAAGCACACTCTTTATTGCTCATGACCCACAGTTGCCCTGTTGACTTGTGTGTCCTCTCTGCATACCCATGTGGACTTAGCTACTGTGTGGCTGATGGACTCCATGCACAGGCTTCAGGCTGGAGCCTGAATACCTCAGCACAGCAATAGTTTGTAGCCAGGAATACAAGCTAAACTAGCCAGATGCTGGACTGAACTGAGCTTTTTATGGCGCAGGATCTCTGGACAGTGACTCTGTTTCTGGCCCTGATTTTATATGATGGGACAGACAGAGAGGGGACCCAGAGGCAGCCTTCCACACTCATAAACCATCTTGCCACACCCATGTATGGGTCCTCGAAATGCTTTCCTCGCGATCCCGTAAAAGAGCCTGATTTCCATCAACAGATGAACCAAATAGAATTTTGGTTCCATTCAGGCCAGAGAGCCTGAAGATGTCAGATGAATGTTTTAAAGTTCTCAGGTGCTTTTTCCAATTTTCGGTTAGTTTTGTATGTGCCCGTCCCTAAAGAACTTTGACATGTAAAAAGGCTATACTATTTCTAAGGTAAATGTACTGCTGTTTCAATGGGTGTGAGGGAGGAAAACCAATTGAATTTCAATTTTCATAGATTTGAGAAAACACAGCAAGGCTTATGTAAGCTTATGTAAATATTTGAAATTGCTGGTACGTTTCAGAGCTTAATTGCAAACCTCTCATGTATTATATCTGACTTATTTCTTTTATATATCCTTATTGTAAAATATAGTATAGAGAAAATTGTCATAATGTTTTTTGCTCTTTTAGTTAGAAAGGGATTTATAAATTTTTATGGTGTGCATTTTTCTATTATTTATTTAAATCTTGGCATGGTTTCTTATATTGAAAAGATTAAGTTAAATTTAAAAAGGAATACTTTATTAATAATAATGATTATTCATAGGTAGATGTGGTATGTATAAGTTTTTGTATTTTAAATAAATAATGCATGGGAATGTGAACAGTTCCTAAGCAAATGTCAGCAGATGGTCATGGATGCCAATTTGATGTCAATAGGAATCCCCAGTTTGGGGTGCAGTGGAGAAGAAGACTTGATTCAGTGCAAATCATCTTAATCGTTACACAGCACAGATATGAAAACGGCAGGCTAAGAAAACAGCACAGCCATAGTATAGCCCTGGGGCCAGGCAGCCTCTGAGTGAGACCCTTCTCTGGCTGCACAGCTCTGTTGTGCTCCTTGATGGTTGGCTCTGCACTGTTTCTTGCCAGTCTACTTTAGGCTGTGTTGGTCTGCTCCGTTCTGACTAGGTGTCTTCAGTGTTTCAGCTTAGTCTGGAGGATGCAGTCTTCAGTCTTTGGTGGAAAGGGAAAGTGTGTTCCTGGAGCCAGACGGGAGCAGAGGGGAGATGGCTTATTTGGTTAGGAGTCCCTGCCATTGATCCATCCTCATGTGAATAAGGACTCCAAATCCTCACAGTTTGAGTGGCCCAAAGGCACTGTTCCGATTGGTCAGAAAAGAGCTGCTTTGGTTTGTTGGGGCTGTGCAGCTCTGAATGGATGGGGAAAGCCTCAGTCCTGTTGTTCAAAAGGGAATACCAGGAATTCCTTTATAAGAGCTGGCTAGATGGCAGAAATACAGTGTAGACAGGCAGTTCAGTGCAGGCTTTTTCCTGAAGTGCATTTTGCATGCGAGGTCCCTGTGTGGAAATGGCAGCCAGGGTGTTTTTAAAATTTTGAGCCCAGTTAGCCACCAGGAGCCCTTCTTAGTAGGTGTCTTCTTTCTCAGGGTTCACACTAGAGAACTAATTGAAGAGGAGACTCTGTCCGCATATCCTGCTCCAGTCTGTGTTCTAACTCCTTCCACTCTCAGATGACCAGTTTCGATTAATGCTTACTCATCCTGTTAGTGTGTGTTTATATAAAAACAAGCCAGCGCAAACATCTACTTTCCATAATTGTGTTTGTTATTGTCATGAGTGGTCAGGCTCCACATGTTTGATGTTTGACTCCTGAGCCCTCCCTTTCCTGATCGTCCTAATCTAGACAGGCAGCTAGGAAAGCCACGGGGTTCCTGCACTGTGAGCTACTCCTTACTGGGTGCTGCGGTGTGCTGTATTATTGACTCTACCAACCCTGGGTTCTATATACAGACGACACTGGGTTGACAGTTTAGGTAATTCCTCATCCTTTATGAACAGGAGTATGAAAATGAGACTGTCTTTACAGTAGTCCTGGGTCAGTATCTTGGCTGTGAAGGTGTGACTGAGGCCGGGTTTGCCTGGACATTAGGGGGAGCCTTAACGGGCATGAGGATGGTTGCACCCTGTGAATGAGATGAGCGCATCAGATGGCTTCTCCAGAGAGCAGTTATTTCAGTGAGAAAGAAGAGACAGGGAAGGTAGCCAGTAGGTGGGACAATGCCAGGGGCCTCACCAGGAACCCTAAGTAACTCTGCTGCTCCTGCCCCTACATCTTGCAGCAAAGATGCTGACCATGTGCATTAGAGTAGACAATACCATTGTTTCAGTTTTGCACAGAAAAAGGATTAGTTCAAACTCTTCTTAAGCCCAGAGTACTTAAACTCTACATAACAACCTTGTGTCATAGTGTAGCCGAACACAAGTCCATCTGCCTGCTACTTCAAAAACTAATACTTGAGAGTCAGGTGCTGATAAAAAGGAATGTGGTGTATTCAGGTGTCGGCAGCCTGGGAGATGGGAATTTTTGTCTCAAAGCCCATCTTAGCATCTCAGTGCAGACAAATTTTTATAAGGCGGGTGAGGGACAAGGAGAACAAAGAGATCAGGGGAGAGGCTGTTGATAGATATGTATCTATCAACATGAAAGAACAGAACAGAACTCCAAAAAAAGATCTAAATGAAATGGAAACAATCCACTGAGTTCAAACATTGGTTATAAGGATGCTCAAGGATCTCAGTGAGAACATCAACAATGAGATAAAAAACACAAAAGTGGAGATAGAAAGCATAAAAAAGAGCCAGTCATAAATGAAGAATACATTAGAAGGAATCAGCAGTAGATTAGATGAAGCAAAGGACTGAGTCAGTGATTTGAAAGGTAAGGAGAACAAAACACCCAATTCAAAGAGCCAAAAGAAAAAAAGAATAAAAAAAAATGAGGATAGTTTAAGGGGCCTCTGGGTGGGGTAACATCAAGCATAATATTTGAATCATGGGGGTGCTGGAAGGAGATGAGAAAAAGTGAGGAATTGAATATAAGGATGGAAAACTTTTCTAACCTGGCAAAGGAAATAGACTTACAAGCCCAGGAAGTGCAGAGTCTCAGACAAGAGTAACTCAAAGAGGCCCACACCAAGACTCATCATAATTAAAATGGCAAAGGTTAAAAACAAATAGATAATCTTAAAAGCAGCAAAAGAAAAGCAGTAAGTCACTTACAAGGGAGCATCCATAAGACAGTCAGCTGACTTCTCAACAGAAACTTTGCAGGCGAAAAGGTATTGGCATGAAATATTCAAAGTGATGAAAAGCGAGGACCTACAACCAAGATTGCTCTACCCAGCAAGGCTATTGTTTACAATCAAAGGACAGGCAAAGAATTTCCCAGGTAAGAAAAAGCTAAAGGAGTTTATCACAACCAAACCAGTATTACAGAAAATGTTAAAGGGACTTCTTTAAGAAGAAGAAGAAACCAAAACGTCAAAACTATGAGTAATAAAAATGGCAATAATTATATATCTATCAGCAATTACTTTAAATGCAAATGGACTAAATACTCCATTCAAAATACACAGGATGGCTGAATGGATAAGAAGACAAGACTTTTAAATAGGGTGTCTACAAGAAACTTACTTTCGATTGAAAGATAGACATTTCATGAAAATATAAACAAAAAAAGTCAGGGAAGCAATATTTATGCATATATCAGGCAAAATAGACTTTAAAACAAAGGCTATAGCAAGAAACAGGGAAGGACCCAGCAATTTCACTTGTGAATATTTATTGACAAAACCCAAAACAGTAAATTGAAAAGACATGCATCCGTATGTTTCTTGCAGCGTTGTTTACAATAGCCAAGATAAGGAAGCAACCTAAGTGTCCATCAATAAATGAATGGAGAAAGAAGTAGTTTTGCATGTATACAATGCAATTTGGCTCAGCAATAAGAAAGCATGAAATTGTGCCTTTGGTAACAACATGGATGGACTTACAGGGTATTATGCTGAGTGATTTAAGTCAGACAGAAAAGGCAAATGCCATATGATTACACTGTGTGGAATCTAAAAAGCAAAATGAATGCACAAGCAGACAAGAAACAGACTTCTAGATGCAGAGAACAATTTGACAGGTGCTAGATGAGGGGGGATTATGGGTGGGTGAAAAAGGTAAAGGTATTAAGTACAAACTGGTAGGTAGAGAATAGTCATAGGGATATAAAGTATAGCATAGGGAATACAGTCAGTAATTTTGTGAAGACTATGCATGATGTCAAATGGGTACTAGATTATTAGGGTGATCACTTTTTAAGTTATATAAATGTGTAATCAGTGGGTTCTACACCTGAAACTAATATAATATTGTATGTAACTATAACTGAAAAGGTTTTAAAAATTATTAAAAAAATAAAAAGATAGCTCTGGCTGGGTGGCTCTGTTGGTTGGAGGGTTGTCCCTTACACCAAAAGCTTGCGGGTTTGATCCCTGGCCAGGGCTTGAACCTAGATTGCAGGTTTGATCCTCCATTGGGGCTTATATGGGAGGCAACTGATCAATGTTTTTTTCTCTCACATCGATGTTTCTCTCCCTACCCCTCTCTGTAAGCATATTCTTGGGTGAGGCTTTAAATACATTATTTTAAATAAATAAATAAAATAAAAAGATAAAGTAGTTGTATTAGTGACAGTTCCCTGAATTTTTATTTCAGAAAGTTCTTATTCTTTATGAAGGCCGTTTTCCTTAACACAAAATTCTACAGAGTGGTTTCTTAAATTACAAAATGTTCACTATTTTATTCCAATCTGATCTTGTTTACACAGTTTCAGAAAACAGGTTGAATTTAATTCATCTTTGTTTCTCTATACCTAATGTCTGTTTTCCCCTCTGGATTCTTTCAATATATTCTCTTTGTCTTTGATTTTTGTCTAATTTGAATATGCTATACTTGGGTATGCATTTTTGGTATTGAATGTTTAGTGTTTTAGAGCTTTCTGGATATAGTGTGCACCTGTCATTAATTTTAGGCAAGTTTGGAGAATATTACTTCACTCATCTCCTATTTCTTTTTTTTCAGTTATTCCCATTTTTTTTGTATTTTAATCCTCATGTTAAGAAAGGTTTTGCTTTCATGGGTATTGTGTTCTGTGTTTATTGTCCTTCATTGTCTTTCCATTAGACTCTGGTGATACAATTTTTGTTTTGTTTTGTTTTGGCACAATCCTTGTTAAAAACAGAATATTTGGAGTGTATCTCAAGTACCATCTGTTCTTTTTCCTAATTTTGGAGATACCATTTAACCTTTGACCTCGAGGCTCTTGATGGATCTGAGAATAGTAGTTTCACTTCTTCTTTTTTTTTTTTTTTTTCTTTTTGATGAGATCGAGAATGGCAGCTCTGAAGTTAAAGTGCCACACCAGAAGGTGACAAGGCAGCCTAGAGTGACTCGTCAGGGAAATTTTTCTTTGAAATCAGAGAATGGAAATTTTTTGTTTTTTTAGAAGGAAGGTACTATTGAACCTTTTATGTGTTCTGTAATGATGCTCAAACTCACCATCAGACCATATGGACTTCAGTGAGCTCCCTGGCAGTCTGCAGCTCTTAACTTGTTTCTCAAGGGAAGTGAAGCCCAGGGTACGCCATTAGGGTTTGATCAGAAAGAGCTCTCCTGACCTGTTCTCTCACTATGTGTTCTAGAATTTGGCAGGAAGCAGACCTGAGCATGAGTGCAGGGATTTTGTGGCCTAACTTGTTATGGCTTCTTTCCTCTATCTGAGCTCTAATTTCCAAATAACCTTCTAGCCCCATTAAATTGAACAGAGAGGGAAAGGAATTGCTGAGTCTGTGATACACAAGTTACAAGCAGTATTCTGCACAAGCATATTTACACTGAGTCAGTTGCATCTGATTACTGGCAAAGGCCTGGGCTTTAGGACAACATGGTCAACTGGCTTTGTTGAAAGTGGTTGTCACAGGCCGCCTGGACTCTCATGTTCAGTGATGGAAATAGGAGGAAAGGTGTCCAGTGTCACTGTATTTTATTGAAACTTCATGCAAATTTAAATCTCTGCCTCATGGATTGCTATGAATGGGGAGTAATAGCAGATGAAAGAATTATTTTCATGGGAAGTCAGTGGTCTTAAAATGATTATAATACATGTTTCATCTGTATGGCATTCCTGTTATTTCCCAAAATGGTCAAGACCCTGATATTACAGAGAAATAAGATGCACTGTGATCACAGTAAGAATGTGTAAGTAATTTCCCGGTGTTCAAAATGGTGTTAAACTTATGAGAAAGTAACTTTTAGATGACCAAGTCATAGAATAAATGTTTGGAGACAAGAGAATCTTAGGTAACTTTTCTGTAAATGGAGTGTAGGTGCCCAGTGCTGACAGTTTCACCTTTTACTGTACCTATATATTTGGGGTGATTTAGGACTCCCTGGCCTTTGAGGATGTGGCTGTGAACTTCAGTCTGGAGGAGTGGGCCTTACTGGATCCTTCACAGAAAAAGCTCTACAGAGATGTGATGACTGAAACCTTCAGGAACCTGGCCTCTGTAGGTAAGGATGAGGACATTCCTTCAGTCATCAGTTAGAGAACAAGAGTTTCTTGTTCAACAGTATTGTTTCAAGATCAGTAATGTGGGAAAAGGGGATGCTGGTAAATAATCTGGGCATGGCTAGAGCTCATCATGGATCTCACAGCAAATAATTTGTCTATCATACTAATTCTTTGGAATCATTTTTCTGGGTCTGCCTTTTAGGAAAAAGATGGGAAGAACATGACATTAAAGATCAGTACAAAAAACAGAGGAGAAAATTAAGGTGAGTCACCTTAATTAAGGTGAGAACAGAAAGCAGAGTCTCACTGCAGGATTCTAGAATTGGGTTGGCCAAAAAAGTTCATTTGTTTTTTTCCTTAAGATGGCTCTACTAGCGCTTAGTTGTCTTTAACTTCATTCAAAGCAATTTTGTTAGATTTTATTGTGACAGCTGTCACATCAGTGTGGATTAAAAAAAATCAAAATTGGTGAATTTTGTGTAGCCGTTTTAATGGTGAAAATCAAAGAGAATACACAACATTTTCAGCACTTTATGCTCTATTATTTAAAGAAAGGTAAAAACGCAAATGAAACACAAAAGATTTTTGCAATGTATGGAGAAGGTACTGTGACTGATCAAGTGTGTCAAAAGTGACTTGTGAAGTTTTATGCCAGAGATTTCTCACTGGACAATGCTTCCTGATCAGGTAGATCAGTTGAAGTTGATAGCAGTCAAATCCAGACATTGATTGAGAACAATCCATGTTATACTGTGTGTGAGATAGCCGACATATTCAAAATATCCAAATCAGTAGTTATTGGTGAAAATGAAAATGATGTCTTTTATTTTATGGACATTTTGGCCAACCCAATATGTTGTGAAATTTTTAAAATATGTAGCAACCAAAACAAACTCTGCTTCAAATGTATTCTTGTTAGAAAAAATTTTAAAAGTACTCTTTCAAATGTAACATATATGTTCAGTGTTTACTAAATAGTTCACTTGGAAGCAGCATTAGTAAACCTTATATTTGAATATCTCAGTTTCATAATAACAAGGGTAAAAAGTCTTGGAAAACATTCAGTATATTCTCAGACAAGACAGAATATACTTTTCCTATAAAACATAATAAATACAATTAATATAAAATTATTAATAAATTATTAATAATGTGCTTGTTTTTTACAGAAGTCCAATAGTAGTGAGAATTGGTGAAAATAAGGAGGTTAATCCACATGGAGAAAAGTTCAGCCTTATTTCAAATCACAATCTGAAGAAAAAAACCAGAGTGAAGCAAAATCAATGCAGAACACGTGGAGAAGTTTTTGTGTCTCGTTCATCCCTTAGTAGGCACAACAGATGTCACACTGGACACAAAGCATATGAATTTCAAAAAAATGGAGAGAAGCCTTATAAGTGTAAAGAATGTGGGAAAGCCTTTAGTCATCTACTCTGGTTGGAAAAACATAAGGGAACCCACAATGGAGAGAACCCCTATGAATGTCAAATATGTGGTAAAGCCTTCAGGTCTTCCAGAAATGTTAAAGTACATGAAAGAACTCACACTGGAGAGAAACCCTATGAATGTAGAATATGTAGTACAGCATTTAGGTATCTCAGTGATCTTCGAAGACATGAAAGAACTCACTCTGGAGAGAAACTCTATAAATGTAAAATATGTGGTAAAGCCCACAGAGACCACTGGTCTTTTAAAATACATGAGAGAGTTCATACTGGAGAGAAACCCTATGAATGTAAGAAATGTGGTAAAGCCTACATATCTTTTAGGTCCTTAAAGAGACACAAATCAACTCATACTATGGAGAAACCCTATGAATGTAAAATATGTAATACACCATTTAGGTATCTCAGTGATCTTCAAAGACATGAAAGAACTCACACTGGAGAGAAACCCTATGAATGTAAAATATGTAGTACAGCATTTAGGTATATCAGTGATCTTCGAAAACATGAAAGAACTCACACTTGAGAGAAACTATATATATGTAAAATATGTGGGTAAAGCCCACAGAGGGAAAAAACCTCACACTACAGAGAAACCCCATGAATGTAAAGTATGTGTTACAACAGGAAGGGACATAGCTTGCACTCCAGCAGGAAGGTGTTTGTATTACCCAAACAGAAGTGAGGTTTCTCCTAGCCCAGCAACAGGACCGCTTGGAAAAATCACTGCCGCCCTGAACTCTCACTTTCATTCAAAGCACTTCTTCCAAACTTCCTCCTTTTTCTCTATAAAGTAGCATTCCTTTTTTTTTTTTTTTTTTTTTTTTTGGTGCAGTTTGCCTATAGATTTTGCTCTGGCATGTTTGTACCAAATTACAATTCTCTGCTATAACCAAATAAATGTACTTTACTAGTTTTTTTTTAAAGTTCAACAGTGTTGGCGAGTCATGGTACTGATGACTTGGGCACACGTAATGTCATTCAACAAAAACATCATTAATACTAATCAATAAGTCTCCAAGACACTCTAAACACACAAATGCTTTAGAAGTTTTTCATGAAGGAAAACTCCTGCAGCCGTGATAGCAGATGACCAGTTAGCTTTGGTGTATTTATTAGCAGCCAGGGTGAGTTCTGTCCCCCAGAAGGGCGGCCTGCTGCATGGGTCGGCTAACCTGGCACGGTGCCACCTGTAACAACAAATCAAACACTAACATTAGTAACACATCTGAACAGAGTTCAGGATCCATACTGACACTTTTTGGGTTTCTCCTGGACTCTAGGATGACTAGGTTCAAATATTTTTGAGGCTTCATCATCTTAATTGTATGTTGCTTGTGCTTTTCACATTCTCAATATTTGAGTTCAAATTCATTTAAATGAGATGTCATTATTCAGTTGTCATTAATAAGACTCTCTGACCTCATTTTTGTTATCTGACTTTTAATTGGCTTTGGATACCTGCTCATCCTGCCTGGTCCAGAATCATCGGTAAAGTTATGAAAGTCGACACTTCTTTATGTGTCGACACGTCTTTATGTGTGTCAGCAGGTAGAGAGCTAAGCCTTGAAAACCCTCAGCCTCCACTCTTACACACATGAAAGGGCCAACCCCACACATGGAAGAGCCAACCCATTCACCTTTGCACACACCAAATAAACCAGCTCACCCTTGCCCAACTCTCCTTTGAAAGTACATTTGAGAAACATTTTCATTCAGTTGATGCGTGTGGGGACATCAGTTTTGGCATCTGATTTGATTTTAGGGTATTCTGCTCCCACAAGGGCATTGATATAACAGTTAAACAATGGAAAATGTCTCTAGGGTTTTTTGTATTTAATCCTCACCTGAGGATATATTTATTGATTTTAGAGGAAAAAGGGATAGAAACATCGATGTGAGGGAGGAACATGGAGCGGTGGCCTCCCATATGTATCCCAACGGGGGATTGAACCAGAAACCTAGGTATGGGCTGGGATGGATCCAATCCAAAACCTTTCAGTGCACAGGACGATGCTCCAACCAGCTGAGCCACCTGGCCTGGGCCAGGGTATGTTTTGTACTTGGCTCTGTGGTTCTTAAGATTTCAAGATGTCTTCCAGCATTAACCTCAGGAGACTTTGAAAAGATAAGAGATTTATGACTTGCAATACCTACAAATTGCACAGCACACCTGGGGCCATAGACAAGTTTGTAGGGAGGGAGCGCGCCCTGAGCATGGGTGCTGATGGACCTGCGGTTTTGCCTTAATTGGCGTTGGGGATGGGGGCCTAGTGTGTCATGAACTGTCTCTGTGGGTGAATTTTAAACACAAGAATGGGAGTTTAAGTCGTGGAGAGAGTAAACAAGTTGCTCAGTTATTGAAATCAAGATTTCTAAAAGGAAGGAGCCTCAGCGAGGGGAGGAGGCTGGGCTCTTTAGTCCTGTGGCTGGCAATATGTTTAATTCAAGATCCGCTTTGAAGTGGATGCCTCTTTGAAACGGATGCCTCCGAAATCAAAGCTTTAGTCATGTACTTGCATTGCAACAAAGGAAAACCCCAAATATCAGGACTTACACTACAGGGTGACACAGGTATTAAGGATAGGGAATTTTTATATAATGAGGAAAAGAAATCCAAATACAGAGATCCCAGTATGAAAATGTATTTTAGATGCATTGGTCACAAAATAAAAACCTTGAAACCATCCACATGGTGGTCATTAGCAGTAGAATCAATAAGTGAAAATGGTATAGTGTCACAAGGAGACACACAGAGCAACACGAATGGATTGTTCTGGTCTGATTTGTAAAGAACTCTTGTCTACACAACAAGAGAGGAAAAACAAAAAAAAAACCCTGAGAGATTATTTCCTGTATCCATGAGATATTTGAGATCTCATGGCAAGCCAGTACTCCCAAAATGAAAGGTGAAAATGGAGAATTAACTGCTTTCCCGGAGGAGAGAAACCTAGAGCTAGTAGCTTTTAACATATATAAACTGTTAATGATTAATTTTCTGGATACAAAGAATGGACTGGCCTCATAGTTAAAAACCTAAGGGAGTCCAGTCTTAGCAAACACCACAAAATTTATAAATTTTTTTTTACAGGAGTCCAAATATGTTCTCATTGTAAAACTTGGGGAAAAATTTTGCTTCATGCTTTAGGCAGCAAATGAGGGAAAACATTTTGATATATACTCAAAGCATTCTGTTCTCTGTATTTTCGTCTATCTGTCAAAGAAAGTAATTTTGCCAAAACCTTATTTGATTGTGAAGAGTCATCAGACAACTCCCAGTCCCTTCAGGTTTCCTTTAAAAAAAGGAGGAATTAATACTAAGAACGTGCTCTGAAGTTCATAGTCTAGGGATTGTTTAAAAAAAGTGACAGGTTTAATCATAACAGAAGACAACATTTTCCCACCCCAAAACCTGACCACCATATGAACCAAGCTACAGCATAAAAGCGGTGGATTAAAACATTATTGCTGCTAGATCTGGCCTCTACTTAAAAGCTTCTAGGGATGCCCAAACACACCAGAGGAGAAATATACAAGGACTCTATGAGGCACAAGGAGTAGTAAAAGGGATGTTGCCAGGAACCGTGTTCCATGCAAAAATGATACATGGTTGTTGCAGGGTAGTTTACTTGCAGCAAGTAAAGAGGACTGGATTCATATCCAGCTCTGCCTCCCTGAAGGGAGGTTTAGCCATTGCTCATATGCACTGTTTGGTCAATTACATAATTGGTTACTTTGCACTTGACTACTTGGGTTGAGTTCTGGTAAACTCATTCTGTTTACAGCTGCATCCACAAAATACTATGCTACATTTTAACATGTAGAACTGCCTAAGCCTTGAGATCCTTTTCTCATCTATGTTAAGAAAGATATAAAATTAAGACTGAAAGTTACACCTCAAGGAACTTGAAAAAAGAATAACTAAACTCAAAAAGCAAAATGAATACTTTGAAAACTAAAAACATGGTCAAAGGAAAAGTCTCAATTCATGGTTCAGAAGACTTAACATTCCTGAAATAGCACTATTTCATGAAATGATCCAAAAACTGGCAAGCTGATTCATAGATTTATGTGGAATTGAAAAGCAACCAGAATAACAAAACAATCTTGTAAAATAAAATACTAGTACTAACATTTCTTGATTTCAAAACTTTATACAAGACAACACAAGATTGTTTGGTACTGACACAAGGATTGACACACATTTGTGGAATAGATTGACATTTGAGAAATAAACCCCTACATTTATGGTCAACTGATATTTGACAAGGGTATCAAATGGAAAAAGAATATTCTTTTTATAAATTGGTCCTGGGCCAAATGGATAGACTTATGTAAAAAAATAAAAAACAAACAAAAAACCCCCAAAACCCCCACAAAAAACAGGTTTTACACTTATACCACATACTATACCAAAAATGATCAAAGACCCAGTACAACATTAAACCTGTAACTAACTTAGATAAAACAGAAAAAAAAATCCTGACCTTGGATTTGGCAAAGAATTGTCAGCTATGACACCAAGGGCAACAATGGGGAGAAAATTAGGTAATTCAGACTTCATCAAATTAATGAGTTTTGTGCTTCAAAGGACACCATCCAGAAAGTGAACAGAGTTCCTTTGGAACTCTGTGCAAAATTGCTGGGAATATAAAATCATGTTGCCTGTATGAAAAACATGACAGTTCTTCAGAAAATTAGGAACTGAGTTACCATCTGATCTAGCAATTCTACTTCTGTGTAATAACACTAAAGAATTGAAAGGAGGGACTCAAACAGATATATTCATATGTCCACTCGTGTTTATACTAGTATTATTCACAATGGACACAAGTTGGAAGTAACCCATATCCATCAATGGCTGAATAGATAAAAAAAAAGGCACATATAATGGACTGTCATTCAGCTTTAAAAACAGTGAATTCTGACACATGCTACAACATGGAAGAACTTTAAGGACATTATGCTAAGTGAAATCAGCTTGTCATAAAAGATCAAATACTGTGATTCCATTTGTGTGAGGACCTAGAGCAGTAAAATACATAGAGACAAAAAAGAAGAATGGTGGGTGCCAGGACTTGGATATGGCAAGATGAGGAGTTGTCTTCCAATTGGTATAGTTTCAGTTCTCAGGATAAAAATTGTTCTGGAGATTGGTTTCATGATATCTGTGTACTCCACGCTACTAACTACACTTTAAAATGTTGAACATGTAAATGTTATTGCATGTGTATATTGCCAGAATTAAAAGTAAAGCATTTAGTCCTGGCTGGTGTGGTTCAGTGGATTGAGTGCCAGCCTGCGAACCAGAAGGTCGGCGGTTCGATTCCCAGTCAGGGCACATGTCTGGGTTGCGGGCCAGGTCCCTAGAAGGGGGTGCACAAGAGGCAACCACACATTGATGTTTCTCTCCCTCACTTTCTCCCTCCCTCCCCTTCTCTCTAAAAATAAATAAAATCTTCAAAGAAAAGTAAAAAATTTAATGCAAGAGAGTGAAAAACACAATCCACAGAAAGGAGGAAAATTTTGCAAATTATGTATCTGATAAGGAGTTTGTACTGAAAAAGACGGCTTATAACTCAGTTACAAAAAGTTAAATAAATTAATTTAAAAATAGCAAAAGAAAAGCAAAGAATTGAATATTCATTTTTTTAAATTATTGATTTGAGAGAGAGAGAGAGAGAGAGAAAGAAACATTGACTTGCTGCTCCACCTATCCATGCATTCATTGGTTGCTTCATGTATCTGCCCTGACCAGGGATTGAACCCACAACCTTGGTGCATTAGGGTGATGTGCCAACTAACTGAAATACCCAGCTAGAGATGAATGCCCATTTTTTTTAAAGGAAAACATACAAATGGCCAAGAGCTCTTGAAAAGATGCTAAAAACAATTAGTCATCAAGGAAATGCAAATCAAAACCCTAATAACACATGCTATAAAACCACTATAATGACTAGAATCGACCAATCCATCACAGAGACCATAGATAATAGAATTCCTTTCATATGAAAGCCCTCAACATGGAAATATTTAGAGACAGAAAGTAAATTAGGGGTTTAGAGTGGAACCCCTAAAACTGAAGATTGGAGAGGAAGATTGGCAGTTTGGGAATTATAGCTAAAGGAGAAATGGGGTTCTCTGTGAGGTGATGGAAATGTTAAAAAATTGACTAGGGACAATGACATGTGTCTGCGAATATACTAAAAACTATTGAATTGTACACTCTAACAAGGTACCTTATATCTTAATATAAGCATGTGCATTATATCTTAATGAAACTGTTGAAATTAATGGGATAATTGATGCATTAAAAACTTTGCAATGTGTATTGGTTTGATATGATTTCAAATCCACTTTTTAATGATGTAAATGAAATTTTTAAGAGTGAAGTTGTTTTGATATAAGAATGAAGTGGTTTCTATAAGTAAATTCATTGTGGCACAAAAAACTGCATCAAGATGTCATAATTCGATGTCTGTGGCCGTCAATAAGCACTCAGTAGCTCAGCTGCTGAGGGTCCCTGCTGGGGGCTTATGGGTACGAACATACGAAGAAGCACCTATGGCTAGGGTACACTGAGGCTATGAATAGGGATGTATGTGAGGGCCATCCAGAGTGTTGGTGCGGGCAAGGATGCCCTTTGCTGACAGAAATTGCCCTCTGAAGACATTTGGGCATTAGCTCCTGCCAAGATAAAGGTGAATTTTTTTTACCATCAGTGGCTCAAACCCTGAAGTGGCCCCTGGAAGATCATCTTGCCCATCAATGCCAGCTCCGTATTTCCCTACCAACGTGCTCTCACAGCAACAGACTTTTATTTTGCATTGGCAGCTCAGCTTTGGTTAGGCTTAGCCATCTCTCTGGAGAGCCAACTCATAGAATAGGTATACTGCAGCCAAATTTGAACTTTACTTCTTTCATCTCCCCTTGCCTGGAACAAGTGTAATTAGTCTGTTATTGGTGTTGTGTATGCTACTTCTGTGTTGACTGGTTAAAAGGCATTATTCTGGATGATACCGCCTTCTGAAACTATTATGATTTCCACAGTGAACCTGTGTTAAATAACTGTTGGCAAAAGCAGTCTCAGTATCTGAGCATTATTTCTCAAACAAAACACAATGCCAAAGAGTTTTGCGATCCAATCTCTCAGGAAAATTAGAATGCGCAGGTTAATTAACACATCCACTACCTCACATACTTTGTGAGTGTGTGTGTGTGGTGTATGTGTGTGTTGTGTGTGTGTGTTGAGACAGCTTAATCTGCTGTTTTAGCAAATTTCAAGTATATAGTATAGTGTACATCCATCAAACTACCACATTGTCATCTTTAACTATAGACAATTTTTTTAGTCAACTATACCTCAATAAAGTTGGGCGCAGGGGAAGGGAGTTTCCAAGTGCATCCAACATTTACACAATTTATTGTTTTTCTTATAACTGAAAATAGGAATCGGTTGCTTTAGGGAAATTGTAGTCATTTACATTTCAAAATTCACTAGGGACTAATACAACACTGATCTAAATGAAATGTTCTCCCAGTATAAAATGTATGAGGTCTGTCCAGTAAGTATCTAGCTATGTACCATAGAGACATTAATTGAAGAAGATACAAGATATAAGAAACATTGTACATAGGACAATGACACCTCAGTCCCCTTCAAAGTAGGCACCTTGGGACCTCACACAGTTCTCCCAATCTCCATCAGCTGCCCTGTCATCTTTTCCTGAATCTCATTGATGGTCTGAAATCTCTTCTCTTTCAAAGGTGATTTTAGTTTTGGGAAAAGTCAGACGTCTCAGGGCGCCAAATGTGGGCTGTGGGGGTACTGAGTCACCTGGGTGACTTCATGTTTTGCCAAAAAAACTGCAGGAGACATGCATGAGCAAGCATATTGTCCTGATGAAGCTGCCAATCACCAGTTGCCCATGGTCACCGTGACCATGCCCTGGGTACTGTGCTAGGTGGGGAGGAAGGGGACCAGACGCTGCAGATCACCAGCCAGCCCGACGTCTGCAGCTTGGCTTTAGGGAAGGCACCTGGCAAGTTCTGGGCCTGGAAAGCCAAGGAAAAGCTCCCCAAACCAAGGAGCCCAGGTCTCCCAGGACACAGCAGAAGGCAGTGACCAGGCTGGTGTTGCACATGATGAGGTTTCTGGGCTTCGAATCTATGTGTCAGTGAAAGAGGAGCAGTTCTCAGCCGTGTTCCACAGATAATCACTGTGCTCAGGAAGCAGAAGGGAATGACACAGAAGTCCCTGATACCAGTTTCATTGTTCATCCAGGTTTTACAGCTTCGAATGCTGGAGTCATGGTAACTTACATACTTGTGTGGGTGCATATAGAATCCAAGGTGAAGTCTACCTCTTTGAATAAGAGGAATTTAAGGGGGATGTGAGGTCCCTGGTGCTTAACAAACTCTAATGCTGTCATATGGCTGGATATGTTGCTAACAAATTAAATTCTGCCTTCCCCAAAGTCATTAAATAGGCTTTGACAGAATTGAAATCAGTATCTTTTTTTTAAACTTATAAATCATGTTAATTCTACTACAGTTGTCTCAATTTTTCCCCCTTTACCCCCCTCCACCCATCCCACCCTGCCCCCCACTCCCACAGTCAATTCCCACTCTGTTGTCCGTGTCCATGAGTCATTCATACATGTTCTTTGTCTAGTCCCTTCCCCTTCTTTCCACAATAGTCCTCTTTCCTCCTCCCCTCTGGTCACTTTCAGTCTGCTCCATGTTTCCACGCCTGTGGTTTATTTTGTTCATTAGTTTATTTTGTTGGATAGAGTCCACTTATAGGTGAGATCATATAGTATTTGTCTTTCATCAACTGGCTTATTTCACTTAGTATAATATTCTCCACTTCCATCCATGTTGTCACAAAAAGTAAGAGTTTCATCTCTCTCTCTTTCTCTCTTTCTTTCTTAAATGTAGATTGATTTTATTTATTTTTTAAATGTCAAAGTTAATTATAAAATATTAAAAAATAAAATCATCATAAAGTCTCAGCAATTAAACCAACAGGACACTAGCACAGAAATAATCAAGTAGATCAATGAAATATAATGAACATTCTAGAGACAAACATATATCTGATTAATATATGTATGATTAAGTAGATACTTTAAATTGATGGGGAAAATAAGGCTTATTCCACAAATAAGGTGCATGGACCACTATTACTTGAAATAAAACAAACATAGAGCCCTATTTCACACATTATACAAGAAATATTCAGGTGAGTTAAAAATCAATATGTAGAATATAAGGAGTTTTAGAAGAAAATAGAACTAATATTTTTCTAGACCTGAAGTAAAATATTCAACCCCAGAAGCTATAAAGTAAATATTGACAGTATGACTATATTAAACATTTAAATATATAGTAATATACACATAACAAAGTTAAAGGACAAAGAATAGAAAAGTATTTGCAACACATCTAAAACATGGTTAATAGGTTTTTTATTTTTTTTTAGGGAAAAAATTCTACAAACCTTTAATCAATAAATGGGTAAAGAATACCAAAAAGTCATTTAAAGCTTTTTTTAAAAAAAATAGAAATAGGCAAAAAATATACTAAACCGGTTTAGTTTCAACAAATAGTAAAGGAACAATTAAAATAACATCACTGTCACGATCAGATTAATGAGTATTAAAAATATTGGTAATATCAAGTATTGGCAACTCTGAAAGGAACTGGGTATTCATAGAAACTTTTTCTGCATCTTAAAGCAGTCCCTTTAACATATTTTGCAGTGCTGGTTTGGTGGAGGTATATTCTTTTAGCCTTCTTTTGTCTGGGAAACTCCTTATTTTGCCTTCCTTTTTAATTGAGAACCTGGCTGGGCAGAGCAGTCTTGGTTGCAGGCCTTTGCTTTTCAATACTTGGGATATTTCTTGCCATTCCCTTCTGGCTTGCAGTGTTTCTGTTGAGAAGTCAGCTGCTAGCCATATTGGGGCTTCCTTATATGTTACTACCTTTTTCTCCCTTGTGAAATCAGTATCTTGGTGAGATATCTGCACACTCGTTTATTGCCACATTATTCACAATAGCCAAGCTGTGGAAACAACCTAAGTGTTATGTGGATAAATGAATTAATAAAATATGATACACATATATGTATGTATGTGGGTGTGTGTAGCCTGTCCAGAAAAAGTTCAGCCATTGTTAATATAACAAGAATGGTTTGCACAACATTGATGAACTTGGCAGCCAAGGAGAGTGGACTGGAATGCACATGCGTGAACAGTGATGCCTGAACTGTACTAGTCACTGGGGGTGGTAGACACCTGTTGAATGACCATGTGTAATGTGTGGTTGTTGCATTCAAAGTGGGCGAGTAGAGCCATGAGTCTTTATCCAATTTTCCAATTTTGCGTTAAGCTTGAACATTCCTCCACAGAAGCTATTTGGATGATGCAGAAGGCTGCAACTATGGGCAAGTGGTGAGTGACAGCTTCATCATGACAAAACACCCACTTATGCATCACATATCTTGCAGAGCTTTTTGGAGAAACATCACATCACCCAGGTGAATCAGCCCCCCTACAGCCCAGATTTGGTGCTCTGCCACTTCTTGCTTTTCCCAAAACTAAAATCACTTTTGAAAGGGAAAAGATTTCAGACTGTTGATGAGATTCAGGAAAATACAGCAGGGCAGCTGATGGAGATTTGGAAAACTGTGAGGTCCTAGGTACAATGTTTCTTGTATCTTGTATCTTCTTGAAGAAATGTCTCTATTTTTCACATTACATGGCTGGTTACCTTCTGGACAGATGATATATATATATATATATATATATATATGTAATTCTAATATATATTAGAATATTATTCAGCCATAAAAACAAAGAAAATACTGTTCTTTACGACAACACAAATGAACCTAGAGAATATTATACTAAGTGAAAGAAGCCAGACAGAGGACAAATATCATACGGTATCGCTTATATGTGGAATTTTTAGGGGAAATAAAAGCCAATTTTATAGAAACAGAATAGAATGGCGGTTTCCCTGGGAGGGAGAAAAGGAGTGTTGTAGGTCAAAGGGTTCCAATTTTTAGTTAGAAGAATAAATCCTGAGGATCTAGTGTACAGCAGGTGACTGTTTTTAATAATATGGTATTGTGTACTTGAAATTTGCTGACAGATCATAAGCATTCTCACTACAAAAAGTAAATAAAAATAAAAAGTGAACAATGTGAGATAACAGATGTGTTAATTTTCTTGATCTTGTAATCTTTCCATATATATCAAATTGTCACATTGTACACTTTAAATATATATAATTATATTTGTCAATTATTCCTCAGTGAAAAATAAAATGAAGTGATTAAGATAAAAAAGGCATTGACAAAGTAGTCATTCCTTGATAAAGGATGAATATTCTAATATCTCTTTCAATTTTAACAAGTGTTTTTAATACACCATGGAGTTTGACCCCATCACCATTGACAGTATCTGGAGTGTGATGGTCACTTTGGCGTTGCCTGGTCCAAACACCCAGCACATGCAAACATACAATCCATTGCAGCCCTCACCTGCTCAGCAGTGAATAAAACACACTTGTTTAAAGAACTGTGTCTTTACCAACAGAAAAAGCTGGGTTCGATTACCAGTGCTGCCACTTCCCCATGTGCAACCGTGGGTGAGTTACTCCTCTCCGGAGACTCATTTTTTTCATATACACATAAAACGTCACAGTTCCTGCATCACAAAGCTGCTGAGAGGATGAACATCATTCCCATCCTCTCATTTCCATTTCATGTACAACTGTCAAAACAAGCAGTCAACAAATGTTAGAGTTACTAATATAATTATTTTTTTTACCAACCTCGCCTTATAGTTACTTAATATTTAAGTAATTTTAATTATACTTAAATATTACTCATAATATAAGTAAATTATAATTTATACTTAAATTATAATTATTGTAATTTATGTTTTATTTACACAAAATATATCTTATTATCTTATTTTAATTATTACAATGTATTATTATGATCATTAATAATTAAAACGATTAATTCACTGTCAGGGACTGAATGTTTGTGTTCCCCCCAAACTCATATACTGAAGCCCTAGCCTCCCATATGAATGTATTGGAGTTGGCTCTGGGAGGAAGTGGTAACTGTGAAATGAGGTCATAATGGCAGGGCTCTGATCCCATAGGTCCAATGCACTTATAAGAGGAAGAGACACGCACACATTTCCTCTGTGCCACCTGAGGACACAGTGAAAAGGTAGCTATCTCAAGCCTGGAACAGAGCCCTGGCCAGGAAAAGAATAAGCCAGTACCTTGATCTTAGACATCCTAGCCTCCAGAACTGTGAGAAAGTAAATTTCTGTTGTTTAAGCCACACAATTTGTTGTATTTTATCATGGCAGTCTGCGAACGTGAAGACATTCATTAAGAGGAAGATCTCAACCTTACAAAGTAGGGCCTTTCATTCATGTAGATAGTACTAAAGAGTAGGGAAAGAATATATTAACCGTTACTGGGACTGCTACTGCCGATTTGCCCCAAGTCCATGGGAAAAAGCATGAAACCAGCTAGTTACGAGGTGAGAAGCTGGACACTCAGTCTTTAACATACGGTATCAGCAGCTGCCTCACACGTGAGTGATTTGAAGTGCTGAGCGGGATGGAAGACTGTGGAGATCACACCAGCAGCCCCCTCTGTAGTCTGAGCCCAGCTCTGTGGATCACTTTGACCAAAGCCATTCGCACCTCCCGGTTCCTCAGACTGTAGATGAGGGGGTTAAGCATGGGGGTGACAAGGCTGTAGAAGAGGGAGACCACGTTGTCTTGCTGTGGGCTGTGGTAGGTACCAGGTACCATGTACATGAACACGGCTGCCCCATAAAAGAGCCCCACGACTGTGATGTGCGAGGAGCAGGTGGTGAACGCCTTGCTCCGGGCCTCCTCTGAGCGCATGCGTAGAACGGCTCCCAACACGCGGCCGTAGGAGGTGGCGATGAGGCACAGTGGAAGCACAAGGATCAGCACCCCCGAGGTGGACAGCGCCAACTCGTAGGCAGAGGTGTCTGCGCAGGAGAGCTTCAGCAGGGCTGGCACCTCACAGAAGAAGTGGTCCACGATGCGGGAGGTACAGTAGGGGAAGTGCAGGGTGACAGAGGTCTGGATGGAGGCATTGAGCACACCTGCCATCCAGGAGCAGCCCACCATGAGCAGGCACACCTGGCGCCTCATCAGCACAGGATACTGCAGGGGGTGGCACACGGCCACATAACGGTCATAGGACATGAGGGCCAACAGGATGCCCTCAGCCACACCCATAAGCGTAAGGAAGAATATTTGAGCTGCACAACCCCCAAAGGAGATGGAACTTTCTACCTGTAGGAAGTCTGATGCCATCTTGGGGATGGTGACCAGGGGGAAGCCAACATCAAACAGGGACAGTTGACTGAGCAGAAAGTACATGGGTGTGTGGAGCCGGGAGTCCATGAAGATCAGGAAGAGCAGAACAGCGTTGCCCAGAAGGCCCATGATAAACATGGCAGCCACCAGGGAGAAGAGTAGCTGACTGGACCCTGAGCGACTGAAGAGGCCCACCAGAAGGAAGTCAGAGGTCACTGACTGATTCACGCCCCCCATTTTTACATAATATACCTTTGCTGCAGGAAGAACAGGAGATAAATAGCAAAAAGGCTGAGTGGGTCTGGCAAATAAGTTTCATCCCACCTGCCAATGGCCATTGAGCGGTAGTGGCTGCTTAGAGTGCCATCTTGAGAAGAGTTATGAGGTTACAGCTAGAATTAGTTGGGGGGGGGGCGGTGTAATCAATTAGCGGTATTTGTAACAGCTGTGGGATGGGAGCGCAGTAACTTGCATCTCTGAATAAGATACTTGGCCATATCCCAGTCAAGAGTTTCCCACTGACTCTTGTAGTCCAAATTTTGAAGTCCAAGTCAAGAACAATAACATAGCCCCAGAAGAACATTTCAACAGCCCTCATTTCAGTGGTCCTGGAGCCAAAGCAGAAGTGAGATTCTGAAAATGCTGGGAGGTGAAATAGGGGATGGAACTGAAGCAACAATCCAATCAAGAGAGAGATAGGCCAGGGTCCGAATACCTAGGTGAGAATCTGGAGCAAAGAGAAATGCATTGTGAGTCAGCACTGAGGTCAAATTGAAGGTGTGGATCTAGGGAGCTTGAGCGATAGGGACACTTTGGTGACATTTGGGGGTCAAAAGGCCTGGCGTTAGGTGGGTGGGACAGTTGTCAATGAGCTCATGATTATTGCTGACTTTGTTGCATTGGATGGGAGACTAGCAATATGTGAGTAATCTGTCTCAATTTCAAGCACTAGAGTAAGGCACCAGGCCTCGAAGATTGTGAGTCTCTAATAAGTATTGCCTTAGTGGAGAAGAAAGATGTTCAGGGACAAGAAAGAAATGTCACACCTAAAGCAGGAATACTTAATTCCCTTGCCAACCTCCAAGCCCCCAGGCAAACCCAGATTACCCTGGAATACTCTACACCACACACAGCTCCAACAGTGGACAATGCAGGATCAGAAGAGCGTTTATTCCCAACTGTAGGTAGTTACAGAAGCAGCAAGATGGGTCACTTAAAGGCAAGAGGATTTGATTGAGTTCCTCACTGAAGTTCTTTGTCCTAAGGCTGCCATCTTTACTCAGATGGCCTTCAAGTCAGTCTTTCATTATTCATCAACCTGATTTTTCTATCACATCCAAGCCCCCAACCTACTACTCATATATACATTCAAGAAAATTTATGCCCAGGGCATAAAACATTCAGAGGTGAATCACCCAGGCAAGGTCTCCACTTCCCTGGACCCCACAGTCTCCATCAGGGTACCAGTAACAAAAAAGGAAATAAATAGACAAGCTCTTTGTGTTAAGAGGGAAGTACAGTGAGGGAAGTGGGGAGAATGTTCTGTAAGAAATGGTTGGGGAAACCACAGGACATGGTCAGGGAAGCTCTTAGGGGAGATGACAGATGCTCTCAGTATCAGAAGAGCTTCAATGAGAAGGATGTGGTAGAACCTACTGCTTCCTGCTACTGGGAGGTGGAGGGTAGCGAGGCCAGCTGTGTGGTTCACCCTAGCCAAGAAATTTCTAACAGTGAAATACAGCTAAAAATAGAAAGGGATACTTTATTTGTGGCATTTTCCAAAGTCAATGGCGTAAGAGAGTAAGACAACTTAGTCCTGTGGTTATAAAATTTAGCGCGTGAGAGAAAGTGAGCATTGTTCACGTCATTTCAAAACAGTCTGATCAGCAGTGTGACGGAGACACGTGCACAACGCTTTGGGTACCCAGGGGATGAAACTCTGCCTGGGATCAGATCGAGAGAGGGTTCACAAAGCAGGGCACATTGTAGCTGAATGCTGAAGGTTTAGTAGGAGTTTTCCAGGCAACTAGAGGCGGGAAAGTTGTTCCAAGTAGAAGGAGTTTAGCACATAGGCTGCATGGGTTGGTGGTTAGGAGAGTGTACCCAGGAGTAAGATAAAATGAGCTTGGTACCAGCTCAATTATTTTGTAGCAGCATGACCATGGGTAGCTACTCAGCCTCAGTTTCTTGATCAATAAAATGGGTGGCAGTAGCCTGGGTCCCAGGCACTGTTGTGTAGATTAAATGAAAGGATAAATGTTAAGAGCTTATGCCTGTCATGTGGCAAGTGCTCAATAAATTGTAAACTATTATACATATAATTATTAAATATGATGTATTGTAATAACATCTATAAATTGTATAATTATAAAATTATTGCTAATTCTCTTGAGGGGAAAGCATTAAAGATCACTGGCTGGATGATCAGCACTCAATACCGTGCCAGACACACAGAACTTTCTCAACAGGGTTGGTTCCTATTGTCACTATTGCAGCAGTCCCTCCTTACCTTCAGTCACCTGCAGCCAACCATGGGCCAAAGACAGTCTTTGAAAATTTTCAGAAATAAACGATTTATAAATTTTAAATTGTACACCATTCTGAGCAACATGACTAAATCTCATGTCATCCTATTGTGTCCAGCTCGGGATGTGAATCATCGCTTTGTCCAACGCATCCACCCTGTGTGTGCTACCACCATGTGTCACTTAGTAGCAGGTTTGTTTATCAGGTCCGCTGTCATGGTATCCCAGTGCTTGTGTTCAAGTGACACTTATTTCACTTAATATTGGCCTCAAAGTGCAAGGGTAGTGATGGTAGCAATTTGGGTATGCCAAACAATGTGCTTCTTTTAAGTGAAAGGTTGTATATATAGGAGAAAAATATGGGCGTGTGTGTGTTTGTGTGTGTGTGTGGGCGGGGGAGAGATTCTGCAGTTTCAGGATTCCCCTGGAGATCTAGGAACACATCTCTCATGGACACGGGTGACTACTATGTTCAATATTACAGCCTCTCCCATGGTCAAGGCTGACTCTGTCTAGATCATCCTCTTTATTGCTGCTCTATGATGTCCTTGTACTTCCTGGAGTGAAACCCGCATGTCCCTTCTCTGGCCTCTGAGATCCCTTAGCACAGTCTCTCAAAGTTCGTTCATCCCCAACTCTGCTCGTTTACTACAGAGTTTTTCTACCTCAGCATTATTTGGGGACAGGTAAATCTTTGTTGTGAGGAACTGTCTTCCATGAAATTTAGCAGCATCCCTGGCCTCAATCCACTTAATATCAGTTGCACTCTCTTCCACCCCTAGTCATGAAAACGAAAAAAGACTCCACACCTGGGCAGATATCCCCCAGAGAGGCAGAATCACCCGCAGTCGAGAACCTCTGGCTTCTCTCAGGGTAACTGTAACCTGCAGGGACTGGACTCAGCAATTCCTCTTCCAGGTTTTTATTCTAGAACTACAGTAAGATCAGGCCCAGCAAAAACTCTGGGAATATCTCGTTATATGTCTTCATATAGAAACAAATGAATCCTCGTAATTTTCTGCCAACTCATAACTTATAAGCAATCAGCTTCCAGATCACCAAGTCTCCCAGCTGGTAAAATAGCTTTGCCTGCAAACTTTCATCAAGGGCTATGTAAGTGGCCAAATGAATCTGACCTTGCTCTGTTCACTCACATATCCTCACCCTGAAAGGAGCTGATGCCAACTGAGTGCTGACTGTGTGGAAGGCATCCAGTGTTTACATGCTTAACACTTCAATCCTTGAGTCCAGAGATGGATGGTGGACATGTTTGCACAACAATGTGAATACACTTAATGGCATCAACAGTACATTTAAAAGTGACTAAGGTGGTAAATTTTTATTTTATTTTTATTGTGTATTTTTTATCATAATTAAAAAAAACACTGTAGATATTTATATTTTTTGGAGGGATGAGGAGACAGGTTCAGAGAAGTGTGGTGACTTTTCCAGCATCACCCAACAAGGAAGTAACAGCCAAGATTTGAGCAAAAGAGGGATATGATTCCAAAGTCTCTTTTTCCTTTTGCATTCAACATACTCCCCCAAACACTGTAATGAATATTTCAGGATTGGTCTCACACACACACACACACACACACACAGTTCTGCATGCTCCCAAACTCACCTTTCCTTCCAGGGTGCCCCAGTGGTCCATGGTTATTGATCCGTCTTTTAAAAAAGGCATGCCCCAGGGTGTTTGTAGTCTCTAACAGACAGTTCCGCTGTGGCTAGAGATTCTGGCTATGATCCTCTTGTGTCCTGAGCTTTTAATAAACTCTTTCCCTTCAAGACATCTTTTGGAAAAAAAATGTCCGTCCATCCAACCTCTTCTCTGTCAGTCAGACAGGCAGAGCTGGGCAGAGCTCACTTTAATCTGGGCTGGATCCTTTCACTGTGACTCCTAAATCTATACTCCTCACATGGGTTGAAGGGGAGCCCCTTTGGCAAGTTTCCAATTTGTGGTTTCCCCTCTTCCTTTCCCCATTTACCTGAGTAATGTCAAAATGTGGGTCTAGGGGTTCCTCTGGTGACACTAAGGGACCAGGGGAAAGGCAGCAACATTATTTGACCTTTTGTTGCAAATAAGACCTTCACATCTCTCTGCTATGACCAGGAATGAACTGGACCCTTGGTCATCTAATTCATCAAATAGCAGTTTGCAGGACATGGTCATTTATTGTTTATTTAATCCTCACATCCAATTACCCCCAGCTCAAGAATCCACAGCAGAGTTTGTTCAATTAATTGTTGCTCAATGAATACATTCTGCAGGGAAACAATATTTTTGTTGGAACTAATGTTATTGACAAATGGACTGGGAGAGGGTAAGTGACTAACCTAAAGTCACACACCGACTGAGAAGACAGGCTAGAATTTGAAGTCATTTGATTCCAAATCCTAAGCACTCTCTACTCTGAATGCTGCATCTTTCTTGAAATCAATGCTCCACTCTTCTGCCCAGGAGTTCAGAACTGAGAGGTCCTCTGGGGGCGGGGGCGGGGGAAGAATGACCAGTCCTCAGAAGGTGAACTGGAGATGACCCCAAACCATGCCAGATAAGCTGTCTTGGTCAGATGCCCATGCCTGGCTGCTTCCAACAGCTTTTATGGAAGGTCAACATGCGCTGACCTTCAATATGGATTAAACATCGACACAGATGACTTCCTGCTGTTTAGAGGCCTGCCTTTCTTGGGTTCATAACAATGAAGACAGACAAGGCAAGACTAAGAATTCAGCATTAACAGGACATCTGCTTGTGGGTTGGCAAACATCAAGGAGGGAGGCAAAAGTTCATCTTTCCATCCAAATACATGTGTATACTCAACCCATCATATCTGTGGAAAACAACATCAGCAATTCTTTAGATCCATCCTTCTACTAATGTTGAATCATACCTGGATCCACAAGATCCCCACAGGTTGGATTTCACGTGCTCATCCTGATTCACCAGGGCCTGTGTGCATAGTTGAGGGGCCTTTCTCAACACTCCATGAGCTTGTCAACCGCCCTTGTTCCAAGACAGATCCTAATAAAACCTCCCTGGACTAGCTTCATAGGCTTACCCAGGGCTGCCTCTGCCTCTGCAGAGACAGATGTCATCATCTGGGGATAGGGGCTCCAGGGAGAGCCATTGCTTCAGAAACCCCTCAGGGTCTCCAGTTCTGCTAGAGAGAAAATTAGTTATAATGAGAGTCTAGAGCCTTTGGTGTTTGGCTTGTCCCTGGAAGACTGCGGAAAAACATTTACTCACCTCACAACCACAGGAAGAATAGGAAACACTGATGTGGATAACTAAATATGACAAATGTCCAAGTCCTCCTGTTCAGATATAGTCAGGGGAAAGAGATGTGGGAATCCTTTACAGCAAATAGACACTCTGCCCCCTCTCCCCAATTCTGATGCTCAGGAGACTTCCCCTGAATTAAATAATTAGGCAGTGATGATGGTGGGACAGCCAGGAGGCAGCTTTCCTGGGTCAGGACATTCCTTCCTTTAAATGCCATTCTTTTTTTTTTTAATTGATTTTAAAGGGAGACGGGGAGAGAGAGACCTCAGTTTGTTGTTCCACTTATTTATGCATTCATTGGTTAATTCCTGTAGGAGAGGGCCCCCCCCCCAGAAAAAAACCCCAGGATTATCTTCTGGAGGTCTGGTCCCTTGTAGTAAAGGTTTCCTCACCTAGGTGAGTGTTCTAGGAACCCATCTGTATCAGTGTACCAGCTGGTGGTGGTGTGAGAGGCTGCATTCAGATTCAGTAAATTTTTTTTGAAGACACTTTCAAGTTTGCCCATTTCATGATGGGTGATTTACGAGTGCACTTGCCCACTCCATACTGAGTGTTCAGCACTTTTTAACCAAAAATGGCATGACCCCCATGCCCCACCCTTCTATTCACCTGATCTCACCCCAAGTGACTTTTTTGGTTTCCCCAGATAAAAAAAAGCCCCCAAAGGGAAATGTTTTGCCAACGTGGAAGAGGTGAAACAAAAACAGCAGAGGCACTAAATGGCATCAAAATCAACAAGTTAAGAAACTGTTTTGAGCGGTGAAAAGAACATCTAGATAGGTGTATTGCATCGAATGGAGAGAACTTTGAAGGAGACCAAAGTTTAACATGTAAGAATAAATACTCAATTTTTAATAAATAAATTTCAGTTTTTTGGTTCCCCCTGTGTTGCAGCCTCTCTAGGCTGGGCAGGTCCACCTGGGGCTTGGGTACATGGAAGAAGATGCGTGGAACCGTGGGGAGGCTTGACATGCCTTTATTCAAGAGAGTCACACAGGCCACAAGCCCGTGTATGTGCTGCACGCAGTCCACAAGCCCGTGTGGAGGCAGTCACACAGGCCACAAGCCCGTGTCCAAGTCAGTGCCCCGACTCCCCATCTCGTCCAAAGCTCCCATCCCTTAAATACTAGCCCTAAACAAAGCAGGCTACAGGCCAAAAAGTGAAGCAACTATCTTGAGCTGCGCATGTGAGCCTACTCAAGGCTATGGGCAGCTTATTGTACCTGGGCTCAAGGCCGTGAGACCCAGGCTCAAGACTGTGGGAACTCTGCTTTATCAGACTCCTTCAAGGTTGTGAGGAGCTGCTCCCTCCAGTTACCCACACATCTGGGTGAGGGAGCCAGACTGCCTCCACCTACACCCCCTCACATAGTAGGAAGTATTACGTCTTCTTGAGGTAGTGTTACCTTTGTTATTTTGGAATCTATTTTGTCAGATACAAGTATGGCTACACCAGCTTTTCTGTGGATGTTATTTGCTTGGAGAATAATTTTCTACCCTTTCTCTTTGAATCTACCTTTGTCTTTCTACCTTAGGCAAGGTGTCTCCTGAAGGCAGCATATGGTTGGGTTTTGTTTTTGTTTTTTGGTTCAATCTGCTACTGTGTGTCTCTTCTTTTGGTGAATTTGGTCCATTTACATTTAATTATGTATTGATGTATAGGATATCCTATAGACATTTTATCTTTTTTTTCCCCCTGGCATTTCTGTGTCTCCATTGATTTTCTACTTTTGTGTTTCTATTGTTTTTGTTTGGTGGTATTTCATACTTCTTTCTTCTTCTTTTTTAAGTTATGTTTCTCAGATTTGGATTCTTTGTGTGTTGTTATCATTTCATTTATGGAAAAGAAAATTTCATATATACAGTAGTTTTTTCTCTTGAATGCATCTGATCTCCATCCTCCTTTGCAAATTCAGACCTTTATCCCCTCCCCATTTATGCTTTGTTGTCACAAATTATCCCTGTTTATTTTGTAAATTTGATGGTGATCTTAACTTCATTCTCTCCTTATCTTTAATCTTGGGTAGCTTAATTAAGATGTGCCCTTGTGTGTTTTCCTTGGGTGCAACTTCTTTGGGACTCTCTGAGCTTCCTGGATCTCCTGGAAGTCTATTTCCTTTGCCAGATTGGGGAAGTTCTCCTTCATTATTTTTTCAAATAAATTTTCAATTTCTTGCTCTTCCTCTTCTCCTTTTGGCACCCCTAATCACTCAGATGTTTGATCATTTAAAGTTGTGCCAGAGGTTCCTAAGCCTCCTCATTTTTTTTGAATTCTTGTTTCTTCATTCTGTTCTGGTTGAATGTTTATCTCTTCCTTCTGCTCCAAATCATTGATTTGAGCCCCAGTTTCCTTCCGTTTACTGTTGGTTCCCTGTAAACTTTTCTTTATTTCACTTTGCATAACCTTTGTTTTTTTCTCCATTTTGCAACCATATTCAACCAATTCAGTGAGCATCCAGATGACCAGTGTTTTGAACTGTGCATCTGATAGTTTTGCTATCTGTACATAGCTTAGTGCTATTTTTGGAGCTTTGATCTGTTCTTTCATTTGGGCCATATTTCTTTGTTTCAGTGTGCCTGCTATGTTGGAAGGGGCGGTGCCCTCGGTATTCGTCGGGGTGGGGCAACCCAGGTCGCCGAGTTGTGACGCTGTCTGTGGGGGAGGGGTGTCTGAGAGGGAACAATGCCACTTGCTTGTCTCTCGGCAGCTTTCAAGCACTTCCCCTGCTACCCACAAACAAATTGGGCCCTTCTGGTGCTGATTACCAGGTGGGTGGGTCTGTGTACGTTCGAGGACCCTCTGAGTCTCTCCAACAGACTCTTCTATGAGGCTGGGAGTTTCTCCTGCCTCCCCAACCCCCACAGGTTTTTACCCCCAGAGGTTTTGAGGCTTTCTTTTCCTGCACTGGAACCCTGGCCTTCATGGTCTGTCTCACTCCCCAGCCATTCCTCCGATTTGTCCTCACGCAAACGTGGGACGGCCCAGTCTGCTAGCTGCTATCCTGCTGCATGTGCTCTCTGCCACGGCTGCCTGTCTCTGCCCCTCCTGCTGGTCTGGATGAATGGTTTTTCTTTAACTCATTGGTTGTCAGACTTCCATACAGTTAGATTTTCTGGCATTCTGGTTATTTTTTGTTTTTAAATTTGTTTTTGTCCTTCTTTTGGTTGTGTGAGAAAGCAAAGAGTATCTACCTACACCTCCATCTTGGCCTGAAGTCTGCTCTGAAGAAGTCTGGCCATCATTTTATAATAGGTGGCACAGAGTCAAAAGTTTTTGAAATTGTGAAGTCCCAAAGCTGACCCCAGTGGCTGCAGTCAATGTAGCAACAATGCTTGGGGGTGGGGTTGTGTGGGGTCACCTGACTGCCCTCTTTGTTTTGCCCTCTTGGTAATGGTGACCTTGGACCTCCATGGGTCCCCCCGACCTGAGCACCCCAAGCAGGGATCAGTCACCCTGTGCACACTTCATTCAGAGGAAAGAGCGATTCTATATTTGCAGATACATGCTCCACAACTTGACACCAAGGGTGACAGAACGTGAGTTTTGGGAGTCTATAGGACAACAGGACTCAATGGCTTTATTTCTTTGCCTGGAATGCCAACTGCCTGACCGCTTCAGTAGAACTCCTGGGCTGTGTCCTTGCCCAGGTCTCTTGGCTCAGTTGCAGCTCACACTGCTCATTCCTGAAGGAGTGCCCACTGAATCTCTCTGGGCCTCCCAGCTGAAGGAGGTGCCAGCCACAACTGGCTTTCTCCCCTCTCCAGGCTGAACCCTGCTGTGAGCTCCAGATTGTAAGGCTGCGTTTTTTCATGGCTACTCTATGCCCTCTTCCTTTCTTGCCTTTCCTGTTCGTTCCTGCTTTCCTACCTTTAAATGCTTCAATGCGCGGATCTCTCCGGCATGCATGTACGTTGAGCCGAGAATCCCTTGTTGAATTACAGCTGTTCAAATTGTTGAAATTTCAGGGGAAGAGACCAAGGGGATCTCTCCATGCTGCCATTACTGTGACATCAGTTCCCTTTACCCATCTTTAAAGCTGCCAGTGTAGCATTTTAAAATCTTGCTCTGATACCAGCTACATAGTCTTCCTTCCTCTTCCTCATTCAGAGGGCCATGGTGATTACATTAGCCTCACCTATATAATTATTGACAATTGTACCTTTTAAATTTATTTTTAATTATAGTTGACATACAACATTGTATTAATTTCCGGTATATAACATAGTGATTCAACATTTATATACCTTACAAAGTGACGACCACAATAAATCTAATAACCACATATCACCATACATAGTTATTACAGTATTATTGACTGTATTTCCTATGCTGTACTTTACATCCCCATGGCTTATATTATAACTGGATGTTTATCCTTCCTAATCCCCTTCCCCTTATTCCCCCATCCCACAGCCACTCCTCTCTAGTAGCCATCAGCTTGATTTTTGTATCTATGAGTTTGTTTCTATTTTGTTTATTTATTTTCTTTTTTAGATTGTACTTTGCTTTTTCCCCAGGTGGAACAGATACCTTCTACCATTTTTGAGTATGAATCAGCTACCTGAGCTCTAGATCTTACTTAAATCCATGCACTGCTACATTTTTTCCTTTTAAGTAATTTATTGAAGTATAATTACATAAAATAAGTATAACATGATTAAAATATATAATTCAATTAAAGCCATACAAGAATTACAGTCCATACCTCACATTTCCATTTGTGTATAAGTCAAGAAGTGCACAATAAACTTTAATCTCTTCTTAATGTTATTGTTGAAACTAAGCCTCAATTTCCTTATTCCTGAAGGTAATATATGATAACAAACATAACTTCAGATGAATGTTGCAAGAAATAAATGAGTCCGGTCAAGATGGCTTGCCTACTCACACAACCAGAGCAAAAATTACAACTAAACTACAAAACAACTGTTACCCAGAATTGTTAGAAAATTGAGCTGTATGAAAGTCCAACAACCAAAGAATTAAAAACATCACATGCATCCAGACTGTTAGGAAGGGCAGAGATGCATGGAAATGCAGACATAGAACAGGTGGTCCCACACCCACGCTGGGCAGATAACAGTCAGGAGGGTTACCTTGGTAGTGAGGGATCCCAACCCCAGACCAGACCACTCAGACCAGGGTTCCAGTGCAAGGAAGATAAATCCCCATAACTTCTGTCTGTAAAAACCAGTAGTGGTTGGGGAAGTGGAAGAAACTGCAGGATCCTCAGGCTAATCCTTTTAAAGAGCCTGTAATGGACTTAGGACTGACACAGACTCACTCTCTGTGGGCTCCAGCACTGGGGCAGCAGCTGGAAGAGCACCAGTGGCATACAGGGAGAAACTAAAGTGATTGGCATCAGGGTGAGTGCGAGGATGAGTGCCAGGGGGCAGTTTTCTCCCAGACAAAACTCCAGCGGACAGGCAGCAGCATTGCCTCTCCCAGAGCCCTCCCCAACACAGAGCCACAGAGTGGCAAAGCCATATTGGAAATTCCATCAACCTGGTTCACACGGGTTGCTTTGCCCTGGCAATTACCTAAGGCTCCACCCCATCCAACTTACCAGTGTGCTTTTCTGCAATAGGCCACACTACTAAGACAGGGAGCCAAAGCAGCTCTACCTAATACATAAAAACAAACACAGGGAGGCTGCCAAAATGAGGAGACAAAGAAATATGGCTCAAATGAAAGAAAAGAACAAAACTCCAGAAAAAGACCTAAACAAAATGGAGATAAGCAACCTTTCATATGCAGAGTTAAAAACACTGGTTATTAGGATGCTCGATGAACTCATTGGATACTTCAACAGTATAAAAAAGACGAAGGAGACATGCAGGTTACACTAAGTGAAATAAAGAAAAGTTTACGGGGAACCAACAGTGGAATGGATGAAGCCAAGAATCAAGTCAATGATTTGGAATATAAGGAATAAAAACAAACAAACATTCAATCAGAACAAGAAGAAAAAAGAATCTCCCCATACAAGGATAGACTAAAGAGCCTCTGGGACCATTTCAAAGGTACCAACATTTGAATTATAGGGGTGCCAGAAAGAGAAGAGAAAGAGCAAGACATTGAAAACTTATTGAAAAAATAATGAAAGAAAACATCCCTAACTTGGTGAAGGAAATAAACATACAAGTCCAGGAAGCACAGAGAGTCCCAAACAAGTTGGGCCCAAAGAGGAACATACCAAGACACATCATAATTAAAACGCCAAAAGTCGGAGACAAAGAGAGAGTCTTAAAAGCAGCAGGAGAAAAGCAGATAGTTGCCTACAAAGGAGTTCCCACAACAGTGTCAGCTGATTTCTCAAAAGAAATTTTGCAGGTTAGAAGGGATTGGCAAGAAGTATTCAAAGTGATGAAAAGGAAGGACCTACAACCTAATTACTTTATCCAGAAAAGCTATCATTTAGAATGGAAGGGCAGATAAAGTGCTTCCCAGATAAGGTAAAGTTAAAGGAGCTCATCATCACCAAACCATTTCTATATGAAATGTTAAAGGGACTTAGTTGAGAAAAAGAAGAATATTGAAACTATGAACATTAAAATGGCAATAAATTCACAACTATCAATGACTGAATCTAAAAAACAAACTAAGCAAACAAGCAGAAGAGAAACAGAATCATAGATAATGGAGATCATTTGAAGGGTTATCAGTTGGGAGGGGACAGGAGGATAATGGGGGAAAACATGCAGGGATTAGGAAGTACAAATTGGTAGGTACAGAATAGACAGGAAGATGTTAAGAACATGGAGTTGCCAAAGAACTTACATGTACCACCCATGGACATGAATAAAGGGGGAGAATTGCTAGAGAGAATGACAGTACTGGGTGGAGGGGGGCAGAGGAAGAAAAATTAGGGCAACAGTAATAGCATAATAAAATATATAAAAATAAATAAATACTACTCCCTCCCTTCCCCCCCCCCAAAAAAGAAAGAAATGAGATATGTGGACATATTTTGTTGAGTCCAAATAAACTGTTCAAAGATAAAGTTGTATGTATGTATATGTGTATTTGTTCATGTACATTCTTATTTCAAATGCACACACATCTGTACACAAAAACAGACTCATATATAATCTCATATTTGAAAGAAAACTTAAGAGGAAGTTGAAAAGAATGAATGTTTAAATTAACATAAAATTTAAAGATGTAGAAGTTTAGAAATGAAGATTTAAAGTAAGTGTAATCTCGTCAACAAAACAAAGAAGCAAGCAAAATATAATCAGAGACACCAAAATAAAGAACAAACTGACAGTAACTAGAGGGGAGGGAGGATAATGGAGGAAAGAAGGGGAAGAGTTGTCAAGGAACATGTGTAAAGGACCCATGGACAAAGACAACAGAGGGGTAGGATTGAGTGTGGGAGATGGGGTTGGGCGGGGTAGGGGAGATGGTGGGGGGAAAATGGGGACAATTGTAGCTGAACAACAATTAAAAAAATAAAGTAAATGGTACACATACATTTATTTATTATTTTTTAAAAATTATTTTTAATTTTTTATTTTAAAATCATGTTTAGTCTATTACACTGTCTCAATTTTTCCCCTGTTACCCCCCTCCACCCATCCCACCCTGTCCCCCTCTCCCACAGTCAACTCCCACTCTGTTGTCCATGTCCATGGGTCATTCATACATGTTCTCTGTCTAGTCCCCTTCCCTTTCCACCATTGTTCTCTTTCCCTGTCTCCTCTGGTCACTTTCAGTCTGCTCCATGTTTCCATGACTGTGGTTTAGTTTGTTCATTAGCTTATTTTGTTGAATAGATTCCGCTTACAGGTGCGATAATATGGTCTTTCACTGACTGGCTTATTTCACTTAGCATAATATTCTCCAGTTCCATCCATGTCATCACAAAAGGAAGGAGTTCCTTCTTTCTTTCTTTTTTTAAACATGCAGATATTATTTATTTATTTATTTTTAAATGTCAATATCCATTATAAAATATTAAAAAATTTAAATCCATTATAAAGTCTCTGCAATTAAAACAACATGACACCAGCACAGAAATGATCAAGTAGACCAATAAAATAAAATGAGTATTCTAGAAACAAATGTATATATCTGTATAACAATGTAATATATGATTAAATTGATATTTCAAATCAATAGGGAAAATAAGGTTTATTCAACTATTAATGTGCATGAACCTCTATTTCTTGAAATAAAACAAATATAGAGCCTTATTTCATCCATTATACAAAAAATATTCAGGTGAGTTAAAAATCAATATGTAAAATCTAAGGAGATCTAAGTTTTAGGAGAAAATACAAACTAATATTTTTCTTATCCTGAAGTAAAATGTTCAAACCCAGAAGCTGTGAAGTAAAACATTGACAATATGGCTATATTAAACATTTAAGACTATACAGTAATATACATACAAAAAAAATTAGAGGACAAGTAATAGAATAGGAAAGTATTTGTAACACATCTAAAAAAGGGTTAATAGTTTGTTTTTTTTAATGGAAAATATTCTGCAAACAGTCAATAAAAAAATGGATAAAGAATACCAAAAGGTCATTTAAAGCTTTTGAAATATAATAGAAATAGGCAAGAGATATACAAAAACAGATTTAGTTTCAACAAATAATAAAGTAACAAAATAACACATCATTGTCACAATCAGATTCATAAGTATTAAATATATTGGTAATATCAAGTACTGGTGACTGTGAAAGGAACTAGGTATTCATAGACTCTTTTTCCTGATCTTCTTACAGCAGTCCCTTTAGCATATCTTGCAATGCTCATTTGGTGGAGGTGTATTCTTTTAGCCTTCTTTTGTCAGGGAAAGTCCTTACTTTGCCTTCCATTTTATTAATTGAGAGCCTTGCTGGGTAGAGCAGTCTTGGTTGCAGGCCTTTGTTTTTCACGACTTGGAATATTTCTTGCCATTCCCTTCTGGTTTGTAGAGTTTCTGTTGAGAAGTCAGCTGCTAACTGTATCCAGGCTCCCTTATATGTTACTACTTCTTTCTCCCTGGCTGCTTTTAGAATTCTCTGTCTTTGATATTTGCCATTTTAATGATGATGTGTCTTGGAGTGGGCCTCATTGGGTTCCTCTTGAATGGGACCCTCTGTGCTTCCTGGACTTGTGTGGCTTTTTTTCTCCTCCAATTAGGGAAGTTTTCCATCGTTACTTTTTCAAACAGGTTTTTTATCCCTGCCTCTTCTTCTCCTTCTGGTATCCCTATTATATGGATATTATTACATTTCAGGTTGTTCTGCATGTCCCTAAATGTCTCTTCATTCTTTTTGAGTTTTTTTTTTCATTTTCTTGCTTTTTCTGGGAGCTTTTTTTCCTACCTTGTCCTGGTCGCTGATTCAATCCTCTGCTTCATCTAGCCTGCTTTTGATTTGTTCTGCTGTGTTCTTCAATTCAGAAATTGTATTCTTCATTTCCTCTTGTGTCTTATTGATAGTTTCTATGTCCTTTTTCATGCTGATATAGTTTGCAATTAGGTCCTCGTAGTTTCCCTGTAGTTTTCTATAATTTTCTCTGAGCTCACTGAGCTCATTGAGCTTCCTTAGAACCATTGTTTTGAACTCAATATCTGATAGTTTACTTGCCTCTATTTCATTTAGTTCTCTTTCTGGGGATTCCTCCTTTCCCTTTTACTGGGAGGGGTGTTTCTTTGTCTTCCCATTGTTTTTGAGAATCTTCTTTTTTGTTTCTGCTTCTTAAATTGATCTGTCTTGATTTCCTGACTTTGTGGTGTGAACTTCTATGTTGGAGACTGCTGTTTTTTATTTCGGGATCTGCCTCTGATGATGTCAGTTGTTGACCCTGTCTGACCTTAGGCAGTCTGTTTGAGACTTCCAGGAGTCTACTGTCTACGGCTGTCTCCCTTAGTTGTTAATCTAATCACTCTTCTTCTCTCAGCAGTCATGTGTAGGCAACACAAGGTGGGGGCAGAATCCCCCCTGGTGGCAGGGTTATTGTGCCCTCTCACACTGGTGCTGCTCAGGGGAGTGGTCTGCCTGAGCAAGATGGCTGCTGCCATATGGGGGATGAGTCAGCATCGGGATACCATTGGCTACCCTTTCAGTTCTCTTCCCAAAGCCTCCTTCCCCAGTCTCTCCTCTGAAGTCCCTAACCCACTCAGCCCCCACTTTTGCCAGAGCCCAGGGTAAGTGGCCTCAAATAAAAATGTATCTGTTGGCCTTTTAAAAGGGTCTTCATGCCTCCAGCTGCCCGTCTCTGGCAGAGAGCAACCCTGCCGCTTTTCGCAGCTGGCTGTTATCTGTGTACTTTTTGGGTTCTGGTGCTGTAGGCTGGAGATCCCTGCCTATGGTTAAGACCCCACTCTTCCCAGGGGGATACAACTGGCCATTTCAATATTCTTCTGGTACTGCCACCCATGAGCACCCCACCTGCCTTCTTGAGTCTCTACCACACTCCTTACCAGTCAGGTTGTGCTAAAGCTGATTCTTCTGTCTGTCCGAGGTTATAAGGCTCCTCTCTCACTATTGTTCAGTTGTTTGTTCCAGGTGATTTCTCTACAATTTATTTGTAATTCCAGGTTCGGGAGGAGGTCAGTGTGCCTTCCATTAACTTCTCCACCATCTTGATTCTCTAAACTTAAATGATGATTTTTTTTTACTCTGCTAATGCCACAAAGCATTAAAATATGAAGCACATTTACAATTATGTAAGAAAAATTATCTACCAGCCAGAAAGGCTCAATATCTCCAAACTGATTATACGTGTCTTCTACTTAAGGAAGGATTACAGTGCAAAATGCCTTTACCCAGGGGAAGCTAAATGAATGAAATAAGACACTTTGTCTCAGATTCCTGAACAAAATTCCATTGGATAATTGTCTGTATTCAATTATTAATGCTAATGTAAAATTACCACACTAGTGATTAAAAAATGCATGTATGCTCTAACAATTCCTAACATCTCATGGGACTAAAATCAAGATGTTTGCAGGGCTAGCTTTCTTCTGGAGCCTACAGGGAAGAATCTATTTACTTTCCTATTTCAAGTTTAGATTATAATGCAAAAAAATCTAAATGTATTTCTTATAAGTAACAAGTATTTCATAGTGAGGAACTAGATGACAGCTCTTAACCTGTGATATAAGGTTGAAATTCCAAATTGTTTTGGCCCATGTGTCATGAGCCCAGTGTGTAACACTCAAGGTTTAATCAAAGGAACTTAGTTCTCCCTCTTGTTGATAAAAAAAACCAATTTTCTGTAGAGTTCAGGGGCTTTGCCCCTACCACAAGTCAGTATTTGGAGACTTGAGTTTCCTAATCCAGACTGGATCTTCAGTCTTAAATCTGGAAAAATTTTAAGTCAGGGTTAGGATAAAGTGCTGGTAGGTTAGACTTCTGGAGGCTAGCAGGCTTTATGAGGAGGAACTAATAAAAACTGGATTCACTGGTCTTCTAGGCTGGTCTTTTGGGGACACAGAATCTCCTGGAAAATTTTCCCTTGTGCCTTGATCCATAGGGAAATCTTGTAATTAGATGTTGGAATAACAAGATGGAAATGCACCTAATGAGCAGACAAAGGGAGCTGCAAATAGCTCCTCATCTCCAGTCTCTCAGTGTGTGTGACCTTAGGTTAGATGGGACCTGCTTGTTGCTTTTCAAACCCTACGTTTGTCTAGGCGACCAATGCTTGTCTCCTTCCTGCTGTCTTGTCTGAGGAGAGAGCTTCAGTCCCCATCATCATCCATCCAGGAGGCTGGACTTTATTCCCTGGGAATACTTCCTCTCAGAGTTCCCAGTCAGGTGAGGCCAAGGGTGCAGTAGGTGCTCCAGGAAAGGGTCAGAGAGAGCCAAAGCCAAGCACGTTTACCTGAGGTCTCTTGACAACCATCAGCCTATGGTTGGTTGGTTGCCTAATTCATGATTTGTTACGGATGGTAAAAAGAGAAGTGGGCATTGAACTCAGCAACACATGGGTTATTGCTGCCAGCTAACTAACTGATGGAAGCCCAGATAGACGTGGCAATGGGAGGAATCAAGTATTTCAAGGAAAAGCAGAACATGTACAATGAGTTTTGTAACTAAAAGGAGTAGGAAAATAGAGTACTAGGTACGGAGAGGAGTCCGGTAAAGTGAAGGCAGGTCTTCTCTATTTCTGTCATGGGGTATATTCAACACTGTTTCCATATTGATGAGACAGATCCATATCCAATACAATTCTTGCAAATATTACCTTGCAACAGTGGTCGTGAGGTGTACATTTCACAGTATCTTCTTTCATTGTGGGTATTCTGTTCACATGAAGAAGAATGTATTTGAGAAGTAAAAGGAGGTGTACCAAATGGCTTAACTCTGCCATTACTTCATTCCCTGTGACCTGAATATATTTGTGGGTTAGTTATTCATTTGTGTCCATTATTGTAAATTGTCTGCACAATTCCTGACATTTTCAGGGTGGAGTCAGCATGCTTTTATTCCTGGTTTTTTTGTTTGCATTCTTCTAAACAAGAAATTGGAGGTTTTTTCCCCTCCAACTTTGTTGTTTGTCCTTGAGTACCTTTATGTACATATATGTGGGGAATTGTGAGTATTTATTAACAGTATAGGCTCAAATCTATCACTCAGTCACATTTTTTCTCTCCATTGTTTTTTTATTTTTTACTTTTCTTCCTGAAAAAATTACATCTGTTACTTTTATATTTCCCTTGTGAATCCTTGCTATAAACAAAAAAATGAAAGGAATGTTCTTCTGTGTACTTAACGCTAATAAATCTCTTCACATACATACTGCCAACTTGTTCATGTCTCTCTTATTCTTTATTGTTCTTTTGGCCTTTTGTGATTAGCTCTATTTTCAAAATTGGCATTATCTTCTACCACCCTCTGGAAGGCAATCTTTATAAAGATTTGACTAAAGATTACCTATATCTTCCATAAGCATATTTGAATCCATATATCTTTATATAAGGAGACAGTATAACTTAGATACTGCTTTCTTGCTGATTTTGAAAGCCTTTTTATAACATTCTTTTATTTCCAAGTCTTTGGAAATTTAATCTGGAATCTGGAAATTTAATCTGGCCCATGTTGATATTATCATTATTATTTTCTGTTAATATAAATTAACTTGATTCTCACTTAATTTTTTTCATACAATTGTTTTGTAATCATTATGCTTAAGCTAATTTCATTCGGACTGATAATCTTTATTCCATAAATTCTTAGTTTTTTTTAAACTCCTCTTCCTATGTATGCACACATACGCACTCATATGCTTTTAAACAAATGCATGAACAGCATCCTGTCCATCAGAAATGGTCTTTATGTGTTGTACAGTCTTTCTTTCTATGTGTCTACTTGTGTTTCTTCATCAACAGTACCTATGGACTTCCTTCTAGTCAAAAAGGGTGTAAGATGCTGATTCATTATTTCCACATTTATGTAATATTCTGTGGTGTGGCTGTGCTATTCACACTTAAAATCTAATGTATACCGTCTCAATACATTGCTATTAGAACAATATATGAAAATATTTTGAGATTGTTACATTAAAACTCTGGTTCTCCACCAGAGGCAATGCTGTTCCACCAGGGGACACTGAGCAATCTTTGGAGGCATTGTGGCTGTCACAAGGAAGGTGTCAGTGAAGTCCAGGTAGCTCTAAACATCCTGCAGTGCCCAGGAGAGACCCACCGCAGACAAAGACCTGGCCCAGGATGTCGAGGCTGCAGAGGCTGAGGAACTTGAGTTAGAGAACATAGTACTTGTAGTATTTATAGGTGCCTTCAGATTTGTTTTCCCAATGTTGTAACTCTTTATAGTTCTGCCAGAAAAAAAATATAGAGCACCGAATTGCTACCTGTTTAAAATTTCAACCCCAGTCAATGTGACACCTGTCTAAGATTGTTTTCCAGGCTGACAAGTCTGAAAGAGCTTTTTTGATGTTTTACTGAACTTTTTCTGATTTTGATCAAAGTTTCATTTCGATGGTATTTTTAATTAGAATATTATCAAATGCTTATTATTCTTTCATTATCAGCCTTTTAAATGATTTTCAAAAATTATTATGGTACCAGGGACATAGAGGGACGTAAAAGAGGGTAAAAGGGAGATAAATGGTGATGGAAGGAGACTTGACTTGGGCGCTGAACACACAACGCAATGCACAGGTGATGTATTATAGAGCTGTACACCTGAAATCTATATAATTTTATTAAATGAAGTCATCCCAATTAATTTAATAAAAATTAAGAAAATATAAATAAAAATAACTAAAAATATTATTTCTCAATTGACTTTGGGGGATGTTTTGACCATGAAAATGTTTTACACTTTAGTTAGTTAAATATGATTGTCTTATTACTTCTGAGTCTCTTGACTGAATTAGGGTGGTTTGGCCCACCCATCAATATTAATGTGTAGTTTTCTATCTGTTCACCTGAAAAGGACTGGTTACTCTTCCAGTACCTAGGCAAGCCCTCAGATTTTATGTAACACGACTGAGGGGATCAACTTCATTTTCTTCCAGGTGGATATTTATTTTTCCACTTTTATTCAACAATCCAATCTTTCCGAGTATATTGAAAAGCAACCTTACCATGTGCTAAATGTACTTATATACAGAAGTCTAATTCTTGATTCACTTAAAGAATAAAACTGAGCCTCTGCTCTTTGCCATAATGTCTAGGAACATTATACAGTGCCTTCTGTGTCTATGCCTTTGCCAGTTTAACTACTAAAGTATATTGTTTTCTTTAGTTTTTGATGCTCTATTCAATTTTCTTTAATACAGTTGCAAAATCCCACTGTTTAACCAGGTTTTATTCTTCCTGCCATTCCTTTCATTTCATAACTTCACATTTACTTATATGTGTTCCTATGTAAATGCACATATACATACATATATATAAAGGTGAACAAAAGAGGTGAAGCCCTGCTTGTTCAGCTGTGGCATTGTGATGATGAAGGCAGAGTATGGGGAAATAATGTTTGCGTGACAATGTGCTTGGACTTAAGTCACATGAAGAACATTACTCCATGTGAAAGGTCGGATTGCCATGGCATGTGCAGGCTTTATTGAGCACGTCCTGGGGAGGCCTGTTGGGTGAAGACCAGAAGCAGAATTAGACAGTGCCTACTGATTTGTCAAAAATGACATCAAAACCCAAAGTCCAAGAAAAGCAAAGGGGCTGCATAAGAAAAGTGAGGAAGGATTAGTCTCATCTGCATTTTAACCTTATAAAAACCAACTGGTCAAATAACTACAGAGTAGGCACAGGAAAAAAAAACAGTCTTCTACTGCTTGATGTTAAAAATACGTCTTTTTGTAAAATACTGGTTTATTTAGTTGGTCAGTTTTCACTTGGGGCGGTCAGTCCATAAGGTGTTTCCATGCCATATGGTGCTAACTACCTTTGCCTTTTGGACAAATGTATTTTTTCTCCTTCATTATTTTTGTTTGACTTCAAGGGGGTATCATAGGGTGGGAAAGCTGCCAGAATCCAAAGACTTTTCTTCCTCATCGTTTCTCGGGGACCATCTGAGCTTACTGTCAATAGATCTTTTTTCTTCCTCTTGTCCCCCGTCCCTCTCTCCCTCTGTGTTTAGGTTTCTGTAAGTACAGGGCATAAAATGCATGGGCATTCTAATATGGAACCCCAAGCTTATTTGTCCATGGAAGGTTTACCATAGGAATATCAAGGTACTATGTTTAAAATTTTTTTGGAAAAGATACGTGATCTGGTAGCTCGAGTTTTATCTACTCATATCCTAAAAAGTGAGTGAGACATACATGGAGATAACACAGATGAGGAGGCCATGGGGGTGTGTGTGTGTGTGTGTGTGTGTGTGTACGCGCACTTGCCTCATAAACTGAGAGCAGTGCTCAGAGCAGGGGCACCTGGATTCATTTATTCCAGGTGACTTATAATACAAGGGCCAGAACCCCCATCAAGAGAAGGGACTAAGGAGGAGATCCTTTTCAATCCACAGGATGCTTTTGCCACCAGCCTAAAAAGTGCAAGATTTACTTACACTTTGGTCACAAGGCACTTACTGTTACTTAAAGTTTCAATAGCAACATGCAGGTCACCTTGTTTCTTAATATTCTCTGATTTCATCTTTTATGCCCCATGACACACTGGCTCGTTCTGAGCTTTGATTTTCTAAAACAATCCTATTCCTCAGGGCTTTGGCACAGGCTGTTCCTTCTGCCTGGCAAATACTTCATCCCCCTTTGTCTTGTGCTTAGTCTTTTGAGGTGCCTGTTGACAAGTCTTGGCAAAAAGAACACCCTTTATCCATTCTCTCCATTTAATGTGATTTACTTTTCTATATAACATGTTCTCCATTGTATATGTTCTATTATTATTTTTATATGATTATGTTCTTTGTCCATCATCAGTTTGTAGGGATTTTGTTTTTCATCATCAATATACTGAACAGTGCCTGGAACACGGTCTAAAGTGAATATATGAGTATAACCCCCAAAACGCATGAATGATATCCTCAATAAAACATCAATGTACATTTTGTTTGAGTAATGGGTTGATGGTAGAAAAGGAAATTCTAATGGGACATGGCACTAGACATGCCTTAATGGGAACCAGATATTACATCAAAATGGAAATTATTTTTCATATTCTAAAATATAAATGTAACATTTATTCTCAGTTGCTAAGGCTTGCTAATGTGAAAATTAGTTATTCATCTTTTTCTATTTTTTGGTAGTCACTTGCACCACATGGAGCCAGGCAATGGTACACAAATTTCAGAATTCCTTCTCCTGGGACTCTCAGAGGAACCAGAACTGCAGCCCCTCCTGTTTGGGCTGTTCCTCTCCATGTACCTGGTCACTGTGCTGGGAAACCTGCTCATCATCCTGGCCGTCAGCTCAGACTCCCGCCTCCACACGCCCATGTACTTCTTCCTCTGCAACCTGTCCTTGGCTGACATCTGCTTTACCTCCACCACTGTCCCGAAGATGCTGGTGAACATCCAGACACAGAGCAAAGCCATCACCTATGCAGGCTGCATCACCCAGATGTATTTCTTCATGCTTTTTGTAGTGTTGGATGTCTTGATCCTTACTGTGATGGCCTATGACAGGTATGTGGCCATCTGTCACCCCTTGCACTATGCGGTCATCATGAACCTCCAGCTCTGTGGACTGCTGGTTCTTGTGTCCTGGATCATGAGTGTCCTGAATTCCATGCTGCAATTCTTAATGGCATTGGATCTGACCTTCTGCTCAGACTTGGAAATCCCCCACTTTTTCTGTGAACTGAAACAAGTGGTCCAACTTGCCTGTTCTGATACATTTCTTAATGACATGGTGATGTATTTTTCAGCTGGACTGCTGGGTGGAGGTCCCCTGGCCGGCATCCTCTACTCTTACTCTAAGATAGTGTCTTCCATATGTGCAATCTCATCAGCTCAGGGGAAGTACAAAGCCTTTTCCACCTGTGCATCTCACCTCTCCGTTGTCTCCTTATTTTACGGTACGAGCCTAGGCGTGTACCTCAGCTCTGCCAGTACACACAGCTCACAGTCAAGTGCAACAGCCTCAGTGATGTACACCGTGGTCACACCCATGCTGAACCCCTTCATTTACAGCCTCAGGAACAGAGACATAAAGGGGGCCCTGGAAAGATTCCTTGGCAGGTAGGCTTTCAAGGGCCAGCTGTACTAGGCTGAAAAAGTGCCCATGAGTGCAGGGTTCAAAACCTCAGAGCTCTTGCACACATCAATACAATCTTTGGACCCCACATAATTAGAAATTCTCATGCATCTCATGGGTTAACGTGAATTACTTTAGCCTAATTTATCCTCTTATGAGATATGTCATTCCAAGTAATTTGTCTATTGTTTTACTGGAAGAATAGTCATGAATTATACTACTCCTCTGGACTGAACCACACTCGGCTACTGAGGGCATTTACATGATTTTGTTGTAGAGGAACATGTGAGAGCACAGTTTTCACTTACATGTTCGTCATTATTTTCCTATAGCACTACCTTTACTGTGCTTCTTGATGCTGTAGACTTGAGCATGCTAGTAGGTTTTATAGCCGGGCTCCTGGTTTTACCTACTTTATCCTGTTATTCAGCTGTGTGTCCACATGCTTACCACAGCCACTGGCAAAAATCGACTGTCAAATAGATGTTTCCAAGAAGGGTCTACTAAGAAATATACATTTTACTAAATAGGCTGCTCTAATATGGTTAAGTAAGAAATGCCCTTAAATATGATGAAGCAAAAATACCCATACAATTTATTATTATACAAAAATATTTTTCACGCTGCACATCTACTGACTGAAGTTTGGAATATGATGTGCATGTGTAAGGAGTGAAGAATTGTGTGGAGGGTTTTGTGTCCTTTTTCCTGAACTATTTTCCTGTTTCAGCTTGAACACTTTCAACGTGCTCTCTATAAATGTGACTCCTTCTAGTGCTCTAAGTATAATATCTTCCCTGTTCTAAATGCTTTCAAATCCACCAAAAGGAGAGTGCGTGGCCAGTGTGACTATCATACATTGTATCTCCTTTACACGCAGGGATGTCTTCAGTCCATATGATCCAAGAATGAATCACCCAGGAGTTTAAATCCTGCCCAGTCATGTGAGGAAGGATCAGACATTTTTCTGCACAGACATGCATGTCCTGCCACCCTGTCCAGACTTCCTGGAAAGGAACCTTAATGGGCTCACTTTTACGCAGTTATTGAAATACATTTGAATAAAAGCATGACTGGGAATGCAGTCCTCCAATATTAGTAAAATGCTAACAGTAAGAAGTAGCAGATTATTACAATTTCCCTCAGTTCTGTTCACTTTCATTGCAGTAGCAGTTTGCTATTGCTGTGTACCAAGTCACCCTGAAAAACAAATAGTTTAATACAATTCCTTATTTTCTAATGGGTTTGTGTAGTGGCGGGGTGTACTGGTCTCTGCCGCTCTCTCTGTTGAGTCTGCAGTCCGCTCTGGGTCAGCGGGGGTGTGTCTGCTGACCCTGGCTGGGCTTTGCAATACATTAGGGGCTCAGCTATTGTGGCTGATCTAGGGAGGCCTTGGCTGGGATAAGTGAGGGGCATGGCCCCTCCTCCTCTGGAAGGCCCACCTGGATTGTTCACACGGCTGAGCCAGCGTTCAAGCGAGAGCAGCCAAAATGGCAAGGCCCGGTGCAACACGCTGCCACTTCCACCATATTTATCGGCCAAAAGAGATAAAGAATCCTAAATCCAGCCCAGATTTAGGGGTGGAAACATCGGCTCGGGCTCTGGGTGGGAAGAGCTTCACAGTCACATTGCCAAAGACCGGAAACAGACGAAGAAGTGGGGCCACCTCTGCAAACAGTCTACCACTTGTGTCACCTTCCACTCAGTCAAGTCTTACTTCTGAGTCACGCCCTCCCTACCAGCTGAATGATCTTAGAGAAGAAGGTGAGAGTAAAAATCTGTTTAATGAGCAGACGTGAAAGTTCGACTCTGGAGGGTCTTACCCCTCTGAATGTGAACACCCCCAGTCGTGCCCCTTGCCCCCAGCTTGCCATTTCTAGGCTGAAAAGAAATAAAACTTTCTTTTCAGATTTTTAGAGTCCAGGGTCTTAACTCATGGATTAACAGAGCTACGGGGCTGTTCCCTTCCTGGCACCATCTTCTTTGGCTTCTCATGTAGACCGTGCTTTTCTTTTTATTTCCCTGCTCTTAACATATTCATAATGATTTCCAGTCTGATCCTTGTATATGCTGGGGGTGGGGGCCCGTTTGGAGGAGGTGACATTTGAAATGCAGAGACAGCAGAGAAGTGGAATTTGAAAGAGGAGGCAGAGTTGCTGTTCTACTGTGAATATCCTGAATGTGCGGGTTGAGGAGGCATGAGACTCTCCGGAGACTCAGGGGTCGGGCAGGGACGGCAGTGAGCTGGGGTGCAAGTGCCCGGGCAGCTTCCTTCTCAGGGGGCGGCAGGTTCTCTGACCACTAAGTATTTACCTACGGAGAGAAAAACATCTCTAATTTTTTAATCTAGTCTCCTTATGGCATTTTTTTTGGTCTTTTCTTTCTTTATTGTTGTTCAACTATGGTTTTCCCCATGTTTCTCCTACACTCTCCCCTACCCACCCCCCTCTCCCTCAATCCTTTGCCCCCTTTGCTTTGTCCTTGGGTTTTTTATACATGATCCTTGACAATCCTTCCCCTACTTAGTTTAATAATTATCTTCTGGAGGTCTCCTAATTTGTCAAGGCTTTTTAAAAAAAATCTTCTGCTGAGGATATGTTTAATGATTTTATAGTCAGAAGAAGGGGGAGAGAAAGAGACAAACATTAACGAGAGAGAGAAACATTCACTTGTTGCTTCTCTTTGTGACCCTACAAAGGATTGAACCAGCAACCTAGGTATGTGCCCAACAAGGAATTGAACCTGCACTTTTGGTGTATGGAACGACAATCCAACCAACTGAGGCTTTTGTTTGCAGCAATTACCAAAAATACAGATACGCTTATTACAATGGTGTGTTGAGTTCGGGATGGCACTAAGCTTCAAGTAAAGGAAAGTTCTGCCACAATAAATCCTTCAATAAATTAAAACTTTATTTATTTGCACTTCACGTGTGTAGAGTTAGGGATGGAGTTCAGGGCTATTCTGACCGTCTCATGATATTGTTAAAGAACTAGTCTTATTTTTTTATGCTCCATGATTCCCAGTGAGTGTCTTTTGCCCTTATGGCCACAGAATCGCTGCTCTACCTCCAAACACTCAATCTATCAGACACACAGGAAGTCTGGGAAGTCAAAATGAGGGATAGTGCTTAATAAATACAGAATTTCTGTTTGGAGTGATGAAAATGTAAGGTGGTGATGGTTGGACATTGTGTATGTACTTAATACCACTGAATGCACACTTAAAAGTGGTTATAATGAGAAATTCAGTTGTCTGTTTTTATTTTCTTGCGTCTTGTTGAGTATTTATGGAACTGCTCTCTTAAATTCTGTGTCATTTTCTTGTGTTCAAGTTTGCTTTCTGGAGATTTTTAAATATTCTTTCTAAGCTGCCTTGATACTTTGGTTAATCATGGTATTTTATGGGTCCCTTCTCTGTCAAGGCATGAATGTATGTGCGGCAGTTCTCTAGCAGATTACTAGGAAGAGGTCTTGCTATTATTTTCTATTAGATGGCACTGAATCCAAGTTTTTGAGCTCTGTGGAATCCCGAAGCCGACCCCCGTAGCTGCAGTCAGTGTAGCAGCAATGCTTGGTGGTGGGGGTGTCTGGGGTCAATTTGGCTGCCCTATTTGTTTACCCTCTGGGTAATGGTGAACTTGGACCTCCATGGGGTCCCCTCAGCGCCCCAATCAGGAATCAGTGACAGAGTACAATCTTTACTCAGGAGAAATAGTGATTCTATAGTAACCATTTTCGGATTTGCACATCAAGTGCTCCACAACCTGACACCAAGGGTGAGAGAAGGTGAGTTTTGGGAGTCTCTAGCACAGCAGGGCTCAATGGCTTTTTTTCTTTGTCTGGAATGCCAACTGCCTGAGAGCTGCAGCTGAGCCCCTGTGCTGTGTTCTTTTCCAGGTCCCTCATCACTTCTCGCCTTCCCTGATTGTTCCTTTTGACCACCTTTAAATGCTTCACTGTGTGGATCTCGCAGGCATGCATGGAGATTGCACAGGGAAGCCTATGTTGAATTATAGCTGTTTAAACTGTTGAAATCTCTGGGGGAGAGATCAAGGGGATCTCTCACGCTTCCATTTCTCTGATGTCACTTCCCTTTACCCATTTTAAAGCCAGCAGTGTATTTTTACAGTGAAGCATTTTTAAACCTTGCTCTGATACCAGCTCTATATTTTTCCTTCCTCTTTCACATTCAGAGTACCACGGTGATTACATTAGCCTCACCTATGTAATTATCGCCAATTGTACCTTTTAAATTTATTTTTACTTATAGTTGACATACAACATTGTATTAATTTCCGGTATATAACATAGTGATTCAATATTTATATACCTCACAAGGTGTTGACTACAATATATCTAGAGGCACACGTCATTGTACATAGTTAAGACAGTATTACTGACTGTATTCCCTTATGCTGTACTTTACATCCCCATGACTTAGGTTATAACCGGATGTTTATACTCCGAATCCCCTTCCCCTTCATCCTCCATCCCACACTTCTTCCTCTTTAGTAGCCATCAGCCTGTTTTGTGTATCTATGAATTTTTTTTTTTAGTTTGTACTTTGCTTTTTTTGGAAGAGATACCGTCTACCATTTCTCAGTGTGGATCAGCCACCTGAGCTCTAGATGTTACTCCAATCCATACATCGCTAGGCTTTTTTCCTGTTAAGGGATTTATTGAAGTATAATTACATAAGTGGAATATGATTAAAATATACAGTTTGATGAATAAAAACCATACAGAAATTAGAGTGCATACTTCATGTTTCCAGTTGTGAGTAAGTCAAGAAAGTGCACAATAAACTTTAATGGCTTCTCAATGTAATTGTTAAACCTGAGCCTCAATTTCTTTGTTTCTGAAAGTAATGTAGGATAAGAACAATAACTTCAGGTGAATATTTCAAGAAATAAATGAGATATATGGAAACATTTTGTTGAGTCCAAAACAACTGTTCAAAGTTAAAGTAGTGCCTATGTATATATATATTCATTCATGTACATTTTAATTTGAAATAAACACACATATACATACACACAGACTCATATATAATCTCATGTTTGAAAGGAAACTGAAGAGAAAGCTGAAAAGGATAAAAATGAAGTGAATGAATGTTTAAATTAACTAAAATTTAAAGATGTAGAAATTTAGACACGAAGATTTAAAGTAAATGGTAGTCATGGCCCGAGTTCAGTGGATTGAGTGTTGGCTTGTGAACCAAAGGGTCTCCGGTTTGATTCCCAGTCAGGGCACATGCCTGGGTTGTGGGCCAGGTGCTCAGTAGGGGGCGCACGAGAGGCAAACACGCATCGATGCTTCTCTCCCTCTCTTCCTCCCTTCCCCTCTCTAAAAATAAATAAATAAAATCTTTAAAAAAAAATAAAGTAAATGGTAGACATAAAATTAAATGAAATTCTTTTCTTATATCAATGTCTCAAAGGCATAAAATATGAAGCACACTGACACTTATGCAAGAAGAAATTCTCCAGCAGCCAGGGAGGCTCAATAGCTACAAACTGACTATACGTGTCTTCTACTTAAGGAGGCATTAGGAGGGATTACAATGCAAAATGCCTTTACCCAGGAGAGGCTAAAGGAATGAAGTGAGACACTTGATCTCAGATTCCTCAACAGAATTCCACTGGATAAATGTCTGTATTCAATTTTTAATGCTAACGTAAAATTACCACACTAGTGATTTAAACACATTTATGTTCTTACAGTTCCTGAGGTTTCATGGGGCCAAAATAAAGACATTTGCAGGGCTAGCTTTCTCTGGAGGCTACAGGGAAGAATCTATCTACTTTCTTATTCCAAGCTTAGATTACAATGCAAAAAAATCTAAATGCATTTCTTATAAGTAACAAGTATTTCATAGTGAGGGACTAGGTGACAGTTCTTAACCTGGGATGTGAGATTGAAATTCTGAGTTGTTTTGGCCAACGTGTCATGAGCTCAGTGTGTAACACTCAAGGTTTAATCAAAGGAACTTAGTTCCCCCTCTTGTTGATGAAAAAATAAATAAACAAATAGCAATTTTCTGTAGAGTTCAGGGGTTTTGCCCCTACCACAAGTCAGGATTTGGAGACTTGAGTTTCCTAATCCAGACTGGATCTTCAGTCTTAAATCTGGAAAAACTTTAAATCAGAGTTAGGATAAAGTGCTGGTAGGTTGTCTTCTGGAGGCCAACAGGTTTATGAGGAGGAACTAGTAAAAACTGGATTCACTGAACATCTAGCTGGCCTTTTGGGAACACAGAATCTCCAGGAGAACTTTTCCGTCTGTCTAGACCCACAGGGAAATCTTGTAATTAGATGTTGGAATAACAAGATGGAAATGCACCTAATGAGCAGACAAAGGGAGCTGCAAATAGCTCCTCATCTCCAGTCTCTCAGCGTGTGTGACCTTAGGCTGGATGGGACCGGCTTGTTTTCAAACCGTACGTTTGTCTAGGCGACCAATGCTTGTCTCCTTCCCGCTGTGTTGTCTGAGGAGAGAGCTTCAGTCCCCATCATCATCCATCCAGGAGGCTGGACTTTATTCCCTGGGAATACGTCCTCTCAGAGTTCCCAGTCAGGTGAGGCCAAGGGTGCAGTAGGTGCTCCAGGAAAGGGTCAGGGAGAGCCAAAGCCAAGCACGTTTACCTGAGTTCTCATGAAAACCATCGTCCTATGGTTGTTTCGTAGCCTGATTAACTAATTCATGATTTTTTTTTTCTTTTTTAAAAAATTATTGTTGTTCTGTAACGGTTGTCCCGCCTTTTTCCCCATTGCTCTCCCCTGTACCGTCCATCCCAACCCCCACAGTCAAGCCTCCGTGAGTCCTCTCTTTGTGTTCCTTGGCTTGCCCCTTCACCTTCTTTCCCCCTCCCCTCTGGTCACTGTCAGTTTGTTCTGTATTTCCAAGTCCCTGATTCTATTTGCTCTTTTATTTGTTTTGTTGATTACTTTCCCTTAGGTGAGACCATATGGTATTTGTCTTTCACCATGTGGCTTATTTCACTTAGCATAATGCCCTCTGTTCCATCCCTGCTGTAGAGAAGGGTTGGAGTTCTTCTTTCTGCTGCGTAGTATTCCTAAAAAGAGAAATAGAGATTAAACTCAGCAACACAGAGGTCATTGCTGACAACTAATTGATGGAAACCCAATTAGAGGTGGCAATGGGAGGCAGGAAGAATCTCAAGGAAAAGCAGACATGTACAAGGAGTTTTGCAGCTAAAGGGAGTAGGGAGTTTTGCAACTGAATAGAGTACTCGGCATGGAGAGGAGTCCAGCAAAGTGAGGGCAGGTCTTCTCTATTTCTGTCAGGGGGTATATTCAACACTGTTTCCATATCGATGAGACAGATCCCTATCCAACATACTTCTTGCAAATATTACCTTGCAAGTGTAGTCACGAGACATACATTTCGCAGTATCTTTTTTGCTCTGGGTATTTGAGTCACACGTGGAAGAATTTATTTGATAAGTAAAAGAAGGTGCACCAAATAGCTTAACTTTGCCAGTACTTCATTACCTGTGCCTGAATATGTTTGTGGGTTATTCATTTGTTTCCTTTATTGTAAGTTGTCTGCAAAGCCTGACATTTGCATAATGGGGTCAGAATGATTTCATTCCTGTTCTTAATTGCATTCTTCTGAACAAGGAATTAGAGGGGTTTTTCTCTAACTTTGTTGTTTGTCCTTGCGTACCTTTATGTATGCATATGTGGGGAATTGTATTTATTAAGAGTGTCGGCTCAAATCTATCACTCAGTCACATTGTATTCTCTCCATTGTTTTTCTATTTTTTACTTTTCTTACTGAAGAAAAATACAGCTGTTACTTTTATATTCTTCCCTTGTGAATCCTTGGTATAAACAAAAAAATGAAAGTGAATGTTCTTCTGTATACTTAGTGCTAATAAATCACCCTACGTACGTACTTCCAGTTTGTTCACATCTCTGTTGTTCTTTATTGTTCCTTTGGCCTTTTGTGATTAGCTCTGTTTTCAAAATTGTCATCATCTTCTACCATCCTCTGGAAGGCAATCTTTATAAAGATTTGACTAAAGATTACCTTTACCTTCCATAAGCTACATAACATTCTGTGGTGTTGCTGTGCTATTCACAGTTGAAATCTAATGTATACTTTCTCAATACATTGCTATTAGAACGATATATGAAAATACTTTGAGATTGTTACATTAAAACTCTGGTTCTCCACCAGAGGCAATACTGTTCCCCTAGGGGACACTGAGCAGTCTTAGGAGGCATTGTGGCTGTCACAAGGAAGGTGTCAGTGAAGTCCAGGTAGCTCTAAACATCCTGCAGTGCCCAGGAGAGACCCACCGCAGACAAAGACCTGGCCCAGGATGTCGAGGCTGCAGAGGCTGAGGAACTTGAGTTAGAGAACATAGTACTTGTAGTATTTATAGGTGCCTTCAGATTTGTTTTCCCAATGTTGTAACTCTTTATAGTTCTGCCAGAAAAAAAATATAGAGCACCGAATTGCTACCTGTTTAAAATTTCAACCCCAGTCAATGTGACACCTGTCTAAGATTGTTTTCCAGGCTGACAGGTATGAAAGAGCTTTTTTGATGTTTTCTGGACTTTTTCTGATTTTGATCAAAGTTTCATTTTGATGGTCTTTTTAATTAGAATATTATCCTGTGCTTATTATTCTTTCATTGTCAGCCTTTTAAATCATTTTCAAAAATTATTACAGTGGAGGGACGTAAAAGAGGGTAAAAGGGAGATAAATGGTGATGGAAGGAGACTTGACTTGGGCGCTGAACACACAACGCAATGCACAGGTGATGTATTATAGAGCTGTACACCTGAAATCTACATAATTTTATTAAACAAAGTCATCCCAATTAATTTAATAAAAATTAAGAAAATATAAATAAAAAATAAAGAAAAATTGTTATTTCTCAATTGGCTTTGGTGGATGTTAGGCCATAAAAATGTTTTGCATTTTAGTTAGTTAAATATGATTGTCTTATTACTTCTGAGTCTCTTGACTGAATTAGGGTGGTTTGGCCCACCCATCAATATTAATGTGTAGTTTTCTATCTGTTCACCTGAAAAGGACTGGTTACTCTTCCAGTACCTAGGCAAGCCCTCAGATTTTATGTAACATGGCTGAGGTAGGAGATCAACTTCAATTTCTTCCCGGTGGATATTTATTTTTCCACTTTTATTCAACAATCCAATCTTTCCGAGTATATTGAAAAGCAACCTTACCATGTGCTAAATGTACTTATATACAGAAGTCTAATTCTTGATTCATTTAATGAATAAAACTGAGCCTCTGCTTTGCCATAATGTCTAGGAACATTATACAGTGCCTTCTGTGTCTATGCCTTTGCCAGTTTAACTAGTAATGCATATTGGTAGTTATATCTTGTTTTCATCAGTTGTTGATGCTCCACTCAATTTTCTGTAACACAGTTGCTTTGAAATCACTCTGTTTAACCATGTTTTATTCTTCCTGCCATTCCTTTCATTTCATAACTTCACATTTACTTATATGTGTTCCTATGTAAGTGCACATATATACACACATTTGTGAAAATGTAAAGGTGAACAAAAGAGGTGAAACCCTGCTTGTTCAGCTCTGACATTGTGATGGGGAAGGCAGAGTATGGGGAAACAGTGTATGACAACGTATTCGGTCTTAAGTCACATGAAGACATTTACTCCGTGTAAAGGGATGGATTATCATGGCATGTGCAGGCTTTATTGATCATGTCCTGGAGAGGCCTTTGCCCTTCGGGTGAAGACCAGAAGAAGAATTAGACATTGCTTATTGATTTGTCAAAAATTAGATGAAAACCCAAAGTCCAAGAAAAATAAAGAAGCCACATGAGGAAAGCGAGGAAGGGATTTGTCTCATCTGCATTTAACCTTATAAAAAATGACTGGTCAAATAACTATAGAATAGGCACAGGAAAAACCAGTCTTCCACTGGTTAATATTAAAAATATTTCCTTTTGTAGACCTGGCTGGTGTGGTTTAATGGATTGAATGCGAGCCCAAACTTTGGCCTGTGAACCAAAGGGTCACTTGTTCAGTTCCCAGTCAGGGCACATACCTGGGTTGCGGGCTTGGTCCCCAGTAGACGACATGTTAGAGGCAACCACATATTGATGTTTCTTTCCCTCCTTTCTCCCCCACTTCCCCTTTCTCTAAAAATAAATAAATACAATTAAAAAAATTTCCTTTTGTAAAATACTGTTTTATTTTGTTCGTCAGTTTTCACTTGGGATAGTCAACCTGTAAGGTGTTTCCATGCAGTATGTTGATAACTACTTTGTCTTTTGGACAGATGTGTTTTTTTCTCCTTTGTTATTTTTTTCTTGACCTCAAGGGTGTGTAATTAGGTTGGAAATCTGCCACAATCCAAAGACTTTTCTTCCTCATTTTTCCTCAGGGACCACCTGAGCTTGCTATCCCTAGGTCTTTTTTCTTCCTCATGTCCACTTTATTCCTCTCTCCCTCTGCATTTATGTTTCTGTAAGTACAGGGCATAAAATGCATGGGCATTCCAACAGGGAACCCCAAGCTTATTTGTCCATGGGAGGCTTACCATAGGAATCTCGAGGTACTATGTCTAAATTCTTTTTGGAAAAAGATACTTGGTTTGGTAGCTTGAGTTGTATCTACTCATAGCCTAAAAGGTGAGTGAGACACATGTGGAGATAACAGATGAGGAGGCCATGGGTGGGTGGGTGGGGGTGTGTGTGTGTGTGTGTGTGCACACTTGCCTCATAAACCGAAAGCAGTGCTCAGAGCAGGGGCAACTGGATTCATTTATTCCAAGGTGATATACAATACAGGGGCCAGAGCCCGCACCAAGAGAAGAGACTAAGGAGGAGATCCTTTTCAATTCACTGGATGCTTTTGCAACCAGCTTAATAAAGTGCAAGTATTATTTAGTGTGCACAAGGGACCCTATGTGACTTGAAGTTCAACAGCCACACACAGGCCACCTTGTTTTTTAAAATTCTCTGATGTCACCTTTCATGCCCCTTGACACACTGGCTCGTTCTGAGCCTTGATTTTCTAAAACAACCATTTTCCTCTGGGTGTTTGCACTGGCTGTTCCTTCTGCGTGGCAAACACTTCATCCCCTTGGCTTTTCCCTTAGTCTTCTTTAAGGTGTCTGTTAAAGTGTTGCTTGTTGGCATGTCTTGGCTAAACTCTATAAAAATGAACACGCTCAGCATGGATGGACCTGGAGAACTTTATGCTAAGTGAAATAAGCACGTCAGAGGAAGACAAATGCCATATGGTTTCACTTATATGTGGAATCTAATGAATAAATTGATCTAACAAGCAAAATAGGGACAGATGGATAGAGAAAGAGGAGGATGACAGCTGTTGAGGGGGAGGATGGGGGCGGAGGGGTTGAGCAAAAAGGAAAAATGACTCATGGACATGGACAACTGTGTGGTGATAGTGGAGGGGAGGGAGATAACGGGGGGTTAAATGGTAATAAGAAAATACAATAAAAAATTGAGAGAAATAAAGAACACTACTCTCTCCATTTAATATGATTTACTTTTCTATATAACATGTGCACCATTGGATATGTTATATTATTATGTTTATATGATTATGTTCTTTGTCCATCATTAGTTTCTACAGGCTTCTGTATTTCATCTTCCCATACTCTGAACAGTGCCTGGACGTGGTCTAGTCAAGATACAAGTATATTCCTCAAATGCATGAACGATATTCTTAATAAAACAGGAATGTATTTTGTGTTTGAAGAATGGGTTGATGGTAGAAAAGGAAATTCTAATGGGACATGGCAATAGACATGCCTTAATGGGAACCAGATATTACATCAAAATGGAAATTATTTTTCATATTCTAAAATATAAATGTAACATTTATTCTTGGTTACTAAGGCTTGCTAATGTGAAAATTAGTTATTCATCTTTTTCTATTTTTTTAGTAGTCACTTGCACCACATGAAACCAGGCAATGGTACACAAATTTCAGGATTCCTTCTCCTGGGACTCTCAGAGGAACCAGAACTGCAGCCCCTCCTGTTTGGGCTGTTCCTCTCCATGTACCTGGTCACTGTGCTGGGAAACCTGCTCATCATCCTGGCCGTCAGCTCAGACTCCCGCCTTCACACGCCCATGTACTTCTTCCTCTGCAACCTGTCCTTGGCTGACATCTGCTTCACCTCCACCACTGTCCCGAAGATGCTGGTGAACATCCAGACACAGAGCAAAGCCATCACCTATGCAGGCTGCATCACCCAGATGTATTTTTATATACATTTTGCAGCGTTGGATGACTTCATCCTTACTGTCATGGCATATGACAGGCATGTGGCCATCTGTCACCCCCTTCACTACATAGTCATCATGAACCCTCGGTTCTGTGGACGACTAGTTCTTGTGTCCTGGATCATGAGTGTCCTGAATTCCCTGATAGAAAGCTTGATGGTATTAGATCTTCCCTTCTGCTCAGACTTGGAAATCCCCCACTTTTTCTGTGAACTGAAACAGGTGGTCCAACTCGCCTGTTCTGACACGTTTCTTAATGACATGGTGATGTATTTTTCAGCTGGGCTGCTGGGTGGTTGTCCCCTGGCTGGGATCCTTTACTCTTACTCTAAGATAGTGTCCTCCATATGTGCAATCTCATCAGCTCAGGGGAAGTACAAAGCCTTTTCCACCTGTGCATCTCACCTCTCCGTTGTCTCCTTATTTTACGGTACGAGCCTAGGCGTGTACCTCAGCTCTGCCAGTACACACAGCTCACAGTCAAGTGCAACAGCCTCAGTGATGTACACCGTGGTCACACCCATGCTGAACCCCTTCATTTACAGCCTCAGGAACAGAGACATAAAGGGGGCCCTGGAAAGATTCCTTGGCAGGTAGGCTTTCAAGGGCCAGCTGTACTAGGCTGAAAAAGTGCCCATGAGTGCAGGGTTCAAAACCTCAGAGCTCTTGCACACATTAATACAATCTTTGGACCCCACATAATTAGAAATTCTCATGCATCTCATGGGTTAACGTGAATTACTTTAGCCTAATTTATCCTCTTATGAGATATGTCATTCCAAGTAATTTGTCTATTGTTTTACTGGAAGAATAGTCATGAATTATACTACTCCTCTGGACTGAACCACACTCGGCTACTGAGGGCATTTACATGATTTTGTTGTAGAGGAACATGTGAGAGCACGGTTTTCACTTACATGTTCGTCATTATTTTCCTATAGCACTACCTTTACTGTGCTTCTTGATGCTGTAGACTTGAGCATGCTAGTAGGTTTTATAGCAGGGCTCCTGGTTTTACCTACTTCATCCTGTTATTCAGCTGTGTGTCCACATGCCTACCACAGCCACTGGCAAAAATCGACTGTCAAATAGATGTTTCCAAGAAGGGTCTACTAAGAAATATACATTTTACTAAATAGGCTGCTCTAATATGGTTAAGTAAGAAATGCCCTTAAATATGATGAAGCAAAAATACCCATACAATTTATTGTTATAGAAAAATATTTTTCACGCTGCACATCTACTGACTGAAGTTTGGAATATGATGTGCATGTGTAAGGAGTGAAGAATTGTGTGGAGGGTTTTGTGTTCTTTTTCCTGAACTACTTTCCTGTTTCAGCTTGAACACTTTCAACGTGCTCTCTATAAATGTGACTCCTTCTAGTGCTCTAAGTATAATATCTTCCCTGTTCTAAATGCTTTCAAATCCACCAAAAGGAGAGTGCGTGGCCAGTGTGACTATCATACATTGTATCTCCTTTACACGCAGGGATGTCTTCAGTCCATATGATCCAAGAATGAATCACCCAGGAGTTTAAATCCTGCCCAGTCATGTGAGGAAGGATCAGACATTTTTCTGCACAGACATGCATGTCCTGCCACCCTGTCCAGACTTCCTGGAAAGGAACCTTAATGGGCTCACTTTTACGCAGTTATTGAAATACATTTGAATAAAAGCATGATTGGGAATGCAGTCCTCCAATATTAGTAAAATGCTAACAGTAAGAAGTAGCAGATTATTACAATTTCCCTCAGTTCTGTTCACTTTCATTGCAGTAGCAGTTTGCTATTGCTGTGTACCAAGTCACCCTGAAAAACAAATAGTTTAATACAATTCCTTATTTTCTAATGGGTTTGTATAGGGGCGGGGTGTACTGGTCTCTGCCGCTCTCTCTGTTGAGTCTGCAGTCCGCTCTGGGTCAGCGGGGGTGTGTCTGCTGACCCTGGCTGGGCTTTGCAATACATTAGGGGCTCAGCTGTTGTGGCTGATCTAGGGAGGCCTTGGCTGGGATAAGTGAGGGGCATGGCCCCTCCTCCTCTGGAAGGCCCACCTGGATTGTTCACACGGCTGAGCCAGCGTTCAAGCGAGAGCAGCCAAAATGGCAAGGCCCGGTGCAACACGCTGCCACTTCCACCATATTTATCGGCCAAAAGAGATAAAGAATCCTAAATCCAGCCCAGATTTAGGGGTGGAAACATCGGCTCGGGCTCTGGGTGGGAAGAGCTTCACAGTCACATTGCCAAAGACCGGAAACAGACGAAGAAGTGGGGCCACCTCTGCAAACAGTCTACCACTTGTGTCACCTTCCACTCAGTCAAGTCTTATTTCTGAGTCACGCCCTCCCTACCAGCTGAATGATCTTAGAGAAGAAGGTGAGAGTAAAAATCTGTTTAATGAGCAGACGTGAAAGTTCGACTCTGGAGGGTCTTACCCCTCTGAATGTGAACACCCCCAGTCGTGCCCCTTGCCCCCAGCTTGCCATTTCTAGGCTGAAAAGAAATAAAACTTTCTTTTCAGATTTTTAGAGTCCAGGGTCTTAACTCATGGATTAACAGAGCTACGGGGCTGTTCCCTTCCTGGCACCATCTTCTTTGGCTTCCTCATGTAGACCGTGCTTTTCTTTTATTTCCCTGCTCTTAACATATTCATAATGATTTCCAGTCTGATCCTTGTATATGCTGGGGGTGGGGGCCTGTTTGGAGGAGGTGACATTTGAAATGCAGAGACAGCAGAGAAGTGGAATTTGAAAGAGGAGGCAGAGTTGCTGTTCCACTGTGAATATCCTGAATGTGTGGGTGAGGAGGCATGAGACTCTCTGGAGACTCAGGTGTCGGGCAGGGACGGCAGTGAGCTGGGGTGCAAGTGCCCGGGCAGCTTCCTTCTCAGGGGGCGGCAGGTTCTCTGACCACTAAGTATTTACCTACGGAGAGAAAAACATCTCTAATTTTTTAATCTAGTCTCCTTATGGCATTTTTTTGGTCTTTTCTTTCTTTATTGTTGTTCAACTATGGTTTTCCCCATGTTTCTCCTACACTCTCCCCTACCCACCCCCTCTCCCTCAATCCTTTGCCCCCTTTGCTTTGTCCTTGGGTTTTTTATACATGATCCTTGACAATCCTTCCCCTACTTAGTTTAATAATTATCTTCTGGAGGTCTCCTAATTTGTCAAGGCTTTTTAAAAAAAATCTTCTGCTGAGGATATGTTTATTGATTTTATAGTCAGAAGAAGGGGGAGAGAAAGAGACAAACATTAACGAGAGAGAGAAACATTCACTTGTTGCTTCTCTTTGTGACCCTACAAAGGATTGAACCAGCAACCTAGGTATGTGCCCAACCAGGAATTGAACCTGCATTTTTGGTGTATGGAATGACAATCCAACCAACTGAGGCTTTTGTTTGCAGCAATTACCAAAAATACAGATACGCTTATTACAATGGTGTGTTGAGTTCGGGATGGCACTAAGCTTCAAGTAAAGGAAAGTTCTGCCACAATAAATCCTTCAATAAATTAAAACTTTATTTATTTGCACTTCACGTGTGTAGAGTTAGGGATGGAGTTCAGGGCTATTCTGACCGTCTCATGATATTGTTAAAGAACTAGTCTTATTTTTTTATGCTCCATGATTCCCAGTGAGTGTCTTTTGCCCTTATGGCCACAGAATCGCTGCTCTACCTCCAAACACTCAATCTATCAGACACACAGGAAGTCTGGGAAGTCAAAATGAGGGATAGTGCTTAATAAATACAGAATTTCTGTTTGGAGTGATGAAAATGTAAGGTGGTGATGGTTGGACATTGTGTATGTACTTAATACCACTGAATGCACACTTAAAAGTGGTTATAATGAGAAATTCAGTTGTCTGTTTTTATTTTCTTGCGTCTTGTTGAGTATTTATGGAACTGCTCTCTTAAATTCTGTGTCATTTTCTTGTGTTCAAGTTTGCTTTCTGGAGATTTTTAAATATTCTTTCTAAGCTGCCTTGATACTTTGGTTAATCATGGTATTTTATGGGTCCCTTCTCTGTCAAGGCATGAATGTATGTGCGGCAGTTCTCTAGCAGATTACTAGGAAGAGGTCTTGCTATTATTTTCTATTAGATGGCACTGAATCCAAGTTTTTGAGCTCTGTGGAATCCCGAAGCCGACCCCCGTAGCTGCAGTCAGTGTAGCAGCAATGCTTGGTGGTGGGGGTGTCTGGGGTCAATTTGGCTGCCCTATTTGTTTACCCTCTGGGTAATGGTGAACTTGGACCTCCATGGGGTCCCCTCAGCGCCCCAATCAGGAATCAGTGACAGAGTACAATCTTTACTCAGGAGAAATAGTGATTCTATAGTAACCATTTTCGGATTTGCACATCAAGTGCTCCACAACCTGACACCAAGGGTGACAGAAGGTGAGTTTTGGGAGTCTCTAGCACAGCAGGGCTCAATGGCTTTTTTTCTTTGTCTGGAATGCCAACTGCTTGAGAGCTGCAGCTGAGCCCCTGTGCTGTGTTCTTTTCCAGGTCCCTCATCACTTCTCGCCTTCCCTGATTGTTCCTTTTGACCACCTTTAAATGCTTCACTGTGTGGATCTCGCAGGCATGCATGGAGATTGCACAGGGAAGCCTATGTTGAATTATAGCTGTTTAAACTGTTGAAATCTCTGGGGGAGAGATCAAGGTGATCTCTCACGCTTCCATTTCTCTGATGTCACTTCCCTTTACCCATTTTAAAGCCAGCAGTGTATTTTTACAGTGAAGCATTTTTAAACCTTGCTCTGATACCAGCTCTATATTTTTCCTTCCTCTTTCACATTCAGAGTACCACGGTGATTACATTAGCCTCACCTATGTAATTATCGCCAATTGTACCTTTTAAATTTATTTTTACTTATAGTTGACATACAACATTGTATTAATTTCCGGTATATAACATAGTGATTCAATATTTATATACCTCACAAGGTGTTGACTACAATATATCTAGAGGCACACGTCATTGTACATAGTTAAGACAGTATTACTGACTGTATTCCCTATGCTGTACTTTACATCCCCATGACTTAGGTTATAACCAGATGTTTATACTCCGAATCCCCTTCCCCTTCATCCTCCATCCCACACTTCTTCCTCTTTAGTAGCCATCAGCCTGTTTTGTGTATCTATGAATTTTTTTTTTTAGTTTGTACTTTGCTTTTTTTGGAAGAGATACCGTCTACCATTTCTCAGTGTGGATCAGCCACCTGAGCTCTAGATGTTACTCCAATCCATACATCGCTAGGCTTTTTTCCTGTTAAGGGATTTATTGAAGTATAATTACATAAGTGGAATATGATTAAAATATACAGTTTGATGAATAAAAACCATACAGAAATTAGAGTGCATACTTCATGTTTCCAGTTGTGAGTAAGTCAAGAAAGTGCACAATAAACTTTAATGGCTTCTCAATGTAATTGTTAAACCTGAGCCTCAATTTCTTTGTTTCTGAAAGTAATGTAGGATAAGAACAATAACTTCAGGTGAATATTTCAAGAAATAAATGAGATATATGGAAACATTTTGTTGAGTCCAAAACAACTGTTCAAAGTTAAAGTAGTGCCTATGTATATATATATTCATTCATGTACATTTTAATTTGAAATAAACACACATATACATACACACAGACTCATATATAATCTCATGTTTGAAAGGAAACTGAAGAGAAAGCTGAAAAGGATAAAAATGAAGTGAATGAATGTTTAAATTAACTAAAATTTAAAGATGTAGAAATTTAGACACGAAGATTTAAAGTAAATGGTAGTCATGGCCCGAGTTCAGTGGATTGAGTGTTGGCTTGTGAACCAAAGGGTCTCCGGTTTGATTCCCAGTCAGGGCACATGCCTGGGTTGTGGGCCAGGTGCTCAGTAGGGGGCGCACGAGAGGCAAACACGCATCGATGCTTCTCTCCCTCTCTTCCTCCCTTCCCCTCTCTAAAAATAAATAAATAAAATCTTTAAAAAAAAATAAAGTAAATGGTAGACATAAAATTAAATGAAATTCTTTTCTTATATCAATGTCTCAAAGGCATAAAATATGAAGCACACTGACACTTATGCAAGAAGAAATTCTCCAGCAGCCAGGGAGGCTCAATAGCTACAAACTGACTATACGTGTCTTCTACTTAAGGAGGCATTAGGAGGGATTACAATGCAAAATGCCTTTACCCAGGAGAGGCTAAAGGAATGAAGTGAGACACTTGATCTCAGATTCCTCAACAGAATTCCACTGGATAAATGTCTGTATTCAATTTTTAATGCTAACGTAAAATTACCACACTAGTGATTTAAACACATTTATGTTCTTACAGTTCCTGAGGTTTCATGGGGCCAAAATAAAGACATTTGCAGGGCTAGCTTTCTCTGGAGGCTACAGGGAAGAATCTATCTACTTTCTTATTCCAAGCTTAGATTACAATGCAAAAAAATCTAAATGCATTTCTTATAAGTAACAAGTATTTCATAGTGAGGGACTAGGTGACAGTTCTTAACCTGGGATGTGAGATTGAAATTCTGAGTTGTTTTGGCCAACGTGTCATGAGCTCAGTGTGTAACACTCAAGGTTTAATCAAAGGAACTTAGTTCCCCCTCTTGTTGATAAAAAAATAAATAAACAAATAGCAATTTTCTGTAGAGTTCAGGGGCTTTGCCCCTACCACAAGTCAGGATTTGGAGACTTGAGTTTCCTAATCCAGACTGGATCTTCAGTCTTAAATCTGGAAAAACTTTAAATCAGAGTTAGGATAAAGTGCTGGTAGGTTGTCTTCTGGAGGCCAACAGGTTTATGAGGAGGAACTAGTAAAAACTGGATTCACTGAACATCTAGCTGGCCTTTTGGGAACACAGAATCTCCAGGAGAACTTTTCCGTCTGTCTAGACCCACAGGGAAATCTTGTAATTAGATGTTGGAATAACAAGATGGAAATGCACCTAATGAGCAGACAAAGGGAGCTGCAAATAGCTCCTCATCTCCAGTCTCTCAGCGTGTGTGACCTTAGGCTGGATGGGACCGGCTTGTTTTCAAACCGTACGTTTGTCTAGGCGACCAATGCTTGTCTCCTTCCCGCTGTGTTGTCTGAGGAGAGAGCTTCAGTCCCCATCATCATCCATCCAGGAGGCTGGACTTTATTCCCTGGGAATACGTCCTCTCAGAGTTCCCAGTCAGGTGAGGCCAAGGGTGCAGTAGGTGCTCCAGGAAAGGGTCAGGGAGAGCCAAAGCCAAGCACGTTTACCTGAGTTCTCATGAAAACCATCGTCCTATGGTTGTTTCGTAGCCTGATTAACTAATTCATGATTTTTTTTTTCTTTTTTAAAAAATTATTGTTGTTCTGTAACGGTTGTCCCGCCTTTTTCCCCATTGCTCTCCCCTGTACCGTCCATCCCAACCCCCACAGTCAAGCCTCCGTGAGTCCTCTCTTTGTGTTCCTTGGCTTGCCCCTTCACCTTCTTTCCCCCTCCCCTCTGGTCACTGTCAGTTTGTTCTGTATTTCCAAGTCCCTGATTCTATTTGCTCTTTTATTTGTTTTGTTGATTACTTTCCCTTAGGTGAGACCATATGGTATTTGTCTTTCACCATGTGGCTTATTTCACTTAGCATAATGCCCTCTGTTCCATCCCTGCTGTAGAGAAGGGTTGGAGTTCTTCTTTCTGCTGCGTAGTATTCCTAAAAAGAGAAATAGAGATTAAACTCAGCAACACAGAGGTCATTGCTGACAACTAATTGATGGAAACCCAATTAGAGGTGGCAATGGGAGGCAGGAAGAATCTCAAGGAAAAGCAGACATGTACAAGGAGTTTTGCAGCTAAAGGGAGTAGGGAGTTTTGCAACTGAATAGAGTACTCGGCATGGAGAGGAGTCCAGCAAAGTGAGGGCAGGTCTTCTCTATTTCTGTCAGGGGGTATATTCAACACTGTTTCCATATCGATGAGACAGATCCGTATCCAACATACTTCTTGCAAATATTACCTTGCAAGTGTAGTCACGAGACATACATTTCGCAGTATCTTTTTTGCTCTGGGTATTTGAGTCACACGTGGAAGAATTTATTTGATAAGTAAAAGAAGGTGCACCAAATAGCTTAACTTTGCCAGTACTTCATTACCTGTGCCTGAATATGTTTGTGGGTTATTCATTTGTTTCCTTTATTGTAAGTTGTCTGCAAAGCCTGACATTTGCATAATGGGGTCAGAATGATTTCATTCCTGTTCTTAATTGCATTCTTCTGAACAAGGAATTAGAGGGGTTTTTCTCTAACTTTGTTGTTTGTCCTTGCGTACCTTTATGTATGCATATGTGGGGAATTGTATTTATTAAGAGTGTCGGCTCAAATCTATCACTCAGTCACATTGTATTCTCTCCATTGTTTTTCTATTTTTTACTTTTCTTACTGAAGAAAAATACAGCTGTTACTTTTATATTCTTCCCTTGTGAATCCTTGGTATAAACAAAAAAATGAAAGTGAATGTTCTTCTGTATACTTAGTGCTAATAAATCACCCTACGTACGTACTTCCAGTTTGTTCACATCTCTGTTGTTCTTTATTGTTCCTTTGGCCTTTTGTGATTAGCTCTGTTTTCAAAATTGTCATCATCTTCTACCATCCTCTGGAAGGCAATCTTTATAAAGATTTGACTAAAGATTACCTTTACCTTCCATAAGCTACATAACATTCTGTGGTGTTGCTGTGCTATTCACAGTTGAAATCTAATGTATACTTTCTCAATACATTGCTATTAGAACGATATATGAAAATACTTTGAGATTGTTACATTAAAACTCTGGTTCTCCACCAGAGGCAATACTGTTCCCCTAGGGGACACTGAGCAGTCTTAGGAGGCATTGTGGCTGTCACAAGGAAGGTGTCAGTGAAGTCCAGGTAGCTCTAAACATCCTGCAGTGCCCAGGAGAGACCCACCGCAGACAAAGACCTGGCCCAGGATGTCGAGGCTGCAGAGGCTGAGGAACTTGAGTTAGAGAACATAGTACTTGTAGTATTTATAGGTGCCTTCAGATTTGTTTTCCCAATGTTGTAACTCTTTATAGTTCTGCCAGAAAAAAAATATAGAGCACCGAATTGCTACCTGTTTAAAATTTCAACCCCAGTCAATGTGACACCTGTCTAAGATTGTTTTCCAGGCTGACAGGTATGAAAGAGTTTTTTTGATGTTTTACTGAACTTTTTCTGATTTTGATCAAAGTTTCATTTTGATGGTCTTTTTAATTAGAATATTATCCTGTGCTTATTATTCTTTCATTGTCAGCCTTTTAAATCATTTTCAAAAATTATTACAGTGGAGGGACGTAAAAGAGGGTAAAAGGGAGATAAATGGTGATGGAAGGAGACTTGACTTGGGCGCTGAACACACAGCGCAATGTACAGGTGACGTATTATAGAGCTGTACACCTGAAATCTACATAATTTTATTAAACAAAGTCATCCCAATTAATTTAATAAAAATTAAGAAAATATAAATAAAAAATAAAGAAAAATTGTTATTTCTCAATTGGCTTTGGTGGATGTTAGGCCATAAAAATGTTTTGCATTTTAGTTAGTTAAATATGATTGTCTTATTACTTCTGAGTCTCTTGACTGAATTAGGGTGGTTTGGCCCACCCATCAATATTAATGTGTAGTTTTCTATCTGTTCACCTGAAAAGGACTGGTTACTCTTCCAGTCACTAGGCAAGCCCTCAGATTTTATGTAACACGACTGAGGTAGGGGATCAACTTCATTTTCTTCCAGGTGGATATTTATTTTTCCACTTTTATTCAACAATCCAATCTTTCCGAGTATATTGAAAAGCAACCTTACCACGTGCTAAATGTACTTATATACAGAAGTCTAATTCTTGATTCATTTAATGAATAAAACTGAGCCTCTGCTCTTTGCCATAATGTCTAGGAACATTATACAGTGCCTTCTGTGTCTATGCCTTTGCCAGTTTAACTAGTAATGCATATTGGTAGTTATATCTTGTTTTCATCAGTTGTTGATGCTCCACTCAATTTTCTTTAACACAGTTGCTTTGAAATCACTCTGTTTAACCATGTTTTATTCTTCCTGCCATTCCTTTCATTTCATAACTTCACATTTACTTATATGTGTTCCTATGTAAGTGCACATATATACACACATTTGTGAAAATGTAAAGGTGAACAAAAGAGGTGAAGCCCTGCTTGTTCAGCTCTGGCATTGTGATGGGGAAAGCAGAGTATGGGGAAAGTGAACAATGTTTGCGTGACAATGTATTTGGCCTTAAATCACATGAAGACATTTACTCCGTGTAAAGGGACGAATTATCATGGCATATGCAGGCTTTATTGATCACATCCTGGGGAGGCTTTTGCCCATTGGGTGAAAACCAGTGCCTATTGGTTTGTCAAAAATGAGATGAAAACCCAAAGTCCAAGAAAAACAAAGAAACCACATGAGGAAAGTGAGGAAGGGATTTGTCTCATCTGCATTTAACCTTATAAAAAATGACTGGTCAATTAACTATAGAATAAGCACAGGAAAACCAGTCTTCCACTCGTTGATATTAAAAATATTTCCTTTTACAGACCTAGCTGGTGTGGTTTAATGGATTGAATGCCAGCCTATGAACCAAAGGGTCACTGGTTCCATTCCCAGTCAGGGCACATGCTTTGGTTGTGGGCTAGGTCCCCAGTAGACGGCTTGTGAGAGGCAACCACACACTGACGTTTCTCTCCCTCTCTCTAAAAATAAATAAATAAAATCTTTAAAAAATTTTCCTTTTGTAAAGTACTGGTTTATTTTGGTCAGTTTTCTCTTGGGATAGTCAATAAGGTGTTTCCATGCAGTATGTTGATAACTACTTTTGTGTTTTGGACAGATGTATCTTTTCTCCTTATTTTTTCTTGACTTCAAGGGTGTGTAATTAGGTTGGAAAGGTGCCAGAATCCAAAGACTTTTCTTCCTCATCTTCTCTCAGGGACCACCTGAGCTTGCTATCCATATATCTTTTTTCTTATCATGTCCACTTTATTCCTCTCTCCCTCTGCATTTATGTTTCTGTAAGTACAGGGCATAAAATGCATGGGCATTCCAACAGGGAACCCCAAGCTTATTTGTCCATGGGAGGCTTACCATAGGAATCTCGAGGTACTATGTCTAAATTCTTTTTGGAAAAGGAACTTGATTTGAGTTGTATCTACTCATAGCCTAAAAAGTGAGTGAGACATACAGGGAGACAACACAGATGAGGAGGCCATGGGGTGGGTGTGTGGGTGTGTGTATGTGCGCACGCGAGCACATGCGCTCTTGCCTCATACCCAGAGAGCAGTGCTCAGAGCAGGGGCACCGGGACTCATGTGTTCCAAGGTGACTTATAATACAGAGGTCAGGGCCCCATCAAGAGAAGGGACTAAGGAGGAGATCCTTTTCAACTCATGGATGCTTTTGCAACCACCTTAATAAAGTGCAAGTATCATTGAGTGTGTACAAGGGACCCTGTGTGACTTGAAGTTCAACAGCCAGGCAGGCCACCTTGTTTCTTATTATTTCTGATACCACCTCTTATTCCCCTTGACACATTGGCTCGCTGTGAGCCTTGATTTTCTAAAACAACCGTTTTTTTTCTGGGCGTTTGCACTGGCTGTTCCTTCTGCGTGGCAAACACTTCATTCTCCTTGGCTTTTCCCTTCGTCTTCTTTAAGGTGTCTGTTAAAGTGTTGCCTGTTGACAAGTCATGGCTAAACTCTATAAAAAAAGAACACCCTCAGCATGGATAGACTTGGAGAAACTTTATGCTAAGTGAAATAAGTACATCTAAGAAAGAAAAATACCACATGGTTTCACTTATATGTGGAAGCTATTGAACAAACTGATCTAACAAGCAAAACAGGGACAGATGGATAAGGAAAGAGGAGGATGACAGCTGTTGAGGGGGAGGATGGGGGCGGAGGGGTTGAGCAAAAAGGAAAAATGACTCATGGACATGGACAACTGTGTGGTGATAGTGGAGGGGAGGGAGATGTCGGGGGGTTAAATGGTAATAGGAAAATTACAATAAAAAATTGAGAGAAATAAAGAACACCCTCTATACTCTCTCCATTTAATGTGATTTACTTTTCTATATAACATGTGCACCATTGGATATGTTATATTATTATGTTTATATGATTATGTTCTTTGTCCATCATTAGTTTCTACAGGCTTCTGTTTTTCATCATTCCATACTCTGAACAGTGCCTGGACGTGGTCTAGTCAAGATACAAGTATATTCCTCAAATGCATGAACGATATTCTTAAAAAACAGGAATATGCATTGTGTTTGAAGAATGGGTTAATGGTAGAAAAGGAAATTCTAATGGGACATGGCACTAGACATGCCTTAATGGGAACCAGATATTACATCAAAATGGAAATTATTTTTCATATTCTAAAATATAAATGTAACATTTATTCTCAGTTACTAAGGCTTGCTAATGTGAAAATTAGTTATTCATCTTTTTCTATTTTTTTAGTAGTCACTTGTACCACATGGAACCAGGCAATGGTACACAAATTTCAGGATTTCTTCTCCTGGGACTCTCAGAGGAACCAGAACTGCAGCCCCTCCTTTTTGGGATGTTCCTCTCAATGTACCTGGTCACTGTGCTGGGAAACCTGCTCATCATCCTGGCCGTCAGCTCAGACTCCCGCCTCCACACGCCCATGTACTTCTTCCTCTGCAACCTGTCCTTGGCTGACATCTGCTTCACCTCCACCACCGTCCCGAAGATGCTGGTGAACATCCAGACACAGAGCAAAGCCATCACCTATGCAGGCTGCATCACCCAGATGTATTTTTATATACATTTTGCAGTGTTGGATGAATTCATCCTTACTGTCATGGCCTATGACCGGTATGTGGCCATCTGTCACCCCCTGCACTACATGGTCATCATGAACCCTCGGCTCTGTGGACTGCTGGTTCTTGTGTCCTGGATCATGAGTGTCCTGAATTCCCTGATAGAAAGCTTGATGGTATTAGATCTTCCCTTCTGCTCAGACTTGGAAATCCCCCACTTTTTCTGTGAACTGAAACAGGTGGTCCAACTCGCCTGTTCTGATACATTTCTTAATGACCTGGTGATGTATTTCTCAGTTGGGCTGCTGGCTGGAGGTCCCTTGGCTGGGATCCTTTACTCTTACTCTAAGATAGTGTCCTCCATACGTGCAATCTCATCAGCTCAGGGGAAGTACAAAGCCTTTTCCACCTGTGCATCTCACCTCTCCGTTCTCTCCTTATTTTACGGTACGAGCCTAGGCGTGTACCTCAGCTCTGCCAGTACACACAGCTCACAGTCAAGTGCAACAGCCTCAGTGATGTACACCGTGGTCACACCCATGCTGAACCCCTTTATCTACAGCCTCAGGAACAGAGACATAAAGGGGGCCCTGGAAAGATTCCTTGGCAGGTAGGCTTTCAAGGGCCAGCTGTACTAGGCTGAAAAGTGCCCATGAGTGCAGGGTTCAAAACCTCAGAGCTCTTGCACACATCAATACAATCTTTGGACCCCACATAATTAGAAATTCTCATGCATCTCATGGGTTAACGTGAATTACTTTAGCCTAATTTATCTTCTTATGAGATATGTCATTCCAAGTAATTTGTCTATTGTTTTACTGGAAGAATAGTCATGAATTATACTACTCCTCTGGACTGAACCACACTCGGCTACTGAGGGCACTTACATGATTTTGTTGTAGAGGAACATGTGAGAGCACGGTTTTCACTTACATGTTCGTCATTATTTTCCTATAGCACTACCTTTACTGTGCTTCTTGATGCTGTAGACTTGAGCATGCTAGTAGGTTTTATAGCAGGGCTCCTGGTTTTACCTACTTCATCCTGTTATTCAGCTGTGTGTCCACATGCCTACCACAGCCACTGGCAAAAATCGACTGTCAAATACATGTTCTTGTTCTTGGAACAAGAAGGGTCTACTAAGAAATATACATTTTACTAAATAGGCTGCTCTAATATGGTTAAGTAAGAAATGCCCTTAAATATGATGAAGCAAAAATACCCATCCAATTTATTATTATACAAAAATATTTTTCACGCTGCACATCTACTGACTGAAGTTTGGAATATGATGTGCATGTGTAAGGAGTGAAGAATTGTGTGGAGGGTTTTGTGTCCTTTTTCCTGAACTACTTTCCTGTTTCAGCTTGAACACTTTCAACGTGCTCTCTATAAATGTGACTCCTTCTAGTGCTCTAAGTATAATATCTTCCCTGTTCTAAATGCTTTCAAATCCACCAAAAGGAGAGTGCGTGGCCAGTGTGACTATCATACATTGTATCTCCTTTACACGCAGGGATGTCTTCAGTCCATATGATCCAAGAATGAATCACCCAGGAGTTTAAATCCTGCCCAGTCATGTGAGGAAGGATCAGACATTTTTCTGCACAGACATGCATGTCCTGCCACCCTGTCCAGACTTCCTGGAAAGGAACCTTAATGGGCTCACTTTTACGCAGTTATTGAAATACATTTGAATAAAAGCATGATTGGGAATGCAGTCCTCCAATATTAGTAAAATGCTAACAGTAAGAAGTAGCAGATTATTACAATTTCCCTCAGTTCTGTTCACTTTCATTGCAGTAGCAGTTTGCTATTGCTGTGTACCAAGTCACCCTGAAAAACAAATAGTTTAATACAATTCCTTATTTTCTAATGGGTTTGTATAGGGGCGGGGTGTACTGGTCTCTGCCGCTCTCTCTGTTGAGTCTGCAGTCCGCTCTGGGTCAGCGGGGGTGTGTCTGCTGACCCTGGCTGGGCTTTGCAATACATTAGGGGCTCAGCTATTGTGGCTGATCTAGGGAGGCCTTGGCTGGGATAAGTGAGGGGCATGGCCCCTCCTCCTCTGGAAGGCCCACCTGGATTGTTCACACGGCTGAGCCAGCGTTCAAGCGAGAGCAGCCAAAATGGCAAGGCCCGGTGCAACACGCTGCCACTTCCACCATATTTATCGGCCAAAAGAGATAAAGAATCCTAAATCCAGCCCAGATTTAGGGGTGGAAACATGGGCTCGGGCTCTGGGTGGGAAGAGCTTCACAGTCACATTGCCAAAGACCGGAAACAGACGAAGAAGTGGGGCCACCTCTGCAAACAGTCTACCACTTGTGTCACCTTCCACTCAGTCAAGTCTTACTTCTGAGTCACGCCCTCCCTACCAGCTGAATGATCTTAGAGAAGAAGGTGAGAGTAAAAATCTGTTTAATGAGCAGACGTGAAAGTTCGACTCTGGAGGGTCTTACCCCTCTGAATGTGAACACCCCCAGTCGTGCCCCTTGCCCCCAGCTTGCCATTTCTAGGCTGAAAAGAAATAAAACTTTCTTTTCAGATTTTTAGAGTCCAGGGTCTTAACTCATGGATTAACAGAGCTACGGGGCTGTTCCCTTCCTGGCACCATCTTCTTTGGCTTCCTCATGTACACAGTGCTTTTCTTTTTATTTCCCTGCTCTTAACATATTCATAATGATTTCCAGTCTGATCCTTGTATATGCTGGGGGTGGGGGCCCGTTTGGAGGAGGTGATATTTGAAATGCAGAGACGGCAGAGAAGTGGAATTTGAAAGAGGTGGCAGAGATGCTGTATCAGTTCCACTGTGAATATCCTGAATGTGCGGGTTGAGGAGGCATGAGACTCTCCGGAGACTCAGGGGTCGGGCAGGGACGGCAGTGAGCTGGGGTGCAAGTGCCCGGGCAGCTTCCTTCTCAGGGGGCGGCAGGTTCTCTGACCACTAAGTATTTACCTACGGAGAGAAAAACATCTCTAAATTTTCATCTAGTCTCCCTATGGCATTTTTTTGTTTGTTTATTTTAATAATTACCTTCTGGAGGTCTTTTAATTTCTGAAGTCTTTTTTTAAAAAAATCCTTACCTGAGGATATGTTTATTGATTTTATAGAGAGAAGAAGAGGGATAGAGAGAGAGACAAACATTAATGTGAGAGAGAAACTTTGATTAGTTGCTTCCCTATGTGTTCCAACCAACATTGAATTCGCAACCTAGGTACATACCCTACTGGGAACTGAACGTGCAACCTTTTGGTGTATGGGAGAATGTTCCAGCTAACTGAGCCATTTGTGTGCAGCAATTACCCAAAAAAAAAAAAAAAATACACTTATTACAACAGTGTGTTGAGTTAGGGATGGCACTAAGCTTCAAGTAAAGGAAAGTTCTGCCACAATATATCCTTCAATAAATTAAAACTTTATTTATTTGCACATCACATGTGTAGAGTTAGGGATGGAGTTCAGGGCTATTCTGACAGTCTCATGATATTGTTAAAGAACTAGCCTTATTTTTTATGCTCCATGATTCCCAGTGAGTGTCTTTTGTCCTCATGGTCACAGAATAGCTGCTCTACCTCCAAACACTCAATCTATTAGTCACACAGGAAGTCTGGGAGGAATAAGGGGATAGTGTTGGAGGGCACGAGAAGGGTTTTTCTTTTTTTATGTTTCTTGGAAGTGCAACATACATGTGGAAATTTATCATGTCAAATGTTCAACACACTCTCACAAACCTACTATATTCCTTGTAATTATAACCCAGGCCAAAAATAAGACATGTCCAGCCACGCAGTAGCTTCCTCTGTGCCTAGATCCAGTCACCTCTGCTGCCCACCCCCAAAGTTCGAACAGCACAGATTACTCCTTGCCTATTTTGAACTGCATGTAAATAGTTTCTGTGCCTGCCGTGTTTTGCTCAATGTTATGCTTGTATTGTTCATTATGTCAGTTTGTATTGAAATTTTTAATTAAAAATATTTTAATTAAAAATAGAGGATTTCCAAAGTTCTACCTCACAGACTTCCAGTGACATGTCTTTGCCAAAACTGTGTCACATACTATGGCAGGCAGAATCATGGCCTCCCAAAGACGTCCACCTCCTGGACCCCAACATTTGTGAATATCAGGCTACATGAATTAGATTGTGGATGAAATTAAGGTTTCTAACCAGCTAACCCTCGGTCAGGAGACTATCGTGGATTGTCTGAGTGGGCCCAAAGTAATCACGTTTCCTTAAGTGGGAGGGAGGAAGGCCGAAAAGTCAGCGCCAGAGTGGCGTGATGCAAGGAAGACTCGACCCGCCTTTGCTGACCGTGAAGACGGAGACGGGCGCCGAGCCAAGGACTGCTGTCGTCCTCCAGAACCAGGGAAAGGCAGGCAAGCACATCATCCTTCACTGCCCCCTGAAAAGAGCGCAGCTCTGCAGACACCTTGGCCTTTAATGAAATGAAGCATGTTTTGGACCCGTGACCTTAAGAACTGAACGATAATAAATGTGTGTGTGGTCCTTTTAGATATAATTGACCTTTAATATTATGGTAGTTTCAGCTGTACAACATAATGATTCACCAAGTAAGTCAAGTTACCATCCGTCACCATACACTGTAACAAAAAATGTTTTTCTCATGATGAGGACTTTTAAAATTTACTCTCTTGACAACTTTTGAATATACAGTACAGTGTTATTAAACATAGTCACCTTGCTTCCCATTATATCCCCAAAACTTACTGGTTCTATAACTGGAAGTTTGTGCCATCTGACCCTCTCCATCCATTTCTCCTATGTCCCCACCCCCACTATGGCAACCACAAACCTGTTCTTTGAGTCTATAAACTCTGCTTTTTAGACAGAGATAATATACAGTCCTTGATTTCTGCATCTGACTTATTTTCTTTAGCATAATGCGCTTTAGGTCCAACCATGTTGTCACAAAGAATAAAAATTCATTCTTCTGTATGGCCAAGTAGCATTCCATTGTATACATGTACCACGTCTTCTTCATCCATCGTCTATCAGTGGACACTTGGGTCTTGTTTTCTTATTCACTCAGCCACCCTATGTCTTTTGATCAGAGCATTTCATCCTTCTACATTTAAAGTAATTATTGATAGGTATGTAGTTACAACATCCATATCTAAAGAGTGGTGACCTCCTTCTTGGAGGAAAGAGGCCAAAGAGATCAGAATGCAAAGAGGTGTCCAGGACTAAATCTGGCACAAGTTTGCATTCTGTTTTTCTCTCCCAGCTCCAGGCAATTAAATCTCTTAGGGAAAAGCAAGACAAAAGAAGATTTCACTAAGAGGCACACGGGAATTCAGCTCCTGAAGCCGCAGAAACCCTTCAATGCTTCCATTAAATGCTCTCACGTGTACTCTACCAACCTCCGATCATGAGAAAACACAGTTGTGTCTTCCAGAGGTCTCATGGGTGGTCCCATCTCCCTGCCCTTTCTTGGAGTTATAACAAAGACACCCGACAATGAATGTTGTATTCCTGAATCTGCAGGAAGATCCTGGATATGCCAGAATATCCTCTTTCTCCCATCTGTCCTTTCTGGTGTTAGCCTCTGTCATGGGGCCTCCCTGCCCTTTCTGCACTGTTTCTCATTTCTCACTGTGTAGGACGTATCTGTTTACCTCACTCAACCATCTGTTTCTGTAGCCTCTACAAGTATTTATTAAGCCATTACTTTATGGTAAGCACTAAAATGTATTCTGGGGATGAAGAAAATAGTAAGATGTTCCTTCTCTGAAGCTCATAGTTTAGTCTTGGGCAAAGTCATGTAAGTAAATAAATGCAATGCTGTGAGGTGTTAGTATGATCTTGCTGAAATGAGCCCCAGGTAGCCGACTCTTCTTGCAGGTCAGTGAAGGCTCCCCAGACAAGCTCAGAGTTGCACTGAAGTGGGAAGGACAAGTGGAGTTATATTCCAGATGCAGAAGGAAAGAAGCACACAGCAGAAAATGCTACAGGAAAGCCATTGGGCAGTATAATGAAATGTTAAAGTGTATTTAGGAAATGAAAAATAGCTACTAGTACAGGATGAACAATGAGGGGCAGAAGATAGAAACTGAAACATGAGCCTAGTTATGTGGGTGGCCACCAGGTGACAGAGAGTCTTATATTCTGGTACAGGATTGTTGATTCTAAAATCAGTGGAGAGTGAGTGCAGGGTTTATGGCAAGTGACGTCCAGAATCAGGCCCACCCTGTGGGAAAGGTCATCCTAGAATAATGTGATGACCATATTATATCAAAGCCATAGATAAAATGATGAGGTGGAAATACTGTGATGGTAACAGGCAAATTCATAGAGAAAAGGAGATTATGGCAAGATGAGGTTACAGAAATGAGGGGTAATTGCTTCATAGATACAGAATTTCTGTTTGGTATAATGAAAATGTAAGGTAGTGATATTTGGACAACATTGTGAATGTACTTATTTGACTGAGTGCACACTTAATAATGGTTAAAATGGGACATTTTATGTTTTATATATATCACTGCAATAAAAAAAGAAAGAAAAACAATAGGAATATGTGGAAGAATTATAGGGGTGCATACTATCTTTGTGAATAAATATTTTAAAAATTTTCAAGTCAATATCCAGAATAGGGGTTGCTGGGTCATATGATGACTTTACTCTTAATTTTTTGAGGAATCTCCATTCTGTTTTCTATAGTGGCTGTACCAGTTTACATTCCCACCAACAGTGAATGAAGGTTCCTTTTTCTCCACAACCGCTCCAACACTTGTTTTTACTTGTCTTGTTGATAACAGCCATTCTAACCGGTGTGAGGTGGTAGCTCATTGTCGTTTTAATTAGCATTTCCCTAATAGCTAGTGAAGTTGAACATCTTTTCATGTATTTTTTGGCCATTTTTGTGTCTTCTTGGGAGATGTGTCAGTTCAGGTGCACCACTATGTTCACTGCAGCATTATTCACGGTGGCCAAGACATGGAGAGAACTGGAGTGTCCTTCGGTAGAGGACTGGATAAAGAAGGCATGGGACATATATACAATGGACTACTGCTCAGCCATAAGAAAAGATGAAATACTACCTTTTGCAACAACATGAATACGATGCACTTTGAGAATACCATGCTAAATGAAATAAGTCAGACAGAAAAAGTTAAGAAACATATGATTTCACTCACATGTGAGATATAAAACTGAAAGCAATGAATGAATAAACAAGAAAAAAAAAACCCCAACTCATAGACACAGACAACAGTATGGCGATTACCAGTGGGAAGACGGGTAGGAGGGTAGTAAATGTTAAAAGGGGTCAAATATACGGTGATGGAATCTGATTTGGCTTTCAGTGATGGGAACACAATGCAGTATACACATTATGTGTCATAGAAATATACACTTGAAACCTGTATACTCTATTAACCAATGTCACCCCAATAAAGTTAACTAAAATATAAAAGTCTCTTATCTTTTACTCCATAATTTGCCAGTCATCTTTTATTAGAAAGAAAACAGGGAAATGTTTTTATGGAATTTTGAAAGAATAACCATCCCCTCCCAAGATACACACACAATGTAAAGGAAGTTTGTCATCCATCATCAAGTCTACATGTTATCAGGGTGTGGGAATACGGTGGACTGACAGTCAGCACCCACTCCTCTCTCCCCTGGTCGGTGTACCTGCACTGCAGAGACACTAATTGGGGAAGTGTATCTGCACTCTCACTGGAACCCAGAGTTTTATGTGTGATTACTGGGTTATTTTTTGGATGTGCATACGGTGGACTCAGGAGGCAAAAGTGAGGCAGATTCCATGTTTCATCCATTCTGCGAATTGGAGAGATGATGAGTCATTTGAAAGGCGTGGAGGCAAATTACCACGTGAGAAGCTGCACGGGTGCTAAGAAGTGAGTGCCTGTCATTTATTCAACAAGCGCAGATCGAGCAGCACAGCAGGTCTTGAGCTGACACTTAGGGCAAGTACCTCCTAACACCTGGATTTCAGAAAACATGGTGTGTTCATGGAGTCAACAATTTCAGTGAAGTCCTTATGATTTCACCACCTTTCTGAGGATAGCAGAAAAAAGTCAACTTTCTTAGCTTGTCCATTTTATAATATTCTTCTGAGAGTCCTTCTATGTCATTGAAAAGTATACTAGCAGGCCGTGCGACAATTTTGTGAGCACATACAGAGATTCTGCTCAAAATCCTTTAAAGAGGTTTCTACTTAGAGAAAATAACCTAGACAGGTAAATGATCTGATACAAGAATGGACTGGAAAAGAAAACCCCATATCTTCCAAGATAGAAATCTGAGAACTGACATTTCAACCTGAAACACTGAGGACAATGGTAATGTTGTATTCATTGAAAAATAGTAGGCTAGTGGTCCACAGCTTTCAGTGCAAAATCTGTTGTATGATTTATCAACTGCAGTCACCCAGAAAGAACTGCTTATTGGATGTAAGATTTTGGTGTAGTTACGTGATTAACGATGTTGCTGGGAATCAGAATTTAAGAAACGTGGACTGTGCTCGCTCCTTTAATTGCACTAGAGAGGTTACAGAAAGAAAATGAAAGATAGGGATTTTAGAATCTCAGGTCAGGGAACAATCAGATAGGCAGGACATATACAAGACTGCACAGATCCATGCCTCGTTTCCCTCCTTACCTTACCCACTGGCAGTGCTGTGAGAGGGCTGGCCCATGACATTCTCTGGGGGCCCACTGTGCACATCTCTGTCCCACTCCTTGTTTATATTATGACACATTGGTTGCTTAACAGTGGCCACAGAGTACTCATACTGCAGAACCTGGCAACTGTTAGACATAAGTGCTTTTCTTTCTTTATTTTATTCTTACTATTTTTCATCATTTCTATTTCTTTCTTTATTCCATATCTCTATTATTCCTTTATTTCTCTCTCCCTTTCACCCATCCTTCCTCCTTTCCTTCCTTTTTTTATTTTTATTTTTGAGACGACTATTTAGAAAAGACAAAGTTGGCAATTGACAATATTTGCATTACTTTTATGATCTGTAAGTGAGGGCTATTATAGTAGGAGCTGACAAGGGATGTGTCCTAAAAGTAGTCCTGCCTATCAAAACATTAATAGAAAAGGAATAATGCCTATTTAGGGGGATTACATAGATTAGAGACAAAATAATAGAAGGGTCACAGATTGTAATTTTTATTTTTATCTTCACTGAATTTATGTTTTCAACCTGCCAGAGAGAGTTAGATCTTGGAGACTAAATGTGAATTACTATAGAGTTAATTAAATGCTGATTTCAGTTCCACATGTGCTGTCATCTTGAAATAGTTAACATTGACCTTCACTGTTGGTACACAGTCTTTGATATGGCAAATTATTTTTTTCCTAAAGCAGGTAATCTGAGAGGCAGCTGCTTTTGACAGGAGCAACAACACACTTTCATTCCTCCACCTTTCCTATAACTTAATAAGTACTCAGTCTCCTGCATTAAATATTTTACTGCAAAAATCAAGCATTAAATGTATTTTCTATACTCACAGAACACAATCAGGAAGCTCAACATTTTTCTAAAGTAAACACTGAAGAAGTGGTTATTTATAATGTATTAAAAAATAAGAATAGGCCATGTAAATAAGATACTCACAAATGCAGATATATTTCTACAAACTGATAAAATATTGTGACTTAATTCAAGTACTTTAAGCCATTACTAATGACCAACTCTCTAATCTGAAACAGGACACTGAACGCAGAGAATGTTTTTCAGCTGAAGAGTTTTTTAAGGGCCTGTTTTATGTCTTTGTTTTTAAGACTGTAGATAAAAGGGTTCAGCATAGGTGTGACCACAGTGTATGTCACTGAGGCTATGGCACTTGCCTTTAAATTTTGGGTAGCAGTAGAACCAAGATACACGCCAAGGCCTGTACCATAGAACAAGAAAACAACTGAGATGTGAGACCCGCAAGTGGAAAATGCTTTATACTTGCCTCCAGTTGATGAAATTCTCAAAACAGAGGTTATTATTCTGTAGTAAGAAAAAAGGATACCAGTAAGTGAAATAAAACCTAGAAGTCCAGCTGCAAAATTCATCACTAGGTCATTGAGGAAGGTGTCAGAACAAGCAAGGTGGACCATCTGGTTAAGTTCACAGAAAAAGTGAGGGATTTCCATCTTTGTGCAAAAAGACAGTCGCAGAGTCATTAAACCCTGTAGTAAGGAATCCAGAACACTCAGTACCCATGATGCCAGGAGCAGGATGCCACAGAGCCGGGGGTTCATGATGACCACGTAGTGCAGGGGGTGACAGATGGCCACAAACCGGTCATAGGCCATCACAGTCAAGACGATGGTGTTGAATCCTCCAAAAAGCATGTATAAATACATCTGGGTGATGCAGCCTTCATAGGTGATGGCTTTGCTCTGTGTCTGGATGTTCACCAGCATCTTTGGGATGGTGGTGGAGGTGAAACAAATATCAGAAAAGGACAGGTTGGAGAGAAGTAAGTACATGGGTGTGTGGAGGTGGGAGTCAGTGATAATAGCCAAGATAATGAGGGCGTTTCCAATGAAGGTGACTAGATACATGGATAGGAACAGACAAAAGACGAGTGTCTGCAACTTTGCCTCTCCTGAGAGCCCCAGAAGGATAAATTCTGAAACACGAGTTTGATTTCTTTGTTCCATGTAACTGATGAAACTGTTGGAACACAGACAAGAGCATCACAAGTTTAGCCTGAAGCAGTGATCAAGAAATTAAGAGAAATGATGTGATTGATGTTTAAAAAACATTTAATCCATTAACTATTACATATTTTTTTTAGATCTAGTGCCTTTAGCATATATGTCAGTGAACTGTACACTTAAAAATGGTTATAATGATAAATTTTGTATGAAAGATATTTTACCACAATAAAGAACATTAATGATATAACAGTAATTTCTTCCAAATATTTAAAAAAGAAATGGTACCAATTCTTGACAACTCCTTCAGAAAATAGAGGCAAAGGAAAGAAATATTTTCTAACTCATTCTATGAGCAAAACCAGGTAGAAATGTAAAGAAAGGCAAACTGTAAAATCATAGTTTTCATTAATGTAAATAAAACATAAAGTCTTCAACAAAATATTGACAAATTGAATTTAACAATGGAAGAGAAAACTATATACCATGGTCAAGCAGGATTTATTCCAGGAATGCAAGGTTATTTCCACATTCCAATATCTAATCCATGTAATTCACCACATCACAAGCTAAAGAAAAAAATTTATATAATCTTATAAATTAGGCAGGAGAAAAAACACTGAAGAAAACCAAACAGACATGATTCAAACTCTTAACAAAGTAGAAAAGAATCTCCTCAGCTTGATTAAGTATATCTACAAATGTCCTTCACATGTCATATTTAATAGTGAGAAACCAAACAATTTACTCCTACAACTGAGAACAAGACAAAGATGTCTCCTCTCATCACTCCTAATCTATACTGTACCAAAAGTCTTAGCTAGCACAGTAAGACCCTCCTCCCCAAAAAAGGAGATAAAATGAATACACATGTAGAAGGAAGAAATAAAGTTGGCTTTGTTCCCAGATGACATGAATATCTACATAAAGAATCCTAAAGATTAACCAAATAACTACTGGAAGCAACAATTGCAAGTTTGCAGTTTACAGTAGATGCACCAAAAATCAGCTGCTTCCTATTTGCTGACAATACTGATTGGGATAAGAAATGCAGGGAAAAACATTCTCATTTAAAATAGTACTCCCCAAAATATACATAAGTAGAAATCTAACAATATACACACAGAAAACTCCAAATTTTTAAGGAAAGAAATAAAAAGGGAGCTAAATAAATGAGACATATTATCCCATGTTGATAGTCAGACAATATTTTTAAGATGTCAATTCCTTCTATATATTTAATGCAATCCAAATGAAAATCCCAGAAAACTACTTTTGGATATTAAGAAACTGATTCTAAAGTTTACATGGAAAGGCAAAAGATCTAGAATAAGCAACAGAATACAGGAAAAAGAACCAAGTTGAAAGATTCACCCAGCCCAATTTTAAGACTCACTATAAATCTACAGTAATCAAGACAGCATCATACTGAGGAAAGAATAGACATGTAACTCAATGGAACAGAAAAGAAAGTTGAAAAGAGACCCACAAACACGCAGTAAACTGATCACTGGCAAAGGACCAGAAACAATTCAATGGAGAAATGATAGTCTTTTTATAAAAATAGTGCTGTGATAATTGGATATTCACATACAAAAATAAAAATAAACATAGACACAGACTATATATGCAGTTAAATATAAACTGCAAACTATAAAATTTCTGGGGAGAACATAGTAGAAAAAGTATGTTGTCTAGAATAAAAAGATACATTTTTGGATCCAACACCAAAAATATGATTTATTTAATTTTTTAAGGACCTTTTTCATTGCTTCTGGTGGGGGGTGAGAGAGAGAGAGAGAGAGAGAGAGAGAGACATCGACATGAGAGAGAAACATAGATTATTTTTCTTCTTGTACATGCCTTGACTGGGGATTGAACCCGCAACCTAGGCATGTGCCCTGACTGGGAACTGAACCCGTGACCTTTCAGTTTATGGGATGAAGCTCCAACCAACTGAATCACACTGGCCAGGGCAAAAACATAATTTATTAATGAAAAATTAATAAATTATTAATTTTACCAAATTTAAAAATTTTGCTCTATGAAAGACTCTATTGACAGTGTCAAAAAACAAGCCACAGATTGGCAGACAATGTTTGCAAAGCACATGAAAAGAGGGCCAAAGATCCAAACAGACATCTCACCAAAAATATATACAGATAGAAGATAACCATACCTTCTACACAGCTATTAGAATTGCTGAATTAAAAAAAGAAAAACAACCCTGATGATACTAATTGTTGGGAAGATGTGCAGCAGCACAAATTCTCATTCATTGCTAGTGGGAATACAAAATGGCTCAGCTGTTTTGAAAGGCAGTTTGGCAGTTTCATAGAAAGCTAAAGATGCTCCTACAATTCCAGCACTTACACTTCTAAGTATTTTCTCACCTGATTTGAAAACTTGTGTTCATAAAAAAACAAACAAACAAATAAACAAAATGACTTGCAAATCATTATATTAGCTTTATTCATAATCTTCAAACACTGGAATCAACCAAGATTTCCTTAAATAAGTGAATGGAGAAAAAAATATGGTACCTCTATAAAATAATTATGCAGAGTTAAAAAGAAATGAACTATCAAGCCACAGAAAGACAATGATAAATCTTAAAAGCTTCTATCTAAGTTATAGGTAAGCTAGTCTGAAAAAGTTACATAGTGTATATACTAATTATATATCATTCTAGAAAAGGCAAATCAATAAAGACAATAAAAACATCAGTAGTAGCCATAGAGAGGGACAGTTGAATAGATGAAGCACAGGGAATTTTTAGAGCAGTGTCATTATTCTGCATGATATTATAAATGTGGATACATGATATTAGGCATTGGTCAAGGAAACACCGAACTTTACAGCATGGAGTGTGAAAAAAATGTATGCAAACAAAAGAAATTATTTAGGCAGTTGCAGGGAGAGTCCCTAATGGAATGCAGAATGTGAAAAACAATCTCTCTTACAGATGTGTGAAACAACCTCGATGAAGGGGACAGAGGAGGAGATGCTGAACTATGACGTTTTGGAAATTGCTAGGGTTTGTAAAACTAAAGCCAACAGACACTGTAGGGAAGCAATACTATAGTTAATAGAGTTGCAGCCTAGGGGGTATTGTTAACCGTTTACATAAAACCCGCACTTCCTCTCCCCAAATTTCAGAATAAAATTTCAATCTTGTAACCAACATATAAGGTTCTTTGTTCATCTGACTGTCGCCTACCTGGCTAAGTTCATTTTTTGCTTTGCATCCTCCGTATCAGATTGTTGGTCAGATATTTTAAAATATCTGCAATTTTGTAAACATACCTACCTTGTAGCTTAACCCCACATTTCCTCATCTGCTGTCTCATCCCGGAGTGCTCATGCCTTTTGTCCACCCAGAACTTCAATAACTACTTCAAGACTCACTGCAATTGTAAGCTTGTCTGTGAAGCCCTCACTAACCTCACATTGAAGAGGCATCTCCTTTGAATACACTTCAGCAGATTTCAACTCAGGATATTGCATTTATTTGTCCTTACAGCTCTTGTCATACTACACAGTGAGTACCTTCAGAGAACAAACAATATCTTACTCATTTCTTTATGCCCAGAATAAAATTTACTGCCTACAATACATGAATTGCTGAAAAGGTTTGTTGAAGGACTAAAAGCACAAATAGTTGAATGAAGAGAAACAAATACTCCCAATGATGGGAAAGTAAAGACAAACGGAAAAACAAATAAGAATGCAGCTGAGGAATGGAAGACCAAATCTTTGATTAAGCACCCAAACCAAGGGAGGCAGATCAGAGAAACAAGATGTTTTAGTATCTCTAGAATGTCCCCCCAGAATCTATGTCTTTAAATTAACAGCACTTTTTAATGTATTAACCCTTTTGATGCCTTGATGCCTCCAAAGTAACTACCAGTGAAACGGGTTTCTCACTCTGTACCACATTCTCCCCACTCTTAAGAAGATGCAATGGCTCATTCAGATGTTCTTGGGGAACAGTCTGAGATCACTGATCCAGCTTCTTTCATGGATGGTTGATGAAGTTAGAAGTTATGCCCCCAAGAAGAGAAGGGAGACGGCCCTACTCATGAAGGCTTTGGAAGATCCAACTGTGTCTTCTTACAACTTGAGATTAGGAACTTAAACTTTCATGGATATAGCAGGAGCATTTAATTTGTATGGTTTTAGGGGCCGAATTCCCATGAGTCTCATTAATGAAATAGTCTTTTCTCTCTCTTTTTCCCTGAAGACACTTAGTTCTCTGGAGCAAAAAGAGAAAAAGCAGGGCAAACGTGTCCCAATTTTGCTCTTAGAGAACAGCTTCGGCGTCCCATGGTCACCCCTTACCCCGCTCAGCTTCGTTACCCCGGGAGGGGGTCAGCTCTGTAAAGTGCTCTCATCACTATGGCAGTGCCCCGCGGTCATTGTCCAATCCTCGATTTGGAAGAGAGTCTGGATGTCCAACAGCTCCTTTCCCCACCTGCATTCTCCGGTGTTGGCTCACAGCCACCAAAGCGCCCCTTCTCAACAGCGCTCCTCCTTCCCCCCGGCTTTTCCTTTCTCCTTCATTATAGGCAGTATCTGTTTAACATCACCTAACCATTTGTTTTTCCAGGAATTAGTGCCATGCGTATGCAGCGGTTACTATAGGGTAAGCCCTAAGCTATGCCCTGGTGATGGAAAAAAGTGTAAGAGAGTGTTCTTTTTGCTAAGGAGCTCACAGTCGAAACAGGGAAAGAGAAGTAAAAAGAGATGAATGCAATGGCGTGAGGTGCTACTGAAATGCGGTGAAAGGATCAAAATATAGTCAGTTCTTCAAGTGAAGAGTGTGCTTATAAGCTCATAATTGTACCAAGCCTTAAAGGTAGAGTAGGGTGTAAGCGCTCTCTAGGAAGAGGTATCAAGGAAATAAATGCAGAAGTTAATTAAACTGGAGGCTGTGCTCAAGATATTTCAAATAAATCATACTATTTGACCACCAAACTGGGATGAGAATGTAAATTAAAAGTTGGTGTGGGACAGGCAGACAGCATTTGAATAGAAAAGACAAATTTAGTATGGTGTCTCCATGAAAAAAAGTGACTGGCAGCTTAGCAAAGGCCTGTCCAATTTGTATAAAAACAACAACAACAAAAACAACAAAACAAACAAAAACTCCTCCAAACTCTAGTTCTCAGAAAGAAATACTTGACCTGAGTCACCAAAATGAAGAGCCATAATCTCTCACTTGACTCTCTGACCTGAGACAGTTTACTGACAACCCAGGTTCTCACATGATGAGGCCAGTCACCCTTGAGAAAAGACTGCAAAACTGCAACAAGTGCTTTCTTTACTCCTTTTCCAAACCTAACCCAAAGACACTAGGGCGCTGGGGTGCTGCTACTGGCCAGCTCACAATGGGTCATGAGGACTGTTTATGCTAATCCTGTCCCAGCTTCATGCTCAGTGAAGTGTATCGGTAGCTTGAAATTAGGTAAGTCGAGAAGAGTTATGCTATGGAAATTGGCAAATGCTATAATTAAGCACTATTCTTTATGTCCTTTGCATTTTCTTCCTTCTTTCCTTCCTTTCTTTTTGAGAGATACCTACCTAAATGTGTATCAAAATATTAGCGCTCAAAAGAGGCCTGTGGCCTTTTACCTGCATAATCATTAACTGGGTAATAGGAAATTGCTGTTACAGCATACAAATCAAAAAGCATATCACATCACAAAGCATATATTAGGTCCATATGCATCACTGGAGAAGTCGCAGCTGGCAATTGACAGAACACCCATATTGATTTAGGATCTGTGAGCAAGGGCTACTGTGGTAGGAGGTGCTGAGGGAAATTACCAGTGTCCCTGCCCATCCAACTATTAAAAGAATGGTAACAATGCTGCAGGAGACAGCACAGGAAGAACTCTGTGACCATGCTGCTGTTGTTGGCCAGAGGCTAGCATCCTGGTTCCCAAGCAATACCTTGGAACACTTGGATAGCATCTAGGAATGAGTGGCCAGAGGGGAAATAAAGGCAGGGCCTTCACCATTGCAATCTAGCAAAGAGCTTAATACAAGAGGCTAAAAGCAAAGGAAGACATGTTTCACCCACTGACCCAGTAATCCTGAGCCTGGTCCAATAAGGCTGCCAGGCATTCTGAACAACACAAGGAAACTGTGATAGTGCAGAGGGGAGCCCTTGGAAGTCTGCGTGTGTCACCTCCGCCAGCTGGGAAAACGAAAACCGTGCGACTGTGTATTCATCCCAAGGCCTAGAGGGGGGAAGGGGAGGGGTCTACTAACGTCATACAACATTCCTTAATACTTTTAAAGATGCGTTGGACCATCCAAGGAAGAGCCCAAGTTCATTGACGCTGTTTCGCTCATGTGTGATTGATGAAGTTAGAAGTTTTTCCTCTCACAAGGGCAGGCAGATAGACCCACTTTGTGAAAGAAACAATTCTGTTTTCTTATTACTTGAGATTAGGAAAGAAGGCTTGAATAGATGTAAGGTGGAAGCATTTTGAGTTTATGTGGCTTTAGGCACTGAATTCTCAAGAGCCTCATCAATGGAGATTCTTTTGTCTTTCTGCTCCCTGAGAGATTTGGTTCTCTGGAGCTAAAGAGGGAAACCAGGATGCCAGCTTGTGCCAGGTTTGGCTCTGGAAGCCTCCTTTGGAGTTCTTATCTCTCTGGACTCTTTCCTCCCATGGGGAGGTCACTTCTCCTTAGGTATTGTCTCTAGCAAGCAGGCAACCCCGCTAATAACTACTTCATTTATGATTCTAGAGGAAGATTCTGGATACACTAAAATATCTTCTTCTTTCTCCCCCCATGTCTTCTCTGGTATCGGCTTGCTGTCATGGGGCCTCCCCGTTTCAATAGCGTTTCCACTTGTTTTATTTCTTCTCATTTTGTCATCATGTTGGAATTATCTGCTTGTTTTACTCAACCATCTGGTTTTGCAATTTCCTACAAATATAAAGTAATTACTGTAAGGTAGGCACTAAAATATATTTTGGGGATGGATGAATAGTAAACCATTTTTTCTTCTCATAAGGAGCTCAGAGTCTAAACTGAGGACAGGACATAAATAAGGGCAACATAGATATAGCACTGCAATCCTATGACATGGATTCAAAAGTTATTCACCACTTCTTGAGAATAATAAATTCTTCACAGAAAAACCTATCATTATAGTGAATCTAAGAGGAAGATAGCAGTTATTTGAAGTGGAGAGTGGGTATGTACACACCAGGAAGAGCCCACAGAAGATTAAAAGTGGAGATTCATTAAATTGTAAGGGAACTTAGGAAATGAAAAATAGTTATTAAAATCTGAAGAAAAATGCAGGGCAGACAATGACTATTGAAACATGCGTCTGGCTATGTGGGCAGCAGCCAGATAACAGAGTCTTCTGTTTTGATTTTTCACTTTCATTTTATTTATTAAAAAAAAATTATTGCTATTCAATTACAGTTGTCCCCATTTTTCCTGCATTGCTCTCCCCTGTCCTACCCATCCCACCTCCTACATTCAGTCCTACCTCTCCTGCCATTGTCCTTGTCCCTGGGTCCTTTATACATGTTCCTTGACTTGACCCTTCCCCTTATTTCCCCTGTTACCTACCTCCCCTCCCCTCTGGTTACTGTCAGTTTGTTCTTTATTTCCACGTCTCTGGTTCTATTTTGCTCACTTGTTTGTTGATTAGGTTCCACTTACAGGTGAGATCATATGGTATTTGTCTCTCACCACCTGGCACTTAGCATAATATTTCACTCAGCATAATATTCTCCAGTTTCATCCATGCTGTCACAAAGGGTAGGAGTTCCTTCTTTCTTTCTGCTGTGTAGTATTCCATTGTGTAAATATACCACAGCTTTTTGATCCACTCATTTACTAATGGGCACTTAGGCTGTTTCCAATATTTGGCTATTGTAAATTGCGTTGTGATCATTGGGGTGCATACATTCTTTTGAATGGGTGTTTCAAGGCCCATTTTATTATTATTATTTATATAATAAATAAATAAATATTAAGGCCCTTTTATTTATGAATATTTTATTATTCACTTTCATTTTATTAATGCGATTTGTCGTACTGATTTTTTAATATTGGAAGGTATTTTTATTTTTTAAAACAACTTTCTTTTAGATTTAGAGAATTTTTTATTGTTGACGCTGTTACTGATGTCCCCATTTTTCCCTCCTTTGCCTCCCTCCACCCAGCCCCGTGCCCCTGCCTTCTGTGTCCATGGGCTCTGCATATATTCATGTATGTTTTTGGGCTAATCTCTTCCAGTTACCCCACGCCCCTCCCCTCTGAGACTTGTCAGTCTGTTCCATGTAGCTATGTTTCTGGTTTTATTTTGTTTGTCAGTTTATTTTGTTCATTAGATTCCGCATATGAGTGAGATAATATGTTATTTGTCTTTCTCTGACTGGCTTATTTTGCTTAGCATAATAATTTCCAGGCCCATCCATGCTATCTCAAAGCGTAAGAGTTCCTTCATTTTTACAGCTGCATAACAATCCTTTGTATAAATGTGAGACATGCAAATGTTGAACTGTTCTTGCATCCTAAGGGTAAACCCCACTGAATCATAGTGAATAATCCTTTTATTGTACTGCTAAATTTGGTTTTCCAGTACTTTAACGACAACTTTTTATCTATATTCATTAGGAATATTGGCCTGTAGTTTCAAGAAATATTTTTAACGATCAAATGGGGAGTTGTATAACTTACAAATTTAAAAATAAAATATAAGATTTTTCAGTGAAGTAAGTAGGATAGAAATACCAGCTCTATTTATCTTGGGAGTCTGATATGGAGACAATGAAACAATTTTATGGAACTTAAGAAAATTAAAAACAAAAATTAGATAAGGTAATATAATGTTGGTGGAATAGTGGAAATAACTAAATTTGCATGATTAATTGTTTTCACAAAGGAAGATAGGAAGGATATTGTTTTTTAGATATTTTAGTAGACCATATATTGTATCAGGAGCTTTACCTGTTTTATCTCATTGAATTCTCCTGACACCCTGGTGAGAATAACTATTCCCATGTGAAACAAATCTCAAAGGATGTGTCTGATATGATAAAAGTAGTAACTGGAAATTCTCTCACCTTATCACAACAAATGCTTGTTTGATTGGAATCACTGGAGTAAAAGCAATAGAGGAATGCAAGGATGAAAAAGAGTAACTCACATGACTCTAGAGCCAGGATGTAGAAGGCGCTCAGTGACTTTGAGCAAGGCAGTAGTCTCACTCTTGCTCAAACAGTACTGAATGGTATTATGGCCAGGGGCCAGCGTATTTTTTATATTATTTTAGAAAGACCCTATAAATACACTTGACATCAGTCTTTAATCATCAGGACTTAAGAAAAATCAGAAAGGAGGCTGGCAGTCCAAAGAGTAGTAATACTAAGCAAAGAATAAAAAGCAGAACAGAAAGTTCTGATAAGGCTAAATAGGTGGTGGAGAAAGGAAGAAGCATTCTGGCTCGCTCTTTCCCAAGTCAGTTCTTCTAAGCCGCATGTTATTTGCTTAAACGAGGAGGAGTATTGGTTTACAGCTCAAGATAAAATTCCCCCACTGCTCAGGCTTCATCTTGCTGCACAATGAAGAGCAGATATTGTGCATCATATACAAGTAGATATAATTGGGAAGACCTTTAATGAAAATCATTTGATTGTTCTTTATCTTCTTGCCGAAACGTCTGTGTCGTCTGTGTGATTACTAGCTTGCTGTTGCACAGTCCCTCAGAAGGGTAATAACAAGAAGGGTACTTTGTTTTGTTCTATTAGCCTCTTGGAGAAGAAAGTGGTTTGGACTTGTAGCCAAGGGAAAATTGGGGGCTTATTTTGGGACTTCTCAATTTCTTATCTATAATTTTTTGTTATTATTACCTATAAATATTTCTGTCCTTAAAATATATCCTGAGAAGTAATATGTTGCCTGTAATTTGCCTCCAAATAATCCAGTGAGGGGCAGGGAGGGTGTAGAGGTGTAGACAAAACAAAAGTTGGCGTAAGTTTATGGTTGTTACAGCATGGAGATTGATACACAGGGGTTCAATTGTCCGTTTTTCTACTTTTTAGTATGTTTGGAATTTTCTACTAACAGTAAACATTTTTTGAAAAGATCCTGAACTGTAAAGAACTAAGATTAGTACCTGAATAAGACAGCAAGATCCAAGGAGTTTCTTCATTAGATGTTTGTTGTAAAATGGGTGGGAATAGATGATCCGATAGGAGTGCCTATTCTTTTCTATTTATGTAGATTTTGATCCCTATACTAAAGAAGCCAGTTGCTTGCTACCGATGCCTTGGGAGGCTTCTGGAAGGGGAGAATCTTTGTCCCAGGGTCCTGTGGGAAAGTCCAGGAGTTCGTGCAGAGGGAAACACTGGGATGCTGCTAGAAGCTGTGGAGCCATAAGGGGTTGGGGGTCCACTTCACCAGATGGTCAAAGCTCTTTCTGTGGGTGCTCTGGATCTCATTTCTGAGCCATATCCACCTTCCCCCTTTCTCTGTTCTAGGGCTCTGTGTCCTATTAATATCGTGGGGAGCTCTTGCCCAGAAGTCTAGAAGTGAGTATGTTCGAATGAACCACACCCACCACCCGGAACCCCAGAAAAGAACTTCTCACAAACAAGGACTTATTCTTGGGAATGGTCTTCTTAGGCTTTGAGAAAGTGACTCTTCTCCTTTTCCAAACTTCCTGTCTATTACCAAGGGCTCTTCTTTGTATGAAGACAGGCATCTCTTCCTTCTCCTTCCTTCATCTCCTTTTCCCCAGCTGGCAGCTGGCATCTTCCAAGGGAGCTCAAACCTAGATGTCCGTTTCCCACAGCTTCCTGTGCTCGGTGCCCACTCCAATGCCCATTGTCTCAATGCCACATCCTGCCGCTGTGATCCTGGATTCACTCCTCTGTTCAGACAAACCATCTTTAGCAACCCCTCGGAGATCTGTACTGGTAAGAGGCTGATATAAAATAGAGGGGGACATCAGAAATTTGGAGACATCTAGAGTCCTCAGCCCTTGAAACAGCATTAAAATTCTTTGCCAAGGATAAGGGAGAGGAGTCAAGAAACAGGGTACTCAGTTCTCATGGTCAGGGGTACAGTGTTCAGAGGTCAGGCTTTGGAGCTGGACTATCTGAATTCCAGCTGTATGAGCCGCTGTGTGAGTTCAATCAAATTGCCTTACTTTGCAGCATCTCAACTTCCTTACCTGTAAATCAGGGACAATAATAATATCAACTCATCTAGTTCTTGTCTGCTTTAAATTAATTGATCCATATAAATGGAATCCATGAAGACAGAAAGCAAATGATAGGTACCAGATGCCGGGGGAAGAGGGGAATGAGGAAGGACTACTTAATGGTGATTTCTTTTGGAAAGATTAAAATGTTTTGGAACTAAATAGCATTGGTGGTTGCACAACACTGTGAGTGTACTAAATACAACTGAATTGCTCAGTTTAAAATGGTTGATTTTAAATAAATAAATTAAAATAAAATAAAATGGTTGATTTTGTTATGTGAATTTTCATTTCAATAAAAGAAGATAAATTAATAACATATAAAAACAGGATGCTGCCTTTCACTTGATAAGAAGTTGGTGCATTTTCTTGTTGACGTTGTTGCTGTACATTGGTTAAGGGCAGGGGCAGCTTGGCAAAGGAGGAAGCTCTTGCAGGGACCACTCAGCAGTCACAGCTTTGCGACATTCTACCAGCTCTAGCACTTGTTTGCAGAAAAGTCCTTTTAAGCCAAAATCTCACTTCTTCCATCCAAAAATAACCACTGTAACCTCTTGTCAATATGGCCATTTTCTGTCTGTAAAACATAATTTGTGAAATTAAAAGTGAACTTAAACCATGTGCTATCTAAATGAGTTCATACTATTATTATCCCCCACTCATAGGTAAGGAAATAGAGACTTTGGGAGGTAGCTTGCTCAGGCTCATCCAGCTAGTCATACACTGGAATTCAGATAGGGTTCATTTGAAGATGAGGAAGTTCTCAAACAATGTCCCGTAAGAGGCTCAGAGAAACCCCTTAAAAAGTTAATGCTGGTGCCATATTCTAAGTGAGAAAACTTGGGCCACGAGAGGTGAAGTAACTTGTCCAAAGCCACACAGCTAGAAAGTGGAAGAACATGGACCCCATCTCAAATTATAGCATGCCGAGTTGCTCATGAATTAGATGAAATAAGAAATATTCTTACTACGGAATATTCTATAGGCATGAAAATTATTTCTTATTTTCATATGGAAAAGTTGTCACAAGATATTTTATAATCCTGGAAGAATTTGCATAAACCTAAACTGTGGTCTGATTCCCTGGGAGGTGGGCATAGATGAAAAAGTAACACAGTTTTCATAATTGTTGAAGCTGAGCAACAGGTACATATCCTCCCTTTTTAAAATTGTTTCAGTGATTGCATATTTGTGTTCTTTGCATTTTCTGCTTTTCCAGTTTTCTTCTGTGAACACATTGTTTTGTTTTTAAAGAAAACACAAGGAGTAAAACCATTTAAAGCTGGTTGCTACCAATTCTGACCAGAAATTTGGTCCATCCTAGCAGTTCCTACTTGTGTTCCAGATATCAACGAGTGTGGCCCACCGTCATACAAGTCTTGTGGAAGCTTTGCAGAGTGTCATAATGTGGAGGGAAGTTACTATTGTGAGTGCATTTCTGGTTACGAGTTCATTTCAGGAGGCACCAAATTCAAAAATGAGAGAAATACTTGTCAAGGTGAGTAGTTTCCTGGGTCACGTGTTCCCTTCACCTGTCTCCCCATGATGCTCCCACACTCCAGTTCACCCAGCAAACTTTGAGACTGTCTTGGAACTGTTATTACTAAGCCTGAGAGCCCAGGAGAGGGCACACTTGGGTCTCTAAGGGGCCCATTCCTCCCACTTTCTGTTCTTGCTCAGGCTCACAACTCCATGTTAGGGTACATTTAGAAGGTTCTTTATTGTGACATAATATGCGATAGTTAAAGACTGGAAACAAATGACATGACATTCATTAACATATTATGGTAGGACCATACAATCAGAAATTTCAGAACCTTTCTGTGACTTCTTTTCTTCTTTTGGTGGACAGTCCTGTGAATTTTTACACATGTTCAGACTTCGGTTACCACCACCATTAGCGTCCAGAAGAATTAGTTCCATTATCCCAAAACACTTCCTCATCTTCTCCCTTTCTAGTCACTCCGACCTCTACCCCCTGAAAACCTTTAATCTGTTATTTTGCCTCTAAGATTGTCTTTTGAGAATATTATATAAAAACAGAATAGGACAGTGTATGTGAGTCAGGCTTCTCCCAGCCAGTGTAATGGTTTTGAGGTTCATCCAATAGTTCCAATAGTTCATTTCTTCTTATTGCTAAGTAATATTCCATTCCATGGCCATACCACACGTTGTTTAACCATTCACTCACTGAAGGACATTTGGGTCACTTCCTGTCTTTATGGATGACTATGACTAGAACTAAATGAGAAAGCTCTTGATAAACTAAATTGAATGATTTCCAAGTTCTGTTTTAAATGTTTAAAAATGCCGCAGAATTGTTCCGATAGTATGCCAGTAGCTTTTCTTCTCCCTGATCTCCCTTTTTTTCATCTCCAGCATTATTATACTTTATAAATATATGTTTATCTTAAAACTCTTCAAATCCCTTTTAGTAGTATTAAGACAATAGTTTCATCGTAGGTGTGGTTTGACTTCCTACCACAGCTCTGAGCTCTTCCCCAGGTCCTGCAAATAGAAGGATAAGCCCCGTCTCCTGGAGCCTTTCCTCCAGTGGTCGGAGCGACCTGCAGACAAGGGAAACATAAATCAAAGAGTGTGAGAAGGAGCAGTCCCTGTGCATAAACCACCCACTTCATGGGTAGACAATGCTCTCTCACCCCAGTATCCCAGTGCCTGGAACACGGAAGGCATTTAAGAAATGTGCATGAATGACTCACTTGAACGGGCTCTGTTGTTACAGTAATCAGAGCTGTGGTCACATGTTGGCCCTCACACTTGGTCTTGGTTTTTGCCAAGTATTTTGAGATCTCTGGTTTTGCTTTCTTCATGTATAAGTCAGGAATGATAATACCCACTCTTGAAGAGAATAAGTTTTTTAAAAACTGGATATTAAGTTGTTTACCCTATAGAATAGAGTTCAACACTTTTTATTGATTTATTTATTCTTAGAGAAGGGAAGGAGAGAGAAAGAGAGGAAGAGAAACATCAATATGTCGTTGCATCTTGCACGCCCCCTACTGGGGACTTGGCCAGCAACCTAGGCATGTGCCCTAACTGGGAATCGAACTGGTGACCCTTTGTTTTGCAGACTGGCACTCAGTTCACTGACCCACACCAGTCAGAGCTCAACACTTTTTATTAAAGTACAGTTAACATATATATTTTATTAGTTTCAGGTGTATAGCATAGTTATTCTACCTTTATATACCTTATAATGTGATCACCATACAAAGTTATGATATTATTGATTGTATTCCTTGTGCTGTGCACTGTATTCCCATGACTTATTTATAACTGGAACTTTATACCTCTTATTCCTCCTACAATCCTACCTTCTGAAACCATCAAATTGTTCTTAGTATCTATGAGTATGCTGCTGTTTTGTTTTGTTGGGCTTTTGTTTTTAGATTCCACATATAAGTGAGATGATACAGTATTTGTCTTTGTCTGACTTATCTCATTTAGCATAATACATTCTAGATCCATCCATGTTGTTGCAAATGGCAAGATTTCATTTGTTTACTGTTGAATAATATTTCATTGTACCATACAATACACTTTTAAGTAAAGCTTAACAGACTTAGATTAATTAATGACTTTTCAATGTATTAATCATTTTCATACTACCCATTTTTATTATTTATATAGTTTGAATAATGTTTTAAAATATTGGAAATAGTTTAGAGACAGGAGTGTGTAGTATTTACGAAGAGAAAAGTAGAATATTCACTCTTTCAACGGTAAGAAATGTGACAGCAATATATTTGCTTTAAAATGATTCCACTTTTTCAAAGATTTATGTAAATTTATTGGGGTGACACTTGTTAGTAAGATTATACAGGTTTCAAGTGTACACTTCTGTGAGACGTCATCTGTATATAAACGTCAATCTTGTTGGGAGCATTATCTATTAATAAGCTATTCACCGTCCCGGGAGGAGAGAAACCTCTGACCTTCAGGGCCTCCTCGTACTTCATTGTCTGGGTTAGAGATAGAAAAAGCCATAGTTAAATATTAACCAAGCTCCACTCCCCTGGTCTCTAAGTTAGCCAAAGAGGATCCAATTGCTCTCCTAATTAGCAAAGAGAGGAAGATGTGTTTGAAGCCAAATAAATTTGAAGACATCCACACTTACTCAACACTGTGACCACAGTCACATGGCTTCCTCATTTCTCACCCTCAAACTTCCCTGAGAAGAAGGAACGTCCCCTGCCTGGGGAGATGGCGGAAATGTCCAAGATGTTCTGAGGCCAAATAAATTCCCTCTAGTTGTGGCATTAAGGACAGACCTACCACCCACCCCATAGGCCGTGGGCAACCCTGAGGCTGCCCTGGGGCATAGAGCTGCGGCCGGAGCTGCAGGAGGTTGAAGAAAAGCACCAGCCAGTGGAGCTGACTAATTGCAGCTCAGGTCACCCATTGGACTCCTGAGGCAACGCTAAGAGCTGATGCCAGCACCACTTGGCTGGAAGCCATTCTCAGATTCCTGAATGGACCACTATATTGGTTTCCTATTGCTCATATAACAAATTACCATAAACGTAATAGTTGAAAACAAAATAAATATATTCTCTTAGAGCTTGGGAGGTCAGAAGTTTTAAATAGCTTCTTCTAGAAGCCCTAGGGGAAAATCTGTTTCCTGTCTCTTCTAGAGGTTACCTGCATTTCATGGTTCTAGGCTTCTTTCTCTCTCTTTTAAGCGAACAGCATATCTATCATCTCTTCATCTCTCTGACCTCCTCCCTCCCTCTCAAAAATTGGACCTTTGTGATTATACCAGGCGCACCCAAGTCCTCTAGAATAATCTCCCATTTCAATATCCTTAATCACAAAGTTTGAAAATTCTTTTGAATGAAAGGTAACATATTCATACATTCCAAAAATTAGAACTTGGACACTTGGACATCATTTTGTCTACCATACTCACCATTCATCAAACAACTCTGATCAAAGATATAACACACACACACACACACACACACACACCCCCTGCATGCACACACATACACTCACATTCACACTCACATAGTGCCTTCCTTGCCCACCTTGCTTGAATATAGAGACCAGAAAACGTCTTCTGTGAAAGGCCAGGTAGTAAATATCTTAGGCTTTGGGGACCAGAAGGTCCCTGTCACAGCTACTTAACTCTGCCATTATAGTTTGAAAACAGCCACAGACAAAATATAAATAAATAGGCATGGCTGCATTCCAATAAAACTTTATCTATGGATACTAATATAAGTTGAATTTTATAAAATTTTCATGTGCCATAAAAGATGGCTCGCTCTTTGGCATTTTTGGCCATGAATGTCAAATGGTTTTAAAAATATAAAAACCATTCTTAGCTCGTGGATTGTACAGAAACAGGCAGCAGGTGGGTTTGGCCTGGGGCTGTAGTTTGCCAGTGCCTGCGCTGAGGCAGTGGGAGAGCAGAGAGTGCCACCACAAGATGGTGCCCATTTCAGCTGTGATGGACTCCCTGATGCCCGGGCTTGAGGAAGATGGTGAAGGGTAGGAAGGCTGGGGCTGGCGGGTAGAAGGGAGGCCTTAGCCCAGCTGGGCTAGGGGACTGATCTCCTTTTTTATGTCTCCAGATGTGGATGAGTGCAGCTCGGGACAACACCAATGCCACAACTCCACCCGCTGTGTCAATGTGAGAGGCAGCTACAGATGTTACTGTCACCACGAATGGGTGGCTGTGTCCAGCCCTCTGAATGGTCTAACAACCACTGTCTGTGAAGGTATGTGGTACACACACACACACACACACACATACACGGACACCTGTGTGTGCACACACGTACATGTATCCAAACAACATTGGTGTGTGTGCACACGTGCACATTTATAAAAAGCAAGTACACACAGGCATGCATGCATGTGCACACCCACAAGATGCACATGCGCACATGCCCCTGCCTCTTTTCCTTGCAGAAGTCCCCCTCTCCTCATGGACACCACCTTCTGGAATCAAGAGTCAGGTGAGTGGAGGCTCAGCAGAAGACCAGGAAGCAGTGAGATCCTTGCCGTCTTTTGTCTCTATCCTCTCCCCAAGCTCCCTCTTCAGGATCTCTGACCAACCCCCATGGTCTGTCTTCCCAGAGCCTCTCCCGCTTCTTTGACAAAGTCCAGCAGTTATCTCAAGACTTCAAGCCAGCCTTGGCTGGGAACACCATCCAGGTAAATTCAGAACCAAGAAAGAGGCAAATATGGAAATCCCATAGAGACCTGGGTGGCTTTGGTAGCAGCTGGCCTCTCACCTGTGGTGGGGAGAAGGCTGGGGCACTCGGGTATCTAGCAGTACTTTTAACGTGCACTAACTTATGGTTCTTACCCTATTGCTGGTTTTGGACTTTGGGTTTATGTCATACTTGGAATTCCTGACCCAGGTTGACCTCTGCAGGGCTGAGATCTAGGCAGCAAAGGCCACCTGAGCTATTGTTACTCTCCAAACAGACAGTTCCTGGGGTCTGTTCTTTGGGGTTAAATAATCAGGGTCTTCATGCAGCCCCTCCGGTCTGTTGCCCATTGGCTTGTGTCCGCATCCCCCCAGAACCTCTTGCAAGAGGTGGGTGAGCTGCTGGAGACCCCCGGTGACCTGGAGACCCTGCCCCAGTCAGAGCAGCACTGCGTAGCCACTAACCTGCTCAATGGCCTGGAGGATGTTCTGAAAGTGCTGAGCAAGGACCTACCCAATGAGCCATTGACTCTGCGGGCTCCTGCAGGCACAGGTGAGCACCTGGCCTGCCCCAGGCTCCTGCTCCACCTGTCTGCCATCTGATTCCTCCCTCTCCCTCGAGACTGCCCCGTTGGAGCCAAGTGACCACACTCACATCTCAGGGTTTTATTTAAAATAAAACATTACTCATATAATGAAATAAAGCCCTATGAAACTAAGTCCTTCATTTGTTTCAAGCACAAAGCTTAAATTAAAAAAAAAATGAGAAGCAAAAATAAATATATGCAAACATCAATGATAAGTATATAGTTATATTACTTATATAATTATAACAAAATACCTGCAATTATATTCATAAAAATAATGTATTCAAAAATAAACACTGCATGCAAGTGAAGAAAATGCAATTACTCTTGAAATGTTGAAAATTACATAATATTTTATCTGTTTTAAGTATGACCTTACATAACATTACGTCAATGTTTCTGCTGTTGAAACATGTCATTTTTGTGTAATTTTCTCAGCTCTCTCAACACCTATACTGCCCAGGAAGTTGGTGAGAGAGGATTAAACACTGGTTACAAATATTTCCCTCTGACTCCTTCATCCTCAAATAATCTGGTCATTGCAATCATTTTATTAACAGTTCTATTTGTAACTCAAAGAAAGCATTCCCAGGCTTTTTTTTTTTTTTAACTTCACCATATGCAGATGGCAGTTACCAAGCAGACTTATCTTGATCAAGCGTGTTTTTTTGACAGTGTTTTTAGGATATAAATTACATACCGGGAACACGCCCTTTATAGTGTAGAATTCAATGGTTTTTAGCATAATCACGAAGTTGTGCCACGCAATAATTATGGGACACTTTTATCACCTTAAGAGGAAATGCCATACCTATTAGCTGATACTCCCATTCCTGGAACCCCTATTCCGTGGCAACCACTGATTGGCTTCCTATCTCTACAGATATACCTACTCTGGCCATTTTGTATAAATGGGATTGTATAATACGTGGGCTCATGTAATTGGCTTCTTTCCCTCAGCATGATGTTTTTGAAGTTCTCACATGTTGTAGCACATACCAATACTTCATTTCTTTTTATTGATGAATAGTATGCCATTATGTGGTTATATGCATTTATCTAGTCATCATTTGATGAGCATTTGGGTTGTTTTTGCTTTTTGTCACTTATGAATTAACATTCATGAACAAGTATTTGTGTGGATGTATGTTTTCAATTCTTTTGGTTACATAAGTAGGAAAGGAATTGCTGGAGCATATATTAACTCTATATTTAACATTTTAAGAATTGCTAAACTGTTTTCCAAAGTGGCCGCACCATTTATATTCCACCAGTAGTGTATTAGGGTTCCAATTTCATCACATTGTTGCCGACATTTGCTATTTTTTGAGTTTTTGATTGTAGCTATTCTACTAGGTATGAAGTGGTATCTCATTGCAGTTTTAATTTTAGTTACCTAATACCTAATGATGTTAAATTTCTTTTCATATGTTTATTGGAACTTTCTATATCTTCTTTGGAGAAATGTTTATTCAATCTTTTACCTAATTTTAAACTGGGTTATTTGTCTTATTATTGAGTGGTAAAAACTCTATACAGGGATGGGCAACTTACAGTTGTGAGTACATGAAACAGAGTTTATTCTTGTATTATTATTTATTAATTATTGTATTATTATTACTAATCTACTTTTACCGGCTCCTGTATATCCTGGGTACTAGACCCTTGTCAGACTGTGAATTGCAAATACCCACACCAGATTTAAAAACATTGTTGTATATATTTAAATTTTTAAAATCTTTGAATTAGAATCAGAATTGTCATTGCAACAGAAACCTTGTCTTGTTCAGGAGCCTTTTCCTTTTCTTGAGATAGATTACACAGTCTTAGCAGAGTGTTTTCCTAAATAAGTGCAATTTTGGGAGATAGTTTGGTTTTAACCTTTTAAAAATGCTAAAATGACAGTCTTAAACCAGCCACACTACCCTTCCTTTGTTACTTACATTTCATGCCATTTACCAGCATGCTGAAAAAGCGAATCCCAATTGCAAGAAATAACCTGACTTCTCCCATCCTTCATGCCATCACCACCACTACAGAGCTGTTCCTGAAGGTGCAGGAGGAGCAAGGGCTGGGAGACGTCACCTTGGACAGAGCCAGGCGAAGATGCAGTTGGACTGGGGTGTGGTGCAGAAATCCAGTGACTCGGGTAATGACTGAGGTGGGGAGGGGAAGGCCACTTAGTCCTTGCCACGGGACAAGACAGCCAGCATGGGACCCAGAGAACTAATAAAAGTTAAAAAATAAAATATAGGGTGGGGAGGCCCACCAGGTAGAGCTCGTATGAGAGGAAGTTGCCCTGGTGGGCACGCTAAGATGTCAACCTTGGCCTCGTTCTGCAGGCCCTTCTGTGGTGGGCCTCATCTCTACTCCAGGGATGGGCAAGCTGCTGGCTGAGGCCCCCTTGTTCCTGGAGCCTGAGAACCTGGCAGTTTTGCATGAGACACACAAAGGCTTGCTGCAGGGGGTCTCCACTGTCCTGTTCTCGGATGTCAACTCCGCCTTTCTGAGCAACAAAGACACCCAGAACCTCGGCTCCCCAGTCACTTTCATCTTCTCCCACCATGTAAGTGCTGGTGGGACTGGGCTGCAGGTGCGGAAGGAGCCTGAGTCCTGGACACAGTCTTGCCGTTCAGCTCAGGTGAGGCATTCAAGGGGCCTCCCCAAATAGGTGCATCGTCTCCCCAGGAAAGTCAGCCTGTCCAGGGTCAGCTTTGAGTCAGCACCTCTGAGCACGTGAACCATTAACCGGCTCACACCTGTGCCCTGTTCCTACAGCCGATGACCCCCGGACCAAGGGAGGAGGTGCTCTGTGTCTTCTGGGATCGTGGTCAGGACGGATGTGGTCACTGGGCCACCAAAGGCTGCAGGATGATGGGCACCAGAAACACCAGCACCACCTGCCAATGCACCCACCTCAGCAGCTTTGCCGTCCTCATGGCCCCGTACGATGTGCAGGTGAGAGACCTAAGAGGAGCCACGGGATAGAGATGCCTGGAATGGCAGAGACCTGAAAGAGATCCAGGCAGAGGGCAGCCAGTGAGAGCAGCTGCATCAAGGACCAAACTGTTCTCTCTGGCCACACGACACAGTTACTTCTTCTAGGGGATCACCAGGAATTGAGATTCACCCACGTGACATCACGAAATGAAGATCCACATGGAGATAAGGATGAAAACTCTTTTTAGCTATATGGATGGGCTTCATGGGCATTCAGAAAAACCCACCACTCCCCGAAACAATGTGTTCCTTGCTGCCACTTTGCTCTAGAATAGAATACATTGTGCAAGTTTTCTAATTTACATTTTTGAAGAGATAAAAATATTTAAAACTCAAAAGTAACAGAAGGGATAACATTGAAGTCCTTTCCCCACCCATGTTCCTCAGTGATCAGGGTCCTTCTTGAAGGAATCTCAGAAATCTCAGTTTCTTCTGAGCCCTCTTAGGGATATTTTATGTATAAATAAGCACATGCCTGTAATGTAGTTTTGTGTTCACTCACACCCTTGCATACTATGTTCACTCTCATGCATTTTTTTTTTTTATCCAGAGAGAAAAACACCAATGTGAGAGAGAAACGTTGACCAGTTGCCTCACAGATGCACCCTGAGTGGGGATCGAACCTGCAACCTCTTGGTGTACAGGACGATGTTCCAACCAACTGGGCCACCCAGTCAGGGTTGCATTCTTCTCACTTAAAATATTTGAGAGATTCTAAACCAGTACATAAAGAACTTTCTCATTCATTTTTACATCTATATAGCTTTCCATTCTATGGATGTTGTACACTTTAACAAATCTCTAATGATACCTATTTTCTTTAATATTTTGCTTATGTGGTGTTACAGTAATATCACTGGGGGAATTTGTTGTAATTTATATAGATATTGCCCCATTTCAACACATTTCTGTAGCTGCCCAGTAAATACCATTAAATTTTTAAGTTTGGAAACCATACTATCACTCTTGGATATTCCCCCTCCCACCCATGCAAGGTGTTTCTTTTAAGTGTATAAATTCAACTTTCTTTTATTTTTGAAAACTATGTCTTTAAATCTCATTTACAGTATTTGCTCTCATCATCCATTTGGTTTTCTTCATTGACTATTCCAGTTATGCATTTTGTGGCTCTCCATTGTCTAGCTTCCGTATTTCTTTTTCCTCTTATTCTTTTTTTTAACCTGTTTTCAATGTTAATTTTACTATTTTTTCCATTCTCACTCTCTATGTCCCTTAAAGTGAGTTTCCATCAGGGTTCATTCTTAATGCCTCCATAAACTGTGACTTAATTACTTGGTGGGTTTTTTCCTTTCATTTATTTAATGAACTTTTCTAATGCACAATTTCACAAGCCCTCCCTTAATGAGGTCTTGCATCTTTGCTTTTGTTTTTTTTGTTTTTTTTGTTTTTTTTTTTTTTTGCTTATAAAGGCAGTGTTTCCTTACCTATTGTGATTTATGGTCAGTAAAGTCACAATTTTCATTAGCTCCGTGTTAACAGTTATTTTGTGAGCCTTCCTTCCTTGAATTTTTTTCTTTTTTCCTTGTAATATTTTGTACAGATATTGTGTTTATTCTTTTGATTACTTATCTTGAAAGCAGATGATTTTTCCTGGGGGGGGGGGGTTATTTCCAAGGTATTTCTGTAAAAAAAAAGGTCAGGGTTGTATTACAGAATATCACAGAGATTTTATATGGGGTTTTAAGATTTATCCAAGCAAATGGAAAGGTCAGCAGTGAGGCTTTTGTGTCCAAAATATGCATTTACCTCCATAGCCGGAGTCAAATGTTTTTCTGCAAATATGGCCTATTTGTACAATTACACACTCAGCTTCAACTCCGCTAAATCTTTAAACTAATGAGTGTAAAGGAACTCCTACCCGCATCATCCCCACTATTATAGTCATGAAGCAGATTATTCAGATTTCCTCCTCCATGTACCTCTATTCAATGTTCCCTGATTTTAGCACCTCTTCCAATTATTCTCTAGCTTCATGGAAAACTGAAATGGTGCTGTTGTTTTTCATTATACTTGTGGCGCTTGGATTATTCCCAAGAAGAGGAGTGTGTGCATGTGTGTATGCACGCATGTGCATGTGCAAGCTATGGTTCACCATCTTCAATAAGAAAATAATTGACTTTTTCTTTCAGCCAAGGGTGTCCTTTAAAACCTGAAAAATACTAGGATTTGGAATGGGGAGAGATGGGAGAGAAGCAGGAGGGGGATACAGATAAATATATGTGCTTCGTGGTCTGTCTTATTGTTCACAGCCAGGAATATTATTCTTTTTTAGCTGACCTCATACAAATATTCATGAAGGTAACCTCAGGTAGTTGGGTGGGTAGGAAATGGTGCTAAAATTGAGCGCCACTTCCAGGAAAGCAGCATGTAAATGTTATAAGCTTACTGATGCATAAATTGCAGGATCAAAATACAATTATTATACAGGTACCACTGAGTAGAATAAGCAGTTCACAGGAGCTTTAGCTCCCTTTTAGACCTCAGACCCTAAAGGAATTAATTTTTAAAAAATCTTTATGGGTGCTTTATTCAGATAGCCAGTGATCTGAGAAGATGGCAGGTTATGTACCTAACAGACTGTCTTACATTCATTTCAAACTGACCCTATTTATAACGAGAAGAAAAGTGTAGGTAAGAGGTTTGGAATTCAGGGAGAAGGTTAATCAGATAAAAGCTGCGGTCCGGCAATATTCCGAGCATCCTTCCGTCGGTTGCGCGGCGATGCCTGATCTGTGCCCTGGGCGATGGGCGTCTCTCCCTGGGGCACCGTGGCTCAGATGCCACCTTGGCTGCTCGCAGTGCTGCGGGGCACACAGGCGGGGCTGCGGTGGCCTCCTGAGTGTGGGGGGGAGTCGTACCTTCAGTTCCTGCAACAGTAGCTTTTCACACACATTGATTGCTAATAACTAGCACATAAAAACGAAATTTCCCAGCGCGTGGGTCCCACCACCATCCTCCCGCTGTTAATCTGAACTCTCTCTGCTGCATCAGTTTCGTGGGGAAGTGCTCACTTTGCTGTTGAGCCTGTGTCTGAGCACCCGACCGTCTGGCAGGGGGTTCAGGGGCACAGTTAACCGCAGACCCACGTAAGGGGCACAGCGTGTGCAACAACAAGCTGTGATGCTGAAAGAGAGGGGAAGAGTGAAAACAACAACTGCCTCTCTCAGACCAGTCATGCTAGGCAGCCGGGAGGTGAGCTTAGACCGATCAATACCAAAGACTTCTTCTCTTTGTTTATATCAGGTACCACTTCATTTACTTCCTTTAATTTATACTCTATGAGCTGTGAATTATTGTCAGGTTGAAACAGCGGAGTGCTTTAAATTCTTCGCATCCGTGATTATGTCTTTAAAGGAGGCAGTCTACAGCTGCGCGATTTTCTAATACCATCTCTCTAAGTTGTCCTAGTTCTGCCTGATGGCTTGAGAGGTGGCATTCAAGGCTTTTGCCATAGCACAGGCTAATCTATTTATTTCTACATTCAAAGAGGTTACCATGGCTGGCATTACAAACATAGTCAAAGATACATGTTCAGCGGGGCTAAAAAGGTGCAAATCCCTGTTGCCATCAGGTGCCAGGGAGAGTTCCCGTCAAGCCCGCATGAGATGGGGTTTCTGAGGCACAAACACCGTCAGTCTTCCCAGGGAGCGCGGTCCCCCAGAGCTGTGTGCTGGGACACAGGAGTAAACAGTCCTTCCACATGTTAGAAGCCATCCTGCGGGCAATTTGAGGTGACCGAAGGCATAAGATACATTAGTGGAGCTGTTGCAATTTATCTCCGCATCTGGTAAAGGAACAAAATAGTTTTTAGTGCAGTTCTTCATAACATGGGGTTAAACAAAAAGTAATGAAAGAAAATAACTCACCGTTTCCTTTTTTTAAAGTATATTTTATTGATTATGCTATTACAGTTGTCCCATTTTTTCCTCCCCTTTGTCTCCCTCTGCCCTGCCCCCTCCCCCACCAGCATCTCCTCCCCCTTAGTTCATGTCCATAGGTCGTACATATTAAGTTCTTTGACTTCTCCATTTCCTATACTATCCTAACCTCTTGTCTATTTTGTATCTACCAATTATGCTTCTTATTCCCTGTACCTTTTCTCCCCTTCTCCCCCCATCCTCTCCCTGCTGATAACCCTCCATGTGATCTCCATTCCTGTTCCTGTTCTAGTTGTTTGCTTAGCTTGTTTTGGTTTTCGTTTTTTTAAGTTCAGTTGTTGAGAGTTGTGAGTTTGTTGCCCTTTTACTGTTCATAGTTTTGATCTTCTTCTTTTTCTTAAATAAGTCCCTTTAACATTTCATATAGTAAGGTCTTGGTGATGATGAACTCCTTTAACTACCTTATCTGGGAAGCACTTTATCTGCCCTTCCATTCTAAGTGATAGCTTTGCTGGATAGAGTAATCTTGCATGTAGATCCTTGCCTTTCAAGACTTTGAATACTTCTTTCAAGCCTCTTCTTGCCTGTAAGGTTTCTTTTGAGAAATCAGCTGATAGTCTTATGGGAACCCCTTTGTAGGGGACTGTCTCCTTTTCTCTTGCTGCTTTTAAGATTCTGTCCTTATTCTTGAGTAATTTAATTATGATGTGTCTTGGTGTGTTTCTCCTTGGTCCAATTTCTTTGGGACTCTTTGAGCTTCCTGGACTTGCAAATCTACTTCCTTTGTCAGATTAGGGAAGTTCTTGTTCATTATTTTTTCAAATAAGTTTTTAATTTCTTGTTCTTTCTCTTCTCCCTCTGGCACCCTTATGATTTGTATGTTGAAACATTTAAAATTGTCCCAGAGAGTCCTAAGCCTCTCCTCATTTTTTTTGAATTCTTGTTTCTTCATTCTGTTCCAGTTGAAACTTTATTTCTTCCTTCTGGCCCAAATTGTTGATCTGAGCCCCGGTTTCCTTCCCTTCACTGTTGGTTCCTTGTATGTTTTTCTTTGTTTCACTTTGCGTAGCCTTCACTTCTCCCTCTATTTTGCATCCATACTCAGTCATTTCAGTGAGCATCCTGACTACCAGTGTTCTGAACTCTGCATCTGATAGGTTGGCAATCTCCTAGTTGCTTAGTTCTTTCTCAGGAGTTTTGATCTGTTCTTTCATTTGGGCCATAGTTCTTTGTCTCAGCGTGCCTGTTATGTTGTAAGGGGAGGAGCGTTAGGTATTCGCCAAGGTGGAGCAACCCACTTTGCTGGGTTGTGGTGCTCTATGTGGAGGAGGGATCAGAGAGGGAACAATGCCACCCGTTCGGCTCTTGCCCCACTTTCAGTCATTTCCCCTGCAATCCACGAGCAAATTAGGCCTTTCTGGTGCTGATTCTCAGGTGGGTGGTTTTGTATATGTTCTAGGATCCTGTGGGTCTCTCCAGCAGACTCTCCTGTGAGGTTTCTCCTGCCACCATAACCCCCACAGGTTTTTACATTCAGGGATTTTTGAGGCTTTAGTTTCCTCCTCTGGAACCCTTGGTTGCATGGTCTGTCTCTCTCCCCAGTTGTTCCTTCTGGCTTACCTGCACGAAATTGTGGGACTGCCCTGTCTGCCATTGGACGCCTCATCCGCCAGCCACCGCCTTGCCATCTTGCCTCCTATCCTCTCCACTCTGGCTGCCTATCTCCATCCCTCCTACCAGTCTGGATAAATGTTCCTTCTTTAATTCCTTGGTTGTTGGACTTCCATACAGTTCAATTTTCTGGCCAATCTGGTTGTTTTGGTATTTAAATTTGTTGTGTTGTTTTGGTTGTGCAAGAAAGCAAAGCATATCTACCTATGCCTCCATCTTGGCCAGAAGCAGTCGTTGTTTTTAAAAGATGACTTTCAGGTGTTCTTGTGGTTCAGTGGTCCATTGCTCTGCAGTGCTTTCTTTACTCACATGTGATGAGTCCAAGGTTTTATTCCTACCAACTTCACCATGGTTGGGGGAGGGGGTGAGGGACCACCCAGGGTCCAGTCCACTTTTCTTCTAGTTGGCTCTCTGGGGATCCTGTGATCCAAGTCTTGAGTAGCACCTTATCTCCAGGCTAAAAGGAATGTAGGGAACCTTTGTTGCTCAGTTGGTTGAGCATTGTCCCTCAGAGTAAAGTTGGAGGTTTGATGCCTGGTTGGGGCACATGCCTGGGTTGCAGGCCAGGTCCCTCGTTGGGGCAACATAGTAGCCTGAGAAAAGGACCATGGCTCTTCTTGTCATAGGCTGAAGTGACAGGGACCATTTCCTAGTCACCCCAGCCATCTCAACAGCACTTTTCCCACAGGAGTGACCTTAGGCTTTCAGTCATCAGTTTGGTGGTGAATCTGGGAAGGGGCATGGCCCCTGGCTGGGCTCCCAGAGCTCATGCTTTATTCAAGGATAACACACTGGCCTGTGTCTTAAAGCCCCTTGCCATGCTGTAGACCTGCCAGCAAGAGTCAGGGGCCCAAAGGCAGCTGTGCAAGGATGGCTGGGGTGCCGGGGACCATCGCCATCCCCTCCTTAGGGGGCAGGTAGCACAGCAGCCACCGTGTACTGCAGGAGGTGGACACCACTGAGCAACTCACACAAAGAGCAGGAATTCATTTCTTAATTGACTTTATTGGAGTACAATATATTTGCAATAAAAATCAGATGATAAACTATACAGGTCATAAGTTTCGACAACAGTAAACACCCTGTGACTGCAACCACAACTGAGACACAGACCCTTTCTATAGCCTCAGAAAGCCTCTCATACAATCTCAGTCAATGCTCTCATGCCCACACCCAGGAAACCAGGATCTGATTTTCTTTTCTGTTTTTTAATATAAAACAAGGTATTTTTTCTTTATTTTTATTATTGACACTATTACAGATATCTCTATTTTCCCCTTTTCTTTGCCAGCTCCATCCAGCACCTGGCCCCGCGTTCCCTCTGGCCATCATCACGCTGTTGTCTGTGTCCATGGATTATGCATATATGTTCTTTGGCTAATCCCTTCCCCTTTATCACCATAGTTTACTTCTGTCCATTCCAGAATTAGGCAGTAGAGTAAAATCATTCTCTCTCATGCCTGGCTCCTTTTGTTCAACATAATGTCTATGAGATTCTCCCTTGTCATATTGTCTGTAACCATGTTCATTCCTTTTTAATGCTCTAGAGCATGCCAATGTATGACCACCCCATGATTTGTTTATTTGTTCTCTAGCTAATGGACCTTTACATTGTTCCCAGTCTGGGCTGTTATGCATAAAGATGCTACAAATATTCTTAAACAGTAAATACTGAGATATGAAATTTCTGGGTTATGTAGTAATTGTATGTTTATAAGAAACTACCAAACTCCATTCCAAAAGAGGTTACCTATTAAATTCCTACCCAGAAGTGTATAAGAGTTCCAGTAGCTCTGTTTTGCCCACACTTGTCAGTATTTTTTGTTTGTTTTGCCATTTTAATCTGTATACTTTGAAAAACAAAATTGTACCCCAGAGCAGGAAAGTGTGACTGTCGTCTCCACTTTGCTGGTCCCAGGAGGAGGATGCCGCCCTGGCTGTGATCACCCAGGTGGGGCTGAGCCTCTCCCTGCTGTGCCTCCTCCTGGCGGCCCTCACCTTCCTGCTGTGCAAAGCCATCCAGAGCACCAGCACCTCCCTCCACCTGCAGCTCTGCATCTGCCTCTTCCTGGCGCACCTGCTCTTCCTCACGGCCATCGACAGAACCGAACACAAGGTACTGACGCCGTCCCAGAGGACCCTCTCACCTGTCCAGGGGATGTGGAGTTCATGGGGCCATGCTGTAACCCCTTAATAAAATGTCTTCGGGCCCTGGGAAGGTTAGAGGGGCGAGTAGCCACTTCCACACTGACTGATCCAAGAGAATGACAGATCCTCTCTTGACAATTCCTTCATAAGCAGAATTCTCTTTGATGTATAGGAGAGGTCCTAAGACACTCCATCCTGACAATGCTGCCTGGTGACTCTAACTTCTCCCCCAGGTGCTGTGTGCCATCACCGCAGGTGCCTTGCACTACCTCTACCTGGCCGCCTTCACCTGGATGCTGCTGGAGGGCCTGAACCTCTTCCTCACCGCACGCAACCTGACGGCGGTCAACTACTCCAGTGTGAGCAGGTTCATGAAAAAGTTCATGTACCCTGTGGGCTACGGAGTCCCGGCTGTGATTGTGGCCATTTCTGCAGCTTCCGGGCCTCACCTTTATGGCACATCTGCCCGGTAAATTAAAGTGCCCACCTGTCTTATCTTCTCCACATGAAAGGTCATTTTTTCCAGATGAATAGCCAGCAGAGATCAATGTAGCACTTTCATTTCACAAGAATATGATAAACAGAGGAAAACTCAATAATTACCCTGAAGATGTCTTTTTGGCAGAAGACTGGTCATTAAATTAACTGCTTTTATTACCTAGAGATTTAATTGTTTTAAATGTGAATTACATAGTATGTAAATAATTATATATTCACATAGTATTAATTGTGTATACTATTAACAATACACTAATACATTTATGATTATTAACAATTATAAAGTAATATATAGTTAAAATGATTGAGGTATTTTCTGATCATTTAGATTTATTTATGGTAAATATTAATTACATATTATATTAATGAGTATTTATTGGTATAATATTAATTGTACCTTATAATTAGCAAGTGTGTATGAATATCATAGTCATTGCATTAATTGATGAGACTGAGGTTTTTGTTATATTTATTTATTTAAGTATAGTTGATATACAACATTATATTAGTTACATTAGTTTCAGGTTACGATATAATGATTTGACATTTTTATACCTTACAGTGTGATCACCCCAGTAATTCTAGTAATCGTCTGTCACTGCACAAACTTAGTACAATACTATTGACTATGCTCCTTTTCACCCTTTTCACTCATTGTCCCACTGAGGGGACTGTTTTAAATCTTCTAGAAAGCAAAATTGGAATGAAGGAATGACATTGGCTTGTGTAATCCACTTCCCCTAATTCTAAAAGAAATGGAGGGTGATTTCAATGAAGAAGTAATTATTACTCAAAGCAATATTTATAAATAAAATTGATACTTATAAATTAATGTTTTTAAACTTCTGAAATGCAGTTGCTGTTTTAATATGTTTTATGTGTGAACTCAAATCATCCTCCCAACAACCTTCTGAGGTAGAAACCAGAGAAATGTGAGTTTCACAGATGAGGAAATTGAGGCACAGAGCTGACTGGCCATGGCCACACAGCTCAGCCGCTTGGTGAGAGCTGGGATCAAACCCAGACAGCCCGCCACTCGCAACATTCTCTCACGCTGACAAAATGAATGAGGGTTCACCTCCCTCAGAAGAGCCCTGGCCAGCTGGCCTTCCTACATAGCTTAGCAGAGAAGTCAGCAACTTTTCCTGTAAAGGGCAAAAGACGAAATCTTTTCAGCTTTGTGGCCACATAATCTCTGTTGCAACTACTCATTTCTGCTCTGGTAACATAAGTGCAGCCATAGACAATATGTAAGGGAATGAGTTTAACTGTGTCCCAGTAAAACACATTTGCAAAATCAGGTGGTGGCTCCAGGTGGCCCACAGGGTGCAGTATACCAGCACAGCCTTAGTGGTGTTTGTTTTGAATCCTCTGGTAGATCCATTTAACTCCATGGTCCTCACACCTCCCGAGTCATTCACAAGCATCTCACTTGGCCTTGAGTTACTGACTTTGTTTCCTTAAGCATCAGATGCCTGACCTGTCATTACTTGAATCTGTATGTTGTCATGAGAAATAAATTATGTGATGTACGTGAGCCCTGTCTTAGTACTGTGTAAGGTTATAGTTATCATCTTTTTTTTACCATCATCTTACATGTCTCAAATTTTCCCACCTTCTTTACACCTGCTCATCCTTCATATCTCAGCATAAACACAATCAGTTTTTTGGGGGGACCCTTCCCAGCTACCTGAACCGCCTATACTCCAGGCTAGGCTATTGATCCAGCTATGTGTTCTCACAGCTCCTCACACTTGATCACAAAACTTATCACCTTGATTGTTTCTGCTGTTTAATTGGTGACCTTTCCACCCAGCTGGGGCCTTCCTGAGGACTGAGACCAGCCTACCTTTTATAATCCTCACCTGAGGATATGTTTATTGATTTGAGAGGGAAACATTGACATGAGAGAGCAATATAGATCCGTCCCTCACCCTGTATGTCTCAACCGGGGATCGATCGAACCCACAACCTAGGTATGCTCCCTGACTGGGGAATCAAACCCACAGCCTTTCGGTGTACAGGATGGTGCTCCAACCAACTGAGCCATGTGGCCAGGGCTGAGACCAGTCTATCTTAATTGCAATTGGATCTTCAGGCCAAGCAGAAGTCCTGATACTGAGGAAACACAATATTTGTCCAATAAACCATAAATTTTTTAAATTGAATTTATTGGGGTAACACTGGTGAGTAAACCTATGCAGGTTTCAAGTGTACAGTTCAATAAAACATCATCTGTACACTGCATTGTACACTCACTACCCAAAGTTAAGTCTCTTTCTGCCACCATTTATCTCCCCTACGCTCACTTCCACCTTCCCCCAACCCCATTCCCTCTGGCTATTGCAATACTGTTGTCTGTGTCTATGTGCACTATATATATATATTTTTTTTTTATTAATTCCTTCACCTTTTTTCATCCAGTTCCCCAACGCCACTCCTCCCTGACAGCTGTTAGTCTGTTCTGTGTATCTACTCTTCTGTTTTTATTAACCATAAATTAATTTATCAATTCTTTTAAGAGCTTATATTTATTTCTGCAAGCACTTCTGGGGCCCAAGACTTAACAGAGTTTTTAAAAAAGAATTAAAAAATTTAAAAACCACTTTATTAAGATGTGATTGATGTATAAAAAGTTGTACATGTTTAATGTATACAACCTAATGAATTTGGGGATAAGAATACACCCTCAAAACCATCACCACCATCAAAGGAATAAAAAGGTTTCAATTATGAAAGACAAACAAGTTTGGGAGATCTATAGACCATACATAGATTTGTAGTGTCTAGGGCTAACAATATTGTATTGAATACTTACAATTTACTAAGAGGGTAGATCTCAAGTTAAATGTTCTTAAGGAATAATAATGATAATAATAATAATAAAATAATAAAGGAGTCATGGAGAAACTATGGGAAGTGAGGGATATGTTTATTTATTGATTGTTTAGCCACAAAGGTAAATAGGTTCTTCAGTCCTTTTCCATCTCTGTCCTAGATGCTGGCTCCATATACAACAGAGATTTGTATGGACCTTCCTTGGCCCCATCTGCACCATCATCTTTGTGAGGAAAGGATGACATCAGAGCATCATTCCTGCTCAGCTGACGGTCAAAGAGCAGGTGTATAAGGAGGGCTTCAGGCAAGATGAGCAATCAGTTTCTCCAGGACTGAGGGGTCTTCCAAGAGGGACAGTTTCAGTTTTAAATCAGGACAGATGATATTTTTAAGACATTGGACTTTTGGTGCTAAAACTTAGAAAATTGGGATGATTTGGTCAACCCAGTTACTGGACAAGAATATGCCTAATTTACTTGTTTGGCTTGTTTTACTTATGTGGTTTTATATGACCACTATGAAATATGAAAGCTTCTTACCTGCTGAGTTAGGTGTTCAGTGAGCTAGGAGGACACTATATAGATGTGGACTGTATTCAACGTGCCTCGTGGTGTTTCCGCAGATTAGCTTGGCTTTCTTCCTGGTAACCATCTGGATTCTGAAAAGCAAGCTCTCCTCGCTCAACAGTGACGTCTCCACCCTCCAGAACACGAGGTGAGATAATCAGAGGGGCGCACTGCCCCTCATGAAGCAGAGTCCAGGAACAAGGCCCTGTGGTTCCAATTCTGAGGGGATTCTGAAGGGGCAAGAGGAGAAAGGTGCAGCCACCCTCTCTGGAAACCTGCTCAGATCCTGCAGTTTGCTGTGAAACGCAAGCCAAAAGCATTTCATTTCTCTATAAATCCAGCATGAAATTACCTCAGCTACAGAGAGATTGGCTTTGTTCTGTTAAATGTAGGTCACTTCCATGGCCCTATGAGAATACCCAAAGAATGTCTACATCTTTATAAATCTCTTAGGAAATCACCTACCTGTGCACCTTCATGTCCACACCTCCATGGAGGCTCTTCCTTTTCTCCTCTCCACTCCTACACCTGCTAAGATCAGGCTCTTTATCCAGATATCACATCTCCTGAAAGGCTAAGGGTGTCCTTTGCTTTTCTCAACCTTGCTCAGAATGAGTGGGCTCTATATGGAGCAAAGCATACCTGGGGGCAGCTCATAGAGAGTGAGAAGACAGGACAGGTACTGGATGGGACCCAGGCTGAGGTACCTCACATGTCACAAATATTATAAGTGACCGTTTGTTTTAGCCTTTGTATGAGACTGTAAGATATCTGAAAACAGAAATTGTGTTTGTTATTTTTAAACCCAAGACCCAGCAGAGTCAGGCACATAAAACATCCTCAGTGGTATCAGTTGAATGAAATTAGGCACATTGATGGTACATCATGATCTTTTTGAAAACCACATAATGAGTTATTACTACTTCAGTCCAAGTCAAAATGCCATCTCAGTTCCTGATAGCACTTTTTTTTTTTTTTAGAGAACCACTGAGAGGAAAATTCAAAGTTAGTCACAAATTAGTCACATGCATCCATGGGGTGGAGATGACAGTGGCCTTGATTCTGTTGCTCTGGGTGCACCACGGGCCTCCCTTCTCCTCCTCCCCAGGATGCTGACATTTAAAGCAATGGCCCAGCTCTTCATCCTGGGCTGCACGTGGTGTCTGGGAGTCCTGCAGGTGGGCCCAGCTGCCCGCGCCATGACCTATCTCTTCACCATCATCAACAGCCTGCAGGGCGTCTTCATCTTCCTGGTGTACTGCCTCCTCAGCCAGCAGGTACCACAGTCCGACCCCCACCCACAGTCTTTCCATTCTCACCGCTCTCAGTGAGCTGACTCAGGGCGTGCTTTGCCTCTGCAGGTCCGGGAGCAATACAGGAGATGGTTGGGAGGGGTCAGGAAAGCCAAAGCGGACTCTGAGAAGCACACCTTATCCAGCAGGGCCATATCAGATGACCCTAAATACAGTTTGGTAAGATCATGCATTGCTCCCAGAGCACTTCTCTAACTGATTCATTGAGCTTTCATGTCTATCACACTAGACAGCTTGGGTGTATAGCAGGAGATGCCCTAAGATATCCCACTCTGGGTTTACTCCTACGCTCTCTCAAACACATTTTCCTGTTATGAATGGAAATCTTTCTCTATGTTCACTCACTGTGTTTTTATGCTCATCTTTACCCTTGTACATGACTATCTTCTCATTCCCCATGTGTGTAGAGAGCCCACTTGGTGTGACATTGTACATGTGGTTTTTAATCTTACTGAGTGAGAAGGCTCAAAACACTTCCTCATCAGCAGAGAGAAAGAAACTGTGTCAGCTCAACAAGTGGGAACTAATGGTGTGAAGCTTGGTGCTCAAAGTGCACAGTCACAGCACCGCAAAGGTCCCAAGGCATTCTGTGCTCACCTCTATATAAAGAACAACAAACGCATGGTATCCGTAGTCATACAAGTTAATAAAATAAGGATTAAGTTGGACTTGACTTCCTCTAAAAGTCTGCGATCGTTCCTGATACTATCAGCACAGACATACTTGGGAAAGTCAGGGAGGGTATTCACAGAGGGCGGAAGAGAGATACTGGCTGTGTGTGTGAATCCTGCCAAGCATTTTTATGTTTGGGTTTACAGATCTTTTTTCATATTTTTTGTTCACATGTTTTTCACATCTACACTTGAAGGTAAGTATTATGTTTCCTTTTGCAGATGAAGAAAGTGAGACCCATGGGGTTCATATGAATTGTGCAACGACTTCAACTTTCCCGACTTCAATGCACCCACCACACTGCCTGGCAAGCCTTCTGCACTTTTCTCATCTACTTCCTTATTCACACTCTAGAACTACTACTTCCCAAACTCTCTCCTCCTCCAAAGTCTCGTCCTTCTAACTTCTTCCTTTTTCCAGCAGATGTTTCTATCAGCTTCTTCACAGAGAAAATATAAGTCAGCAGGGTGAAACCAGGTCAACTTTGTGCTCTCAGAAACACCTCCTGTTTGACATCTGGTTCATTCTCTTCTCATTCCATCTTATTACCACAGACACAATGTGCTTCCTACTTTTTAAGGCAAATTCTTCAACATGTGCTTTGTTTCTCAACCCTCCTGATTTCTCAATAAATTTATATTATTGCTTTTGCAATCTGTCTATTTTAATCAGTCTCATGCTCTCAACAGCATTGTTTCTACTTTAATTGCAACACGTTAATGCTCTCATAATAAATTATTAATATTTGATTCCTCCCTCCCTTCCGCTACACACTCAGAAATGGGTTCTATCTTCATTATTCCTCCCAAAGACCTCTCTCTCTCTTAAGCCTCCAATAACCTCCACTGACAAATATCTTTCAGCCTTCTTAGCAGTATTAGATGCTCTGGTTCCTGCCTCTATTTTAAATACTCGTCTTGTGCCCCCAACTCCTATGTCTCAACACCTCCTAGAATTATTGCTAGCTCTCTAGCTAGGCTTTTTAAAAAATCTCCTTTATATTTCAACTATACCATCTATCTTGTTCTGAAAACATTTCTATTCTAATTTATACTCTCCCCTTAGGCAATCTTGTCCATAAGGCCTCAATGTGTCCTACAGAAAGAAAGAATGGCCAAATTTTTTTCTCTAGCACTAAATTACCTATGAGCTCCAGACCACTATTTTTCAATTGCCTACTTCACACCTCTACTTAGATATCTCAGAGACAGTCCAACAGGGACATAAACAAACATCATTTTTTCACCAACCTAATCCTCTTCAGGGTTTCCCCATCTCAAGTGCATCTCTTTCCTTGCACCTGGAACATCATGGACTGGAAGCATCTTTGACATTATCCTGTCCCTACTCTGTTCCACCCCAAGTCAATCCATTGCTAAATCAGACAACAATTTCCTTTTCAGTAGTTCACAAACTGGTCTTATTGACATCGTCTCTATTACCTTCTCCCTAATTTCAGCTGGCATCTTTCCTTGGTTGGATTGCAATATCCTCCTAAGGGGTCTCCCGATTTATTCATCTCCCACCTCCAATAGTTTCCACATAAAAATTCTCCAAATGATTTTCCATTGTACCTAGGAGCAACACCAAAATATTTGAGGTTCCAATTTCTTCCACATCCTTCAAAAACTTGTCAATGTTTGTCTTTCTTATACCTTAGGATGTGTGAAATAGTTTTTCATTTTGCTTTTGACTTGCATTCCCTCATATATAATGATGCTGAGCATCTTTTCATGTGGCTATTATCTATTTGCATATTTTGGGGGGACCATCTAGTCAAGTCCTCACTAATTTTTTATTGAATTATTTGTCTTTCATTGATAAGTTGTAAGAATGCTATATATGTCTGAATTATTTGTCTTTCATTGATAAGTTATAAGAATGCTGTATATGTCTGAATCCAAGTCCCTTGTCAGATACATGATTTTCAATTATTTTCTCCCATTCTGTGGTTTTACTTTTACTCTCTTGAAATGTCCATTGATACACAAAAGTTGTTAATTTTGATGAAGACCAATATATCTATATTTTTATTCACTTGTGCTTTGGGTGTCTAAAATACCTAAATTACTTAATATGAAGTAAAAAAGATTTAAAGACTTTTTCCCAATACTTTTGTAGTTTTAGTTATTATGCTTCTGTATATGATTTCTTTGGAATTTTTTAAATGGTGCAAGGTTTTAAATACAGCATGAGGTGCACATTCTTTTACATATGATATTCAGTTGTCCTATCATCATTTATTGAAAAGATCGTTCTTTCCCCCAGTGAGTTGCCTTGATACCTTGTCAAAATTAATTCAGCATAAACATAAGGGTTTACTTTTGGACCCTGGATTCTCTTCTATCATCTATTTCGATCACTGTGGCTTTGGAACCAGTTTGAAACTGGGGAGCTGATTCTTCAGATTTGTCTTATTTTTCAAGGTTGTTTCAGCTCGTTTGTGCCCCTTGAAGTTCCATGTGAATTTTAAGACGTGCTTGTCAATTTCTGAAAAAATATTTAACTGAGAAATTAATAAGGATTGTGTTGAAGTTGTAGATCAGTTGGGGAGGGGATATTGCCATCTTAATTATATTAAGTCTTCTGACTCATGAACATGAGTTGTTTTCCCATTTCTTTAGGTTACTTTGCTTCTTTGGACAATGTTTTATAGTTTTCTGCGTACAAGTCTTACACTTTTTAACACTATCATTTTTACATTTTCCTTCTCAGGAATAATTATAATGAGCAGCTAAAGTTGACGACCTTGACTACTGGAAAATGAGGAACATTATGAACTGTTATCCTTTGGGCAAAGAGTATAGAAAATACTTTTTTGTGTCTGTTTCAAGTAACTCTTCTTGGCACCATTGTAGGAGGGCGTATGCAGGACATGTTTGACATTCAGGTGCTGGAAAATTGGAATTTTCTGGCCTACATAGCATGCTCGTTCACTCCTGGAGCAGTTGAGGATCTTTAGTTGCCTTGGATTAAGTCCTTTGCATCAACCACTTTTCTACAAAGGTGTCCCTCAAGTTGAAGATATTTAATAAGGAAAATCAAATGACTTTCTTAAAATAGTATAAAAGAGATAAGTAATGTCCATATGCCTGCAGATAGGGCAAACAATTAATCCCAGTTCCTCAAGACTTTCCTGGTTTTAGAACCAAAAATCCTACATCCCAAGAAACACCTGAGTTACAGGCAACTAGGCAGTTGGTCTCCCTATCTACATGCCTTAATTTATTCACTCTTCATTTCTAAAGGATTACTAATTTATTCACTCAAAAATTATATTTTTATTACTCACTATGTGTTGCATTTAGATCATAACAGATCTAATTCCTGATTTCACAGAGCTTACATGAAAACGAAATAGAGTAAAACCATTAATAGAGTATATGCATCTTTACATTTTATAATGCAGTCTGTAGTAAAACGTGTCTATTGCTACTACTCATTTTGTAACATGTATTTATACAAACCATATCATTTCATCTTCAGAACGTGGGGTAGGCAAGATCCAAATCTACAGCAGTTACAACTAAAAGAAATTCCCTGTGGGACCCCACTGCCCAAATCTGTACCAATTGAACACCAGAAAAAGTACTATAAATAATTACAATATATTAAATAAAAATGCATGATACCTAAAATATAAGCCTGTAAATGTAGAAGATATGCTAGGATAAGAAAATCATGACTTTTTAAAAAAATATTTGATATGGCCACTAAAAACATAGGGTATGTAACAAACCAATTGGCTGGACTCCTCTAAAGTTATAATTTTTAAAATGCAATATACAGAAGATGTATCATAGAATTGTACATTTGAAACCTATATAATTTTTTTAATTAATGACACACCAATAAATTTAATTTTTAAAAGTGGCTAGAGGCTGATCTAGATTAAAAGAGACAAAAAGGATATAAAATCAAACTCAATTTTTGGGGGGACTCTGGCTCAGATATAACCTTTTGGAAGCCATTAGAATAATTTGAATATGTATTGGACAATAGAAGTTAGTATAAAATTGTTAATTTTCTTGGGTAAAGTAATAGTATTATGGTTATATAGGAAGCATTCTTTAAATGTTTTAATATTTGTTAAAGAATTATTAGAATGTCATGATGTCACCCAATGAGCATAAATGTTTTAGCAAGAAAATGTAAATATGTGCACATATAAATCGAGAAAATTTTTAATGTGGCAATATGCTGATAATTGTTGAAACTAGATGGAGGAAATAAAAGTGTTTATTTTTCTAATTCTTCCAAATTCTATGTTTAAAAATGGTAAAGTAAAAAGATGTGTCAAAAAATTAATAAATTAGTTATTAACTCATGATGTCTGTATCAAATGCTTTTACTCTGCACACATTGTATAAATAGATATTTTATAAAACTATGAATTCACATGACTATAAGGTGATGGAATTAAATTTAAAATAAAGTTATTAAACAATTAGAAGATAATAGAGGGAAATTTTTATTTCTGCACAGGCGATAAAAAGTGGAAATGAATATCTCTCCCAACTTAACAATAAGAAAAATTCATATTAACAACAAAATCATTAATTTTCTTGAACTTGTAAGAGAGCTAAAGGAACAGTAACCGAAAATCTGAGGAGATAGGCTCATCCAAGGAGAGACCATCGGGAGCACTGAATCACTGAGAGCAGAGCATAAAAGGAAGAAATCTGGATGCCAGACAAATGGTTAAGAGGAATTCACCTACACTTTTAGTGAATTGCTAAGGGCAACTGGGAAATCCTGATAGTGTAGAATCTCTGAGGGAGTGGCAGACATGTAGAGGCACCTCTTTGAGAGGCAGCCACATGGGGAAAGTTTACAACTGAAGGTGGAGCAATGAGAAAAAAAGAACACAACCCTCTATCAAAATAGCCCCAACATAAGCACAACATAACACGATAACCCTAGAACAAAATAAAAGCCAGGGTGCACTATCTCCCACTAGATAGATTCAAACTCCGTCAAAAACAGACTAACAGAAGAATAGGTGTGCCTATTACCAGTAACATTTAACCAAAAATTATAAAAACAGAAGCAGAAGATGAGAAAGCAACCTATGAAGAAATCAACAGAACGAGACTTAATAAACAGGCACTGAATTTTAAATAACTATGATTAAAATGTAAAAGTCTCTAGTGCATTCCTCACCTGGGGGGCAATTTTGTCCCGGGGAACATTTGGCAGTTTCTGACGAACATAGAAACCATTTTTAAACATAGAATTTGGAGATGTCCTTGGTTATACAGCTGGAAGGTTACCAACTGGCATGTAGTGAGCGAAGGCAAGGGATCTGTTCAACATTCGGCAATGCACAGAGCAGCCCCAGCCAAAGACTTACACAGCCCCCAAACATCAATAATGCTGAGTTGAGAAATTCTGTTCTAAATTCCCTTATGTTATACAAATGCTAAAAACAGACGTCTTCCTTTTCACTGTAGGTACAGGAACATTTTTGTAACAAGATATAAGATATTAAGAGAGAATAGCCCTGGCTGGTATGGCCCAGGAGATTGAGCGCAGGCCTGCAAACTGAAAAGTCACTGGTTCGATTCCTGGTCAGGGCACATGCCTGGGTTGTAGGCCAGGTCCCTGGTTGGGAGGGTGTGGGAAGCAACCAACTGATGTTTCTCTCACAAATCAATGTTCTTCTCCCTCTCTTTCTCACCCTCTTTAAAAAATTAAAAATTAAAAATTAAAAAAATAAAGAGAAACTAAATTATAACAAGAAATTTTATGTTCTCTTCTGTTACCCCCAAGATTAAGAAAACTCTGTTTTACTGGGAAAAGTGGACATTATGAACATATGGGAAATTTCAAAAGAAAATAGAGATCACAATTTAAAAGTTCATTAATAACATCCTTTTAATCAAAATCCAAAGTCACAGAAAAAATTTATAAGATTTACTACTGACATAAAAGTATCTAGATGATAAAAGACACCCCTTTAAAAAGTCTGAAGTGACAGAAGATGATTTGACTTTGGGTGGCGGGCACACCATGCAGTATATAAACCACGTTTCATAGAAGTGTGCTCATACACTCAAAAACTATATAATCGTATGAATCGATGACACTGCAATAAATTTAATTTAAAAAATTTTAAAGTCTGAAGATAAAATATTTGCTTGTGAATATGACATTCATCATTATTTCTCAGCTTTTTGACTAAGATCAAGTGTAGTAAGAGATTCACATCTGCATCGTACAAAGAAATTCTAAAATCAATGATAAGGTGAGCAAAACATTGGAACAGTATAACAGACTAGCCTTTCCCATTCTCTGACTCTCCAGTTACTTACCCAGCTCTACATTCTTCCAGTTTCTCATATCTACCAGTCATAGAACTTCTATCTCCTGAGTTCTCAGAATCCCTAAAGACTAAGCCTTGGATTTATGAATCTTGTTCTTGGATTCCAAGACACCAGATACCACAACTTCAATTCTTTTAAAAAAATCCTTTTTTTTATTGTTGTTCAAGTACAGTTGTCTCCATTTTTTCCCCACCAGTCTCCCACTGTGCCACTGCCCCTCACCTCCCACCCTCAAGCTTTGGCTTTGTCCATGGGTCTTTTATACATGTTCCTTGACGACCCCTCCCCTTCTTTCCTGTTACACCCCTCTCCCCTTCCCTCTGATTACAGTCAGTTTGCTCTTTATATCGATGTTTCTGGTTATATTTTTGCTTGCTTGTTTGTTTTGTTGATTAGGTTCCACTTATAGGTGAGATCATATGGTGTTTATCTTTCACTGCCTGGCTTATTTCATTTAGCATAATGCTCTCCAGTTCCACTCATACTATCACAAAGGGTAGGAGCTCTTTCTTTCTTTCTGCTGCACAGTAGTCCATTGTGTAATTGTACCATAGTTCTGGGTTATACACTAAGAATCCTGAAACACCAATTCAAAAGAACCTATGCACCTCAATGTTCAGAGAGCACAATCTACAAGAGCCAAGTGTTGGAAGCAACCTAAGTGCCCATCAGTAAATGAGTGGGTCGAAAAAACTATGGCACAATTTCAATTCTTCTTAGTGCAGATTTACTATCTGAGATTTCCAGATACAGGAAGCCTATGGTTAGTTCCCATGCTCCTCCATCATAAACTTCTAGTTTCCAGATTCAGAGGATACTAATATCCAGGAATCAGCGGCAAGGGGGTGAATCCCATCTAAGGTCTTCTTTATTCATCAGACTACAGGAAGTTTTCTCTTCTCTTAAAAGCCTCTAAAGTAGGGCGCTGGAGTTGAAGAGTGACTTCAGTACGTTCATGGCAACCATTGCAACAGGGAAAAACATCAACCACTCAAATGAACCATTAATAAGAAATGGCAAAATAAAAATATTTCAAATTTAAGGAATGCTGGCTCACAGACACTGTTGGGAAACGCTCGGCCTGGTTTCAGAAGCTGTAACCCTGCCAACAGGCTGGAGGGTCCCAAGGCTGGAAATAATCAGGAGGCCTTGGAGAAAAGCTCCTGAGGAAACTTGGCCTGTTCCCCCACGGCAGGGACATAGCCCCTGCCTCTCTGCTTTGCCATCGAGGGCCAATGGCCAATGACGGGTAAGTGACCTTGTGCTGAGGTTAACGACCTAAGACAGGTGTTGGCCGATTTTGGCAGCAGACAAGAAATTGGGGGACAAGGAGAAGGGGCAAAGTGGCCCCCACACCCCTTGGCTTGGCTTGGACACAGCCGGAGTCCTCATTGTAGCCAAGAAAGAGTCTCCTTGTCTCTTGGTGGTTCCCTCCCCACACCTGGCTCAGGCTTGCAGCAGTGCAGGAGTCAGCTGTAAATCAGGTCTGGTGGTTGCCGGGGAAATCAGGCCTATAAGTAATTTCTTTAAAGTGTGCTTGGTTCTTTCCTCAGCTCTCTGGCCAGCTCATGCTGCAAAGGACCGTCACATTATTTACACCCCTTACCCTTTATCATTAAGGCGCTGGCCCTTATCTTCATTCTCTTTTGTTTGTACTGGTCTCCTCTCAGACCCATGTAAATCAGTGAATTCCTGTCACTTGTTTTCTTAATAGTATCTATTCTCTGTGAAACTTAACATGCTCATGTAATGAGTGTATGTATGCATTCTTGTTGCCTAGCCCACCGATAAGTTTTTCAATAAAAGCGTTGGAACAAAGGACGACAGGGCCTTCCCCACTAGAGGGATGTGCCACGGCCTTCTCCAGTGGGAGGGAAGTGCTTCCATCTGCTCTCCTGGCAAACAGAGAAGTGTTTGCAAAGTTTATTGTTTATTCCCCTCATCTGTGACAACCCCCGGTTGGGCTCTGTGGGATTCAGAGCCCTGCTCCCACCTCAGCTGGCCCCGGCTGGTTTCCCCTCAGCTTTCAGGAAGTGCTGTGCTCTCTGCGGGGCTCCCCTGTGGCGACGTGTCCCCTATAGCTGCCACGCAGTGCGACAAGACACAAAGACTGAATTAATTCTATGTTGACCCAGAAAAATCTCCATGTCTGATATAAAGTGAGGTCAACTTAGGTGCTTTTAGCACAATACTATATAATTTGAAACGTATATACTTTTCCAGCATTTGAAGGTTTACAAGGATATATTCTTACTTAACTTTTTAAAAAATATTTTATTTATTTATTTTTAGAGAGAGGAGAAAGGAGGGAGAGGGAGCAGGAGAGAAACATTGATGTGTTAGAGAAACACTAATTAGGGAGCCTCTCCCATGCTCTCAACCAAGGGAGAACCTGCAACCCAGGCATGTGTCCTGACCAGGAATTGAAACCAGTGACCTTTCGTTTGGCGGGACAACACCCAACCCACTGAGCCACCCCAGTTGGGGCTCTTATTTAACTTTTGTAAAGAAAATACAGATCTTTTGTTTATCAGAGCAAATTATAACTTGTGATGGTAAAGAATACTTGTTTAAGGGAGGATGTATTAAAATAAGGATTAATCAGATATCTCTTTTGTTTGTGGTATTTTTTACAAGAATGTATTCATGTTTCACTTCTTATATAAAATAAATTTTTAAAAAGTTTTAATAATGTGTCCTCTTCAAATGAAGGCAAGAATATAGTTACTGAAAAGTTTAAAGCATGATATATTCCAACTCTATTGTCATGCCTGCAATGCTTCTTGAACTTTCTTTTGCATACAGAACATCTAGTGTTTTTGTTAAACTGCAGGTTTAACCACTGGGCCTTTACCTTTGGTTATGAAGCAGGACTTACTGTGGGGAAACCTCAGGGTCTACATGTTAAATATTCATTTAAAAAATTTTCAGAATTGAAACCTGAATTGGCTCACAATTCATTATTTCACCTCCCATGTCAAACCAATGCAATGAAAAAGAAAGAAGAGGTGCAAATATTTGGAAGAAAGACACAGAGCAGTCATTATTTGCAAAAGGCATCACTGGCTACCAAGAAAGCTTCAGAGAGTTCACAAAAAATATTAGGAGTTCTGTAACATGCCTATATAAAGATCAACATTCAAAATGCAATGGTTTTAAACAAAAACAAACTTATAGATAAAGACAACAAATTAGTGGTTACCAGAGGTGGAGTGAGAGAAGGACAAAATGGGTAAAAGGGGTTAAATATATGATTATGACTAGAAACTAGAATTTTTGTAGTGAGCACGCCATGGTATATACAGATATTCAATTTTAATGTTGTATACTGAAAATCATATAATATTATTAATCAATGTTATGTCAATAAAAAAAGAAACACCAAATTTCTTATTTAAATTTTTTTACAAAACAAAATGTAATTTTTTTAATCAAAAGAAAACTAATTTTAAAATACTATTGGAAGCCCATTTAAATTTTTTAATTTTAATTTTTAATTTTTTTATTGTTCTATTACCACAGTTTTTTGATCCACTCATCTACTGATGGGCACTTAGGCTGTTTCCAGCATTTGGCTATTGTAAACAGCTTTGCTATGAACTTAGGCGTGCATAGGTTCTTTTGAATTGGTGTTTCAGTATTCTTAGGGTATAATCCCAGCAGTAGACTGGCTGCACCAGTCTGCATTCTTACCAATGATGGACTAGGGTTCCCTTTTCTCCACATTCTCGCCAGCACTTGTTTTTTGTTGGTTTGTTAATGATGGTCATTCTGACCAGTGTGAGGTGGTGGTATCTCATTGTAGTTTTAATTTGCCTCTCTCTGATGGCTAGTGATGTTGGGCATTCTTTCATATGTCTCTGGACTCTCTGTAAGTTCTCCTTGGAGCAGTGACTGTTCAGGTCTTTTGCCCATTTTTAAATTGGATTGTTTGCCTTCCTGGTGTTGAGTTGTATGAGTTCTTTATATATATTGGAGCTCAAACCCTTGTCCGAGGTATTACTGACAAATATATTTTACCATATGGTTGGTTCCCTTTTCATTTTGCTATACAGAAGCTTTTTAATTTGTTGTAGTCCCATTCGTTTATTCTTTCATTTATTTCCCTTGCCTTGGAAAATGTATTGGCAAAAATATTACTGTGTGGTATATCTGAAATTATACTGCCTGTGTTTTCCTCTAGGACTTTTATGGTGTTGTGGCTTATGTTTTAGTCTTTTATCCATTTTGAGTTTATTCTAGTGTATGGTGTAATTTGGTGGTCTAGGTTCATGTTTTTGCATGTACTATTCCAGATCTCCCAGCACCATTTGTTGAAGAGACTATTTTTATTCCATTTTATGCTTCTGCTCCCTTTGTCAAATATTAATTGGACATAGAGACGTGGGTTTATTTCTGGACTCTCTTTCTGTTACACTGATCTATGTGCCTGTTCTTAATGCAGTACCAGACTGTTTTGATTACAGCGGACTTGAAGTATAGTTTTGTATCAGCTATTGTGACCCCTCCTACTTTGTTCTTCTTTCTCAAGATTGCTGTGGTTATTTGGGGTCATTTTTGGTTGCATATACCTTTTTGAAATATTTGTTCTGTATCTGTGAAATATGTCACTGGTATTTTAATAGGGATTGCATTGACTTTATAGATTGCTTTGGGTAGTATGGATATTTTAATAATACCGATTCTTTCAGTACATGAACAGGGGTATGCTTCCATTTGTTTGTATCTTCCTTAATTTCTTTCTTCGGTGTTCTATAGTTTTCTGAGTAAAGGACTTTTACCTCCTTGGTTAAGTTTATTTCTAGGTACTTTATTTTTCTTGTTGCTATAGTATATGGGATTTGCCCCCGTCCCCAGGTTCTGACAGTTCATTGTTGGTGTACAAAAATGCTTTTGATTTCTGAATATTGACTTTGTATACCACTATTTTGCCAACTTCACTTATTAGGTCGAGTAGTATTTAGTGGAGCCTATAGGGTTTTCTATGTACACTATTATGTCATCTGTAAATAATGACAGTCCCATTTAAATTTTTAGAACAAAACTTCAACAATACTAGAGACATTCATACAAGAAATACATAAGGTTAGAAAGAATTTTTATTGGGGACCTAAAAAGATATAGATGTGAAACCAGCTTAGTTAGCATGTTAAGTTACATAGAAAGCATTTTCACATAAAAAATTATTATAAACCTTTGATTATATGTGTATGGATAAATGTTACCTATATAGGTAATCTAGAAATTGAAGTTCATAGACATTTGTCAATATTGTCATTGTCTAGTTGTTAATTATTGCATGCCATGAAAAATAACTAAATTATCTTAACAAATAGAGGAAATACATAAAGTCCTCAAGGACAATACTATAAAGTATAACTGAAAAATCATAATCTACATAAAGAGAATTATACAGAAGGGGTAGGAAAATGTTAATGTTATAAGAAAGCTATTAACTCCACATTAATCTACACTGTAAATGCAATCACAACAAAAGTCCCAAGACATTTTTTATGGAACTTAGTAAACTATCTATAAGTTTGTACTGAAGAAAAATGTGAAAGAAGAGGCAGAAGAGTTGTAAACAATAAGCATTCAAGTGTTCACCTAACCCATTTATTTCCCTCTGCTTTGTTTTGGCCAAACTTAAATCAGGCTTCTCTTTTCATACAGGCTGTTGAACTCTGCTTACACCCAAGGTTGAGCAAGCACACACACAAAACATGTAGTGTGCCCCCTTCATCAGTTTCTTTGGGAACTTGTTAACCGCAGAGAGCCCCATTTCCTGTCCCAATTCTGATAATTTCCCCTTATTTTTGCAGTTTCCCTTCCAAAGGTTCTGCTAATCTTTGCCTGCTTTTACTTTTACCCTGTAAAAGACAAACCTTTTTCTGTATGATTTGGAGACCCTCACAGATTTCTGAGGATCAGAGCATTCTCACTGTTGGAATAATCTTTCTAATTAAAGTCTCCCCTTATCCAAGTCCACATTTGAATTTAATTGGTATCGACACAGAAATGTGCCTCTCGAAAAACCAAAAAAACCCTATGGAATGTTTAAGAGTATAGTATTTTTTCAGAAATAGAGAAATGAGCCAATGAAACAAGATAAAGAACACATCATACATATCATATAATGTTAAAGAGAAATGGCAAAACTTATACAGTAAATGATTGAAAACTGAAAGAAATAAAAGTTTATAGTGACACTACTCTCAGTTCTATTTATTTATTTATTTGTTTGTTTGTTTGTTTGTTTATCCTCACCCAAGAACATGCTCATTGATTTTAGAGAGAGGGCAAGGAAGGGAGAGACAGACAAAGAAAAACATCAATCAGTTACCTCTTGTATGTGCCCCGACTGGGGAGAGAACATGCAGCCTAGGCATGTGTCCTGACCAGGAATCAAACTTGTGGCCTTTTGGTTGGTTTACAGGACAATGCTCCAACCAACTGAACCACACCATCCAGGGCTGAATTTTATTTTTATTACAATTGTAATGGAAATGATCTTCACTCAGTTTACTATTAATGTGAGAACAGACAAGTGGCATCATCAAGTGAGACTAGTGTTCAAAGATACTCTTGTCCATGCTGGTCTAAAACTGTGCAGTGAATAGGACCTAGTGCACAGAGTTCAACCCTTTGACTCTGGCATCCTCAGTATTTGTCCTCTCTGGCAACATAGTTATGGATTCTTATCCCTGGGGGTGGCCCTCAGCTAGGCCAGTCCATTAGTAATCAGGTTTCTGTTTGGAAGGGGCAGCTAGATTATATTTTCTCTTCTTATCCAAAGACCAGGAAGGGGAAAGCCTAACAAAACATAAAATATTTCAGTAGTAACTAAACGTCACAGGAAAAAAACAACAAAACCAGTTACATCCTTATCCTCATCATCAAAGGTTAAGTGGGAAGTCTAGAGCTCTACCCTAACCCACCTGTATTGAAGCACTCCCTCCCACCCCAATGGTAGCAGAGAAGCAGCTGAGGCTTTCATCACACCCAACAGTAGAGAGCTCCCCGCAGTTATGTCAGTAGAGGTCATGTGGGAGGCATTTGTACGGTCTCTGTACAATTCCAATAAAGGGTGGTGTAAGCAGAGGGCCAGTGTGAGGGAGCACTTCCAACTCTACCCAGGAGCAACAAGGTATCCCTCCTTACTACAGTGCCAGTGGACTCAAGTGGGAAACTTGGATTTTTACTCTCACTTCCAGCAACAAGATGGCAGGCCTTTCCCCCTTTGCCATGATGTTAGAGAAGTCTTTCAACACACAAGATTTTTATTGAAATCCAGGGATTTGAAACATAATAGCTTAAGTATCCAGGATACAATTTAAAAAATCATTGTGCTATGAGGAGTTAGGAAAATCTCAACTTAGACACAAATTAGAATTATTTGATGAGTATTTTAAAACAGCCATAATAAAAAAAAGTCTCAATGAGCAATTGCAAATAATTTTTTGTAACAAATGAAAACAGAAAGTCTCAGCAAAGAAACAGAAAACCTTGACAAAGAAACAGGTGATATAATGAAGACCAAAATGGATATTTTAGACCTGAAAAGTACAATACCTTAAATGAAAACTCTACTGGATTTGCTTAATAGCAAAATAAAGACAAAAGGGGAGAAATTAATGAACTTGAAGACAGAACAATATAATTTACCCAATCTGAACAAGAGACAGAAAATAGACTACAAAAGAATGAAGAGAGTCTCAGGGACCTGTGATACTATAACAAAGTTTATTTAATATTTCTGTTATTGAATTCTACAGGGAATTAGAGAACATGGAAATGAAAAAAATCATTCAGAGAATAAAATGGCTAAAAATTTCTCAAATTTTCCAAAAGACAAAAACATACACATTCAAAAAGCTGAGGAAACTCCAAACAGGGTAAACTCAAAGGAATTCAGGCCAAGAGACATCAAAATAAAATTTTGGAAAACTAATGGCAAAGAAAAAATCTTGAAAGCAAGAGAGTAAATAAATAACGATACTCATCCATAAGGGGAAAACAATTCAAATATCAGCTAATTTTTCATCAGAAATTATGGGTACCATGGGCTATGGGTAGCACAATATGATTCAACTTTTGAAAGAAAAGTGTTGTCAACCCAGAATTCTATATCCAGTAAAAATATTCTTCAGGAATTATGTGAAAATCAAGACTTTTTTTATGTAAAATTTACTCTTTCCATAATTTTTACAAATATTAAATAAAACATAGTATTTTAAATGAATTGTGTCCCCATAAAATTTATATGTTGGAACTCTCACCCCTAAGATTATATATGAAGATAGCGTCTTTTAGAAGTATAGGTAAATTAGGTCAGAAGGGACCTAATCACATAGGATTGATGTTCTTAAGAAAAAAGAGACACCAGGGATCGTGACATCACCTAGATCTTGGACATCTAGCCTCCACAGCCATGAGAAAATAAAAAACTATTGTTTAAGTTGTCCAGTCTATTTTATTTTGTTATAGCAGCCCTAGACAACTAATAGACATGGACACATAGATAAGAAAAAAGGCAAACAGTGAAAATTAACAGAATTTTATCACACAGACTACAGACAAATTTGGGAGGTATGTTTTCCTTATCTTTTAAAACATATCGATAGGTATGAACCTAATACTGTGATGAGTATTGTTGAAGAATGAAAAACACCTTAGTTTTAGACCTGCCAGGGTTTAGGGGTGTTGGGTAGCAGGGAGGAGAACTTTGTTGTGACTGAGTCTTTATATATCTTGATTGCAGAGACAGTTATTGGAATCTACACATGTGATAAAATGTCACAGAACTATATACACACAGTGTGCCAATATCAGTTTCTTGGTTTAAGCATTTGACTATCATTACATGAAAAAGTAACCTTTGTAGTAACCTGGATGAAAGGTACACAGGACCTCTTAGCATTGTTTTTGCAACTTCCTTTGAGTCTATATTTATTCCAAAATAGCAACATACAATTAACTTTTGAAGGTTCCTGAAAAAAATAAACATAAAATTACCATATGATCCAGCAATTTAACTTCTGGGTATTTATCTGAAGAAAACACTAACTCAAAAAGATATATGTTTCCCAATGGTAATTGCAACATTATTTACAATAGCCAAGATAAGGAAACAATCTAAGTGTCCATCCATGGATGAGAATATTATTTATCCATAAAAAGAATGAAATGTTGCTATTCATGACAACATGGGTGGACCTTGAGAGCATTATGACTAGAAAAATAAATCGGACAGAGGAAGTCAAATACCACATGATCTCGTTTTTTTGGTGTGTAATGTACAACATGGTGATTATAGTCAATAATAAAGTATTGCATATTTGAAAGTTGCTAACAAAGTAGATCTTAAAATTTCTCCTGACAAAAATATTGTAACTATATATGGTGGTGAATGTAACTAGACATTAGGGTGATCATCTCTCAGTATATACAGTTACTGAATTATGATGTCGTACATCTGAAACTATGTGATGTTGTGAGTCAATTATACCTCAATAAAACGTCTATTAAAAGATAATTCTGTTCACTCTGACCTAAGGTTCTCATATGGGCAAAAAAACCAGTAGAGTGATTCTTCATTTGGGGAAGTCCTTGAGTGCACAGTATCACATCTTCCTATGTAAAAAAAATTAAGAATCACACTCAGCGGTCTCACTCCTGGGAATATATCCTAAGAATCCCAAAACACCAATCAGAAAGAATATATGCAGCCCTAAGTTCCTAACAACATTGTTTACAATAGCCAAGATCTGGAAACAGCCCAAGTGCCCACCAGTAGATGATCAGATAAAAAAGCCATGGTACATTTACACAATGGAAAACTACATCGCTGTCTAAAAGAAGGAACTCTTACCCTTTGCAACAGCATGGTTAGACCTGGAGAGTACTAGGCTAAGTGAAATAAGCCAGTCAAAGAAAGACAAATACCATATGATCTCACTTACATGTGGAATCTAATGAACAAAATGAATAAAATAAGACCAGAGGCACGGATACATGGAACAGACTGACGGCTGTCAGAGGGGAGGGCAGCGGGGGCTGTGACTGGAAGAGACAGGCAAAGAGCACATATGCATGACACAGACAACAACGCAGCGAAGGCCGGTGGGGGGTGCAGGTGGCTGGGTGGAGGAGGGGGTCAATGGGGAACATCTGTAATAGCGTCAACAATAAAAAACAATTACAGAAAACACACCAAAAAAATCACTTTTGAGGAGGCTTCCAGCACCAGTACTTGTAAAACTATGCAGATCCTTAAGAAGAAGAAGTGGTATCTCTGAGAAGTTAATTATTGGGCAGATTTGGGGAAGAAAGCATCCAGACCAGAGGTTTCCTAAGTCACCTCCTCTAGGGCACAACATATACTTAAAACAGGGAGTGTTTTTAACACACAGGCCGAGATCAGATGTCCTCCGTGGCTGGGCTTGCCGGTGTCCACACCATGAGGAGCAGGTGTCTGAAACTGCTGCCAGGTAGGTAGAGGTTTAACAGCGATGAGAGGCAGTTAAAGCTATGTGGGAACTCTACCCAGTTTGAAGATATTCTGTGTTCTTGCTTGACATCTGGCTTATTTCTCCAAAATCTCAATAAGGTATAAATGAAAGAAAATTTAAGGATATTAACTCATTTATACTAAATCTCAAAGGAGAAAGTTAGTGAAACTTATTCCTAGGGCATATGTGAGGACTTAACAGACATTTCTCATTTTACCAGTTGCATTAGTCCAGTTTCTGCAGAGGCAGAATCAATGGGAGAAATTATGGGAGAGAAAGACAGAGAGAGAGAGAGAGAGAGAGAGAGAGAGCAACAGAGAGAGAGAACGCTTTATTATGAAGAATGAACTCATGAGAGAGTGGAGGCTGAAAATTCAGAATTCCAGAATCCACAGAGCAGGCCAGTAGGTTGAAAATCCAGAGAAGAATTGATGTTGCATTTCAAATCCAAGTCCAAGGTTGTGTGGAAACAGAATTCTCTCTTCCTCATAGGAGGAAGTCAGTCTCTTTTCTGTTCAGGTCTTTAAGGGATTGGATGAGGTTCACCCCGATTATGGAGGGTCACCTGCTTCACTCAAAGTCTGCGGATATAAATGTTAATCTCATCTAAAATGAAATGCATTCACATGAACATCTTAACCTGTGTTTGACCAGATGTGGCGTAGCCACATTGACCCTTAAGATTAACTAACACACTACCTATATTATTTTCCTCAGGAGAGTAGATAATCAAACTGTCTGAAAACTCCATTATGCTAAGAGATACCTTATCCTGGTGTGCATATCATGGCAGGTTTAAAGGACAGTGAATTAGTAAAAATTGATATTAATGAGGTTAGCTGAAGTCTGATTACTCTACTTCTTTCAATGATTAGGATAATAACTGTTATCTAGTAAGTTAGGCATTCCTAATAGGTTGTCCACATTGGTTGTAATTTTCTGGTTTTTATGAAAAATAGCCATATTTATCATTGTCTGATTTGCGGAACATGACATTTTTTAATAATGGATACATTTTGGGAAGTTCTTATAAAGGCATACAGATCTGAATTTTCACTGGGTTCATGGCTCACACAGATGAAATGACAGACTGTGATAGGTGATCTGGTTATTGCTGTAGGACAGAGTTTATTCCTGTGTGCCCTTTATAGTTTTCATACCACATACCCTGTTCAGTGACATTTCTCAGGACTGAACTGGGTGAAAAAGGGCAAAGGCTGAGTCCTTGGTGTACGACAGGAGGACCAGGTGCTCATTTGGAGGCATAGGAGCCACGGGTGTTGTACTTGGAGAGGCCACTTACCCAGGAGATGGTGGCTCTACCTGCAAGCGCCTTAGTTCTCGCTCTTCACGGCTCATCAGCTCCCTTCTCTCGATTCCCAAACACCCATCTCTGCTGATACTGTGAGCTAGGGCTCACACTTTGGGAGTCTAACTCCAATACCCGCCTTCTTTTTGTATACCCAGAAAATGTACATTAAATGGGAAGTGATCCTTGAAGAGAAATCCTCAGATTTGTGCAATTGACAGAGAACTGAACCTGGATCTGGGCAAAGGGACACCAATCTGAAGACTCTCTCCTTTAAGATGTGCCCCCTCCCCTGGGAGAGGTTGGGGTTTTTAAGATGTGTCCCTATCATCAGCCCTGTGTGGGTTCTGCCCCCTTGCCTGTAGGAACTGACGTTCCATGAGGACTGTGCTGTCGGTGACTGATTCCTCGGGGTGGGGTGTTGAGGGTCTTGAGAGATGGAGGAGAAAGACTCAGTCCTTGATTCTGAGTAAAGTACAAGAAGAACCTGCTGGACGACTGTGGGCCGTAAGCAAGAGCTGCCTCCATAGAGAGCAAAGGCCATGTGGCCAGGAGTTGAAATTGGAGATTGACTCTCTTTTCTTTATCACATCTCCATCTTTTTCTGTCCCAGAACTGTCAGTGTTGCTGTTGCTGCCATGGGTGGCCACGGCCCAGAAAGATACAGGTGAGTCTGCCCAACACAGACCCCCATTTAGTGATATTAAACTGTGGTGAGAACCTTCTCACCAGTTGGGAGGGAAGAAGGTTTAATCTGCAAGTTAGCCTCAGAAATGGTCTTCTGGAGATAAAAGAAGTGGTTTTTACCTCCCTAAATGCCCAGAGTATTTTTTCTTTTTTCCTCTTCCAATAGCAACCACTCCTCCCTTCCCCTTCCCTCCCCTCCTCCAATCTTAGATCCCAGTTGTCTGTGGCTTTATCCATTCCCTGAGCCTTCTGACCATGGACTCCATCCTCACTGTTCTGCTCCCACAGCCTGTATTCGATGGTGCCCTCCAAACCCTCCGTGTGTCAATGCCCATGCCTGTTCCTGCGCTCCAGGATTCAGGTCTGCACCTCTGAACGTCTTCACCGGCCACTTGGAGAGCTGCGATGGTACAGAGACTTGGGAGGGTGGAGGGCATACAGAGATTGTCGGGGGGAGGTTGTGGGGCATCCAGAGCCTTCTTCCCTGAAAGCAGCACAGGGACACTTTGTCAGGGATAAGGGAGAGGAGGCAGGGCTGGGAAGGAGGAGGGAAGTGGGCAATAAACTTTCATGATCAGTAGGTAGAGTGCTGAGAGCTTACACAGTGCAGCTGGGTAGTGTGAGTCCAAAATCTCACTCCACCACTGACTGGCTCTCTGGTTTTCAGGAAATTATGTTTCCTCCCTTTCCCTCAGTTTCCTTGTCTGTAAATTGGGAATAATCATTGTACTTACCCCACATGAATAGTGTGAGATTTATGTATTAACTGTGTGAAAAAACTTTTAAAGACGAAAACAGAGAAATTGTCAAAAAAATATGAGCTATTATCATTGTTACTGTTATTATTTTCATAGTACAAAGAAAGAGGGAATATAATGGGATCAACAGGAGGAAAGAAACACCCACGGCTTGGAATCTCAGGGTCTCCTACCGGCTCGAGCTCCCCAGGAGCCTTGCCCGCCCACGGTCATGGTGCCCACCTCAGACTCACAGCACAGCCAGGACGCAAGCAGGACTAGGGTTTTTCTTTTTTCCCCCACCTTCACTTATTTTGCCCCACTTCTGGGAACCACCAATCTGTTTTCCGTATCTGTATATTTGTGTGTGTGTGTGTGTGGGTGTGTTTGTGTGTGTGTGTGTTAATTTCACACTTAAGTCAGATCATACTGTATTTGTATTTTTTTTTCTTACTTAATGCCCTCAGGGTCCATCCTTATTATCACAAAGAACAGGGTTTCCTTCTTTTTATGGCTGAATAATATTCATTTATCCATCAATGGACTCTTAGTTGTTTTTGTATCTTGGCTATTGTAAATAATGCTGCAATGAACATGGGGACACAGACATCTTTTCAAGATTGTCGTTTTATTTCTTTCTTATATACCCAAAAGTAGAGTTGGTGAATCCTATGATCATTCTATCTTTAAATCTTTGAGGAACCTCCATACTGTTTTTCATAGGGGCTGCGCCAACTTAAATTCTCACAGACAGTGCCCCAGGCCCCTTTTCTTCACATCTTCTCCAACACTTGTTCTAACAAGTGTAAGCAGATATCTCTTTGTGGTTTTGATTTGCATGTCTGCTCATTAGTGATGTTGAGTACATTTTCATGTATCTGTTGGCTATTTCAATGTCTTCTTTGAAAAATATTTATTCACATCCCTTACTCATTTTTCAATCTGATTATTTTGAAACCAGAAAAGCCAGTGTTCCTGCTTCCTGTCACCTACCAGATCCAATAAGCAGAGAAGGGGATAGAATCTTTACGGGCTCTTTATTCAGATGGCTGGCGACCTGAGAAGATGGCGGGCTTGTGCCCTAACAGACCATCTTACATTCTATTTTTAAACTGACCCTCTTTATAAGGAGAAAAAAAGTGTAGGTAAAGGGTCTGGAATTCAAGGGGAAAAAGTGTAGGTAAGGATTTGGAATTCAGGAGAGAGGTTAATTAGATAAAAGCTGCAGTATGGCCATTTCCCTACCATCCTTTAGTCTTCTGACTGGTGATTTTTGTTATCTGTGTCCTATGTCTTATTTCCTGGGTGATTATCTTTATCTGTTTTCTGGGCGGGGACTGTCCCAGGAACACAATGGCTCGATACCACCTTGATTGTTTATGGTCTTTTCTGGAGCACAAAGGTCAGTAGCTTGTGGTCCCCTGGAGTCAGGGTGGGCCGGACCTGCAGTTCCTGAAACAATAGCTTTTTACATGCGTTAACTATTAGGCTTATTAACTGTTACATTAAACTAAAATTTTCAACTTTTGAGTCCCCCATCATTTGTTTGGGTTTCCTTCTATTAAGTTGTACAAGTTTGTATACATTTTTAGATGTTAACCCCCTTCAGATACATGATTTGCAAATAATTTCTCCCAATTGCAGGTTGCTTTTTCATTGTGGTGATAGTTTTCTTTGCTGTACAAAAAGCTTGTTGGTTTGATGTAGTCCCACTTGTCTATTGTTGCTTTTGTTGTCTTTATTTTTTGGTGTCAAATACAAATATTCATTGCTGAGACAGATGTCAAGGAGTGGACTCTGTCCTGTTTCCTTCTATGAATTTTCTTATTTCAGGGTAGCATTTATTTCTTAAATTACCAAATTTTGGGCTCAAAGAGATTCTCAAAACTTTGAATTCATTGTAAAATCCTGACCTGTGGAGACCAGCTGCCTGCCTTGATTCATCATGACCTCATGACTACTTTCAGGCTGTAGCCTTTGATCCTCTGATTGGAACGTACAGGGTTAAACATTCTCTCCTTGGGTTTTGATTCATCTTGTGTCCCTGGTTCTTATTAAGTTGTTTTTGCTGTTATCCAATGGTGTCCAGCCCCTCCTCTGGGGTCCCTGAGCTACTCAAAGGGGTCCTAGCGCATGGGCATCTTTCTTTCATGTTTCGAGAACAGGGAGATAAGATGCCAGAAAACACTTCAGTAACAGCTGTGAGCAGCTTCGTGCTGCTTTCTCATTTTACATCTGTCATGAGCTCTGATAAAGGGGAACTTCCTCCAGGGGTGGAAACAGGAAGACTCCCCCTGAGATATCCTGGGGCATCTTCAAAAGAGCTGACATTGGGAGCTGGGGCAGTGCCTGATGAGGAGGGTGGGGTGCACTTGGGCCACTCTGAGTAATGGGGGGAGCGTGGAAGCTGTCAACAGGCAGGGGTCTGACATCTGGCTCTATCTTCAGGTGTGTGATGAGCAGCATCCTGAACAGCCCCCAGCCAAGACTCCCTCCATGACCCCCTCCATGACCTCAGCACTGAGGGTGGTCTTCAAATCCACTGTCACCCTGACTGGAGGCCACCCTAAGAACCCAACGATGCAAAAAGCACCACAGTGTAGGTTTTGGAGCTGAGTCAGTGCCTCCGTCCAGCCCTCGAGGCCTGGAAAGGGGATGCAGTCCCCCTTCCAGCCCCACCATGACACAGCGGAGTGTCTGAGTCTAGGTGTCCTCAGAGCGGTCAGACAGCAGAGAGGAGCAGGGAGGTCAGAGGGCTCTGGGGAAGCTGCCTCTGCCAAGCCCAGCCCCGGGAGCACTACCCTGGACTTGCATTCTGTCCAGTCCCCATGGCAAGGTCAGACCGGAGGCCAGGTTCTGTGTCCTGTGGGAACTTGTGCCTTTGAGAGCTGACATTTTGTCCTGTTGTGTTCCAGACATCAAGGAGTGTAGACCATCCTCGAGAGTGTCCTGTGGAGTATATTTAGACTGCGAAGACTTCATGGAGAGCTACTGCACTTGCAGCCCAGGCTACAGACCTGTTTCCAAGGCAATGTTCCACATTGATCCTCACAAACCGTGTGATGGTAAGAAGAACCCTGTGTCTTCATTCTCCTCAATCATTAGGTTTGGGATTCTCAACCCTTTCTCCAGGCCATCAGGGTGGTGGAGAAGGGAGCCTGGGCACCTACCAGGTCACACACCTTCTCTGAAACCCAAGGCTCTGAACTCCCCCACCAAATGCCACTTAGGCAATTTTGGAACATCATTTTATTACCACCTGGTATCTTATTTTCGTAAAACAAAGAAAGGAGTAGCATCAAGATGCTTCAAGACTCACAGAGTGTTGCATTCCAGTGCAATATTCATCTTTGTCTTCATCAGTGGCTGCCAGGTTGAGACCTTCCCTCACTAGAGTCCACGTGGATTCGGCTGCCCTGGGAGCACTCTCAGACCCCTCAGGCCTTGAAGGGCCCTGTTCAGAAATGCGGGTGTGGGAAGAATCAAGGGTGGATCACATGGTGAAACCCTTCCTTGCATCCTGACCCTATTTCTCAACCTCTCAGCTGCACCTATTTCCCCAAGCAAGTCTCCACCCTTATTTAATCCCACAATTTCAGTTCATGGGCCTGTGAGCAACTCAGATGACTGGGGTGGGCAGAGTGACATAGACCACCCCACATATACTTGGAAAGCTGAATAGAGGGAAGAGGCTCCTATCCTGATGAGCTTGAAAGAGAGGACACAATTCGACACCATTTCCCCAGGCCCAACCCTCTCCTGTAGAGGTCAGCCTAGGCCGCCTGGAGGCCCGGACCACTGGGGGACAGGTGATGGAGGCTGAGCCCTCCTCAGCAGGACCTACAAGTCTCTGTCCCTTGTGGGAAACCAAGGAGTCAAATGATAGAAACAGCTGCCATCCTTCACCCACCAGACCCTGCTCCCCTCTCCAGACACCCAGCCCTCACCTACTGCTGGTCTTGCTCAGAAGCAGATTCTCACCACTTCCTGCCAGTCCAGGGGGTGCCTTTCTGGGGATCAGAAGAGGCACCTTCACCACCCCAAGCCTGCATGGCGGACATCAAACTTCACTGTCCACCACAGGCCAGCACCATCCACCGTCTGGGTGGCTTGGGCTGGACTGGCATCGTCTTTATTCTTTTCACTCCTTCATGAAAGCCCTTTGAGGAGTCAGGCTTGTGAGTGAGTTTGAGCCAGCTCCACGGAGCTCAAGTCTCAGAGCTTGCACAGATGGGAGAACTCTGTCCTGCCAGCGTCATCAAAGTTCCAAGGAGAATTCAGGTAGAGAGCAGCTATCCTGGGGGAGGGCGGACAAAGGCCAATCCCTGGGAGCCACGATGGGTACTGCTCAGGGAACGCAGCATTCCTCCTGCACTTGGTTCCCAGGAAGGCCCATCCTGGCCTTTGTCCAAATCCTCAGGCTGGGGCATGGGTAGCCATGATGTCCCTACCTCACCTGGGAGCTTTTCCCAGGGAAAAGGGCACAGGGGCTGAGAGACAGGGAGAACTCAGGCCCCTTCCATCCACATCTGGACAAGAGAGCATCGAGGCCACCACATTCACCCATAGGGTGTGTGCTCCTACTCACACTCACGTGAAATGGCACCTACTCACCGGGAAGGAGAGAGTGGACCTTCACAAAGCAGATTTGTGCCATGGCCAAAGAACAAACTATGTAGATAAGAGAGAAAGCAAACCAATCTGAGGACTTTCTTCCTCCTGTAAGATTTACCCCCTCCATCTGAAAAGGTTAGAGTTCTTAAGATGTGTCCGTCATCAGCTGTGTGTGTATGTTCTGTCCCCTTACTTGCGGCACCTGAGGGTCCCTGAGGGCTCGGTCAGTGACTGGCCCTTGGGGAGGCCTGGGAAATGGAGGGGAGAGACTGAGTCCTTGGTTCCAAATAAAGTTTAAAAACCTCAGGTAAGCTGCCAGAAAGCTATGGGTTGCAGGGCCAGAGCCACCTCCCCAGGCGGCAAGGGCCATGTGGGCAGGGGTTGAAATTGGAGCTCCACTTTCCTATCTTTACCGTTTCTCTGTCTTTCAATCCCAGGACTCATTTTGCAGCTGCTTTTGACATTGGTTGCTGCAGAGAAAAACCGAAATGGTGAGTCTGCCTGGCCAAGCCGGCTACTGACGAACCGGGGAGTGCTCGTTGAGGTCTGGGTCCTCTCACCAACAAGGGGGGAAAGGAGGTCCAGAGATGGTCTTCTGGAATTAACAGACTCCATTTCCTCCTCCCTAAATGTCAACAATTTTCTGAGTTCTTTCAAGTCCAGTGGCAGCCAACATTCCCTCCCTACCCTCTTCTTTTGGACCCCCATTTGGTAGCTGACTTCCTCCATTTCATCAGCTTTCTTTTTTTTTAATTTTATTTAATTTTTCCAAATACTTTTGTCTCGGCCTTACCCCCACCACTTTCCCCTGCCCCGCCCCCCATTCCTTCCCCACTTTGGTTTTTGTCCATGAGTCCTTGCTATATGTTCCTTGACTTGCTCATCAGCTTTCTGATCACGGTCTCCATCCCGACAGCCTCGACCTCCATGGCCTGTGCTCCGTGGTGCCCCCCGCAGTCCACGTGTGTCAACGCCACTGCCTGTCGCTGTGCTCAGGGATTCAGCTCTTCATCTGGGGAGATTGTCACCAAAGCTTCGGAGACATGCGATGGTACAGAAGCTTGGGGAGTGGAGGGAATACAGAGATTGTAGGGGGAGGTTGCGGAGCATCCCGAGCCCTCATCCCTGAGAGCAGCACAGGAGCACTTTGTCAGGGATAAGAGAGAGGAGGCAGGGCCGGGAAGCAAGAGGGAAGTGGGCATTTTTCATAGTCTGTCAGATCCACTACCCATTTTTAAATTGGATTGGGGGGGGGGCGGGGTTTGTTGTTTTTGTTCTGTTGAGTTGTATGAGTCCTTTTATATAGTATTTTGGAGGTTAACCACTTATCAGCTATATGATTTGCAAAGATTTTCTCCCGAATTGTAGGTTGTCTTTTTATTTTGTTGATGGCTGCCTTTGCTATCCAGTAGCTTTTTAGGTTGATGTAACCCCACTTACTTATTTTTGCTTTTGTGGACTTTGCTTTTGATGTCAAATCCAAAAATGTCAGGGAGTTCAGCCCGTAAGTTTGATTCTAGGAGATTTATGTTTTCACAGTAGTATTATTTTTTAAAAGATGATAATTTGGAGCAAAGAGATTAAGTGAATTACCCAAAGTCACGCAATTAATAAGGTGGTAAAACCTAGATCCAGGACTAAAACTGGAGTTGTTATTCTTCAATAACACAAGATCAGGAAAGGAAAGTATACTACTTAAAATGGTTAAGACAGTAAATTTATGTTGTGTGAATTTTACCACAGTGATCAGTGGCAAAAAAAGAAATCATATGATTTTTTACACCAAGAAATTCTCTTCATCTACTCAAAATAGTCTTAGAAGCACATTTATTGATAATTTAAAAATATTCCTGTGTGTTTGAAACAATGAAAAAAAATTCCTAAAATTTCCCAATAGTCTATGCAGTGACCTTACAGGTAATTTTCGTTGTTTTCTTTCTTTACATTTTCTTTTATATATATATTTTTTTCTTTAAATTGTTATTCAATTACAATTGTCCACATTTTCTTCCATTACTCTTCCCTGCTCTACCCACCCCACACCTTCTACTTTCAATTGTCCCCCACCCCTCGTCGTCTTGTCCACGGGTCTTTTACACACGTTTCCTGAGCTGACCCTTTCTCTTCTTTCCCCTGTTGTCCTCCTTGCCCCTCTCTTCTGGTCACTGTCAGTCTGTTCCTTATTTCCATGTCTCTGGTTCTATTTTGCTCACTTGTTTGTTTTGCTGTTTCACTTATAGGTGAGATCATATAGTATTTGTCTTTCACCACCTGGCTTATTTCATTTAGCAAAATACTCTCCAGTTCTACCCAGGCTGTTGCAAAGGGTAGGAGGTCCTTTTTCCTTTCTGCTGTTTAGTATTCGGTTGTGTAAAAGGACCACAGTTTTTTGATCCACGCATTTACTGATGGGCACTTAAGCTGTTTCCAGCATTTGGCTATTGTAAATAAGGCTGCTATGAACATAGGGCTGCGTAGGTTCTTTTGAATTGGTGTTTCAGGATTCTCAGGGTATAATCCCAGCAGTGGAATTGCCAGGTCAAAAAGCAGTTCCATTTTTAGTTTTCTGAGGAAATTCCATACTCTTTTCCACAGTGGCTGCACCAGTCTGCATTCCCACCGAGAGTGGGTTCCCTTTTCTCCACAACCTTGCCAGCACTTGTTGTTTGTTGATTTGTTTATGATGGTCACTCTTACCAGTGTGAAGTAGTATCTCATTGTAGTTTTAATTTGCATTTCTCTAATGGCTAGTGATGCTGAGCATCCTTTCATATATCTCTGGGCCCTCTGTATGTCCTCCGTGAAGAACTGTCTGTTCAGGTCCTTTGCCTGTTTTTTAATTGGATTGTTTGTCTTCTTGGTGTGGAGTCATTTGAGTTCTTTATATATTTTGGAGATCAAACCCTTGTCTGAGGTATCATTGGTAAATATATTTTCCCCTACGGTTGGTTCCTTTTTCATTTTCCTGATGTTTTCTTTAGCTGTGCAGAAGCTTTTTAATATGATGTAGTCACATTTGTTTATTCTCTCCTTTATATTCCTTGCTCTAGGGGACATACCAATGAAAATATTGCTGTGTAGAATATCTGAAATTTTCCTGCCTATGTTCTCCTCTAGGACTTTTATGGTGTCATGACTTATATTTAAGTCTTTTATCCATCTTGAGTTTATTTTTATGTATGGTGTAAGTTGGTGGTTGAGTTTCATTTTTTTTTGCACGTAGCTGTCCAGATCTCCCAACACCATTTATTGAAGAGACTATTTTTACTCCATTTTATGCTTCTACACCCTTTGTTGAATATTAATTGAACATAGAGCCATGGAGTTATTTTTGGGCTCTCTTCTTTTCCACTGATCTGTGTGTCTGTTCTTATGCCAGTACCAGACTGTTTTGATTAATGTGGGCTTGTAATATAGTTTGATATCAGGTATTGTGATCCTCCTACTTTATTCTTCTTTCTCAAAATAGCTGAGGCTATTTGGGGTCATTTATGGTTCCATATAAGTTTTTGAAATGTTTGTTCTATATTTGTGAAATATGTCATTGGTATTTTAATAGAGATTGTGTTGAACCTATAGATTGCTTCGGGTAGTGCGGACATTTTAATAGTGTTAATTCTTCCAATCCATGAACATGGTATATGCTTCCATTTATTTGTGCCTTTCTTAATTTCTTTCTTCAGTGTACAGGTCTTTTACCTCCCTGGTTAGGTTTATTCCTAGGAACTTTATTTTTCTTGCTGCTATAGCAAATGGGATTTTCTTTCTAATTTCTGTTTCTGATATTTTGTTGTTGGTTTACAAAAATATCTTCAATTTCTGAATATTGACTTTATTTCCTCCTTTTTTGCTAAATTTACTTATTAGGTCAAGTAGTTTTTTGGTGGAGTCTAGGGTTTTCTATTGATGCTATCGTGTTATCTGCAAACAATGACAGTTTTACTTCCTCCTTTCCAATTTGGAAGCGTTTTAATTCTTTTTCTTGTCTGATCTCTGTGGCTTGAACTTCCAATACTATGTTGAGTAGAAGCGGTGAAAGTGGACACCTTTGTCTTATTCCTGATCTTAGTGGGAAAGCTTTCAGTTTTTGCCCATTGAGTATGATGTTGGCTGTAGGTTGCTCGTATATGGCCTTCATTATGTTGGAGTATGCGCTCTCTACTCCCACTTTGCTGAGTGGTTTTTTGTTTTAAATCATAGATGGGTGTTCTACTTTATCAAATGAAAGAGAAAAAGGAAAAAAAACAACCTAAGATAGGGCATAATAAAAATTTAAGACAAAAGTAGATTAGGATAAGGGAACAGTAAAATTTGAGACTTGAAATACAAATTTAGTGAAGATGTGGGGATAAAATTGAAAAAAATGCAACAACAACTACCCTATCTACAACCAGTGAGCAAAGATTGCTAAAGGTGGAGAGGGAACATGGGTATTTGAAGACTGTAAAAAGAGTGTGAGATGACCATTGACAAGAAAATTGGTTTAGAGAGGCTGGATGGGGGAGAAATAGTAAGAGTGTGGAATGGAGACAAGTTGTAGCAAGAAAGAAAACAAAATTTAAAATGAAAATAATGAGAATAAAGAAGACGGCAAAATGGGTAAGAGAAGGGAGGGGCACAATAAATGAAGTTAAAAAGCTATGCAGGAAAGAAAATATCACAAATCATGGAGAAGACCATGGTGGATTTCGCCTCGTTAGCATCTAGTATTTACCACTGTTTTTTCTTTCTGGATCTTCCTCTGGTGATGTCGGATGGTGTGCCCATCTGACCTTAGGCAGCCTGTTTGAGACTTCCAGGGATCTACTGTCTGTGGCTGACTCCTTCAGTAGTTAATCTAGCCTCTCTGCACTCAGCAGTCAGGATTAAGCACCACAGGGTGGGGCAGAATCCCTTCAGGGGGTAGGGCTGTTGTTTCACCTGAGGCTGTTGCTGCTCAGAGGGGAGCCGTCTGCCTGAGCATGAGGGCCGCTGCCATATGGGGGATGACTCAGCACCAGGATCCTGAAGGCTACTCTCAGTTCTCTTCCCAAAACTTCTGTCCCAGTCTCTCCTCAAGCATCTCTTGTTTACTCTGCCTTACTTTTGCCAAAGTCCAGGGTTAAGTGGCTGCAAAATGGAAATTTATGTGTTGGTCCTTTAAGTGGCTCTTTGTGTCTGCAGCCATCATCTCTGGCAGGAGCAACCCTGCCACTTTTCACCACTGGGTGTTATCTGTGTATTTTTCGGGCTCTGGTGCTCTAGGCTGGGGAACCCATCTTAGGGTGTAGATCCCACACTCCTCAGGGGGATTCAACTAGCCGCTTAAGTGTTTCTCTGGCGCTCCCGCTGCTGCCTGTGAGCACCAGCCAAACCTCCCGTGTTTCCACCACACTCCCTACCAGTCAGATTGTGCTGAAGCTGACTTTTCTGTCTGTCTAAGGTTTCAAGGCTTCTCTCTCGCTGTCGTTCAGTTGTTTGTTCTTGGTGATTTCTCCACAATTTAGTTGTAATTCCAGATTGGTCCCAGGAGGAGGTTAGTGTGACTTCCACTCAGTCCTCCGCCATCTTGGATCCCCACCTTTTCTTTTTTTTCTAAGCATCCATATGTTATTTAATATTGAATGGAAAGTAAATTTTATTAGGGGAAAGAAAAAGATGTTGAGTAATGCCCAGCTAATCTGTGACCCTAAGGGTATTCCTATAGGGTCCTTTGTGTATTGCATGTGTGTGTCTCATGGAGATTTGTAGACTCAGTGGACACGGAAGAGATCCTGCTGCTACTGTGCCTTGATCTCAGCTCTCTTACTGAGAGCACACTGTCAGGTTGAGAAATTTCCTATCATCATGTCCTCCAGAGCCACACACCTATTTTCATGCGACTCCACCCCACACCCTTAACCTGGAAAGCAGGTCTCCAGCCATTGCCACCAGCTGAGAGCAGACGCATCCCTCCTGCTTTTTCCCTGACCTGGTGCTGACACCACAGCCTAGGCTGGGGATCTTACAAGGGAAACTCACAAGCTGGAAGAAGAAACTTTGATCTGAGAGAGACCATCTGAAAGTCCTATCAGGTTCTAAAGTCTTTGGTCCCCTTAGTGGTACATACAGGACCAAATATTCTGTCTCTGCATTTTGATTCATTTTTATGTATGTGGTTCTTTTTAAGCCATTGTTTTTAGCCAACGGTGTTTAGCCCCTGCTCATTGGGTCCCCGAGCTACTCAAAGGGGACCTGGGTCATTGTCATCTCTCTCTCCCTCTTATTTATAGAACAGGGAGAGAATACGCCAGAAAACACTGTGGTAACTCAGCTGTAAGCAGCGTCATGATGCTTTCTTATTTCACATCTGTCATGGGCTCTGATAAGGGAGGACTTCCTCCAGGGGTGGGGACAGGAACACTCCTTCTGAGGTATCCTGGGGCATCTTCAAAAGAGCTGACATTGGCAGCTGGGGGAGTTCCTGATGAGGATGGTGGGGTGCACTTGGGCCACTCTGAGTAATGGATGGGGAGGCCTCAATGGGCAGGGGCCCTACACCTGGCTCCATCCTCAGCTGTGAAGGGTAATGTCACCCCGACAGCCCCCAGCCATGACTCCCTCCTTGACTTCAGCCCTGAGAGCGGCCTTCACTGCCACACTCACCCTGCCTGGAGGCCACCCCCAGGTCCCCAGTGGTGCAAAAGCACCTCATGGAGGGTATGGAGTTTGAGTCAGTGCCTCCATCTACCCTTCAAGGCCTGGAAGTGGGGTGCAATTCCCCTTCCAGCCCCATCATGACACAGCAGAGTGTGTGAGCCTGGGCGTCCTCAGAGCAGCCAGACGGCAGAGAGGAGCAGGGAGGCCAGCGGGCTCTGGAGCAGCTGGCCCAGCCCAGAATATGGAGTGCTGCCCTGGACCTGTACTCTTCACTTCCTTCAGGCATTGGAGGGCCATCCTGGGCACCTACCTTTTCATCTACCCTCTCTAAGACTCAGAACCCTCCACAGAGAGCCACTTCCCAGCAGTTCAGAATGTCCATCCTGCCAACCTGGAATCTTATTTTAATAAAACAAGGGGGAGAGTGGTATTAAGATACTTCACATTTTTGAGAGGTGACCCTTTTTGTTGTTGTGTTCCAGACATCAATGAATGTGAATCACCCTCCACAGTGTCCTGTGGAAAATTTGCCAACTGCCAGAACACAGAAGGGAGCTATTACTGCAGGTGCAACTCAGGATATAGGCTTGTTTCTGGGGCCGCACGATTCTCGAATGAAAGTGAGAACACATGTCAAGGTGAGGGTCTCCTTGTGTTTTCTGCCTCCTTGGAAGTGGGGGGTTCAAGGGCGGGCCCATCTTCCCTGGCCAGCCCTGTCATGTCCAACAACCCCTGCAGCCTGGCCCCACTTCCCAGCGGCTCATCTATTTTCCCACATAAATGACCCTCTGGCTCCTCCCCCTGAGTAATTTCAGTTCACGACGTGAGGACAACACAGATGATCAGGACTCAGAAGAATGTTGTCTTGGATCTGAGCAGGACGACACGGACCCCACCACTCACAGGCAAACTTGATAAGTCACATAAATGGAAGAGGCTCCCGTCTGAACCAGGCTACAACAGAGGTCATCATCAGGGACCCCTGACTCGCTCATGGGGATACACAGGTCTGTGTCCCTCATGGGAGAGCAACGGGCCAGAGCACAGAAATGCCCGCCACCCCTCACCCATCAGACCCGGCTCCCCTCTCCAGCCAGCCAGCCCTCACCTCCGCTGGTCTTCCTCAGACGTGGATTCTCGCCACCTCCTGCCAGTCTAGGGGATGCCATCTTAGGAGTGAGAAACAGGCACCAGGGATGCTTGGCTGGACGTCAGCCCCCAGGGACCAACCAGGACTCGGTGCCGCTTGGGTGGCCCTGTCCTGTCCAGCATCTTCTTCATCCTCCTTGCCCCTGTCCGATAGCCTCATCCGTGGAGGGCCTGTCCCAGGGACGGTTCTTGGTCCATCTCTCCCAAGATGCCTTAGGGTTGGCGTGGAGGGGGCACCGCTGCCCTGACAGTGTCAATGGGATTCCAAGGAGAAGTCATCCAGTGAGCAGCTGCCCTTCCGCAGTTAGGACAAAGGCCGCTATGGGAAGCCAAGATAGGTCCTGCTGGCGAAATGCGTTTCCTTTCTGTTCAGTTCCCAAGAAGGCCCACTCTGTCCCTGTCCCCCACCCCAGCTGAGAGCTTGCCAGGAAGGCTGAGGGCACTGGGGGTGGCAGACAGGTAGGACTCAGGCTGATTCCATCCACGTCCAGACAACAGAGCACCTAGGCCATCACATTAGTATGCTATGAGGCCTCCATGTGAATAAGAAAAGGTGCCCACTAACCAGTGGAGAGGCGGGTGGGGTATAGTGGGATCTTCCAGATGCTCCCAAACCAGAGTCCATGAATTATCAAATGATTATCTGGTAAGGTACCTGGCTGGACCTGGCCACAGACCCCACCCCCAACACACCCCCCCCTAATGAACTGCTCTTCTTTCCATACCAGGGACCTCCTTTCCCATCTGGATTGCAGCCCCTAGAATCAAAAACAAGGTGAGTGGCTCCAGCAGAAAGCAAGAGTCAGGGAATACCTCCATGTTGCGTACAGCATCCGCCTAGTTTCCCCAAGTTCGCCCATCTACCTCGAAGGCGCTCTGACCATCTCATCTCTCTCCCCAGCGGTTTTCCCACTTCTCCAAAAAAATTGATGATTTGCGCAAAAACTTTATACCAGCCTTGGCTATGGACACCATCCAGGTAAGGACAGAACCCAGGGGAGGCAGGTGGAGGCATCTCACAGACGACTGGGGACACCTTGGTCTGCGAAGAGACAGACCCCAACACAACGGTGCTGTGCTCTGAGTCCCCGGCCTCTCCTGGGGAAGAGCAGGCACATAGGATTTGTACTCACTCTTAGACACTGTGTGCACAGATTAGCATCTTTCCTCTTGTTGTTCCTACCTTTTGGGTTTACCTCAACCTTGGCTTTCATGAACAGGGTTGACCTCTGAGTGGCTGGATTACAGGAGCAAAGACTCAGGGAATCCCATCTGGTACCACTTTTATATCCAAATTGTCTGTTCTCTGTGGCTTTGTGGGTAGAGTCTTCCTGTAGCTCCTCTGGTGCAATATCCACTGGTTATGTGCCCATTGCCCGCCCTCCAGAACATCATACAGGCAGTTGATGACCTGCTGGACGAGCCTGAGGACCTGAAGACCTGGCCCCGCTCAGAGCAGCACTGTGTGGCCAGCAACCTGCTCTTGAACATGGAGCATGTCTTGAGAGAGCTGAGCAAGGCCCCGCCCAATAAGTCACTGACCTTTAATACAGCTGGAGGCACAAGTAAGTTTCTGGGTTTGCCCCTGGCTCTACTCTGTCCATTCTCCAACTTCTTACTCCCCTAACCTCACTGCAGCTGAGTGACCACGCTTGTATCTCAGTGTTATTCTCGTAAACAAATTAAAAGCTTAAAAAGAAATGAATAAATTATGCAAAGTGAAATAAGTCAGACAGAAACAAATACTGTTATGATATCACTTGTATGTGCAATCTAAAAAACAAACTCACGGATACAGAGACTAGATTGGTGGTTGCCAGAGGCAGGGGGTGAGTTGGAATAGATGAAAGGAGTCAAAAGCTACTAACTTCCAGTCATAAAATAAATAAGTCATGGGGATATGTACTATACAGCATGGCGACTAAGTTAATAATACTGTATTACATACATGGAAGTATCTATGTGAATAAATCTTAAATGTCTTTATAACAAATCATAAAAATTTAGTAACTATGTATAATGACCAATATTAATTAGGATTATTGTGGTGATCATTTTGCAATATATGTAAACACTGGACCATTCGTACATCTGAAACCAATGTCAGTTATACCTCAATAAAAGAGAAATGAATACAGTTATAAATATACATTTTCATTGTAAAATTAATTATGAACAGATAAAATAAGGATAATAAAGAATTTAAAGTACAAAAGGCTTCAAAAGAGAATAATTTATTTCATTTTAAAGAATATTAATTTCACTATTACTTGATATTTAAAATGATTTGTCTTATTGAGGTAAAATTCACGTGACGTAAAGTTCACCATTTTAATCAATTGTGCAATTCAGTGGCATTTAGTACATTCAGAGTTGTAATCATCACCTCTATTTCAAACATATTTTCATCACTCCAAAACTAAACACAGCACCCACTAAGCAGTGGCTCCTCATTTCTCCCTCCTCCAGCCCCCGGCAACCACTTACCTTACCATTTTACGTCTCTATAGATTCGCCTGTTCTGGACAGTTCATATAACAGTCACCAAATATGTTACCTTACAATTTAGCTTCTTTCACCTAACAATGTTTTCAAGGTTCATCCATGATGTAGCATGTATTGTCAACAGATGATACTTGGCGCCCATTCAGACGCTAACAGGAATCCCCAGTTTGGGGTGTGGTGAAGAAGAAAACTGTTCCGTGCAAGACGGCTCAGCTGTGACACAGCAAGGCTGTGAAAACGGCACAGCTGCAGGGCAGCCCTGGGGCCAGGCGCCGCTCCAGCTAAACTTCTCTCCTGCTCCTCCGTGGTCTGCTCTGCTCTGCTCCGCGCAGGTCTGCTTTACTGTGCTTTAGTGAGAACTCTCAGTATTTCAGCTCGGCCAGGGAGACACAGCCCAGGAAATGAGGCAGTTTATATGGGCAAAAGTCCTCACCTCCGGTTTCTGACTGTTCTATTCTCATGCAAATGAGGATGCCAAATCCACCCAGTTTGATTGGTCCAAAGGGTACTGTCCTGATTGGTCAGTATAGAGACTCTCTGGTTGGTTGGCACCGTGCAGCCCTGATTGGAGGGGAAGCCTCAATCGTTTTGGTTGAAATAGGATTCCAGGAATGCTTTGTAAGGGCTGGCTCAAATGGCAGGCATTTTAGGGTAGAGGAAGGCAGTTTAACACAGAGCTTTCTCTGTGATGTGCAGTTTGCACGAGAGGCCCCTGTGCACAAATGGCTGCTAGGCTTCTGCTTTTTTAAAAATTTGAACCCAGTTAGCTACTAGGAGCCCTCCTTAGTAAGTGTCTTTTGTTCCTCAGGGTTCACAGTATCATATTTCTTTCCTTTTTATGGTTGAATAATAGTCCCTTGTATATGGATATACCACATTTTGTTTATCTATTCATCCATTAATAAACATATAGGTTGTTGCCTCCTTTTGACTATTGTGAACAATGCAAATATGAATATTGGTGTACAGGTTTTGCCTGAATAACTTTTCATCTCTTTAGGGTATATAATTTAGGGTGAAATTTCTGAGTGATATGGTAATTCTACATTCAACTTTTTTGAGGAACCACGAAACTATTTTTCCAAAATGGCTGCTCTTCCCTTTACATTCCCACCGGCAATTTACTAGAGTTCCAATTTCCACATCTTCAGAAACACTTGTTGCTTCCATTTTGTTTTTGTTTTATTACAGCCTCTTTACTGTATGTCAGGTGACATCTCACTATGGTTCCGTTTCACATTTCCTCTAACAACTGATGAGGTTTAACATTTTTACCTGTTATTTTTGGACATTTGTGTATATTTTTTGGATAAATGTCTATTAAAGTCCTTTGCCTATTTTTAAATTTTGGTTGTTGAGCTGTAAGTGTCCTTGATCTAATAGAATACCCTATGAGATACATGATTTGCAACTATGTTGTCCCATTCCATAGGCTGTCTTTTCATGTTCTTCAGTCTCTTCACCTAATGAATAGATGCTTTGCGTATGGTGAAGTCCATTTTATCTTTTGTTTTTTCTTTTCTTGCTTGTACATGTGGTATCGTATCTAGGAATCCATTTCCAAATTCAACACCGTGAAGATTTGCCCTTATGTTTTCTCCTAATTCTTCTAGTTTTAGCTCTTAAATATAGGTCTTTGTTCATGTTAAGTTAATTTTTGTTTATTGAATGAGGGAAAGTACCAACTTTTTTGTGTGTGTTTGTGGATAGCCATATATCCAAGCACCACTTGTAGAAGAAACTACTCTTTCTACATTGAAGGATTTTGGCACCTCTTGTTGAAAATTAATTGACCATAGATGAATGAGTTTGTTTCTAGACTCTTAATTCTATTTTGATGGTCTATATGTCTATCCATATGCCAGAACTGTACTGGTTTGGGTTTTTTTTTTTTTAGTGTAAATATAATATTTATTTATTTATTTATTATCTTTTAAATTACAGTTGACATTCAATATTATTTGTATTAGTTTCATGTGTACAGCATAGTGGTTAGACATTTATATAATTTACAAAGTGATCCTCTGGTAAGTCTAGTACCCACCTGGCACCATACATAACTATTAAAACATTATTAACTATATTCCCTGTGCTGTACTTTATATTTCTGTGACTATTTTGTAACTACCAATTTATACTTAATCCCCCTTTTCCTTTTTCACCCAGTCCCTTAAACCTCTCCCCATAAAGCAGCCATCAGTTTATTAACTCCATCTATGAGTCATGTTTTATTTTGTTTATTTTGTTCTTTAGATTCCACATATAAATAAAGCTATATGGTATTTGTCTTGCTCTGTCTGACTTATTTGATTTAGCACAATATCCTCTAGGTCCATCCATGTTGTCACAAATGGCAAGATTTTATTTTTTCTATGGCTGAATAATATTCCATTGTGTATATATATGACCTCTTCTTTGTCCATTCGTCTATTGATGGGCACTTAATTTGCTTCCATATGTTGGCTATTGCAATGAACATAGTGGTCCATCTATATTTTCAAATTACTACTTCGGATTTCTTCAAATTAATACCTAGAAGTGGAATTGCTGAGTTATAAGGCAGTTGTATTGAATATTTTGAGAAACTTCTATATGTTTTCCATAGTGGCTGCACCAATTGACAATACCACTAACAATGCATGAGCGTTCCCTTTTTTCCATATCCTCACCAAAACTTATGGATTATTAACTTATTGATGATAGCCATTCTGACAGGTGTGAGGTAATATCTCATTGTGGTTTTAATTTGCATTTCTCTGATGATTAGTGATGTTGAGCATCTTTCCATATGTCTATTTACCATTTGTATGTCCTCATTGGAGAAATGTCTATTCACATCTTCTGACCATTTCTTACCTGGATTATTTGTTTTGTGTTGGTGTTGAGTTGTATGAGTTCTTTATAAATTTTGGATATTAATCCCTTATCAAATGTATCACTAGCAAATATCTTTTCCCAATCTGTAGGGTGTCTTTTTGTTTTGTTGATGGTTTACTTTGCTGTGCAAAAAACTTTTTAGTTTGATGTAGTCCCATTTGTTTATTTTTTTCTTTTGTTTCCCTGGCCTGAGGAGATATATCAAATAATATTACTGTGAGCAGTCTCAGACAGTTTACTGCCTACATTTTCTTCCAGGAGTTTTAAGGTTTTGGATTTTACACTTAAATCTTTAATTCATTTTGAGTTTATTTTCATACATCGTGGAAGAAGGTGGTCTAGCTTCAATTTTTTTTACATGTGTCTGTCCAGTTTTCTCAACACCATTTATTGAAAAAATTGTCTTTACCCTATTGTATGTTCCTGCCTTCTTTGTCATAAATTAATTGGCCGTATAGGTGTGGGTTTATTTCTGCGCTCTCTATTCTGTTCCATTGATTTATGTGTCTGTTTTTATGCCAGCACAACGTCATTTTGATTATTGTAACCTTGAAGAAGAGTTTGACATCAGGTAGTGTGATACCACCAACTTGGTTCTTTCTTAAGATTGCTGTGGCTATTCGGGGTCTTTTGTGACTCAATATAAATTTTAAAATTGTTTTTTCTAGTTCTGTGAAAAATCCATTGGTATTTTTGTCTTTTTTTATATTAAGTGTATCTGGGTGACATCGATTAATAAGATTACATATGTTTGAAATGTACATTTCTGTGATACACGATCTGTGTATTGCACTGTGTGCCCACCACCCAAAGTCAAGTCATCTTCTGCTACCACATAATTGACCCCTTTCAGTCTTTACTAACTTCCTTTCCTGACTTCCCTCTGGTAACTGCCATACTGTTGTCTGTGTCTTTGAGGTTTTCTTTGTTTATTCACATGTTGCTTTCAGTTTTATATCCCACATGAGTGAAAGCATGTGTTTCTTAACTTTTTCTGTCCAACTTATTTTGCTTAGCGTATTTTCAAGGTTCATCCATCTTGTTGCAAATAGCAGCATTTCATCTCTTTTATGGCTGAATAGTATTCCATTGTATATATCTACCACATCTTCTTTATCCAGTCATTCATCAAAGGATGCTTTGGCTGTTTCCATGTCTTGGCCACCGTGAATGATGCTGCAGTTAATATAGGGTTGCACATATCTTTGCAAATAAATATTTTCAAATTTTCCCGGTAGATACTTAGAGGAGGGATTGCTGAGTCATGTGGTAACTATGCTTAATTTTTTGAGGAAACTCCATACTGTTTTCCATAGTGTCTGTATGAGTTTACATTCCCACCAGCAGTATATGAGGGTTCCTTTTTCTCCACAACCTGTCTGACACTTGGTATTACTTGTCTTATTGATAATGACCTTTCTAACCTTTCTAACAGGTGTGAGGTAATATCTCATTGTAGTTTTGATTTGCATTTCCCCAATAGCTAGTGAAATTGAGCATCTTTTCTTCTATCTGTGGCCATTTGTATGTCTTCTTGGGAGGAGTGTCTGTTCAGGTCCTCTGCCCATTCTTTAATTGGATTTTTCACTTGTCTGGCATTGAGTTGTATGAGATCTTTATGTATTTTGAATATTAACCCCTGTGAGAGCTTTTGATTGCAAATATCCTCTCCCATTGGGTTGGTTGCCTTTTTTTGTCGATGGTTTTGTTTGCTGTGCAGAAGTGTTTTGTTTAATATAATTGCATTCATTTATTTTTGCTTTTACTTTTCTTGCTTTTGGAGTGAACTTCATGAAATCTTCTCTATGACCAAGGTCCATAAGTTTAGTACTCATGTTTTCCTCTATGTAATTTATTGTTTCATGTCTTATATTTAGGCCTTTGATCCATTTTGAGTTGTGCCTCCATTTTGTTTAGTTCTTTTCTGGAGTTTTCCTCTTTCGTTTGTGACATGTTTCTTCGTCTCCCCATTTTGGCTATTTCTCTGTGTTTGCTTCTATGTATTAGGTAGATCTGCTATGTCTCCCAGACTTGTCAGTGTGGCCTTCTGTAGCAGGTGACCTGTGAGGCCCGATGGTGCAGTCTCCCTGGTTTCTTGAGCCAGGTGCTCCAGGAGGTCCCTTCTGTGAGCTGAGTATGCCCTCCAGTTGTAGTTGAGCTTTGATTGTTGTTGGCATGTCAGTGAGAGGGGTTGACCCTTTCAGCAGCAAGAAGTCGGCCTTGGCCCATGCACAGCCAGGTGACTGGCTGTGAGGATTGGCCACTACCACAGTGTATGAACTGTTGTTTAGGGGCTGATTCCATGGTGAGGAATTTGTACCAGTGGGGCTTTGGTGTCTATGGAGACCATCCTTTGGTTGTGCCACTTATGGAGCTAATCAGGTGCTGCTCTGTTGCAGTCTGAAGACAGCCACCATACATGTTTGTTCTGGGGCATCTTGGGAGGAGTTCTGGGGCAGGCGAAAGCCAGTCACCGACAGTTATCAGTACAGGGCTATCTTGTGGGAGCTACAAATCTATCCATGGCTGGTAGCTGCTTATGCCGAGGCTGAAGTCCTATAGGGGAGGCCATGATGTGAATTGAGGCTGGCTGCCACCAGTACTGTGCCTGGGGCCTCTCAGTAAAGGCAAGGGACTACCAAGGACTGTTGCTATTTTCCAGCTGCCTATAAGGCTCAGCTGCTGAGTGAGCCTTTGGCTGTGTGGGAGTTGGGTGAGGTGGGTTCTCAGGGAGTCACCGGGGTTGGGTGAGTGGTAGTCATAGATCAATGCAGATTCAGATTTGGCGTCAGTGCTGAGCCTGGGGCCATTCAGCAAAAGGCCCAGAGCACACTGAGACCAGCCACTGCCTGCCTGCAGCCTGTGGACCTCTGAGAGTTTTTAAGAAAGACTGCAGCATGGGCTAAGGCTAGCTGCCTGCCGCTGAGCAGCCTCCAGCAGTGCATGGGCCAAGGCCAGCTTCTTGCTGCTGAAAGAGCCTTTGGCGGGGCCTGCATGGAGTGGGGCAAGGTCTCAGGGATTCCTCAAGGTGGGGCGAGTGATGTTCACCAGTCCAATGCAGATTCAGAGTTGGCCATGTTGGGGAAGGGCTCAACACAGAAAAGGTGGTGCTTGCCTGCCAGCTGTGTGGGAGGAAGACTCAACACAGGAACAATGAAGCTGTCCCTCTAGCCATGGCCCTGAAGCCATACAACTCACTGTCTCCCTCTATATCTCTGGTGCCCGTTCTCACTCTGCCAGAGCCCAGGGTAAGTGCCCGTGAGTATGTGAGTCTGTGTGAAGACCCTTTAAGAGGACACCTGGCTTTCCAACAGCCTTTCGTCTCACCCAGACAGACAGAATTTCTGCTGATTCTCACAGCCAGATATGGGGGCTTTTCTACCCAGCACTGGTACTTCTGACTTGGGAGCCCAGTGTGGGGCGCCGCCTCCTCGCTTTTGGTGGGGGACCTTTGCAGCTGAGATAGCAGCTCAGTTCTCAGCTGCTACACTGACTATGCAGCCAGCTTATCTCCACCCCCCCACCTCTCTACAACTCGTCTTCCAAGGTTTCCTCTTATAGGACCTCTCTACAGCTAGTCTTCTGAGAGTTCCATGTTGGTTGTTCTATAATTTAGAAGTAATTTCGATATGGTCATGGTGAATAGAGTGTTTCCTACAGTGCCATCTTGACTGGAACTCAGTACTACACTGCTTTGCGAACTGTATGTTGGCAGTAAGTTTGAAACTAGAAAGTGTGAGTCCTCCGTATTTGTGTTTTATTTTTAGATAATTTTGGGTATTTGGGATTCTTGCAATGCCCTGTGAATTTTAAGATGATCTTTTGCATTTCTGTAAAAATAAATAAATAAAACAGTGTCGCAATATTGATATAGGTTACATTTAATCTATAGATCACTTCGGGGACTATTGCCATCTCCAATCCAGTAACACAATTTATTTATCTATGGCTTAAAAATTTTCTCAATAATATTTGTAGTTTTCCATGCACATATTTTGAACTTCCTTAGATAAAATTATTCCCAATATTTTGTTGAATAATTTTGCATCTCCCTGTAACGTATAATAAAAAAATAAAATAAAATGCATCGTAAATATCTGGTGTTTTTTCTTCATGTTTAGCACCACTGAACTGTAGCATCCTTGAAGCTCATATTTTGTTCATTCGTGTATACCCGGCACCAAAGATGCATGAAATATAAATGTTTCTGGGGACTCAAAAAATATGTTGAACAATGCAATAGAAAAAAAAATAAATGAAGTAAAGAAAAATTAAAGAAAAAAGAGATATCAGTCTACAGTTTCATTTTCTTGTGATGTCTTTACCTGACTGTTTACAGGGCAATGGTGACCTCATAGAATTACTTAGTGTTCCTTCCTCTTCTATTTTATGGAGAATTTTAGAAAGGGTTAGTGTTAATTCTTTAATAAAGGGCTGGTGGAACTCACCAATGAAGCCATTAGTAATGAGTTTTATATTTTGAGAAGTTTTTGATTACTGGTTCAATCTATTTACCTGTTATAACTCTGTTTTAATTTTCTATTTCTTATTAATTCAATTTTGGTAGCTTGTTTGTCTCTAGGAATTTCTACATTTCATTTAGGTTATTTAACTTGTTGAATAGCTGTTCATGATATTATTTTATAACTCTCTATAAATCCGTAAGATATATATGCTATTATTATGTATACCAAATATTATGTGTAATACTGTTATTATGGGAGCCAAATACCACCATTGTATGTAAAATAATATATTATTTAATCTATATGTACTATGTTATATATTTTATATAGAGCATTTATATAATATATTAAATATATATAATAGGGTATTATAGCAACCATTGCAGGTGCAATTACTAATCTAACTCTCTTATGTAACTCCCACAACTCACAGAACTGTCCCTGGAGGTGGAGGAGCGAGGACAAAGGAATGTCAGCTTGAGTGTCAATCAGGCAAAGATGCTGCTGAGCTGGGATTCAGTACAGGAATCTGGTGACTCAGGTAATGGCTGAGACGGGGAGGAGGTCACTGAGGCTTCTCAGTGGGACGAGATGCCCAAGGATGGGGCAAATGGAAAATTAAACTATAAAGGGAAGTGAGGGGTACGGTGGGTCCACAAGGAAAGAGTCTACCTGAGGAAGAAGGGGTCCTGTTGGGCACCCCAGGATGTCATCCTTAACCTTGTCCTGCAGGCCCTTCTGTGGTGGGCCTCATCTCTACTCCAGGGATGGGCAGCTTGCTGGCTGGGGCCCCCCTCGTCCTGGAGACTGAGGGGCAGGCAGTTCCGCATGAGACCCACAGGGGCTTGCTGCAGGGGGTCTCCCCCGTCCTGCTCTCAGATGTCATCTCCGTCTTTGTGAGCAACAAGCACACCCAGAACCTCAGCTCCCCAGTCAGCTTTGTCTTCCAGCACGTGAGTCCTGCGGGTGGGGCTGTGGGGGTGGAAGGGGCCTGAGTCTTGTGCACAGTCTTGGGTTCAGGGGCCTCCCCCGTGGGTGCATCATCTCCTCAAGAAAGCCCTTCACAAGTGAGATCTGGGTCCGCATTTCTGGGCACCAGAACCACCAGTTCTCATCTGTGCCCTGTTCCCACAGTCGGAGACCCCTGGGCCAAGGCAGCAGGTGCTCTGTGTGTTCTGGGAGCATGGCCAGAATGGGAGTGGCCACTGGGCCACCAAAGGCTGCAGGATGGTGGGCAGCAGCGGCACCAGCACCACCTGCCAATGCACCCACCTCAGCAGCTTTGCCGTCCTCATGGCCCCGTACGATGCGCAGGTGAGAGACCTAAGAGAGGCTGAATTCAATGTCTATCGCTGCAAATTCCCATAGATGTCACACCTTTAAAAACATACACACAAATTTGTCATCCTGCAGAATCTTCAGGTTAGCGATCTAACACAGTGTACCTGGGTTGTCTGCTCAGGGTCTCACAAGGCTGAAACAACTGTGTCAGCCAGGCCTGTGATCTCATTTGAGTCAAGAAGTCCTCCTCTAAGCTCCCTGGTTGCTGGCAGAATTCAGTGCCTTGTAGCCATAGGACGGATTTCTCATGTTCTTACTAGATGGAAGTAGGGGGCCACCCGCAGCTCTGGGGGACTACCCGCATTCTTCTCGTGTGGCTCTCCCCTAGACCCTCCCACAGCGTGTCAGTGCTGCTGCCTGGAGGCCAGCAGGAGGAGCTCCCTCACAGGAAAACTCAAACTTTGAAGCATTTTTTCCAAGAGTCTAGGTCAGCTAAGGACTCATCTGATTAGGTCTGATCCACCCAAGATAAACTCTCTTCAAGTTAGTTGATTGTGGACCTGAATTCCGCCTGCAGGCTGCCTTCACAGAAGCACCCAGACAGCTTTTGACTGACAACCTGGGAGCAGTTATGCATACACACGTGGGTGGGGTATGGTTGCGACACTAAGATTCTGCCTACCAAAAGGATCTTCGGGACAGGGGCAATCAGGGGCAGCAGAAAGGGAGATCTGGTGATGGCAGAGGTCAGAGGGAGCTGGGGAATCCAGTGAGTACAGGTGAGCTAGTGGCTGTGTTAGCCCCCTCTCCTGTCCAGTTGAGCTGGTTACTTCTCTGGTTCAACAAAACCAGAAACTTGCTCAAGAGGCTTCAGGTAAAGGGGCATTTACTGAAATAAATGTGGAACCTACATAAAAATAATCATGAAAAAGATAAAAACACATGGCCACATCTCACAGAAGCTTCCAGAAGTGTGAACAATACTACAAGACCGTGTTTCCTCCAGCCACAGCACTAGATAACATAATATTCATACTCTATTTACATACTATTTTACATTTATTGAACACTTAAAATGTTTGCGTTTCCATTTCCAACAGAAGGAGAGAGGAACATTGAAGATTCTTTATCTCACCCTCCTAATTCCAACACATAGTTATTCTTGCCTCAACCAACCAAAGTTGTTAGTTTCTCCTGCACTTTTCTTTAGATATGTTATTCACACAGGGTAGGTCAAAAGTAGGCTTACAGATTTTTGTGTGGCAAATAATACAAATAATTAATGTAATAATACAAATAAATGATGTATTTCATATACTCACAACTCTAAACCTATTTTGCCCCACCCTGTATAAAAGTAACGCATCTCTTTGTTCTTTGGTGTTCCTCTTTTCAAAGACTTGGTGTTTTTTTTTTTTTTTTTACTGTGTGCAAATTTTGTTTCATTTATTATATCTAAGAGAACTTTCTATTCTAGCCTACAAAGATATACGTTATTACCTTTATTGCCACATAGCATATCCTTCTGTGAATGCACCGTAAATTACATATGAGGGCCTCTCATACTGGGGTTTTCCTTTGATTGTTTGCTACTGAATAATGTTGCAATTGTTTACACAGAATTCATTCTTCTCACATGATAACGGAGAGCTTAGTCATGCCCAGAAGTCTAAAGGATAATAAACTCTGAGAATTCCGGGGCTTGAGGGAAGACTCTCCTATATCTCAATTTTACCAGGGTCTGAGTAGATCAGTTCAGAACACCAAAAAATTCTAACGGTATCCATAAATATGACAAATTTACTTGGTCTCACCTCCATTCCTAACTTGGTTGTACCCTTTTACTCCTCAAAAAAAGCCCCTAAAAGTGGTGGAAAGCCCATTACCCCAGAGCAGGAGAATGTGACCGATGCCTCCTCTTTGCTGGTCCCAGGAGGAGGATGCCGCCCTGGCTGTGATCACCCAGGTGGGGCTGAGCCTCTCCCTGCTGTGCCTCCTCCTGGCGGCCCTCACCTTCCTGCTGTGCAAAGCCATCCAGAACACCAGCACCTCCCTCCACCTGCAGCTCTGCATCTGCCTCTTCCTGGCGCACCTGCTCTTCCTCACGGCCATCGACAGAACCGAACACAAGGTACTGACGCCGTCCCAGGGGACCCTGTGACCTGTCCAGGAAAGGCTGAGTTCTGGGGCCATGCTGCCTTGGACCCCCTAATAAAATGTCCTTGGGTTCTGGGAAGGTTATAGGGTTGAGTGGCCAATTTCACATTGACTGATCCAACGAGAGGACTCACCCTCTTTTGACAATCCCTTCATAGACAATAGAGGTCTCCCCAATGGCAAGGTATGGGAGAGGTCCTGGGGCCATGCTGACCCCTAAGTATCCCACCTGGTGACTTTAACTTCTCCCCCAGGTGCTGTGTGCCATCATCGCGGGTGCCTTGCACTACCTCTACCTGGCCGCCTTCACCTGGATGCTGCTGGAGGGCCTGCACCTCTTCCTCACCGCACGCAACCTGACGGCGGTCAACTACTCCAGCGTGAGCAGGTTCATGAAGAAGTTCATGTTCCCTGTGGGCTACGGAGTCCCGGCTGTGATTGTGGTCATTTCCGCAGCTTCCAGGCCTCACCTTTATGGAACAGCTGCCCGGTAAATTAAAGTTCCCACCTGTCTTATCTTCTCCACATGACCATGGCCAGCAGAGAACTCATGCAGCACTTTACTTTCAGTAGAATTATGACAAACAGAGAAATGCAAAGCAATCACCCAAAGACATCTTCCTGGTTTCATGATGGCATTCCTTGAAAGGAATGTATTTAAGAACTTCAAATTTCATTATTTTAAACATTAATTATAGAGTATGTTAATTATATATATATACATAATGTTGATTATGTTATATTAAAAACTAACACTATCATAATGAAACATTAATAACATAAATTAATATATAGTTAAAATAAATGAGATGACTTTTCATCTTTTAAAAGTATTATCTATCACATTAATGACTATAGTACGTTAACGAACATGATACATAGTATTAACCCCATCTTACATATCAGTAAATGTATAGTAATATAATATTCATTGCATTAAATGAGGGGACTGTTTGAAATCTCCTAGAAAGCAAACTGGAAATGAAGGGATGGCATTGGTTGGTGTAAGTTCCTTCACTCCTTAATTGAAAAAGAAAAGGAGGATGATTTAGAAAATGACATTGTGCTGACCAGAGCTAAGATTCAGAAATTGTTTCTGACACGGAGTCATTGTTCTAAATAGTTTTCGTGTACCAGCTCAAGCCATCCTCCCAACAACACGCTGAGGCAGAAACCAGTGTTATATGAGTTTTACAGGAGAGGAAACTGGGGCACAGAGATTACTGACATGGCCCAAAGCACACACCTGGGTGGTGGCAGAGCTGGGACCGAATCCAGACAGGGTGTCACTTACATACTCCTCTGCTGATTAAAATCAACGTTCGCTGACAACAGAGGAGCCCTGGCCAGCTGGCCTTCCTATATAACTTGCATCAGAGGCAGCAAACTTTATCTGGAAAGGACCACAAAGTGAATATTGCAGCTTTGTGGACCATGTGTTCTCTGTCGCAACTACTCAGCTCTGTCCTTGTAGCACACGAGGTGCCGTAGACAATATGTAAGGGATGAGTGTGACTCACATGTACACATTCACGAAATCAGGTGGTGACCCCATGTGGCCCACAAGGTGCAGTTTACTGACACTGCCTTAGTAGTGTTCGCTTGGAGTCCTCGGGTGGATCCACCTCACTCCTTTCCTCACACCTCCCAACTCACTCACAAGGTTCTCAGGTGGGATCATTTCCAGTTCTATCATTTTTATCAGTGTGGCCTTGAGTTACTATGTTTTCTTAGCATCAGATGCCCCTCCGTGATCACTTGAGTCTCAATGTTGTCATGAGGAATAAATTACATAGTGCACACGAGCCTGAATTACTACTATCAGTTTATCGTTATATAGACACGTTTTTACTATCTTCTTGCGTGTCCCAAGTTTTCTCACCTTCTCTACATCTGTTCATCCTTCATAGCTCAGCGTAAACAGTATCAGTTCTCTCAGGGACCCTTCCCAACCATGTGAACCCCCTGTACCCCAGGCTAGGCTATTGATCCAGCTACGGGTTCTCACAGCTCCTCACGCTTGACCCCAAAACTCATCATCTTGATTGTTTCCATTGTCTAACTGCTGACCATCCCACACAGCTGGGGCCTCCCTGAGGCCTGAGACCAGTCTGTCTTAATTGCAATTGGATTTTCAGGTCAAGCACAGATCCTGATACAGAGGAGACACAATATTTGTCCAATAAATTATAAATTAATTCACTGATTGGGTCTTGTCTTTTCATTAAAAAACATATATTTTTTTCTACCAGCATATCTGTAGTCCAAGACTTAAAAGACTTTTTTTTAAAGTTTTTTAAAAAAACACAGTTATCTTTTCTTAAAACCACATTATCCTGGCATGATTGATTTGTAAAACGCTGTACAGAGTTGATGCATGGAACCTGATGAGTCTGAAGATAAGTATACAGCCAGGACCATCATCATCATCAAGGGCACACCCAAATTTCAGTTATGAAAGATAAATAAGAAGGAGATCTATAGAACATGGTGCCATAATTAACAATACTGTACTGTATGCTTACAATTTGCTAAGAGGGTAGGTCTTAGCATAAATGCTCTTACCAAAAAAAGCAATATTAGTGTTAATAATAGAGGAGGCAGAAGAAACTGTGGGAGGTGAAGGATAAATTTATTGACTGTTTATCCACAAAGGCAAATAGGTTCTACAATCCCTTTCCATGTCTCTCCTAGATGCTGGCTCCACACAGAAGAGAAATTTATATGGACCTTCCTTGGCCCCGTCTGCACCATCATCTCTGTGAGTAAAGGATGACCTCAGAGCATCCTTCCTGCTCAGCTGAGGGTCAAAGAGCAGGTGTGGAAGGAGTTTAGAGGCAGAATGAGCAATCATTCCAGTGTTCCCAGGACTGACGGGGCTTATAGGAGTCAAAAAGTTCTGTTTTATAACCAGGATGAAGGGGTTTCATGAGACATGGGACTTTTGGTGCTAAAATGTGGAAATTCCTGTGTAAACTGGGACAAGTTGGTCATCCCAGTTACTGGACAAGAGGGGCCATGAGGCAGTGAATGGCTGGTCACTTTTTCTATGGCTGGTATGAAATATGAAAGGTTCTTACCAGGCAGATGGAGGAAGCCATACAGATGTGGAATGCGTTCAATGTGCCTCGTGGTGTTTCTGCAGGTTAACTTGGCTTTCTTCCTGATGACCATCTGGATTCTGAAAAACAAGCTCTCCTCACTCAACAAGGATGTGTCCACCCTCCAGAACACGAGGTGAGATGGGTCAGAGGGGCGCACCGCCCCACACGAAGCAGGGTCCAGGTGCTAAGCCCTATGGTTCCAAGCTCCTGGTGTCCTTTCACAGGGATTCTGGGGGGATAGGCAGAGAGAGGTGCAGCCCCCCTCCATGGAAACCTGCTCAGATCCTGCAGTTTGCTATGAAACGCAAGCCAAAAACATTTTGTTCCTCTATAAATCCTGCATGAAATTACCTAACCTATAGAGAGATTGACTTTGTTCTGTTAAATGTGGAACACTTCCATGGCCCTATGAGAATATCCTAAGAATGTTTATATCTTTATACACCTCTTAGGAAATCACCTACCTGTGCACTTTCATGCCCACGCCTTCATGGAGAATTTTCCCTATGTCCTGTCTACTCCTACAACTGCTAAAATCAGACTCTTTATCCACATATCACATCTTTTGAAAGGCTAAAGGTGTATTTTGCTTTCCTCAACTTTTGCAACCTCTACTGTGGGCAAAGGATACTTGGAGAGAGAGAGAAGACAAAAGCAGTACTGGATGGGACCCGGGCAGAGGTACCTCACACCTCACAAATATTATAAGTTACCATTTGTTTTAGTCTTTCCATGAGACTCTAAGGTCTGTGACAACAGAAATTGTGTTTGTTACTTTTAAACCAGGACCCAGCACAGAGTCAGGCACGTAAAACCTCCTTAGTGATATCAGCTGAATGAAATTAGGGACATTCACGGGACAACATGATCTTTTTGAAACCCACAAAATGAATTATTACTACTTCAGTCCAAGTCAAAATGCCATCTCAGTTCCTGATAGCATTTTTTTAAAGAGAATCATTGAGAGTAAAAATCAAAGCGGGTCACAAGTCAGTCACATGCATCCATGGGATGGGATGAGTGGCCTTGATTCTGTTGCTCTGGGTGCACCACGGGCCTCCCTTCTCCTCCTCCCCAGGATGCTGACGTTTAAAGCAATGGCCCAGCTCTTCATCCTGGGCTGCACGTGGTGTCTGGGAGTCCTGCAGGTGGGCCCAGCTGCCCGCGCCATGGCCTATCTCTTCACCATCATCAACAGCCTGCAGGGCGTCTTCATCTTCCTGGTGTACTGCCTCCTCAGCCAGCAGGTACCACAGTCCGACCCCCACCCACACCCTTTCCATTCTCACTGCTCTCAGTGAGCTGACTCAGGGCGTGCTTTGCCTCTGCAGGTCCGGGAGCAATACAGGACATGGTTGAGAGGGGTCAGGAAAGCCAGAGTGGACTCTGAGAAGTACACCCACTCCAGCATGGCCATGTCTGAAGCTTCCAAAGACAATGTGGTAAGGTCCCACATTGCTCCCAGAGCCCTTCACTAAGTGATCACTTGAGTAGCTCATGCCCATCCCACTGGACAGCCTGGGTGCACAGCAGGGGATGCCCTAGCATGGCTCCCACTGCCTTCACTTGTGGACTCACCCCAAGGCATTTCCTTGTCATGAATAGAGGTCTGCCTGTACTTTCTCTTACTGTGTTACAATGCCACCTTAACCTTGCCGATGATTACCTCCTCATTCCCCTCGTGTGTAGAACACCTACTTTGTGTGACTTGATGCATGTGGTTTTTAATCTTCCTGAGCAAAAGACACAAAGCCCTTCCTCTAAAGCAGAGAGAGGCTACAGTCAGCTCAACAAGTGGGAACTAGGGATGTGAAGCTGTGATGCTCAAAGTGCACAGTCACAGCGTTGCCCTTGGTTCCAAGTCATTCCGTGCCCCTCTCTATATAAAGAACAACAAACGCACGGTGTGTGTGGTCATTAAACTCAGTGAAATAAATGTTAGGTTGGGTTTCAGACTTTCTGTAAGAGTCTGCAATCATTTCTCATATTCTCAACACACATAAATAATGCAAAGGCAGGACAGAGAATCACAGAGGGCTGAGGAGGGACCCTGGGAATGGCAATGAACATTTGTACATTCTGGTTAACAGAACCTTGTTCACATGGTCTCCACATCTGCACTTGGAGATAAGTATTATTATGTTCCCATTTGGTAGGAGAATAAAGTGGAATTCACAAGGTCTGTAAGAAGTGAGCGAGGTCTTCAGACAATTCATTTTTTTTCTCCCAGCTTTCACAGGCCCACCACGCTGCCTGTCATTTTTCTCATCCACTTGTTTGTCCAACACTCTACCACTGCTCCTTCCAAAATTCTTCACTCCTCAAAAATCCTCATTCCTCTAACTTCCCTTCCCAGCAAAAGTTTCTACCAGCCACTTTCACAGCAAATCAAGTGAGCAGGGTAAAGCAAAGTCAACTTTGGGCTATCCAAGCACCAGGCACTTGACACCTGGTTCATTCTCTCTGCACGCAATCCCATTGCCACACACAAGATGTGCTTCCAAATATTAAGGTTGATCTTTCTATTGCATTTTGGTTCCCAACACTCTTGACTTTCCCTTAACTTTACTTGACTGTGCATACATTCTCTCTCTGAACTTTGCACAGTCTCATCTTCTCAACAGTATCCTTTCTACCTTTTATGCAACATGGGAAATCTCTATCTTATTGAAAATTATTAAAGTTATACATTTGATCTCTCCCTCTCCTTCCCACACACTCAAAACTGGCATTTGCCTCCACCATTCCCCAAAACATCTTTCCCTTAAGGCTCCAATGACCTTCATTTCACTGGATACAATATTTTTTGTCCTCTCATTACTGGAGAAACCCTGGTTTTTCTCACCAATGCAATAAAGAATTACAGGTCAGCGAGCCTGTTAGCATGCACATTTATTAGTGCTAAGTGCTAGCTGAAAAGCAAAAGCAAGGGTGACAAAGCAAGGGTGGCAAAAGCAGGGTGACCAGAGATTAGGTGACCAGCACTCAGGTGGCCAGAAGCCTGATGGCCAGGGGCCAGGTGGTCAAAAAGGGTCTAGTCCTTTGTTTTGAAGATGTATATACTTGGTGGGTTGGGGTTGAGAGAGTTACATTTTGATTAGCAGGTGACGTGGTGCCAGTTTTCCATGGGGACATGACTGCCCAAACGTAGGTGTGGATGGGAGTCTGTTAGCCCAAATCCTTATCTTGCTCCAGACTCTATTTGTTCATTTTGTGTGTGTCACAGGAGGCAGACAGTTAACCAAAGTTGCTTTAGGAGCTTTTCTTTGGGTGCTGTAGACCCCTCCCCTTTCCCCTTCCCCCTTCTAGGCTTTGGGATGAATACACAGTCGCACGGTTTTCGTTTTCCCAGCTGGCAGAGATGACGCACGCAGACTTCCAAGGGCTCCCCTCTGCACTATCACAGTTTCCTTGTGTTGTTCAGAATGCCAGGCAGCCTTATTGGACCAGGCTCAGGATTACTGGGCCAGTGGGTGAGGCATGTCTCCCTTACTTTTAGCCTCCTGTGTTAAGTTCTTTGTTAGATTCCAATGGGGAAGGCTCTGCCTTTATTTCCCCTCTGGCTGCTCATTCCACCATAACACTCAGTACTATTGGGTGTTGTGGTTACTGCCTCCACCATGAAACTTCTCTTTTGTTCCTGACTCCTATATCTCAACATCCCTGGCATTCTCCCTATCTTTCTGGATGAGCTTTCTTCATCTTCTTTAGATTTCATTTATTCTACCTAACTTTGTTTTAGTAGCACTTCCAGTATCATCTTATACCTTCCATATAGACAATCTTATTTACAAGGCAAGAGACTCAAAGAGCCACGCAGAAGGAAATTATAGCCAAATGGACTTCTGTAGCTCTGAATTGTATATGATCACCAGACAGCTATTTCCAATTGCCTGCTTGACACCTCTACTTAGATATCTCAGAAGCAGCCCAACGTGGCAATAAAAGAATTTATCATTTTTTTTTAACCAAGTTACACCTCTGTGGGGTTTCTCATTTCATTGCACCAGTCAGGGCCTGGAAAATCCTTACCGTAGTCCTCTTCCCTACCCTGTTCTGCACCAAATCGATTCATTGCTAACTCATGCTAGTACTTCCTCCTCGGCAGGCACAGATCTGCCTCGGTGACCCCGACTCCGACACCTCGTCCCTAAACCCGGCCGTCATCTTCCCTTGGCTGGTCTCCCCATCGACTCTTCCGCTTCCTCCCGTGGTTGTTCACATAAAAAGAGTTATCTTCTCAAAACATAAATGTGATATTCTACCACACTGCATAAAAATCCCTAAAATGGTTCCCCAATTCCACTAAAAACAAGATAAAATATGTAAGCTCCAATTTCCTCCCCATTCTCATCAAAACTTGTGGTTTAGTTGCGGCTTTTTTAAAAAATCCTCACCCGAGGACATGCTTATTGATTTTAATAAGCCCATAAGATTTATACATATTTTCTTTCAAAACATTTATAATTTTCGTTATTACATTTAGGTGTATGCTTTATTTGGAAGTCATTTTTTTTAATTGTTTGAGGTTTTAATATGGTGTGAGGTGCAAAGTATTTTACATTTGGATATCCAGGTGTCCCATCATCATTTATTGAAAATTGGTTCCTTCCATCAATGAATTGTACTGACATCTTTGTGAAAATTAATTCACCATAAGTATAAGGTTTTATTTTTGGACACTTAACTCTCTTCTATTGTATCTTGATTACTATGCTTTTTAGCAAGTTTGATTTTGGAGCATTGACTCTACAAATTTGTTCTTCTTTTTCAAGATTCTTTCCGCTATTCTGGACCCTTTGAAGTCCCTTGTAAATGTGAAGATGTGCTTGTGAATTTCTAAGGAAAATTTAACTGAGATATTTATAAGAACTGTGTTGACTCTGTAGATCAATGTGGAGGTACTGACATCATAAATATATTAAGTCCTCTGATCCATGAACAAGCAATATTTTCTATTTCTTTAGTTTCTTTGATGTCTTTTGACAATGTTTTCTGGTTTTCACTGTACAAGTCTTGCACTTTTTAACACAGTATCATTTTTACCCCTTCCTTCTCAGGAGAATTAAATTAACAACTAAACCAGATGATCCTGTCTCCTGGAAAATGAGGAAAACATGGAACTGTCATCCTTTGGGCAAGGAGTATAGAAAATACTTTTTTTTGTGTCTGCTACAAGTAACTGATCCTGGCACCATTGTGGGAGAGAGTGTGCAGGAAATGTTTGACATTCAGTTTCTAGAGAATTGGGGTTTCCTGGTCCACACAGCACGCTCAGCTCACTCCTAGAACAGTCAAGGAACTATGACCCAGCTCCTCAGTTGTCCGAGGTTAAGCCCTGCACTTCAGCCTGTTATTCTACAAAAATGTCCCTCAGGTATAACAAAGACAACCATCCTCAAATGTCTTTCTTATAAGAGCATAAAAAAGGAAAGTAATGTTCAGTGTTCAGTCAGATACCTGTATTTGGTCTCCCTACCTACTTGCCTTGATCTCCTCACTTTTCTTGTCTAAAGACTTACTTATTTTTCAGTCAAAAAATAGTTTTCTTGCTCACCATGTGCTACACACAGATCCTAGTTCCTGATTTCACAGAGCTTATTGTAGAAAAAAATTGTTAGAGTAAAATCAATAGAGCCTCTACATCTTTACATTTTATAAACTGAGCTGTGGAAAAAGTATATATTGCTATGGCACATCGTGCAAGTTGTATTTCTACATATTATCTCATGCTAAGCATGTGATGCAGGCAACATCTAATTCCAGAGCAATTGCATCTGAAAGACATTTCCTGTAGGTTTCCACAGACCGCATTTGTGTAATTTGAACACCATAGGAAGTGGCTGTAAATGCTTATAACATTGAAAATATTCATGAGTCCACAGTGATACCTAAAAATATCAGCCAATAATTGTAAAAGATAGGATAGAACTAGAAAATAGGGATTTTTCCAATACTGAGTAAACAGCACTAAAACACGCTGTGAAAAGCTAGTCCTGCAGTGCCAGAAACTCACCTCACAGATCACTGATTAATCACAAGAGCGAAAGTGCGCATGTACAGCAGGGAGATCTGAACTTAATGATCTTATTAGCTTGTCAATAGTTGGAGACCTGACTTGATATATTTCCTGATAAGACGTGAAGTGTCAACATCCCACGTGTGGTAAATAAAGAATTATTTGCAAATCAGTCCAACCTAAATCTAACCCAGCCTTTAGACCAAGGGTTGGAAAACTATAACATGAAGGCTAAGTCCTGGCATCTGCCTGCTTTTGTAAATAAAGTTTTATTGGAACACATCAGAGTCAAAGTCACTCACGGCTGCATTGTCTAGGGCTCCTTTCCTACTACACTGTCAGAGCTGAATAGTTGTGAAGGACACTGGAAGGCCACAATGCCAAAAAATATTTACTAAGAAGCACATTACAGAAAAAGCTTGCTGGGGTCTGTTCTTTCAGACCTAAGTATCAGTACACATGGAATACAGGGAACAGAATGACAAGTTAAATGACATCATGAGGAAGCAATCCAGCAAATTAAGAATATAAGGCATTCAACAAGCCAGGTGATCTGGACTCTTCTAAAATCAATACTTTAAAAAATTGTTACTATCACCTTAAAAAGCTAATAGAGGCTATTCTAGAAAACACAAAAGTAACATAACAATCAACTTACATGTCAATTTTATTGGGATTCTGATTTAGAGACACAACCATAAAAATATTTGGAGGCTACTGGGAACATTTCTATATGTGTCAGATATTAAAATTATTATTAATAAATGTCTAATCACTATATAGTACATTTGAAATTAATATTGTATGTCAACTATAATTTAAACATAAATTACAAAAAAGTTACTACAATTGCTGATTTTCTTTCATCCTACCCTTTTTTCTCCTTTTTTTCCTTTTCACATCAAATTTTCATTTTTCCCTATCTTAGCCTGGTTTTTTCATTCCTCACTCTTAGTATTCCCTCTCCCTCTATCATTTCAAAATCACTGTCCTTTCCTCTAGACATCTCTTAAGCTTTTCTCTCTCTGATTTTTTCCATTTTATTCCCATTGCACCTGTTTTAATTTTAGTTTATTTGTTGTTGATAGTGCTGTAGTGGATCCTTCTCTCCAGTTTTGTTCTGATATTTTTTATTATTTATTTTCTTTTTCTTTCCTTTTTCCTTCTCTCCTTCCCTTTATTTTATTTTAATATCTGTTTAAACCTAATATTATATGCTTCCCTTCTCTTACTTCATTCTGCCTTCTTCATTCCCTTTTTTATTTATGATGTAAATTTTACTTTCTCTTTTTGCATTGCTCCGATTCCCAATTCTCATTAGTGCTCTTCCCTCTACCCTCTCAAAATCATTTTTCTCTCAGTAGGTCATCTCATATTTGCTCTCCTTTCTTATAATAGTCTTAATCTCTTTTTACCCTTATTAGTACCAGTCTATTTGTTGTCGATAGTTGCATTGTGGGTGGAAGTTATATTTGTGGGTGTGGATTTGTTTCCTGGACTTTTTGGCTTTGTTCTGGCAGCACCTGCACAACAGCATACAAGACGTATTTGGTGGGGTGACCCTCAGTCAAGCAGCTGGAGGGAAGGACCCATTAAAGAATGACCCAACAACAATAAAAACCCAATTACATCCAGAGAGCCAACATAAACAGCATAAAGGGCATACCAAGAGGATCAAGTTCAGGAGATCAAGGAGACTGCACCACTGAATCACACAGGTCTCCTATCATAAAAGTTCACACCACAAAGACAGGGAGTCAAAACAGATCAATTTAAGAAGCAGAAACAAACAAGAAGAGTCTCCCCAAAAATGGGAAGACAAAGAAACAACCCTCATCGAAAGGAAAGGAAGAATCCTCAGAAAGAGTGCCATTCCCTCCTGGCTTGCAGTGTTTCTGTTGAGAAGTCAGCTGCTGGCCACATCAGAGTGCCCTTGTATGTTACTTCCTGTTTCCCCCTTGATGCCTTTAAGAACCTCTCTTTGTCTTTGAATTTTGCCATTTTAATTATGATGTGACTTGGAGTGGGCCTCAGAAATAAAACAGAGGCAAGTAAGCTATCAGATACTGAGTTCAAAACAATGGTTATAAGGAAGTTCAATGAGCTCAGTGAGAATTACAAAGAACTCCAGGGAAGCGGTAAGGAACTTACTGCAAACTACACCAGCATGAAAAAGGACATGGAAACTATCATTAGAGCCAGGAGGAAATGAAGAACACAATTTCTGAATTGAAAAACACAGTAGAAGGAATCAAAAGCAGGCTAGATGAAACAGGGGATCGAATCAGCAAGTTGGGGGACAAAGTAGGAAAAAAAAACCCCAGAAAGAGCAAGAAAAGGAAAAAAGACTAAAAAAAGAATGAAGAACAGTTAAGGGAACTGCAGGACAACATAAAATGTAATAATATTCACATAACAGGGATACCAAAAGGAGAAGAGGAGCAAAGGATAGAAAACCTGTTTGAAAAGTAATGATGGAAAACTTCCTTAACTTGATGAAAAAGTCACACAAGTTCAGGAAGCACAGAGGGTCCCAATCAAGATGAACCAAAGAGGCCCACTCCAAGACACATCATAATTAAAATGGCAAAATTCAAAGACAAAGAGAGGTTCTTAAAGGCATCAAGGGGAAAACAGGAAGTAACATCCTAGGGAGCTCTGATGTGGCCAGCAGCTGACTTCTCAACAGAAACACTGCAAGCCAGGAGGGAATGGCAAGAAACATTCCAACAATGAAATGCAAAGGCCTACAACCAAGACTGCTCTGCCCAGCAAAGCTCTCAATTAATATACTTCCACCAAACCAACATTGCAAGATATGCTAAAGGTACTGTTTTAAGAAGGTGAAGAAAAAAGAGTGAGAGAGAGAAGAATATAGGTGCAAAGGGAAAAAATTAGTACGTACAAATGTAGGCTATGCAAAGTGAAATAAAGGAAAATATACAGGGAATCAACAGTGAAAGGAAGGAAACTGGGACTCAAATCAATGATTTAGAACAAAAAGAAGAAATAAACATCCAGCCAGAACAGAATGAAGAAACAAGAATTCAAAAAAATGAGGAGGAAAAGCTTAGGAGCCTCTGGGACAACTTTAAATGTTCCAACATCCAAATCATAGGAATGCCAGAAGGAGAAGAGGACGAGCAAGGAATCAAAAACTTATTTGAACAAATAATGAAGGAAAGCTTCCGCAATCTGACAAAAGAAAATAGATTTCCAGGAGGTCCAGGAAGCCCAAAGAGTTCCAAAGGAATTGGACCCAAGGAGGAACACACCAAGACACATCATTATTAAACTACCCACTATTAAAGATAAGAAGAGAATCTTAAAAGCATAAAGAGGAAAGGAGAGAGTTACCTACAAAGGAGTTTCCATAAGGCTATCAGCTGATTTCTCAAAAGAAACCTTACAGGCAAAAAGGGGCTGGAAAGAAGTATTTGAAGCCATGAAATGCAAGGACCTATATCAAGGATGACTCTATCTAGCAAAGCTATCACTTAGAGTGGAAGGGCAGATAAAGTGCTTCCCAGATAAGGTAAAGTTAAAGGAGTTCATCATCACCAAGACCTTATTATATGAAATGTTAAAGGGACTTATCTAAGAAATAGAAGAAGACCAAAAACTATGAACAATAAAATGACAACAAGCTTATAACTATCAACACCTGAACCTAAAAAACAAAAACCAAGCAAACAACTAAAACAGGAACAGAATCACAGGAATAGAGATCACATGGAGGGTCATCAGTGGGGAAGGGGAAGGAAAGAATGGGGGAGAGGTACAGGGAATAAAAAACAATCTTTGGTAGGCATAAAATAGACAAGGAGAAGTTAAGAATAGTATAGGAAATAGAGAAGCCAAAGAACTTATATGTATGACCCATGGACATGAACTAAGGTGGTGTGGGAGGGCAATGCTGGAAGGTGGAGGGTGCGGACAGAGTTGGGATAAAGTGAAGGAAAAAATTAGGACAACTGTAATAGCACAGTCAATAAAATATATTTTAAAAAAAGAAATATTTCAAATAAACAACCTTACCCTACATCTACAATAACTGGAGGAACAACAAACAAAGCCCAGAGCCAGTAGAAGGAAGGAAATGACCAAGATTAGAGCAGAATTAAATGACATAGAGACTAAAAGAATAATTCAAAGGATCGATAAATCCAGGAACTAGTTCTTTGAAAAGATGAACAAAATCAAGAAACTTTTAACCAGACTCATCAAGAAAAAAAGAGAGAGGACGCAAATAAATAAAATCAGAAATGAAAGAGGGAAAATTACATCTGATGCTGCAGAAATACAAAGGATTGTAAGAAATTACTACAAACAACTATATGGCAAGATTTGAAAACCTGGGTGAAATGGACAAATTTCTAAAAACATGTAATCTTCCAAAACTAAATCAAGAAGAAGCAGAAAGCCTGAACAGACCAATAACAGGTAGTGAAATTGAGGCAGTAATCAAAAAACTCCTGGCACCCAAAAGCCTTGAATCGGATGGTTTCACAGGAGATTTTTACAAAACATTTAAGGAAGTGATTATCCTTGTCCTTCTCAGACTATTCCAAAAAATTCAAGAATGGAAAAGACTCCTAAACTCTTTTTATGAGGCCAGCATCATCTTAATCCCAAAACCAGATAAAAAGGCAACAAAGAAAGAAAACTACAGGCCAGTATTGCTGATGAACATAGATGCTAAAATCCTCAACAAAATATTGGCCAACCACATCCAGCAATACATTAAAAAGATCATACACCATGATCAAGTGGGATTCATTCCAGGGATGCAAGGATGATACAATATTCACAAATCAATAAATGTCATACATCACATAAACAAAAGGAAAGACAAATCACATGATCATATCAAGAGATGTTGAAAAAGCATTTGATAAGATATAGCACCCATTTATGATAAAAACCACTCAGCAAAGTGGGAGTAGAGAGAGAATACTTCAACATAATAAGGCTATATATGAGAAGCCTACAGCCAACATCATACTTAAGGTGCAAAAACTAAAAGCTTTCTCACTAAGACCAGGAACAAGTCAAGGGTGTCCCCTTTCAATGCTTCTATTCAGCATAATATTGGAAGTTCTAGCCACAGAGATCAGACAAGGAGAAAAAACAAAAGGCATCCAAACTGGACAGGAGGAAGCTAAACTGTCATTGTTTGCAGATGGCATGATAGTGTACATAGAAAACCCTATAGACTCCACCAGAAAACTACTCTACTTAATAAGTGAATTTGGCAAAACAGCAGGATACAAAGTCAATGTTCAGAAATCAAAGGCGTTTTTGTACATCAACAACAAAATATCAGAAACAGAAATCAGGAGGAAAAAAATCCCATTTGCCATAGCAACAAAAAAAATAAAGTACCTAAGAATAAACTTAACCAAGGAGGTGAAAGACCTGTTCTCAGAGAACTACAGAATGCTGAAGAAAGAAATTAAAGAAGACACAAATAAATGGAAGCATATATCATGTTCATGGATTGGAAGAATTAACATCAAAATGTGCATACTACACAAAGCAATTTATAGATTTGGCACAATCCTTATTCAAACACCAATGACATCTTTCACAGATATAGAACAAACATTTCAAAAATTCACATGGAACCTTAAATGACCCTGAATAGCTGCAGAAATTTTGAAAAAGAAGAACAAAGTAGGAAGGATCACAATACCTGATATCAGACTATATTACAAGGCCATGGTAATTAGAACAGTCTGGTACTGGTGTAAGAACAGACACATAGATCAATGGAACAGTATAGAGAGCCCAGAAATAGACCCATGTCTCTATGGTCAATTACTATTTGACAAAGAGGACAGAGGCATAAAATGGAGTAAAAATAGTCTCTTCAGCAGATGGTGTTGGGAGAGCTGGACATCTGCATGCGAAAGAGAAGGAAGGAAGGAAGGAAGGAAGGAAGGAAGGAAGGAAGGAAGGAAGGAAGGAAGGAAGGAAGGAAGGAAGGAAGGAAGGAAGGAAGGAAGGAAAAGAAAGAAAAGACCACCAACTTACACCACACACAAAAATAAACTCAAGATGGATAAAATACTTAAATATAAGTTGTCACACCATAAAAGTCCTAGAGGAGAACATAAGCAGGAAAATTTCAGATATTCCATGCAGCAATATTTTCACTGATATGTCTCCTAGGGCAAAGGATACAAAGGAGAAAATAAACAAATAGGACTACATCAAATTAAAAAGTTTCTGCATGGCTAAAGAAAACATCAGGAAAATGAAAAGGGAACCAATTGTATGTGGAAATATATTTGCCAATGATACCTTGGACAAAGGTTTGGTCTCCAAAATATATAAAGGACTCATATTACTCCACTCCAGGAAGACAAACAATCCAATTAAAAAACAGGCAAAGGACCTGAACAGACACTTTTCCAAGGAGGACATACAGAGGACCCAGAGACATATGAAAGGATGCTTAGCATCACTAGCGATCAGAAAGATGCAAATTAAAATCACAATGATATACCACTTCTCACCAGTCAGAATGGCCATCATAAACAAATCAACAAACAACAAATGCTGGAGAGCTTGTGGAGAAAAGGGAACCCTTGTACGCTGTTGGTGGGAATGCAGACTGGTGCAGCCACTGCGGAAAACAATATGGAATTTCCTCAAAAAACTAAAAATGGAACTGCCTTTTGACTGAGCAATGCCACTGCTGGGATTATATCCTAAGAATCCTGAAACACCAATTCAGAAGAACCTATGCAGCCCTATGTTCATAGCAGCGTTATTTACAGTAGCCAAGTGCTGGAAACAGCCTAACTGCCCATCAGTAAATGAGTGGATCAAAAAACTATGGTACATTTATACAATGGGATACTACTCAGAAAGAAAGAAGGAACTCCTACCGTTCATGACAGCATGGATGGAACTGGAGAGTATTTTGCTAAGTGAAATAAGCCAGGCAGTGAAAGACAAATACCATATGATCTCACCTATAAGTGGAACCCAATCAACAAAACAAAAAAAGCGAGCAAAATAGAACCAGAGACAGGGAAACAAGGAACAGACTGACAGTGACCAGAGGGGAGGGGGGAGGGGGTAACAGGGGAAAGAAGGGGGAGAGTCAAGTCAAGGAACAAGTATAAAGGGCCCAGGGACAAAGACAACGGTGGGTGGAGGGGGGAGGATTGAAAGTAGCCGGTGGGGGGTGGGTAGAGCAGGGGAGAGTAACGGGGGGGGGGGGGGCGGGGGGGGCACATGGGGACAACTGTAATTGAACAACAAAAAAATTTACAAATGTAAACAAGACTTATGTTATTGAAGGGGGGGAAATAAGGGGGAAACATGAATCTTTTCAAACACCCTAAATGCTCCTCCTGGGGGCCCACTAGCTGCTGTGGTCCCAGGGGCAGCAGGGGGTTTAATGCCACCTGAGAGCCCGTGCAGGCTGTAGGGACAATAGAGGCAGTCACAGCACATCAGTGTGAAGGGGAAAAGGGCTACTTTTAAAAACCCAAGTGCCTGAAGTCACTGAGCCGATACGTACCTCTCTTTTCTCCAGCCTCCTTATTAAAGACAGTAGGTAATTAAGCAGCTCACTTTTGAGCACACTAAAATAATGCAATAATCACTAAGACTTCAAATAAACGGTTTAAGTTTAATGTCTTTTAATGATATTAACATAAAATGTGTTTATTTTGTCTGGGTTTACAAAAAGGTTCATGTTATCTCCGTTATGCCTCTTAAAAACGTAATTGTATTTGCTAATAGAAACAACCGGCTTCTAAAAGTTATGAAATGTGCTCATAAATTTGCCAGTCTAAAGAATGGTAATTACTTCTAGTTGTCAATAAAAATTAGGGTTTCTAAAACTTAAGAATTCTTATTAAGTTGAAAAGAAACTGTATGGTTTTAGTAATAGAAGAAAAATACATTTTTGAAGGATAAGAATGGAAAATAAATTGTTCTAAAGATAGTTATTTCTGAATAAGTTAAAAAGGCCAACTGAAAGGGACTAGGTAAGTTGCAGAAAGTTTGTGTAAGTCGCAGAAGATTTGTGTAAGTTGAAGGATTCTGAACAGGGTAAAAAGGAAAAAGAGCAGGAATTGAGGAAATGGTAAAAAGGATGAGAAAGGGATATAAAGAAAAAGGACATACGTATTAAAAGGGAGGAAACAATTGGAAGAAGGATTTTCCTAAATGTAAAATAGATGAAAGAAAGAAAGAAAGAAAGAAAGAAAGAAAGAAAGAAAGAAAGAAAGAAAGAAAGAAAGAAAGAAAGAAAGAAAGAAGGAAGGAAGAAAAGGCACGTAGGCAGATGGTAAAGCAGAGTGATAATTTTGATAACGAGTGAAAAGGCTTGCAAGCTCCTATTGATTTTTCAGAACCAGTTGTTATTTCCCCACAGAAACCCCAAGTACAATTAACAGTGGAGAGCAAATTGATTGGTTTCTTAGTCAAAAATCTACAAATTTCTGCCCTGGCTGGAGCGCCAGCCTGCAAACCAAAGGGTTGCCGGTTCGTTCCCAATCAGGGCACATGCCTGGGTTGCAGGCCAGGTCCCCATTTGGGGGCATGTGAGAGGCAACCACACGTTGATGTTTCTCTGCCTCTCTTTCTCCCTCCCTTCCCCCGTCTCTAAAAATAAATAAATAAAATCTTTAAAAAAACACTCTTGTGGTTTTTAAAAAATCTACAAATTTCTGATGTACTTGTATTTGTAATTCTGAGTGTCATCTTAAAATGTTGTTACAAAAAAAGCAAGTTCCTTTGTCAAATAACCATGTCATTTTACTCTGATGCTTTTGCAAATACGTTAAAGAACTCTTATTTATTCTAAATTACAAATATATAAAAATAAATTTTTAGATTATACCTTTAAACTGGATAAAGATTTCTAAACTCTAAGTAGTAACTGAATTGACGCTTTGTCCCAAGCCCCATGTCCTGGTATAGGAGGCCTGATAATCAGTCATCAGCTGTATTGACCAGGTAAAAGGAGGTGAAATAGATGTCACCAAAAACATCCCCCAAGATTCCCCCTAGGCTGTCTCCTTAACAACTGGGCACATTCAAGGGTGAGAATCAAAAGAAAATGCCTCATTTTCTTGCGCAGTGTCTCCAGGCTTCAGTACAAATTTGGGGATGGGGAAGTCAGGCTTGTAAATGGATCTCGGAATTATAACACTGTTCTCCAATAAGGTTTGTTTTGCAAGTATGAAGGTAAATGGAGTGAAATTCCTTATATTCAAATGTTTATGGCTCATTACCAAAATAGGGATTTTTAAAAGTTTTGTAGGACGGGTGTTACAATGTCAGATGAGTTACAGGACACCTTCCTCACAGTCCCAGCAAGACGCAGGCCCCTGCTCCTAGTAGGTCGAAGGGAACCCACTTCAAGGGCGGAGCGGCCCGCCTCCGAGCCCACTCGCTGACATCTCCCGCAGGGTAGCCAGTGCTCTATAACCCCTCTCCCACTGCAGAACTGCCGGCACCTGCCCCTGAATGGAGTCCTGCCACTATCAGGAGCAGAATTCCTATCACCTAAACCCCAACACTTACCTCTGAAGATAGTAGCAAATGGGGAGCCTGGTGGTGGCATTATTCAGGTACATGTTTCCTTCTCCGTGTCTGACCCGGCCCTTTGCAAAGAAAAACTTGGTGGGTTTCCTGAAGCCCCAATCAAGTTCATAGGGGAGGGAGGTTATAAATGCATAACCCCTCTCCCACTGCTGCACTACAGATAAAAGTAGCGCCTAATAGGAGTCTCTAGGGCTTACGCTGATGAATCAGCTGGTCATGATGCTCAACATCACATATTTGACCAGGGGAAGATGCAGTCTTCCTGCATCAAGATCCTAACTGAGTCTACCGAACTGCGACAGATGAAGGACAAGAGAGAAGGGACTGCCAGACCCATGTGGTTACTTATCTCAGAGAGGGATGAAAAAATGTACAATTGTAATGGGGCACAGCCAGGGCCCCCCAAAGGGTATTTGTAATGGAGTCCAGAAATTGGGGCGTCCAAGAAAAATATATTCTCCCCACCCGAAGACAGGCCGCCATGGGGGATGGGAGCCTGGAGCAGGGCCACTGAGAGTTACTTTGTCTATCAGTAACAGGCCAGCTTCCTACCCGAACTGGAGCAGGGCCATTGAGAGTCATTCTGCATGTCAATAACAGGATAGCCTCAGTCCTCATATGCAAAGAGGGTTATTTTACATCTCAACAAGGCTAACCAGGAATATCTGAAAAACTTTTAATACAGAATGTAACTGGGAGAGGGAGGAAGAGAGGAAGAGGGGCCTGTGGGAGAGGGAAAGGGACAGGGACTCTGGCTTACAGTGTGAAGACCATGTGGGAAGAAAAAAGGAGAGAAAGGACTCTTGCTAGTGGGCCATGAGAAGGTGCCACATGGTTATGGATTAAGAACTGGAGATCGCGGCGACGCAGCGGATGGTGCTGAGAACAGCAAGAGGCCTGCCTGGCCGAGGCCCGGACTTCTGTTCTTTTTCTTCTGAGGGACGATACCCCTGACTGGCCTGACTGGGCAAAGCGGGGAAGGCAGACGGTGTGTGTGCTGGTGGTTGTTTTAAAGGAATTTTGAGGTTTAAGGGCGACATTTAGCCATTAATCAAACCTGTATAACTTTTGAATAAATAGTACCTTTCCTTTTCACCAAACTCTGCCATTCAGAGCCACAATTCCAAAGGTGGCGGGCAAAGGACCTACAACTGAGGGACCCCAGGGAAGGGGGGGGTGTCGTTTCGGTAATAGCATCTAGGCACCCTCCCCCTCCATGGGTCCATTTGTTCGGTAATACTATTAAGCCTGTTAATTATGACAAAATGAAAAAGTTTACTCAGGAAAAAGATAGAAATCGTGCCCTTTTTCAGGGGTGATTAACAAACTTTATGAAAGTACACAAACATTGACCCTGAGTCTGCTGAAGGTTGACCGCTCTGAGGGTGTATTTCATCCACCAGGCAGCCGCAGACATCAGGAGAAAATGACCAAAAGTAGCCTTGAAACCCCAGACCTCCAGTGAGCAACTGAGATAGCTTTCAGTGTTTGTAACATCTGAGACAGGGCAAAGGATAAGCAAAAGGCCACCCCATAGAAACAAAAGGCTCACTTGTGAGCCACAGCTTTAAGTCCTATGCCCCCTCGGGATCACTCAGCCCCTGGGCTGCAACAGCCACCGGAGGGCCAGTGCTAGGCCTGGGGGAAGAATGAGCGCCCACCCCTGACTCCACTTGGGCTGACGGCCTCCAGAACCATGTCCCCTCTGCGAGAGAGAAGGACATTGGAAAAGTGAGTGTCCTAGGCTGCAAAGGGACCCTAGTGCCTCCACACCAGTGATGGTTGAAACACCTTGGAATTAATGGTGCTGGAGGCCTCCTACCACCCTCACCAACCGTCTGACCATCTCACTGGAGGGGCCTTGGGTGACCGCGGTGTGACAGGTTAGCCCGCTGCATTTTGATTAGACACGGGGGCGGCTTGCCCTGCCCGGCCCACTTACCAGGGCCTCTTCCTTCCAAAATCTGTTTGATCCCTGGGATGAATGGGCATCCTCAACACTCCTGTTTCAATTCCTCAGCTACTGCCGCAGAAATCTCATGCCTTTCTTGCAGTCCTGGGGTGCCCCCTCCCCATTCCCTTATTATGGAGGAACATGTTGTCTAGTCTAGGAACTACCATAGCCCCCAGCGTCACCTCCCTCCTCCCCCTCTTAATGCCAGTACAACATGTAGACACCTGCCCTGGGGAAGGTTGGCAAATAACTTCTCTCAGTTGTCCCCTAAAGCTGGATTTGAATATTTGCTAGTATTTGTAGATGCTTTCACCAAATGAATTGAACAGAAGGCTACTGAGGAGGCCAAGTACTCACTAAAAGAAATCTCACCTAGGTTTGAACTACCAGGAAACTTAAATAGTGACAATGGACCCTCTTCTGTAGCCAAGGTTATACAACAGCTGGATCAAGCTTTAGGAATCAACTATCACACTCATCATGAAGACCTCAATCCTTGGTTAAGGTAGAAAGAGTTCATCAAGCCCTAAAAAGGACTCTAGCCAAGCTATCCTGAGAAACCGCAGAGTCCTGGGTGTCTGTTACCCATAGGTGTCATGAGAATGCTCCACCTTAAAAGTTACAAGTTAGCCTCTTCGAACTCACCTATGGCAGGTCCTTTCTCAGATCTGATCTACTACTAAACGAGGAAACCCTTCAGCTGCTATCTTAAAGTGTTAATCTAGGACAAGTACAAAAAGCATTACAGGAATAGGGAAACAAAATTCTACCTGGTGATAAAAAAAAAAACTACCAACACAAGCAATGTAAACCAAGAGACATGGTCTGCTTAAAAGCCTGGAAGGTCAACTGTCCTAAGTCCCAACTACAACCCAGTTGGAAGAACCCACAGCAGGCCCTACTAAGCACCCCAACTGCAGTACAGTCCACAGGGATAACTAGTTGGGTTCACTTATCTTGAATTAAACCTGTGAGTCCCCACAGGAACCACAACCTGATATTCTTGTGAACCCATTAAGGACCTCAAGCGCCTCTTCAAGAAACAAAAACCTGTTACAGATATGTAATGCAATCACTAGGCCTTAATAGAATGGTGTTTCTCATAAATCTGACATTGTTTCTAATAGCCTGTTTATATGTCCAGACTCTTCCCCAGAAAAGGAATATTTCTGTGTCTGTTGGATTTAATCCTTACCAGATAAAGTTCCAGGTCCTCCACTCCATTAACCTTCTTGTCAAATTTGCCACCTCTAGGACAGAACAATTCCATGTCAAGACGATGACATTTCAGGGGTTGCAGCCCATCTCTACTTTAGAAAAATCAGCTGACAGCCTCTCTGTTTCAGTCTCTTATCCCATTTCCTTGTCCCCTTTAAATCAGGCAGGGAGAGACTTCCATACCCTATACTGGCTGGGATCACGGCCCTTGTCAGCAGGAAGCAATTACTGAGAATATATCACCCTCCCTCATCAACCCTGAAAGATTCTAGAGATGGAAGTCTCTAAGGGGGAAATGTGGCAGGATAGTAAGGAGCTGGGAAAATTTTTTGACAAATGGAATAAGAGAAACAGATGAAATAATGAAACAAAGCCAAACAATTCGAGCAACTCAGAGCCAGCTAATGAATCACAAGGTTTTATCTTCCCTAACCAAGGATACTTAGGAACAAATGGTTTGCAGATTCCAGACCATTCCAGAGCACACAGATCTCAGTCGGGTCCCTCTTTGATGACATTCTCTGAAAATAGAACTAACCAGAAAATAACCCTGACCCTTCTATACATCCCTCTAAACATACATTTTGATGAATCAACATATTAAGGGACACATCTGAAAAGCTAATGAGTATTCTGTTAAGATCTGTTAAAATCCTCCTCTGAGACCTTCCCTAGGATTCCTGCTGGCCACGGGAAGATAAAAAACCTCAAGACAAAGGACCAATTGCACACTCTCGCTAAAGCATGCCCATGCCTTGTATCTCTGCTCTCTTTCTTTTAAACTCTAAGGGTCCCCACAAGACTTACCACCAGGGCAGCAGCAGGTAGTGAGAGCTCAACCCAGGCCTAGCCCCTGATCCTGTTTCCAAGGCCCCCTTATTTCCTGACTTTCCAGTGAGCTAAAAGCAGCCCCACCTACGCTCTCTCTTGTTGCCTCATCTACATTTAGTGCTTCCTTTGTTGCACTCTTTCCAGCTTTAGTAAACATACTCTCAAAATCGCCTGGACTCATGTTGTGAAACCTTTCCTACACAAAGTCAAGAACCCACACACTATCAACCAAGGAGAGACAGACCCGTTCTAGGCCCAGACCTCATCTGGCAATAGTATCACTATTATTGTCCTTTAAGTCATTTCAGGACCCACAAAGCTTACAAACTAAAGGATGATGTTTTCTTTAGCAAATTAGAGTTTTCAGAAAGCTTGGTTATGTAGTCTTCTGAAAAAAAAAAATAGCTGAGGTTGTGTTACAGTTATTTTATGTATCAAATTATCCAGGTCACAGTGCCCAGATATTTGGTCAAACTGGAATGCAGATGTTACTGTGAAACGGTTTTTTAGGTGAGATTAACACTTAAATCTGTAGACTTTGAGTATAGCAGACTACCCTCCTTAATCTAAGTGGGTTTTGTCCAATCATTTAAGACCTTAAGAGAAAAAAGACTGAGCTATTCTGAGAAAGAGGGAATTCTGGTTCCAGACTGCCTTTGAACTTGAGATGCAACATGATGTTTTCCCTGGGTTTTCCACCTGCCAGCCTGCCCAGCAGATTTTGCACTTTCCAGCCTCCACTATCTCATAAATTCATTTCTTAGAATAACATATACAGTAAGTCCTTACTTAATGTTGTGATGGGTTCTTGTAATTTTGGCAAAACGACATATAACAAAACCATTTTTACTACAGGTTAATTGCTCTAACCAAGAGTTAAGTTCCTATAGCATCTCATGAATGTTATAATCAAACATCCTTGAATGAAATAATGTTATCTGAGGGCCTGCTGTATATTATATTTCTCTAGACAACCTAGACTAATGGGGGTGGTAAAATGAGAAATTTCTATTAACTCCCAAGTTTGCCCTAGAAATAAGTTTCACTGACTTTCTCCTTTCAGCACTTAATATAATTGAGTTAATAGCTTCTTAAAATTCCTTCCCTGCTTTTTTTATGTAGAGGGAAAACCAGAAATATGCAAAGAACACAGAAAATTCTCAAACTGAACGGACACTTCCCAGGTAGCTTTAAAGTTCCCAGATAGCCACCCATTGCCATTGTTATGATTCCACCTACCTGGCAGCAGCCTGAGATGCCCGTTTCCCATGGTGCAGACAGCCCCAGGGCCAGCCCGTGAGGACGTCTGATCGTGGTCAGTGTGCGTTGAAAAGACTTTCTGTTTTAGGTATCATTTGCAAATATATTTTCCCATACAGTTGGTTCCCTTTTCATTTTGCTGATGTTCTCTTTAGCCATGCAGAAGCTTTTTATTTTGATGAAGACCCATTGCTTATTCTTTCCTTTATGTCCCTTGCTTTTGGGGACATATCAGTGAAAACATTGCTGCATGGAATATCTGAAATTTTCCTTCTTATGTTCTTCTCTAGGACTTCTATGATGTCACAACTTATAGTTAAGTCTTTTATCCATCTTGAGTTTATTTTTGTGTAGCGTGTAAGTTGGTGGTCGAGTTTCATTTTTTTTTGCATGTAGCTGTCCAGATCTGCCACCCCCATCTGTTAAAGAGGCTATTTTTAATGCTCCATTTAATGCTTCTGTCCTCTTTGTTGAATATAATTGACTGTAAAGATTTGAATTTTTTCCTGGGATTTCTATTCTGTTCCATTGATCTGCATGTGTCTGTTCTTATGCCACTATAGACTGTTCTGATTACCATGGCCTTGTAATATAGTTTGATATCAAGTATTGTGATCCCTCATACTTTGTTTTTTTTCAAAATTTCTGCAGCTATTCAGGCTTGTATATGGTTCTACATGAATTTTTTGAAATGTTTGACTCCACTCCAGGAAAACAAACAACCCAATTAAAAAATGGACAAAGGACCTAACAGACACTTCTCCAAGGAGGACATACAGAGGGCCCAGAGACATATGAAAAGATGCTCAGCACCACTAACCATCAGAGAGATGCGAACTAAAACCATAATGAGATACCACTTCATACCAGTCAGAATGGGCATCATAAACAGATCAGCAAACAACAAATGATGACAAGGTTGTGGAGAAAAGGGAACCCTCGTACACTGTTGGTGGGAATGCAGACTAGTATAGCCACTATGGAAAACAGTATGAAACTTCCTCAGAAAACTAAAAATGGAACTGCCTTTTGGCCCACGAATTCCACTGCTGGGATTATACCCTAAGAATCCTGATACACCAATTCAAAAAAAACCTATGCATCACAATGTTCACAGCAGGGCAATTTATAATAGCCAAGCACTGGAAGCAACCCAAGTGCCCATCAGTAAATGAGTGGACCAAAAAACTATGGTACATTTACACAATGGAATACTACGCAGCAGAGAGAAAGAAGGAGCTCCTGCCCCTTACAACAGCATGGATGGATCTGGAGAACATTATACTAAATGAAATAAGCCAGGCTGTGAAAGACAAACATCACATGATCTCACCTATAAGTGGAACCTAATCAACAAAACAAACAAGCGAGCAAAATAGAACCAGAGACATTGAAATAAAGAACAAACTGACAGTGACCAGACAGGAGAGGGGAGGGGGGTAACAGGGAAAGGAATAGGAGGGGTTGTTAAGGAACAGGTATAAAAGACAGGGACAGAGCCAAAGGAGGGTAGTGTTGAGGGCAGGAGGTGGGTATGGGCGGGGGCGGGGGGATAGTGAGGAGAAAATGGAGACAACTGTACTTGAACAACAATAAAAATGAATAAATAAAATAAAAATGCCCATTCAACTAGAAAAATTGTAAAACTTGAAAACATACAATTTCTGGAATAAACTACAGGAAAGAAAAAAAAGTCTTCCTGTATTAAATGTGGCTCATGCCTTGGATTAGCTGATTAAAGAACCAGCTACTCTAAATACTTTCTTCCCTCTGCTTTGTCCACTGACTAACTGCTTTAAAACTCACAATTCTATTTTTTAACTATTTGCATAACATTTCTTGTATTCTTACCAAAGCCTCTTTGAGGGTGGTTTTTATATCTTTTTGATATAGAAAGAACTCCCAACCCCGAAGAATCACTCTACCTGTCTTTTTGCTTCTACAAGGACCTTGGACCAGAGTGAACAGACTTATCTATTCTCTATTAACAAGCTTCCTTATTTTTAAGTTTTTATTTTGACATAAATATAAATTCACAGAAAGTTGCAAAAACAACACCAAGAGGTCCTGTGTGCCCTTCACCCAGTTTCCTGAAAGGGTTACATTTCTGTGTAATGACGGTCCAATATGTAAACCAAGAAACCGACGTTGGTACAATGTGTGTTCAGTCCACGTCATATTACCCAGTGTGGATGCCCGTAGCCATCACTGCCAGCAGGGTACATAAACATTCCGTCAATGCCAAGATCTCCATCTTGCCAGCCCGGCATCCCTAAACCCTGGCAGGTCTAAAACTAAGGAGTTCTTATTCTTCAACGACACGCAAAATAGTTTTAGATTCATATTTATTGAAAAAGGAAAATATTTCTGATATGCTTTAGAAGATGAGAGAAACATACACACCCCAAAACAAATTTCCAGTAGTCTGTGGTAAAACTATGATTTTCCTCGTTGACATGTTTTACATTTTGTTTTCTACATGGCCATGAATATTAGTCTACTAGGGCTGCCATAATAAAACAGTATAGACTGGGCAGATCTGAATAAAAGAAACTTATTTCTCATGGTATCGGAGATGGGACGTCCAAGATCAAGGTGCTGGCAGGGTTGTTTCCTGATGAGAGCTCTCTCTTGGTTTGTAGACGGCTGCCTTCTCCCTGCGCCCTCACATAACCTTTTCTGTGTGTGTGTGTGTGTGTGTGTGTGTGTGTGTGTGTGTGTGTGTACAGACTGAGAGAGAAAGAGACAGAGAGAGGTTACTGGTGTCCTCTAGTTCTAAAGCCCAAGCTCTACGCTCTCCACCTTTTGGCCTTGACACCACCACTGTCCCTATTCCAATTTTTGTTTCTGGATTTTTGGATACGAGACACGGTGATTTCAATTCCACTTAATGCAGATCCATTGTTTCTGATTCCCTGGTACAGAAAGCCATGCTCCTCTAGCCATGGACTTCCTGTTCCAGATTCCGAGGATACCAGGAATCCACAGTAAGGGGCAGAATCCCACCTAAGATCTTTTTTATCAGTCAGACTACAGGAACTTTTCCCTGCTCATAAAAGCTTCTAAAGTAGGGAGCTCAAGGAGTATACTGACCTCTATATGTTCACTGCAGCATTGTAACAAGGAAAACCACGAAACACTCAAATGAACCATCAATAAAAAATGGTGACAGAAAAGTTATTTCAATTTTAGGTAGTGCTGGCTCATAGACACAAAGACTGAATTACTTCTCCAGGTACCATATAAAGTAAGGTCAACTTGCTGGGTGTTTTTAGGATAATACTATTTAATTCTAAAAGTATATATTTATTAACATTTTAAAGTTTACAAGGGTATATTTTTATTTAACTTTCATAATTAAAATATAAATTCTATGTATATCAGAACAAATTATAACTGTGTGATGGTAGAGAATACCAACTTAAGGGAGGTTATGGTAAGGCAAGGATCAATCAGGTGCCTTTTGTATTTGTAGTATTGTATTTTTACAACAATAACATGGTCATTGTTACATGTTATCAACAATAAATCTTAAAAACATTATTTTAATAATGTACACTATTCAAGTGAAGGCAATTCTTTTTCCCAGAAATAAACCTACATG